>NW_004443985.1:1494975-1548540 GCF_000243295.1 Trichechus manatus latirostris
TGAGCGAGCGTCCCTGCGCCGGGCAGCGCCGGCCCGGCCGGAGCCCCTCCGCCTGCAGCCCCCCAACTTTCCTCCCCGAGGGCCGGAGCCTCTGCCCCGGCGTTGTGCCTCCCCTGGCCGGGATGGGCTGGCCGCTCTCTCCCCCATCACTGCCCCAGAGGGTGGGAAGGGTGGAAGAAGGGGCCAGATCGGCCTGGCTGAGGGGATCCCACCCCGGGGGGCATCTCTAATCGCTGCGCGCCCCCTCCCCTTCCCTTCCTGCCGGGTTTCCCAGTGCGCTGTCGAGGGCCGGGGGAGGGGGAGCTGCAGTGCCGGCTTCCCGGCCGACGCTGGCGCAGGCTCCGGGAGGGTCTGGGATTGGGACCCGGATTCCCGAGGCCGGAGACCCCAAGGTCAGAGCGGCGGCTAGGTGCGCGGTGAATGTGGTTCCAGAGAACCGGGGGCGAACCGACCACGGCTGGGAATGGGGAAAGGGAACAAACGACCCCTTTATCTGGGCCCCGGAGAGCCGTCCGCTGGGGGTATACTCTGTGTGGGGCGAGATTTATACCCGTCCCGACCGGGAAGAGATCCCTGTGCGCCCTGACGAGGAGAGATCTATGTGTGTCCTATCTCTGCGCGCTCGGACAACGAAGAGATCTCGGTACCCTCTGACTCCCTAACCCGGCCACATTTCCGCTCTCTGGTCTCTGTGCGCTGTGAAGGCGGAGAGATCTCCGTGGCTCTCAGCCTGAGAGATCTCTGCGCGCTGCGATTGGGGAGAGTTCTCTGCCGCGTTGCTCTCACCCGGGCAGATCCGTGCGCCCTGGCTGGAGGCGGCTCTCTACTGCTTTGTTGTTTGATCGTCTTTGGTGGCGCCTTGGGAGGAAGTGGAGATGCCTAACCTTGTCCTAGGGGCCAAGAGCTAGCGGGGAGAGGGTGGGTTGCTGGGCACAAGGGCCTGGCTGTAGGCCAGCCTTGCAAACACCTGTTGGAGGCCAGCGCACAGCCGAACTGGGAAGAATCCATGGCAGCGGGAGTCACTCTTTAGTGCTTTGAGCCCGGCTCAGGATGGTGTGGTCAGCCTTTTCTTGGGGTCTTGGCTGGAGTTCCATTCTCCCACCCCCACCCCATCTGTCTCCTCGCCTCCGCTGAGACCCCAGGCATCTCCCACAGCCAGCCAAGACAACATTGTCCAGATAGGCAAACTGCATGACCCCAGTCATGTCTGGCATCTCATTTCTCTCCCTGGATCCCACCGTCTCTCAGGACCCGGAGGGACCCTGAGCAGCAAAGGCCAGGCCACTGGGAGGCCCAGCCCCTTGCTGCTGCCCTCAACTCCCTTCTTTTAGAATTGTGTGGGTGCAGCTGAGGGGGTAATGGAGCTGGAAGGTGGGTTGAGGGTGGGAGAGGCTGATAGCTCAAGCTACTCAGCTGTCATAGAAGTGTGGGGAGGGTCAGGGAATAGCCAGGGTGTGGAGCACAGATCATGCTGGAATGCCCATCCCCTGCTGAAATGGGGCATGCTGAATGTTTAATCTAACCCGATCATCACCTCCATGTTGTGCAGGTGGGGGAACTGAGGGCTGGGGGGGTCAAGGACTTATTCAAGGTTGCCTAGAGAGTCAGTGGATTTGGGACACCATTCCAGGTGAAGAGCCCTTGAGGTCTACATCCTGAGGTCCAGGCTGGCCTAGGACTGACCAAAGAGGATCCGGACAGAGGGAAACTGGCCCAGGGTGCCGGGAACCAGCACTCAGTCCAGTGTGGCACGGGTAGCCGCCATGCCTTTGGTGCTGGGCCCCATCTCTGAGTAGTGATCGAAGTTCCCCTGGAGGATGTCCAGCGTTGACTCACTGAGCATGGAGCTGGAGCTTGGTGGAGCGGTGGGAAGCACCAGACAGCTGGGGGTGGGGAAGCAGGAGGGGCTGGTACCCAGGCAATCCAAGGAGGAGGGAGTCCTGTGGGCAGCCTGGGGCAGTGGTAAAGGCCATTCACTGTTCTGTTCACAGGAGGCTGGTTCCTGCTGACCCTTGGGAGGGCTCTTGGAAGGACGTGCAGTGATAGTGGTGTGTGCCTAGAGCCCACTCGAAGGAGAGTCAGTGGCATCTTTCTAACAAAGTAACCTTCCACCTAGGTTTTAAAGGATGAATAGGAGTTTACCAGCCTGGAGAAGTGTGGAAGGGCGGCCCATACAAGGACCATACGTGCAAAGGCGCGGAGATGTGAAACAGCACGTTTGTTAGTTCAGTGACCCATTGAAGTCCAAGGTATGAGGGAGAACAGAGCAGGCGCTGAAGTCCAGGTCACAGTCGTGGGAGCCGTTGGGAGCTCTGCTCAGGAATTGGGAACGCATCCTCGGTAATGGCACTAAAAATAACTCACATTCACTGAGTGCTTTCTGTGGGCCAGGCACCACGCTAAGCACTTTATAAGGATCGTCTCACGGAACCCTGCATCAGTGCTGGAGGTTGACACCATGACAATGGCCATTTTGCAGACTGTGACACTGGAGACATGGGATGGTTAAGACGCTCGCTCACTGTCACACGTCTGCGAAGTAGCAGAACTTGGCTTTGAGGCCGGGTGGTCTGCTCCTTGCTTTACCACCTCCCCGGTACAGACCACATGTACTGTGAAAAGTCTTTCAATTGAAGGAGACCTGGCAGGCAGGATACCACGGGTGACAGAACCTGTGGCACTCCATCTTCCTGCTCCGTTGAGGGCTATGCCATCCTCCCATCCCTAACTTCGATGGCTCACTAAGGGAGGGCCACTGCCCCCATATCACACTCAGAGAGGGAACGGGTGAGTGAAGTATGGGTTGGCAACCTTGAAGAAGAGATTTGAACCCAGGGAGAGATGCCGACATCCAGCAGGCTGTTGGAGGGAGGTCTCTGATCGATGTTCAGGAACCAGATCTAGGATGGGGTGGAAACTTAGCATCGTCGGCAGAGCCTGGTGTTCGGAGCCATGGCAGTGAATTAGGTTTGCCTAGCCAGAGTGCTGAAGAGCCTTGGTGGTGCAACAGTTAAGCACTTGGCTGCTAACCGAAAGGTTGGCGGTTCAGACGCACCCAGCGGCTCCACGGGGGAAACCCTAGTGATTCGCTCGGGTAAAGATGACAGCCTAGAAGACCCTACAGGGCGGCTCTGCTCTGTCATCTGGGGTCACTGTGAGTCAAAGTTGAGTGCAGACTGGTGGTCCTCGACCCTGGTGACATCTGCATCACTCAGGAAGTTAAAAAAACACCCCTTTCCTAGGCTCCACCCCTAGAGAGTCTAACTCACTTAACTCTGGGGTGGGACCTGGGCTTCAGCAGTGTTGAAAGCCCCCAGGTGATTCTAACGTGCCACCCGGGTCAAGAACCACAGGTATAGAAGGTGAGAGAGAAGAGGGCTGAGTCCAGAGCCCTGGGGTGCCCCCCCAGCTGAGAAAGCAGACATCTGCAAGGAGGCTGAGAAGCAGCAGCTGGAGGGAAGAGAGAGACCACAAAAGGCAAGGAAAGTGTGCGTTCCTGAAAGGAGGGAGAGGTCACCTGTTTCTTTCTACAGAAAGAGTTAAGAAAGTAAGTTCTGAGCAGTGTTCATAGATAGATTGAAAAAAAAAAAGAGGAATTTAAACAGAAATGTCCATTAGATTGAGCAACAGTGAGGGGAGTTCCCTCTGGCGCCTGCAGAATGTGGTGCCCTGCACCAACAAATCATTGTGGGATGAATAACTGAACGAGGGCCTTGGTGGGAATGGAAGTCAGTTCAGAGTGGGCTGAGGGGTGAGCAGGGAGTGAGGAGTGGAGACGGCATGTGTAGACAGCTCTTTCTAAGAGTCTGATGGTTGAAGAGAGAGGAGAGAGATAGAGGAGAGCTGGGGGTGGGGTGGGGTCAAGGGAGGGTTATTGGGAGTGTTTAAAGTGGACCCTGTGTGCACAGGGTGGACCCGTGTTCAGGTGCTTAGGGGAAGATGCCCTTCCTCCAGGCAAGGGGCCCGAGATCTGTGAGTTTAATGTGCCATAGGGTTTGTCACTGTGCCAGTCACGGAGCCCCAGGTGAGGTAACTCCTGCTGTGAATCTCTGAGAGGGAGAGTTGAGTGGCAGGGTTCATGATTCCTGCTGTGGGTGGAGTGCAGGAAGGGGAGAGGGACCTTCCCCTGAAGAGAGAAGCGTGTTCCAGAAGTTAGTGTTTCAGGATAAGATGAAATTGTCTCGAGAAGGTATCCAGGATGAGAAGGGGAGAGGGACCTTCCCCTGAAGAGAGAAGCATGTTCCAGAAGGTAGTGTTTCGGGATAAGATGAAGTTGTCTAGAGAAGGTATCCAGGATGATACAGTCTCTAGTGGAGGGGCTGGTGCGTAAGTCCTGTGGCTGAATCCACAGAGGAGGCAGAGAGGGAAGAAGGCCAGGCCAGCAAGCAGCCTTGGACGGAAGCTGGAGGCAGCAGAGAGCAGAGCGGTCACGGGCGTGGCAGAAGCTGTGAGGTTAGCCCGGGACTGGGTGCCCCGTGGACTTCTGCCTTGCCATGCTGGCCTGAGTCAGGGGACTGAGGCAGAGTTCAGCCTGGGCTGGTGGGGGAGAGTCTAGACAGGACGTTCAGCACCGACTCTGTGCCGTGGAAGGTTCTAGAAGGCATACAAGACAGAAAAGATAATTGCTCTCATGAAATCTACATTCTAGTGGGGTAAGACAGACTGGATATCACTGAACAGATAGATATGGAAGATAATTTTAGATAGTTTAACAGTGCTGTGAAGGAAATCAAATGGGGTGACGTGATAGAGATAAGGGACAGGGCAACTGTAGGCTAAGGAGCCCTGGTGGCACAGTGGTTAAGCGCTGGGCTGCTACCTGAAGGTCGACGGTTCAAACCCACCAGCTGCTCCTTGGGAGAAAAGACCTGGCGATCTTCTACCGTAAAGATCACAGTGTAGGAAACCCTATGGGGCATATGGGGTCGCTGTGAGTCAGAGTTGACTTGACAACACATAACAAGTCACACTGGCTGGTCAGGAAAGCCTCTTGAAGGAGGTGACAGACCTGAGGCTTGAATAACAAGGGAGAACTAATCCTGAGAAGATCTGGGGAGAGAATGGTCAAGAAGGAACTGCAGGTGCAAAGGCCCTGAGGCAGGAACAAGCTCCTTGGTTGACTGCCTTTGCCTCTGTTTCAGCCCCCACCCCCTCGAGCAACTGCCCCTTCTGTTATGCACTGCTTATACCACTTGCCTCGGGCTGGCAGCGGTTCCTGGGGACATGACTATTTTTAGACATAACTCTCCTCTCCATGGGCCTAGAACATACCGTGTCTTTTTAAGATGATCAATATGGAATGGGCGCTATTTATAGAGACCCCACGTCAATTCCTGGGGCCTGAGACCCCCAAATAGGGGAGGGAGTCCAGGACTAGGCCTTGCCAGTAGCGGGGGTAAGGTGGGCAGAGGGCACTGCAGCTGGCATAACCCTGGGGCCCATTTGACTCACGGGCGCTTTGAAACTTGTGTCACCTCCCTTGCTTAGCCTGCCCTCAGTCCATCTCTGCAGAGTCACTGCCATGGGCTGGGGAGCCAGATGCCCTGAAATGGTCCCCAACTTCTTTTCCCAAAGGGGGACCAGGTGTGCTCCGAAGCCTAACAGGAAGCTTGTTTGGGATTGTTCAGGCCAGAGTCCCAGTGGACAGTTTGTCCACCTTCTTGTCCATTCCTCTTTCTTTGCTAGTCTGGACCCTCAGGGCCACCCAGGTGCACCCATGGGCCAGTGGGAGACCTGCCCAGGACAGGGAGGATGCAAGGATGGAGTTGGGGGCTCAGCGTGACCCAGGGCAGCCAGGGAGCCTGCCTGGAGGAGGTGGGATTGGAACCCAGCCATGGCAGATGCAAAGACTTTGGAGAGGTGAATGAGATCAAACCGGGTCTCCAGGCCTGTTGTGGGAAGAAAATGTGTCTGCTAGAGGCTCGGGTTCTTTCTCTTCCTCTCCTCTTCAGTTTCTTAGGATTAGATCTCCCAGGGAAACAGTGGAAAGTCGCATCCCCACAAGGGTTTTAGCTGAGTGAACGGACAGCACTGCTCTCAGCGTCTGCGTGGGCCCGTGAAGGTCCCTCGCCCACTAGGAGGCCCCGTGTCCTCACTGCCCAGGGCTGCTATCCTCTCCTTGAGCCCTGGGAGGCCGTGGGCCGGTGTTGGCCACATGTAGGCTCAAGGTCACACAGGGGTCGGGGCAGAGCTGAGCCGTGCCTCCCGGCCCCGCCTGGCCTGGCCCAGGCGGCCCAGTGCCTTCTGGGAATGGATTTTGAATGGTGGAAAGGCTGGCATCAGGAGGGCGGTAAATGCCTTTCTGGCGAGTATCGATTCCTCGAAGGCCTGTATGAACGAGGGCCTGGCTCAAGAGGCAGGTTTTGGAGACGGCTGGGGTCACCCGGCTTCAGGAACCCAGTCACTTCTCAGCTACAGTAGTTGCCCCTCCCACCCCTGGCCAGGCTGGGGGTGGGGGGCGTGGGGAGGGCGTGCCCAGGACAGCTAAAGGGGGGGGAAATCCCAGGCCATGGGAGGGGCCGGCCCAGCCCAATCAATAGTTCCTGAATGGCCTTTAAAGCTCCGGCCTCATCGACTGGCTGAGAGGGGGAAGGTTCCTGCCCTTGGCTGCCCAGCCTCTGGGCCTGTGCCCAGGGAGACATGTGGGCCCCAAGTCCATTCCCTGCAGAGCCCAGGGCCCCACCCGAGGGACATCCAGCTGGTGTGGGGGTGCAGGGAGGTCCAGGGACAGAGGCCAGACTTGAGAGCGGAAGAAGGGACGGAAGCCTCGCCGGCCATGTGTTGGGTCAGCTGCAGCACAGACTGCCAGTTAAATAAAGTGGCAGTGGAGTTGTCAGCAAAACTGGAAACCCCAGGAAACCCCCACCCGCTCACTGAGCCTGGGTGCCTTTTAGATACATAACTGCTGAGCTTCTGTTTCAAGAAATGTCTGAGGGGAGGAGGGGGAGCTCCCTCAGGATCCCTAGGGGCTGCCCCCCAACAGATAGCTGGACTTCGAGTCCTTCCAGCCCTTGCCTTTTGTTATTGAATTAATGTCTTGTCCCCAGATGGGTCACTTTCGTCCACAAAGCCTTGCACAGGTACCTCAGGTGGCACTCACTAGCAAACGAAAAGTAAGAATCTCAAAAACACTCTGTTGAGTGAAAAAAAGCCTGACGCAAGAGGCCGTATGGCATGATTCCATTCATGTGAAGTTCTAGAGCAGGCAAATCCAATCTATGGTGATAGACGTCAGAACAGTTGACAGGAAAGAGGCAGAGAGGAGCTTGCTGGGGTGATGGAAATGTCAACTGTCTTAACAGGGGTGGCAGTTTGTAAACATTTGTCAAAGGCCAGCCAGCTGTACACCTAAAAAATGCATTTTGTTGTAAGTAAATTATACCTCAGTTTTGAAAAGTGTCAGGGAAAAAGGGCTATTCTGTGTCACGGACACTTCAGCAGATATTTGTGGGTTGGCTTCTTTCCCTCTGGGGGCTAAGAAGGTAGGCCTTACAGGTTTATCTGGGTGCATTTCTGTCTCTCTCAGTGCACACAGTAGGTGCCCCATAAATACCTCATTTGCCATGACATCCAGGCAGTTCCCCAACAAGCCTTTTTTCAGCCCAGGTATCGAGAAAAATGAGTTGGAAGAACAGAGCTGGAGAGAGAGCTGGGGTGCTGACTGCTGTCTTGTGGGCCCCTTTTTGCCGTGCGGGTGTTTCCTGGGCCCCAGGTGGGCACTTTTCTGCTGTTGTAGGGGAAAAACATTAAAGTTGAGTAAAGCAAAAAGTTTTATTCGGCATATATTCAAAAGGGCAGAAGTGGGAAAAGGGACATGCATGCTGCCACAGCCATGTCTGCCCGAGTCCAGGGAGATATCACAGAACAGACAAACATGGGAAAACGGACAAGCATGCTGCTAGAGCCATGTCTGTCCAAGTCCAAAGGCCATTAGAGAATCATCAGTATATATTAACATTACAAACAAGCAAAACCATTGAAAGCTTAGCCTTTTCACATTGGCTAGAAACTGTAATCCTACATTTTGAATTGTCTTTCTTAACAATCATTGATACAGGTTTCAGTAATGACATTCAGGAGGGTCTTCACTGGTCCACCAAATTTCTGTTCACTAGATGCTAATAGAAAAAGATTAGAAAGTCTTTTGTGTTCTGTTTCATCAGCTTTATATGAAAGTTTCCCTAAAAGATATTTTCCAAGATTATTTTAGCTATTGTCTTTACACCTCAGGGCCCAGTTGATGTGTCCTTGTGAGTCCTTGTGAGTCCCTGTGAGCTCAGCTCCAGCTGGGTCTCATTCTCTATGCTCAAGGACAGGGAATAATAACTCCAATACTATCTCCTAAACCATTCCCTCCTTTTGATCACAGATTGGAGGTAACACATCAATACCTGGACTTAGTCGAGCTCCTAGATGGCAGCCATTGCAGGCTCTTTAAGCTCACGGTGCTGGTTTTCCACCAGATACCGTCTGATTCTTCACCAGGATCTTAAGTAAGAGTGATGTTCTCATCAACTGTATTGTCGGAGTGAGCAGACGCAATGTATATCAACATTTTAGCCCAAGGGCTTCTTTGCCTTTTAAGTGTACAAGACAATAGAGGGTAAATTTTATTATGCCCAATTCTATCAGGATGTAGACTAAGAATATTACTATTCCTTGCAATACTGATTTAGCCCATGTATTTATTACTGATGGTAACCAACCAAGCAAATCTGGTGTTTGTAAGAGTGTTACAATGTGTGGTCAAGTAGCTTGTTGTCTAATTCTACAGCACAGACTACTTTCTTGGGATAATAAAAAAAAATCTAAGATTATTTTGTTATCTCATGTCACCTTCGCTTATGAGATCAGAGCTCAGTTGTGCTTCCATCTCATCTGTTGTTTGTCCCATAGTGACTGACAAATTTTCTTAAAGATTTCTCCAATTTAGATATACCGTAAATAGAAAGTAAAGCTACCAACCATATCCTGTTAGACCAATGCATTTTCTTCTGACTTTCATTTTACAATTTTAACATTACTTTTTCAGTATTAACTAGCGTAATTACTATGACTATCCAAAGATAATCCTAAAGTTCTCAAATTGCATTCTCCATGCATTCGTCTGGAATCTAAA
Source organism: Trichechus manatus latirostris (assembly GCF_000243295.1). Classification (NCBI taxonomy): domain Eukaryota; kingdom Metazoa; phylum Chordata; class Mammalia; order Sirenia; family Trichechidae; genus Trichechus; species Trichechus manatus. The sequence goes on from NW_004443985.1 coordinate 1,504,094, forward strand.
CAAGAGATTGCCCACATAAATTCACTATCAGTTGCAAAGGGATCATCTAAATTAGAAACATATATCTACACAGAAACATATATCCATAAGGAGCACACAAAGTTTGTCTAGAGAAAACAGAAAATATAGAAAAATTCACATGACAACAAAGTTCCCATTAGAGAATTCATGATTAGCAAGATACTACAGGGTGGACCTTTCCTATAGGAGGTCTTCAGTTACTCTGTTTAACATACTAAGTGTCCTTCCCAAGGGCAAGCTGCCCCTTCTTGGTTTACCTATTAACAGTCAAGGGTCACTTTCTCAGAAGCAGAAATGGAACCTCAGACAAAACAGAGTCTAAGCCATGAGGTCGATCTCTTCTGAGAACCTGGTTTCTTTCAGATACATAATTTTCTGCATCCTAAGAGGGTGACAGTTTGATCACAAACATTAGACAGGTATTTTATACAACAATGTCTTAAAGACTGATTAAACTAATTACTAATTTACCCTAAACGTAAATCTCAGTCTAATCTTTGAAGTTAGTTTCCTAAAATAGACTGAATTCTTAAAAAAAAAATAAAAAACAAAGAAAGAAAAGGCACAATGCCCAGAGCAAAATGGTCTTACTGGTTTATCTGGACCATTTTTTGACTCAAAAGTGGCTTCAGGAACCTTTTTTTTTCCTCAAAACTCAAAGTTCAAAAGGACATCCAAAGGTGATGGACTGTGTGGGTTGCCCCAACCTCCGTGAAAACCAGAAATCTGGATTCCGGGAGAATTACATACTACTCTCGTACTTTTCTTTCCTTTGGGTCATGATCTTGCTATAGAATTTTTTATCGAAAATGTTCAATAAATGGTAATTGGGCATCATCTGATTTTTAAGATCCAGGCACCATACAGCAAACTAGGAAGTAAAACAGAAACACTAACGATTATGTTAGCCCAATTGTCTGAAATAACCAACGAAACCATGACCCTAAGGTCTTTGAACCACGGAAACAAATCTCTTGAGGTGTTTGTCTCTACATAAGCAGCATCAGTAACTGCTTTGCATGTGCCTCAACAGCAACTACATTCTGCAAAACCTCAGATTGAGTATTAATATAAATACAGCAACATTTACCTATTAAGGCACAAACTGTTTCTTGGGAGAACTAATAGGAAATCTAATGCTATTCTATTTTTGCAAAATCATAGCTCAAATTTCAGACACTTCGCTGGTTATGATATTTACAACTTTGTTAAGTTTACCAACAAGAACTTCTAATTCAAGAGTTACAATGTCTAAACCCATCTGTTAGATAATTCCAGAGAAAGGAAAATGATTTCTTATGTCCAGAAATTAGGACCTGGAAACCTCAGCAATATTCCCACATAAAAAAACCATAGTTTCCTTTCGTTTACTCAATCTTATGTAGTTAATTTCTGTTCCACGTGGTTCTGGATCAGCCGCAGTCTGTGATATGTGAGCTTCTGCATAAGAGTTCTGAAAATCTTGACTGAGTATAGTCACAGTCTTTTTTGCAAGTCTAATATAGTTCATCTTTTTGTTGAAATAATTTGGTCAAATGTTTTCAGCAAATCAGCAAAGTAAAAACTTATCTGCAGATGACAAAACTTAATATGGCCATGATTAATTCATAAACATAATATTCTTAATAGTGAAAGACCTGATAGAAATTAATTACAAGCCCAATGTAAAGGCCAAATAAAATCAGTTAAAAAAAATTTAGATGAAAATATTTCTAAATATAACCATTAACCATATTCAGAGCGCTTCAGATATAATACATAATAATTTTAAGACAAAATACCATATAGTCGGGATATACCAAGAATATACCAAGATTATCAAATTTCTAAATACCTGAATAGTAATATAAAAAAAACTTCATAGGTAATGATGTGAATTTCTCAATCAAACTGTTGGCTTAGATAATGCTAGATTCAAAAAGATAAAGTTGTGACTAAATTAACAATAAAGAAACAATAATATTATAGGTCACTGTGAAACAATACTTAAGTTATTTAACCAAAGATCTTAAAGTAAAAACCTTAGCTTTCTTTTCTAAAAGCCATGTGGCTTAGTATTCAGACTCAGGAATCTTATTCTAATGAGAGGCCAAACCTTTCTCTTCCAGGCAGATTGCACAAAGAATAAATTAACCCTTTAACTCAGAATTAAAGAAAATTTTGTTATTTTAACTGCGAGAAACCCAATTCTTTGTTTTATATGCTACTTAACATTAAAACTCCTAAAAATCTCAAAAATTAAACCATTAAACTTTAGTCAGATAGAACTTGACCAAATCTAATAAATTTCTGTTTCAGTAAACCTCTTAAACGTTGCCTTTCTTCAGTATCTCTTATCGCGCATTCCTTTAAATGGCAAAAATGAACACGCTCATTAGCAGACTTGAATATATCTATCTGTCTGTCCTTTCTCTTGTGGCATAAAAAGCCAAAGTATATGAGCTTATATTAAGGCAAATATCTATTAACTCAATTTAACATCAGTAAGTTACCTAAAATGTCTTGGGAATTATTTTAAGCCTGTATACCATAAAACATAACTGTTGTTGAAAGAAAAGTCTATTTAAACATTCTAAGATTTCATTCAACTTTTATTGCTTCTTATGTTTTTCCCAGTCTAATTTTAGCCCTTAAAGATTTTATCAGCTGGCTTTGGAAATCACAAAGTCTCTGCTCACTTGACCAATTCATTGATATAGATATAACAAGTGTCTGGCTAGGAGTGGAAACATTTTTTCAGGCCACTTCAGGTGTGCCTCATTGTGATTTCTATTGTTTGACTTCTTAGAGTTCAGTAATAGAGAAAACTTGTTTACAGTTCTGTGCTCAGGATCCACTCAATTTCCGATAACTATAGGAAAGCAGTTTTTCTTATCGTTTGTCTTAAAAGAGTCTCCACCTAGCTGGAAAGGGGTCTTTCAAAAGCTTCCCTGGAGCTACACGGCCTTGGAGACTGGGGGTTGGAGGCTGAGGAGGCCTGATCATGCCCTGTCCTCACTCTCTTGACTCGTGGAAGACATTTACATATGTTTAAATTGATGGAGGCATTTTGAAAGGCTGTCTACCCAGTAAATACCGAAGCTCTTTGGCAATTTTCCAAATGAATCCATCAATTCTTGGCTAGCAAGACTGGGATTAGGGGTGTCATCCCAATTCGTTTACATATGTTTAAATTGACCTAGGAATTTTGAAGGACAAAAGATAACTAATTTCTTTTTTACTGTTCTGGAGCTGCTACTTTTACTTTAAGACAGAGGTATCCTTTTCCTTAAATAAAACACGTTTCATATAATATCTAGCTTAAGTTACTCAGAAAGGTTTCGCTTTTAAAATTTGACATAGATCTTTAGAACATAAAGATCTTAGTGTACTTTTCAAATAGACCAATTTATATCAAAGTTTCTCCAAGTAGCTATTAAAAATCTAAATCATAAGACAGACACAAGATGCAGTTTTTTCTGGACGAAGAAAGAACTGAGGTTCTGTGACCAGCCTTACAAAAAACAGCAATTGTTAGCCACGACCTCCAACCTGATAACAAGACAGAAACTTAGACACAATGCTCTAGACCAGCAGCAAGCTCTCAGGACAGAAGGAGACAGAAAGACCACAGAAACTCACCAAACAATACCACACAAAACAAGGCTGTGGGCTTCCTAGTTTCTTAAAGTGTACATAGGAATTTTTGGTAAGATCGACTCAATTCAATGGAAGAAACAGGTTCTAGATAAAACTTATTGTCAGAGCCTCAGATGGAGGCATATTCAATCTTTTGACAAAACCTGAGCATGAAGCAAAGTTCCCTAAAGGAAAAAGAGGACAACACAGAGTGGTCACTGAAATTCCAAATTACTTCTAGTACACTCAGTTTATAGTGTTTTTAAATATGAACCCCAAACCAGTGTCTCAATAGTAGGGGGAGATTCAGGCTCATTTATCAAAGATGTTAAGCAATAAAGTTCAAGCTTTGATTTACTTCTTTTTGAACTTAATTCATTCTGCCAGCTAGAGACCTAGTCTCTTATTTTAGACCTTAAATAGACTAGTTCTTGCGATTGGAAAGTACTTTAAAGCTACTGATGATTTTTAATTTTAACATTGTGATTCTTTATTGAGAAACTGTATCATAAAAAAGGTACGGAACTACCACGTCTCCTTTAGATTTCATAACACAGGCAAGAGCTGCCACCTCTCCCTGCAAATTTGGCAAAGCAGAGCACAATTTTCCAGGTTTTCTCTGAGCCACAAAAAGGCCCCAATTTTGTGGCTTATAGTGACTCAGAGCTCTTTGAAAACAGAATTACCTCTTTAAAGTTTCCAACGCCCGAATCCGGACCTAAACTGTGGTTCACTTACAGAGTTACTAAATCTCACTCTTAACCAAATGATCAAGCAAAAATCTAACAAAGATTCTCCTTAATCAAATAACTGGTTTTTCAAACAAATATGCCAAACAAAGCTTAAGAAAACATGAGAAAGAGAACTAAAAAGAATAAGCAAAGGCTTGTTTTCCAAGAGCACTCACCCCGTCTGTGTCGAAGGGACGTGGAGTGGGAACACGTGGGTGCAGAAGGTAGGACCTCTCTTTGCTAGCTTCTGCTCCGCAGTCCAGGTCTCCTCGAGGTCGACTGGATTCATAGCTTCAGAATCCTTGACGACTATGCCATTAACTGTTGTACGGGAAGAACATCACAAAGTTGAGTAAAGCGAAAAGAAAGTTTTATTCAGCATATATTCAAATGGGCAAAAGTGGGAAAAGGGACACGCATGCTGCCACAGCCATGTCTGCCCGAGTCCAGGGAAATATCACGGAACCGACAAATATGCGAAAACAGACAAGCATGCTGCTAGAGCCCTGTCTGCCCGAGCCCAGAGACCATTACAGAATCATCAGTATGTATTAGCATTACAAACAAGCAAAACCATTGAAAGCTTAGCCTTTTCAGATTGGCTAGAAACTGTGATCCTACATTTTAAATTGTCTTCCTTAACAATCATTGGTACAGGTTTCAATAACGACAATCAGAAGGGTCTTCATTGGTCCAACAAATTTCTATTCACTAAATGCTAATAGAAAAAGATTAGAGTAGAAAGTCTTTTGTGTTCTGTTTGATTGGTTTTATGTGAAAGTTTCCCTAAAAGACATTTTACCAGGTTGTTTTAGCTATTGTCTCTACACCTCAGAGCCCAGTTGGTGTGTCCTTGTGAGTCCTTGTGAGCCCAGCTCCAGGTGGGTCACATTCTCTGTGCTCAAGGAGAGGGAATAATAACTCCAATATTATTTCCTACATCACTGCCGTGCGGGTGTTTCCTGGGCCCCAGGTGGGCACTCTTCTGGCCTGGTTGCAGTACCGTGCGGTGTCAGGGACCCTGGGTCTGGGTCAGGAGCACCACTGGTGACAGACCCGGATCTTCAGGTGCCGACAGCTCAGTGCCACCCAGCACACAGTGTAGACCCTGTGCATGGGCTGGTAAAGGGGACAAGGAAGACTCGGGTCTTGGGGCAGGAGGCGCTGTGCGCCTTGTGGAGGGGCCCCCAGAATGACCTGGGGAGCTAGCAACTCCCCTGGCTTGGCACCTGACCCTGCTGAGCACTCGTTGAGAGGCCTTAGCGGAATTCAGGTCCCTGACGCCTATGCTTATAGCGTGAAGGGGGAGGAAAGGAAAAAGCAGTGGGGCTTGGAGCCCCTTTAGGGGAACAGGGTGGCCATCTCCCATCTCAGCTCTCCCATCAGCCTCCCACCTCCAGAGGGAGTGGTCCAGTCTCAGGGACCCCGTGTGATCCCAGCCTAGGGAGTTTCAGCAGCGCCAGCGGGCAGGGTTTTCCTGCCAACTAAATTAGCCTCGGCTTCAGCCTGGGAGTCAGAATAAATGAAATGCAAATGGATGTAAATGAGGGCATCCCTAGCTTCTGGGGTGGGCGTGTTCTGCAGGAGGGCTGGGAGGGATTCTGCAGGACTTCTCCAGATGGCTGGAGGCAGGGATGGGAACGGAGGAGGAATGCCCCTCAAGCTGCCCCCTCCCCAGGACCGGCTCCAGACAGGACAGGGTTAATGGCTGTGCAGCCTCTGAGGAGCAGAGTCTGCAGGGGGCCAGTTAGCTGAGGCCCGGTGCAGAGGTGTGCCTGTGTGCCTTTGATCCGGGAGCAGGGACTTGAATGCCCAGCCCACGAGCACCAGCTGGCAGCCCCGCTGAGCCTTTGTCCAGGGGCAGTTACCCCGGAGAGCCAGGACTGTGCAGATAATTGCCTGGGCGGGAGGGAAATCCTGAAACACACTGTCGGTGTCCCCTCCCCCTTATGCCATCCCAGCCAGAAGCTCCAGCCCCCTCACCACCCACAGCCACGGCCAGAACCAGGGTGGCCCCTTTCTGGTCAGCCGAGGACAGCTCCCCTTCACCTCCAACCCAGCCCCAACCCCCCTCCCACCCCCTGCCTCTGTCCCAGAGGCTAGCCTGAGCCCGAAGCAGGTGGACCTCTGTAAGGGTTTAGGGCCTGGAGGCTGGGATTCTAGGGCAGCCCCATCAGACAGAAATGTCAGACAACCCCAAATGCAAGTCACTTATGCAATTTAAAATTTTCTAGTAGCCACCTTTTAAAATGTAAAAAGAAACAGATGGAATTAATTTTAATGTATTTTATTTAACCCAGCATATTCAAAATAATATCATTTTAGCATGTAATCAAGATTAAAAAAAATTATTAATGAAATCGTTTGTGTTTATTGTACTAAGGCTTTCAAAACCAAACCAAACCCCTTGCCGGTCAAATTGATTCTGACTCATAGTGACCCTGTAGGACAGAGTAGAACTGCCCCATAGGGTTTCCAAGGCTGCTGCAATCTTTATGGGAGCAGACTGCCTCATCTTTCTCCCATGAAGTGGCTGGTGGGTTCAAACCGCCAACCTTTGGGTTAGCAACCCAGCGCTTAACCACTGAGCCACCAGGGCTCCTTAAGCCTTCCAAATCCAGTGTCTGATTTACAACAGCACCCTGAATTCGGACTAAACAAAAACAAAACCTGCTGTCATTGAGTTGATTTCAACCTGTGGCCCTCCCATGTGTGACGGAGTAGGACTGCTCCCTAGGGTTTTCTTGCCTCTAATCTCTGCAAGAAGCAGGTTGCCAGGCCTTTCTTCCATGGCTCTGCTGGGTGGGTTCAGTGGTTAATAGTCGAGCACAAACTGCACCACACAAACCAAAAAAACAAACTCGTTGCCGTTGAGTCAATTCCAACTCAGCGACCCTGTAGGACAGAGTAGAACTGCCGCATAGGGTTTCCAGGGAGTGCATGGTGGATTCCAACTCCTAACCACTCTTAACTCCTGCACCACCAGGGCTCCAGGGACCCTTGAATTTGGACTAGCCACATTTAAGTGCTCAGTAGCCACATGTGCATGGCCACCATATTGAACAGCACAGCTCAGGGAAACTGCTGACTACTTGGGTGGGGTGGAAACTGGCCAGGCCTTCCTGTGGCATCTGCCCATGAGGGCACAGACCCACCTTCCTAGCAGGGCTGCAGTGGAGGGAGGACCAGCCTCAGAGGAGGCTGCCTGGGGCCAGCTACTAGCTTTGGAGTGGGAATCACAGGCACGCTCGCTCAGCGGGCAGGCTGCAAATAAGCCAAGACCCTTCTACCAGCTCTCTGCCCTCAAAGATGGGAGACTATCTCGCACAGTGGCTGCGTCACAGCCCTGGGATCATGCAGACTGAGGTTTACTTATCCTCTCTAGCATCAGATTTCCCATCTGTAAAATGGGATCATAATCACTCCTCTTCATAGGACTGTTGCAAGGATGAAGTAAGGTGGCCCACGGCAGCACTTAGCAGGGCCAGGCACATCATGGGCCCGTGGCGTGCAGGAATTCACCTTCATCCGGTGCACATTCCGTGTTATAGTTAGGAGACTGAGGTCCAAGGTCAGAGAGTGTGTTAGGAGCTGAGCAAGGAAGGCTCATCTGGCATTCATTCATTCATTCATTCATTTGCAGGCCCTATGGCCGCCTCTGCTGTGCTAGGCCCGGCTTCGGGCCCTCAGGTCACAAGCTAAGGGAGAGGCAGACCTGGAAGGGAGTTTGTCTACCCTGTGATGGAGTGGGTACAGAGGAGACCCAGAACACGGAGCAGGGAAGGCCCAGCCAGGCAGGGCAGGCTGCCCTTTTCAGAAAAGGGCCTTCTGAGCTGGATCTCTTAGGAGAATAACAGTAATGTAATATCTGCTATAATAATAATAGCGACCGACATTGAACGCTTCCTGTGTGCCCAACACGGTGCTGTATTAATTCCTCTATGTATCGCAACCACCCTGTGAAATAGGTACCATTATTAACCCCGTTTTATCGATGGGAAACTGGAGGTAGAGAAGTAGCAACGAACGTGCGCAAGGTGACGGAGCAGGTAAGTGGTAGGGCCCGGATACGTGCTGAGGGCTTGTCCGCGTTTTCTTACCACCCCGGATGCTTTTCTTCCCAAGACGACAGAAGGAAAGTATTCTGTGAACTGATGTGTAGGACCATGTACACAGTGGGTGCTTATTAAATATTCAATCAATTAGTAGGATGAGTATGAGTTAAGATGTTAGTTAACAGGTTTTCCCCCGGGAAGAAAGGAGCTTGCTATAAAAGAAGACTAGAAGTCCTAACGGGGATTTCAGGCAATAGGGCCCCGGAGTGAGAGAGGAGCCCGCTCGGGCCCCAGTGTTTTGGACCCTGTAGATGGAGTCCCTGGGTGGTGCACACAGTCAGTATGTCCAGCTGCTAACCAAAAGGTTGGAGGTTCAGGTCCACCCAGAGGCACCTCGGAAGAAAGGCTTGGCAGTCTACGCCAGAAAAATCGACCGTTGAAAACCGGATGGTGCACAGTTCTGCTCCGACGCGCAGGGGGTCACCCTGAGTCAGAATCGACTCAACTGCTGGAAGCCTGGGGTAAAGTTCCAGCTTGTCAGTCTTCCCCTCAGTTCCGTCCTCCAGTGGTCCCTTGGTGGTGTCTGTCCAGCATCCCCGGATCGTCTTCTTGACATGCCCCGTCAACCTGGATGGAGGGCACGGGGCCCTGTGCTCATCTGTGAGTGCGACCAGGGCCTCGGAGCAGCAGGTGCCCTTAACCTCCACCTGGGAAGTGAGCTCTGATTGCAGGGGGCGCCCACACCCTCTCCCTGAGCCGTGGCGCGGGGGCCAAGTGTGGGCAGAAGGAGAGTGCCATGCAGCCAGGGCAAAGGGGGACCGAATGCTCAGACTGTGGGTGCTCCTGCCCGGGGTCACCCTGACTGCAAGGTGGGAGGAGCCCAGAGCTGCGGAAGTCAGCACAGGTTTTCCAGGAAGCTGGGAACCACCTCCACGGAGCACTTTGCATAAATTTGCAAGCAGAGAATATTCCTTGTTGTTGGGTTTGAGGCTCAGATTCCAAGGCGACCAAATGGCAGATGTGACTCAGTGTGACCCTGGAGTGTGCCTGCCTTCAGGATCCGGAGGGGAGAGGGCGAAGGGAGTGCACGAGGAGGAGGGAGGAGGCTGGAGATGGCTCTCTCCTCACGCCTAGGCTGACCAGCTGTCCTGGTGTGTCCTGCACTGAGGACATTCCAGGATGCAGCACTTCCAGTGTTAAAACCAGGAAAGACCTGAGCAAACCTGGCCGAGCTGGTCGCCTCACATCCCTCCCTGCCCTGGAGTACTCACGGCTGCGCTCTGGGCTACAAGACTGTTCTGTCCCATGGGATGCACTGAAGCCAGCATTGATTGAGCACCAGCTGTGTGCCTCATGCAGGGCCAGTTTTGGGTGTGACTAGTCAGTATTCTCCCCTGTGGTATGTCTGCCTTGATGTGAGTCCCTGTGCCTGCAGGGCCAGTTTTGGGTGTGACTAGTCAGTATTCTCCCCTGTGGTATGTCTGCCTTGATGTGAGTCCCTGTGCCTACAGTCTCCAGGGCTGACCCTTCCCAGCCCTAAGAAGGGGCTCCCAGCTGTTTGAGGAGACCAGATTCACCCCACGGGCTATCACAGCCTAGCCAAGCCCAGGAAGGGGACAAGGACTGGGTGTGGGCGCAGCCTCCCCACACAGAGGAGGGGAGTCACTGCAGGCCGGGTCAGTCAGGGAGGGTGTCCTGGAGGAGGTGAGGTGGTGGGGACCATATTAGATGACTGCATCACCGGTCCAAGTTGGGGCAGGGAGAGTGGTGGGATCCACACGTGTGAGATGACAGGAAGGAGGGAGGGGGCAGTGGGAGCCTGGGGGCCCTGCCATGGCCCTAGTAGGGTGAGGACGCCTGTCTCAGGGTGGCAGCATTGGGCACAGAGGCAGCGACGTAGGGTGGGGCGAGGGGATGGAGGCCACCGTCAGCAGGAGCCGGTTAGAGAAGGAGGATCCCCCGTTACCCCGAATAGTTCCAGAGCCCAGGAGACTTGTGGTGAGTAAGCAGACGGATAAACTTGGGCCAGGATGGAGTTGGGGTCCTAGAGCCACAGGACAGGGGAAACTGGCCCACAGAGCAGTCAGCTGGGAGAAGTCACCCCTGGGGAGAAGCTGGTGCAGATGGAGAAGCTGTCCTAGGTGAGGGGAGAGAGCATAGTTGGTGGCCTGAAAATACAGTCAGGTCCAGCCTGCGCGGCACATTGGAGCTGCACGAGGCAGCCCCTGTTCAGGGCTTCTTTCCTCTGCATCCTTCCACTGCCAGAGGTGGGTCCCCCCTGACAAGCTGGGGTCCTGACCTCCCAGGCCTCAGGGGTACGGCTGGCTGAGCACGTCCTCAGACCACCCCCAAGCCCTCCCCACCCTGCATCCCTGGGAGCTCTGCAGCCAAGTTGGAGCCCAGCTTGGCCACCATCGCAGGGCGTGGGCCTGAGCTGCTGAAGGAAGGGCAGAGCTGAGCCAGGTGCAGGCCGCAGGAGAACAAGGGAGAAAATGGATCCTGCCCACCCACCCTGAGCCACCTTTGGGCCCAGAGACAAAGAGCACCCTTGGCGGGTTTACTTTGGAACCTGAGGCTGCCTGGCACAGGGGAGCAGGGACTTCATCGGGAGTCTGGTTTCAGCAGCTCCCAGGTGGCCCACACCCCTCCCTGCCAGGCCAGGTCCCTAAAGGATGAAGCCACTGAGCCCCAAGGGTATGGGGACTCTGCTGGAGGCCAGCTGGGCTAAGACCCTCCCTAGGGCCCAGGGCCCACAGTCAGGGCTTGAGGTGGAGGAGTGGGGAGGGTGTGGTGGTACTTGGACGTGTGAGCCAGACACCTGCCCCTCTGGTCTCTGCCTGCAGCCCCCCACCCTCCGAGACCCGGGCCTGGCTCCTTGAGGTGCCTGTATGTCTCCCCCCGGGTCCAGCAGGATGCAGAGTGGAATCTGTCAGGCACAAGGGCGGGGCAGGCTGGGGTCCCGACGCCAGGCTCCCTCCTGGGAGAGCCTCAGTGCTGGGCTCCACCTCTGTCCCGAAATGACCCGGACACTGAGTGAGGAGAGCCTCAGTGCTGGGCTCCATCCCTGCCCAGAAACGACCCGGACACTGAGTGAGGAGAACCTCAGTGCTGGGCTCCATCCCTGCCCAGAAACGACCCGGACACTGAGTGAGGAGAGCCTCAGTGCTGGGCTCCATCCCTGCCCAGAAAGGACCTGGACATTGGGTGAGGAGAACCTCAGTGCTGGGCTCCATCCCTGCCCAGAAAGGATCTGGACATTGGGTGAGGAGAACCTCAGTGCTGGGCTCCATCCCTGTCCCGAAACGACCCGGACACTGAGTGAGGAGAGCCTCAGTGCTGGGCTCCATCCCTGTCCTGAAACGACCCGGACACTGAGTGAGGAGAGCCTCAGTGCTGGGCTCCATCCCTGCCCAGAAAGGACCTGGACATTGGGTGAGGCAGAGCCAGCCGGCGGCTAGGGCAGAAGCTGAGACCACTCCTATGGCACACAGTCAGAATGTCCCAGAAAGGACTCGGGGTCACCTCATCCTTCGCCCTTGTTCTAGAGAGGAGGAAACTCAGATGTAGAAGAGGGGACAGGCTTACCCAGGGTCCTCCACGTCAGCAGCTGAGCAGGGACCAAGCCGGGTCTTAACCGCCCCTAAACTCGTCATAGAAGGCAAAGCCCGCCTCAGAATCTCACTTCTCAAGACAAAACACGGGAGATTAAAAAGGAATCCAATTATATTGAAATACAGCTTTCAATGCTTAAAGATGAATTTTTGATAGAGTAATATGAGTGCTTCTTTATCAATAATAAGATCTAGCAGGAGGTCCAATAAGTGCTATAATTTTGAAGTAGTGAGGAACATCCATTACATTTCCAAATTCCCACGATAACTGTAATGGGATGTGGAGATACCTGCGGTTTCTTTTGGTCACAGGTACTGCTAATACTCAAGTCTGTTGAAGGAAATGCTGAATTTCAGTTAGAAATTAATGAAAATGAGATATAATTTTCCCTGAATTCTCTCCCCATCCCTACTAGTGGTCTGTTGAGAACCCCTGAAATACACAGACAGGCAAAGCTAAGCAGTGCTGCTGACAGATAGGAGAGCAGTTACCCTTGGTGAGGGACTGCAGGGAAACCCGTCTAGGTAGCTAACCAGTTGTCCTAAAGTCAGTTCTGACTCATGGTGACCCCATGTGTGTCAGAGTAGAACTGTGCTCCATAGGGTTTTTGGTGGCAGATTTTTTAGAAGTAGATTGAGAGGTCTTTCTTCCAAGGTGCCCCAGGTGGACTCGAACCACCAACCTTTCCGTCAGCAGCCGAGTACATTAACCGTTTGTACCATCCAGGAACTCCTAAGAACAATCTATTTCTTGATCCGGGAGCTGGTTACCCAGTGTGTTCAGGTTGTGAAAATCCACCCACTCATCCACTTATGTGCACCTGTCTGCATGAATAGTTTTCTTCTGTAGAAATTTAAAAAAAAAAATTCATAGCACAAACGTCCAGAAGTACATACAGGTGTGAGCACACACTGCCGGTGTGTACCAGGTCCCTGGGCACACACGTAGCGGCAGAACCCTCACAGGCACACAGGCGCAGATGGACGCAGTGAGACAGAGAACACTATTTTTAGGAGTTAATTCCAAGCTTCCCGATTTACAGAACAAGGCATTGCTCACAGCAGAGAGTGCTGCCCTGCAAAGAATCTGCTGTCATCCAGGCTGGCTTGTTTTTTAAATAAGAAGAAGAAGAATGACTATTGTTTTTGTAAAAAAAAATACTACTAACTCCTCATAAAGAATTCAAGCAATAAGGAGGAATGCACAGAGGAAAGTTCAAGATGACGCAAGCCCCCACCAGCTAGGAAAACAAAATCACCTCTCACGTTGGTGACAGCATTAGAGCCATCTCTGTTCACTCAGAAATGGAGGTAAGACAGGAAGCGCTTTCATAAAACGGGAATCCACTCCCTCACCTGCTATTTTCAACAAAGATGCTCCTCTAACTTGAATGAAACAGAAGAGAAAGTCGCTGACGGACGGCATGTTCTTTTCCTTTTTAATTTTTGGTTGTGCATTCAGTGAAAGTTTACAGAACGAACTAGTTTCCCGTTCGATAGTTTGTACATAAAGAGTTCCATAACGTTGGTTTCGTTCCCCACAATGTGCCAGCACTCCCCCGTTTCCACCCTGGGTTCCCCGTTGCCTTTCGTCTGGGTTTCCTACCCCTTCCTGTCTTCTCACCTTTGCTTTTGGGCGAGTATTGCTCTTCTGACCTCGTATCGTTGATTGTTCTAAGGAGCATGTTCCTCTCGGGTGTTTATTTTGTGGGCCTGTCGGTGGTTTGGCTGCAGGGTGGTCTTCGGGAAGGGCCGTGGTCTTGGGGGTGGACGGCAAGTTCTTAGTTGGTCTCGGGACCTCCCTCCTCCCTTGCACATTCCATGCTTGCCCAGAGGTGCCCTTCCGAGGCCTGGCTGGGTTGCGTCTGCTCACTGTTTACCTGTTGATTGGCCAGTTGCCACCTTCACAGCCCTCCGTGGTGCTCGGGCTGGGGCCCTTTACCGGCCGTGTACGGGGGTCAGTGACAAGGGCAGCTCACTGGGGTCACTGGTGACGTGTCTCAGGGGTAAGATCAAGGCAGAGCTGGCCCTTGGTTGACGGAAAGGGATTCTGACCTGGCAGAGATGTCCAACAGGTGTCCACCCACCTCGCCCTCTTGAGCTGGTGCCTGGCCATTCCCGGGTTTGATGTGGTGGTTAGCGACCTTGCTCCGGGTTGGTGTCATCGTTGCTGGCTGGTACCACATCCTGTGCTGGTGGGGCCGTCCGGGGGCACATTCTTCTGTCTTGGTGTCACAGGCTGTGCATGTTCACACCAGGCCCTGGATCCCTGGAGGCCACCGGGGCCACATTTTCCCAGCTTGGCGTCACACACGGGAGCCAGCTGATGTCCTAGTCGATGTGTCTCACCATCTTCCGGCTCTGCTGTCACTCGAGACTGGCTGTCTCATTTGCACAGATTCGGGAGGAGGGGCCCCCTGTCAGCATTTCCCATCTTTGGAGCTGAGTGGGTGCTGGGCTGTGGGATTCCTCTGCCACCCTCTCTCCAGGCTCCGCTCCAGCTGTGGACACTGGGGAGCCAACATCTGGACGGCGGCTCCAAGGCTGTTAGCCAGCTGTTTCTGAAAACCCACGGGATTCGTCTGGGTCTCGAACGGCAGCCACAGGTGCCCCATCAATTGCCACATTCCAGTCAGACGCTGGCACCTCGTGTGCCCCACGTGAAGTCTGGGTGCCCGCCCCCGGAAATGCCCCCCACCCTCTGGCCCATCACTCAGGCTGGGAACCTGTTAGGGAAAGGGGGTTTGGGCGCGGCTCCCGGGTCCTCTGAGCGCCATCCCTGTGGAAGGGACAGGCTTGAGGGGAGGGCGGCACTTCCCCCTCACCCACGTGGTCTCCATCATTCATTCAGTCATTATTTGTTCGGGACCTCTGCCGGGGGTCTGGGATAAAAAGGTGGCAGGCCCGCCCCGGCCCTGAGGCCCGTCCCACGTCAGTGCAGGGTGGCTGGCACCTGTGAGAAGTGTCTCGAGGGATCCTAGTTAAGGAGCCAGAAGGTGTGAGCGCTGCCCTTCGTGTGGAGTGGCGCTGAGTGCAGGTGTTTCTGTGACACGCTCACTCGTGCCCGGTTGCGTCCAGACATGCTTTTGGGGTGTTTGGAAAGGGAGGAGGCTCTGGGTTTATCCAGGTCTCTGTCGGCCACTTGTGGCTGCCGAGAAGGCTGGGAGCCTGTGTTCTGGGAGCATCTTTGCAAACGGTGTCTGTCTGTCTGTCTGTCTGTCCACCAGCGCAAACTCTCCCTGCCCCCAGCCCTGCGCTCAGCCTCATGCCCCGCGTCTGTGTCTTCCAGCCACCCCACAGGCAGCGTGAGGAGAGCCTGTGCCCCAGAAGCAGGATGAGAAGATGGCAGACTTCCTGTTACCTCGGGGCACCGACAGCTTCCGCAGGTTTACCCGGGAGTCCCTGGCGGCCATCGAGAAGCGCATGGCAGAGAAGCAAGCCCGCAGCTCGGCCGCCTCGCAGGAGAGCCGCGACGGGCTGCCGGAGGAGGAGACACCCCAGCCTCAGCTGGACCTGCAGGCCTCCAAGAAGCTGCCCGATCTCTATGGCAACCCGCCCCGCGAGCTCATCGGGGAGCCCCTGGAGGACCTGGACCCCTTCTACAGCACCCAGAAGGTGAAGCCGCCTACCCTTAGGTGCAGCCTCCCACCTGCCCAACACAGCAGACGGGGAGAGGCCCTTGCTCCACGTGGGCTCTGTTTGGGCAGGCTCCCCTGGGCTTTGGGGGAGTGAGTCCCTGGTGATCTGGACTCCGATCACCTTAATTTTGGAGTTCTGACATGTTGGTTTGGTGCTGTGACCCAGAGGGGTGGCCGCACTTGAAGCCTTGCCTCCTTGTGAAGGAGCTGCGTGGGGGCTGTCTGTGGTTAGATTTTCACCCTGGAGGATGTCTCTGGGTCCCCTGTCGTGTGTGAATTGGACCCCAGGGCACAGCATGTGGGTCCCCTGCTCCTTGAGGGCAGCATGAACCCCCCATGCCCCTCTCCTCTGGCAACACAGAGAACTCGCAGGGCTCGGCTGGGCCTGGGTGGCTCAGGCCGGGGCCGCAGAGCACCTCCCTGGGGCTTTGTAGGGGACAGTGAGACCATGAAGGCCAGTGGGAAGTCTGACAGGGTAGAAGGGCAGGTCTGCTGGGGTGGGGTAGTTCTGCCCCCGTCCCTCCTGGGTGTTGGGAGAGGAGGTGGCCTTTTGACTGGGGCAGCGTGACCCAGGCTCCCTCCCAGGTGGATGTCTACCCAGGAGGCAAACCCCCACCCCGTCTCAGACCCCTGTCCTGGCCTCGCCTCTCAGGACCCTGTTCATGGGCATCCACGTGCACCCGGGGCTCCTGCGGTAGCTTGGTCCCCCCACCCAGCCCGCCGCACTTCCAGGCCTCACTGCTGGAGGAAGGCGGGTTTGAATTCGGGGTGCGGCCTTCCCCCAGCAGGCTGGTCTGAGGAGGACTGTGGCGTTCACCTGACTGTGGTTATTCCCGGGCCGAGGATGCCTTCGAGAGGCAGGCGGGTCGGTGTTCACAGTGTGAGTGTGACACGCGTGACAGTGAGTGTGAGCACGCGGCAGGTGTGAGCGCTGCATCTGTGTCACCCGGCGCCGAGCGTGTCACTGAGGGTCAGAGACCAAGAGCTGAGGGCGGGCCTGTGCTCGTGTTTGCCACGCTTGTGCACACACGTGTAAGCATGAGTGGGTGTGCGTGTGACCATGGGAAGGGAAAGCCCCCCGCTACGCTTGCAAAGGTCGGAGAGGCGGCCTGGAACCTGGTCCTGCTCCCAGGCTTCCACCTGGTTCAGGTGACTCAGGTAAGGCCAAGGTCAGGGGCTGGGGCCACAGCTGGGGGCAGGTGAGGCTGATAGTTGGGATTAGTCAGGGTAGGTGGGCTTAGGTCATGGTTGGTCAGAGCTGGACGTAAGCATTGGGGTTGGGGTTAAGGCCATGGCTGGTGGTCAGAGAGTAGGTGGCCATCAGGTTGGAGTTGGCTGGGATCAGGCGGGAGTCATGGGTCAGGCGGGGGCTCAGGTTTGGACCGGACATTTGAGAGCTGGTGGCAGTTCAGCCTGGGAGGAGTCAGGAACTCTCTCTCTTCTGTCCCTGTGTCCACCAGCAATGCTATAACAGTGGCCCTAGGGTGATTGTGGCGTCTTAACCTTCTGACTCTCCTTGCTGACCCCTGACCACGCTGCCCACAGCCGTAGCCCCCCACCCCCAGAGGCTCCATGACAGAACTTTGAGCCCTGATATGTCTGGTCAGCCCAGATTAAATGGAACTTGTACCACCAGCTTCATGCTTGGAGAAGCCAGACTCCAGAGCTGGGCCCACCTCAGCGGTGCCTGCCACACTACTGGGCAGATGGGGCCTGGGCAGACGGGGCCTGGGCAGCTAGGGCCTGGGCAGGTGGGGCCTGGGCAGATGGGGCCTGGGCAGGTGGGGCAGACTCCATCCTCAGGGCTGCCTTTGACCTCGGCTTCCACCTGGTGTGCACCGGCCCAGCCTCAGTGTCTGCTCCCATGCCCCTTTGTGCTGTGTAGACGGAGCCTTCTGCAAGCTTGGGCTGCTCATGATTCCTCCAGGGGAGACTCTGGGTAGCCTGCTCTGGGCTGGGGTGGGCCTGTCATCAGTCCTGGACTCAGGAGACAGAGTTGGGAACGCGTGTACATTTACCTCATGCCTGTTCCTGCACCCTTGACCCCCTCTCCCCCATCCTGTCCCCTTGTGCCTGGTGGGGAAGCCTTGCAGGGCAGGGAGGGGTCAGGCAACGGAGAAGGGGAAGGAGGAAGCGTCAGTCAGCTTGGCCTTTTTGGTCTCTGCGATGATGACAGCGGAGCCCTGGTGGCTTGGTGGTTAAGAGCTAGGCTGCTCACCAAAAGGTCGGCAGTTCAGATCCACCAGCCGCTCCTTGGAAGCCCTGTGGGGCGGTTCTGCTCTGTCCTGTGGGGTCACGATGAGTCGGAATCGACTGGACGACACATAACAACAATATGATGACAGCTGGGCTCATGAAAGGCCAAAGGCCCCTTCTTGTCAGGAACCGTAATTTTGAAACGAAATCCCAACCAACCTGACCTTCCCCTACATCTAACTCCATTCTCCCTGTGGGTGAGACAACAGGGGTCTATGGAGCCCTATGCTGGCTGCTCCCCTCCCCCCATCCCTTCCCCAATCCCTCTCTTCTTCCTCCCCCTGCCCCACAGCCAGGATACTAGGGCTCCAAACCAACAGCGTCTCCCCACCAGCCTCTCCACAGGGCCCAGGGGCCACCCCCTCACCTGACACCGCTCTCTGTCCACAGACCTTCATCGTGCTGAATAAAGGCAAGACCATCTTCCGGTTCAGTGCCACCAACGCCCTGTACATCCTCAGCCCCTTCCACCCCATCCGGAGAGCCGCTGTGAAGATTCTGGTACATTCATATCCTTTGCAGCTAGCCCCTGCCGGGTGCGTCCGGGCTTGGGGCCGGGGGTGGTGCAGGACCTCAAGCCAGTAGCACAGTGGTCCCTTGGGAGCTGGTTAGACATGCAGACTCTTGGACCCTCTCCCAGACGGTCAGAACCAGCATCTGCATTTTAACCAGACCCCCAGAGTTCTCGGGCACAGGAATGTTTAGGAAAATGCCATGAGTTTCCAGGAGAGAGACGTCCTGGAATCTAGACGGCTGAGGGTCCCAGAAGAAATGGGGCCTGCCCCTATCTCCCTGGATCTGAGACAGTCTCTGAATGTCACCTCCCACTGCACCCCCTCAGCCCTCCACCCCCTAGCCACTTGCGGGGACCTGCAAGCAGGTCGCGGGGCCCAGCCAAGGAAAAGCCGTTTCCTAGTGAAGAGGCTTCCAATTGGGTCACGCTCAGGATCTTTCAAGGGAGGCAGCACTTCTTTGATTAGCTGTTGACAGCACGTTTATAGCTTTCAGAGGATCTCAAAGAACTCTGGTTAGCGTTAAATTATATAAACCACGGCCTAAAACACTCCAGCCTGCAGAGGGAGCACTGGGAGAGATGTGTGGAATGAGGGACATTGACCCATCTCGAGCCCCTAGGATGCTTTGGGCCTGGGGGCGCCCTTTGCCTCCCCCTCATCCTGCCTCTCATTCAGGCAGCATGGGGTTGGGGTGGCAGCACCCAATCACAACTCTTCTCTGGACTTCAGAAAAAGGACCCCAAGAGGGAGCCTCTGGCTGTAGAGTCAGGAGTCTCATTATCTGCTGTCATGCCTGGGCAGCCTCTCCTTGGACTGTGGCTACCGAGGTGGGTGTACACGCCATCAGTGCTGCTGGGCTCAGGACTCAGCAGTGCGGTTAGTTGTGGGTCTGCTGGGCTGACCTGACAGGGCTCCCCAAGGTCCCCCCTGAGCTCCCTCATCCGGATGGGCCTTTTTTCTGACACCGAGACAAAGGCCCCACCCATCAACCTCTAGGCAGGGGCAGGAGGCTCCTGAAAAACAGCCACCCAGTTAGCTTGTATAGACTGCAAGCCAGACAGATGCTCACAGATCAGGAGCTTCTCTGGTCCAGGGAGGGGTGGGGTTGCTTCTTCATGGTGTCACTGTTTTCTGTGCCCTGCTGCCTGGTCCTGAACCCAGGGGTGAATTCCAGGGGCCCCATGCCTCATTTGTTATCGGCATGTAGATGCATAGTAAGATACACGCATCCACCACACTTCTGCTCTCTCTTGCTCCAACTTGCTCCTTCCTTTCTCACGGATTCCTGCGGGGTGTGTGTGTGTGTCTGTGCCTGTGTGTATCTGTGTGTCTGTGTGTCTAGGGACACTCCCACGTGCAGGCCCCCCCTGTGCACCAACAGGGTGGTCTCAGGTGGGGCAGACAGTGTGGTGGGGGGGCTAGATTCAGGGGACAGCCTGCCACTCGAGGCGACAGTTTACTTTGTGAGGCACGAGGTTTAATTCTGAGCCATTCTGCAGCTGCTCCTGAGCTCCTGCAGGTGCCAGGCACTGGGCTGAGCGCCCTGGGGGCACTGAGCAGAGTATACCCTGCCCTTGTCCTTTGGGAATTTTACAGCCCCCACCCCTTGCCCTGGTGGCCCAGTGGTTAAAACGATCAACTGCTAACTGAAAGCTTGGTGGTTCAAAACCACCAGTGGTTCCGCGGGAGAAAGATGTGGCAGCCTGCTTCCATAGAGATTTACAGCCTTGGAAACCCAATGGGGTCGCTATGAGTCGGAATCGACTCATCGGCAGTGGGTCTGGTTTGGGTTTGACGAGTGATCAGACAGCTTTACACCAGCGGTTGTCATTCCTGCCAGAGTGTGGCCCTTCCTGGGGAGAAGAACGCAGGGTGGCAGGGCAGGAGGGCAGGAGTCTTCGCTCTGAGCCTCTCGTCAAGGATGGGGCCTCCTGAAAGCACGCTCCAGCTCTCACCTGGGGCTTCTCCTCCAGGTATCTAACCAACCCAGCGCTGTTGGCAGCCACAGCAGCCCCCAGGGATGCAGCAGCAGCCCCAGGTTCCTGCAAGGCCATGGCTGGGCTGTAGAAGGATGAGAGGCCAGGGAGGCAGGTGGGCGAGGGAGGCAGTGGGGGCACTGGGGTCCCCAGCCTGGGTAGAGGGTCCATTGAACTGTAGCTCTGAGGCTGTGAGGTTCTGGTTCCACCTGCAGGCCTGGCCCGGAGGACTCTGAGCCGGCCCGAGTCCCCCAGGGCAGCTGCCCCAGGGACGTGGCTTAGAGCAGGAGTGGGGCCCCATGCCCGGCTCCTAGCAGCTGCCTTGACTCTGCTATCTGGGGATGGAAGCACGTTGCTGGCCCGTAACAGCACCACTTAGTGGGCTGGGCTGGGGGAGAGATTTGTGGGGTTTGGGAGCAGCCCCTCTTGTGCCCTGAGCCAGCTGCATGGGTGCCTGAGGCTCTTTTTAGAATTGCTGAATCTCGAGCCCCACCGAAGACCTGCTGGATCAGATTCTGCGCTTTAGCAAGGTCCCCAGTGATTGGGTGCGCACTGCCGTAGGGCAATTGTCGGCCTGTGAGGGCTGCCTCAGGCTCACCTGGGGAGCTTGTTAAACATGCAGATTCCCAGCCCATTCAGACCAGCGTTTCCAGTGCGAAGCCCAGTAATATGCAGGCTCTCCCTGCCTTTCCTTCTTCTGCTTCTTTTTTTTTTGATTGAGATATTATTCATATAGGAGCCCCAGTGGCGTAATGGTTAAGCACTCAGCTGCAAACCGGAAGGTTGGCAGTTCAAACCCACCAGCCGCTCCGTGGGAGAAAAGACCTGGTGGTCTTCTTCCATAAAGGTTACAGCCCTGGAAACTCAATGGGGCAGTTCTACTCTGTTCTATAGGGTCGCTATGAGTCAGAATCGACGCAATGGCACACAACAGCATAATTCATATACTATAAAATTCACCCTTTAAAGTATTCGGTAGTTTTTAGTATGTTCTCAAGGTTGTGCAGCCGTTCAAAAAACAAAAAACCAAACCCATTGCCATCCAGTCCGTTCCGACTCGTGGTAACCCCATGTGGTCAGAGTAGAACTGTGCTCCATAGGGTTTTCAATGGCTGTGATCTTATGGAAACAGTCACCAGGCCTTTCTTCCGAACCACCAACCTTTGGGTGACTACCTAGCACAAACCATTTGCCACCACCACTAACTAATTTGAGGACGTTTTTATCACCCTGAAAAGTAACCCATTAGCAGTCACTCTGCATTTCTGATAAGTAGTCGGTTTTTGTGATTTGAATCGTGATCCTTCACTTTGCTTTCATTGTCATATCTACTAAGTCCTAAATGTGCAGAGTCTGTGCCCTTTAGGACAGCTAGGCTCTTTGGAAAAAGCAGGAGGGGCCAAGAAAGAATTAAAAAGGAGGCAGGGATGCAGTGCCTGCTCCCTAGGAGGCTGCTGCCGAGCCGGAGGGCACCTGCGTATACAGCCCCATCGAGACATTTGCAGAGGGACATGGCAGGGAATGCTGATACCTCGGCTGGGCTTTGCTCTCTGCTCCACGCTCGCAACGCATCCCTGGAAAGCTGCCGAAAAAGTAAATATGGATGTAGAATTATTTTTTCCTGCATATTTTTGTTATAATCCTGCAGGATGTGTTCCTGCGGGAATTAAATAAAAGAAACAAACTGGACTCCAGGCTGCACTGCAGGCATGTTCAGAAGAGCCTTCGTGTTCACACGGAGGAACACTGTGCCCTCCTGGGTGCACCGGGTCTGCTCACAAAATCCTCCCACGTTTCTACCAGATTCAAATGGGCAAATCAAACCACATGGTTTGGGATTGTTGGGTTTTGGTTTTGTTTTTTTTCATACTCATTTAATAGCACAAATGTATGAAAATACCCCCACAGTTAACTTCTCTCTGGGTTTTTTGACTCCCTGGGGGCTGAGGGCTTAGGCAGCCCAGGCATCAGGCATTTCCCCACCACCCGTGCAAGTGGTCCTTGCTGACATTTTAATCACGAGGTTGACCTGGTCCCTTTAAGGGGAGTGGGTGTTTGGGGACAATGTCAGGACAGGATTGATTCAGCCAAGCTCGGGCCTGGAGAGCTGGCGTTTGCTTCTGCCCACATGTGGCACCAGTTTGATCATCGGCCTGGAATGAGCAGGCTGTGCAAAGAGGTGTGCGCGGGCCAGCCGATCAGGTGATTCGTCCCTCTGGTCCTGGCTGCGTGCTAGGCTCCAGCGGGGGCCTGAGGTGCTAGGGCTCAGTCCACTTAGGAAGAGATTGCACACACGCAGGAGTGACCGAGAATACTGTAAGAGCCGCCCTCAAGGCGAGGGGATCCAGGAAGGGGCTCTGAGCAGGCACAAGGCAGAGACCCCCACGCTCAGCGTGGCTGGGTCTGGAAAAGCCAGCATGCAGGTGGGCTGTTCCTGTCATTTCCTGCTGTGGGACTCAGGCCGCGGCTGGCGGGTCTCAGAAGGGCTGTCTGCCCTGGTTCTTCCCTGTCTTGATGTTGGAGGGCTTCTCACCTCTGTCTGTGTCCAGCCGTGTTCTCAGGTCCAAGGCAGCTTGTTCACGCTGCTGCTGTCTGTAGAGGCGTAGGAGCTGTGAGCAGCCTGGCCAGAGCTGAAAGTGACTGCAGAAAGAGGGTCCGGATCTGTGTCTGAGTGGTGAGTCCCCCCAGTCCTCAGCCCACCCTGCTGTGCCATGTCCAGCAGGGCTGGCCAATTGCTGGAGGAGCCAGCCTTCCTGCTGTTTCAATGCCTCTTCCAGGAAGGCTTCCTGCCCAGCCCAGCCAGGGGCATCTCTGGCTTCTCATAGCTTCCACCTCAGAGCACTTCAGGGCTGTGACTGTGCTCCCAGGCCCCCATCACATTGGACCAGGCCTACGTGCTCAGTTGGGGCTTATTCTTGAAAACAACAGATAATTCCATTCCTCCTCCTGCGTGGTATCTCCCCACATTTTACAGAATGCTTTGCCTCATTTGGAAGGCTCCTGGGTGGTGGGAATGGTTTGTACTCATCTGCTAACCAGAAATTTGGTGGTTTGAATCCACCTGGAGGCACCACAAAAGAATGGCCTGGCAATCTACTTCTGGAAAATCACTTCTGGAAAATCATTTCTGGAAAAATCCTGTGGAACACAGTTCTGCTCTAACATGTGGGTCACCATGAGTTGGCAGCTGGTCTTATTTTGGTTACTTGGTTTGGTTTTCATACCTGCCCTGCGGGTGACAGTGGCCAGGCATCAGATGGCATTCCCATTTGGCACACGAGGGGCTGAAGAAACGTGACTTATGCAGGCCGTTCGGTCTGGAGGCGGGAGAGGGGACCAGGTGACCTTTGATGTCATTCTGCAGAGGTGGTACAGTAGGAGGTTCAGACGGAGGCCTGGACTGGGGTGACCAGGGGTCAGAGCTGGACTCTGCCTTTACCGGGTTTGTATCTGTGCAGTTTCCTACTGTTTCAGTGGCCTAAATCAACACGATTATTTTTTATTTTATTTTATTGTGTTTTAGGTGAAACTTTACAGTGCAATTTAGTTTTTCGTTCAAACAATTTAAACAAATTACTTTGTGACATTGGTTGCAGTCCCTGCAATGTGTCAGCACTCTCCCCTTTCCCTTTCCACCCTGGATTCCCATGTCCATTCGTCCAGTTTTCCTGTCCCTTCCTGCCCTCTCCTCTTTGCTTTAAGACGGGTGTTGCCCCTTTGGTCTCGTAGACTTGATTGAACTAAGAAGCCCCTTCCTCACGTGCGTTACTGTTCGTTTTCTAGGCCTGTCTAATCTTTGGCTGAAAGGTGGACTTCGGGAGTGGCTTCAGTTATGAGTTAGCAGGGTGTCTGGGGGCCGTAGTCTCAGGGGTTCCTCTAGTCTCTGTCAGACCAGTGAGTCTGGTCTTCTTTTTGTGAATTTGAATTTTGTTCTGCATTTTTATCCTGCTCTGCCTAGGACCCTCTATTTTGATCCCTGTTAGAGTGGTCAGTGGTAGTAGCCAGGCACCATCTAGTTCTTCTGGGCTCAGGCTGGTGGAGGCTGTGGTTCATGTGGTCCATGAGTCCTTTGTACTAATATTTTCCTTGTGTCTTTGGTTTTCTTCATTCGCTTTTGCTGCGAATGCACTGGGACCAATACATGTAACTTAGGTGGCTACTGGCAAGCTTTTGAGATCCCAGACGCTACTCACCAAAGTAGAATGTGGAACGTTTTCTTTATGAGCTATGTAATGCTAGTTGACCTAGATGTTCCCCGAGACCATGGTACCCAGCCCAACATGAATTTATCGTCTTACAGTTCTAGAGGTCAGAACCTAAAGTGGGTCTCACTGGACTAAAATCAGGTGTCAGCAGGGCTGTGCTCCTTTCTGTAGGCTCCAGGCGAGAATTGTTTTCTAACCTTTTCCAGCTTCCAGAAGCTGCCTGCATTCCTTGGCTCATGGCCTCTTCCATCTTCAATGACAGCAAAGCCCAATCAGGTCTTTCTCATATGCATCACTCTCACCCTTCTGCCCCTGCTTTTCTTTCTAAGGACCTGTCTTAGTCACCTAGTGCTTCTGTAACAGAAATACCGCAAGGGGATGGCTTCAAGAGACAGAAGTTTATTCTCTCACAGTCTAGTAGGCTACAAGTCCAAATCAGGGCGCCAGCTCCAGGGGAAGGCTTTCTCTCTCTGGTGGCTCTGGAGGAAGGTCCTTGTCATCAATCTTCCCCTGGTCTAGGAGCTTCTCAGTGCAGGGACCCTGGGTCCACAAGATGCACTCTGCTCCTGGCACTTGTTTCTTGGTTGTATGAGGTCCCCCTGACTCTCTGCTCACTTCTCTCTTTTATATCTCAAAAGAGATTGACTTAAGACACAACCTAATCTTGTAGATTGGGTCCTGCCTCATTAACATAACTGCCTCTAATCCTACCTGTTTAACATCATAGAGGTAGGATTTGCAACACATAGGAACATCACATCAGATGACAAAATGGTGGACAAGCACACAACACTGCGAATCATGGCCCAGCCAAGATGACAGATATTTTGGGGGAACACAATTCAATCCATGACAGGACCCTTGTGATTATGTTGGGCCCACCGGATGATCTAGGATAATCTCCCCATCTCGAGACCTTTAATCACATCTGCAGAGTCCCCTTTGCTGTATAAGTTAGCATAGTCACAGGCTACTAGCATTAGGACATGGTCATCTTTGGGGGCCATTATTCCACCTTCTACAATATCCTGGGCCTTAACCTCTGTGTGTGTCCGTAAAATGGAGACAAAGTCCCTGCCCTACAGGATTGTTGGGAGGATCAGATAAGTTAAGGGATGCAGAAAACAGAGCCTGACATCTTGGAAGAACTTAATATTCATTCTTAGTGTCCCAGTGTCTGTATTTCAGGGATTGCCTGGCTTCCTTGGTCGATGGCTTAGCCATGAATCTGCAGGAATGGGTGAGGGTTGGTTGAGAGGCTAACTGTCCAGTGGGGAAAGCCTCGGCAGGTAGCCTGGGTCTGGGGACTTTGTGTGTGTGTGCGTGTGTGTGTGTAAGGGGACGGGGAGAAATGGAGGGAGATAAGCTGGCCGTGGCCGTGGAGACTCACACAGGCAGAGAGACCCTGGTGATTATATTGCTGCCTGGTGGCCAAGGAGAAGCCAGGCTTTCCCAGCCACTGGCATTTGAGCTGAGCAGCACTGTCATCTCGGCCCTGGTTTGACAAAGGGGTCTTCCCAAAGCCTGATGCCCTCTCATCTCAGGCGAGATCGGAGAATGAATTGTGAATAGGGCCGGTTTGGGATGCAGAGTTCCTGAGGCAGATTACCTAGCAGGAGGGCCGGAGGCTTGGAGGGCTCCTGCCTTGTTAGATTCCTTTGAGGCCTCACCCCTCCCCTGCTGAGGCAGTCCCCAGGAGTTGGCACCCACCTTGGCCCGGCCTCAGGTCTGACTCCCTGGCCACCCCACCGAGCCTGAGGCTGGGCCAGGCTGTAGAAAATGGCAGAGCTGTGGTAGGGAGGAAATAGGCTATCCCCTGGAGCTCAATTAACACAGCTCCCGGGCAGCCTGTGGGAATCTCCCGCTTGGCAGCTGCTCCGAGTGGGGCTGGGGCGGGGCGTGGTGTCAGGAGCCTGGGGGATGCCTGAGGAGTGGGAGGCCCACCTCTCGGGTCAGGCTGTGGAAGGGGTTGGTGAGTGCAGCAAAGTACCCCTGTTTCGGGCCTGGACCCCAGGTGGTGCCCCAGTATCAGGAGGCCCAGGGTTGAACCCTTGCTCCTCTGGGGAGAGAAGGTCAGTCAGCTTCATCCAGCCTGGAGCACCTAGGATGAACAGCCTGAGAGCCAGGGACTAGACAGGGCCTGGGACAGTTCAGTTGAAGGCAGGGGCACACAGGACACCTAAGACAGGCCTGGCTCTGGTGGGAGACGGGCGTCACGGGTCAGCGAGCGGCCAGGCACCCTAACAGAGACGTCCAGCGTCCTGGGTGGTGTGGCTGTGGAGGCAGCTCCCTGACCGAGGAGTCAGGCCGGCTGCTCAGAGGGGCACCCCTGCCCAGCAGGTGGAGCAGAGGAGAAGGGTGAAGAGTTTGCACAAAGGCAGGAAGCAGCCAGAAAAGAGGGGCTTCTGTCTCCCCCAGGGTCCATGTGTCCTGACAAACCAAAAACCCAAAACTGTTGCCGTTGAGCCAATTCTGACTCATAGCAACCCTATAGGACAGAGTAGAACTGCCCCATAGGGTTTCCAAGGAGCAGCTGGTGGATTCAAACTGCCAACCTTTTGGTTAGCAGCCAGGCTCTAACCACTGTATTGCCAGGGCTCCGTGTCCTGACGGGTATGTTTTTCAGGAACCAGAGCACTTCTGAGAAGTCTCAGGCTGAAGCCCAGCCTCGGCTGCCCCAATACAGGTGGGAAGAATGGCGGGTGGGGGGCCTACCACCTGGCCTGCCCCTCCTCTCCTCTGTGGTCTGGGGTCCCCAGGGAACAGGCCCCACAGGGAGCCCTTCCAAAGGGGTGTTTCAGGTGTCTGGTCCCTGCTAGATCTGCTGCAAAGCTGGGGACGAGACAGAGACCAGCCTCGGTGGTGGCAGGCCAGGACAGACCGTGCTCCCGTCCCCAGTGTCTGTCCTGGCGGCACTGGCCTAGCAATGATGACCCCAAGGGCTGTGCCTTAGTCCCCTGGTGCTGCTGTAACAGAAATACCACAGGTGGGCGGCTTTAAAGAACGGAAATCTATTTTCTCAGTTCAGGAAGCCAGGAGTCCACATTTGGGGTATGCCTCGGGGTAGGGGGTATCCTTCTTTGTCTGTTTCAGCTTCTGGTAGCTGGTGATCCCTGGTACCTTGACAGCCTTCACGCGGCACCTGTCTTCCCCTGCTTGTGCTTTGTTTATCTGTCTGTCCTACTGTTTATATCACTCTGAAGTGATTGGTTTAGGACGCACCCTACGCTGATGTGGCCTCGTTACCGTAACAAAGCCAAGCCTATTTCCAAATGGAATTACGTACACAGGTATAACCACTGCCATCGAGTCAGTTCCTACTCAGAGCAACCCTGTAGCACAGAGTAAAACTGCCCTATAGGGTTCCCAAGGCTGCGGTCGTTACCGAAGCAGACTGCCACATCTTTCCCGCGGAGCGGCTCGTAGGTTCCAACCTCCAGCCTTTCAGTTAGCAGACGAGCACTTTAACCACCGCGCAACCAGAGTTCCTTTCCACAGGTGTACAAAAAAAAAACAAACCCATTGCTGTCAAATCGATTCCAACTCATAGCGACCCCATAGGACAGAGTAGAACTGCCCCATAGCATAGGGTTTCCAAGGAGCGGCTGGTGGATTTGAGCTGCTGACCTTTTGGTTAGCAGCCAAGCTCTTAGCCATTAGGATTTCAGCACATATTTTGGGGGGACGCATCCGATCTCTAGCAGGCAGGATCCAGGGGTGGCGGTGGTGGCTGGCCCCTGCACCGTGGCCTTTCCTTGACCCCGCGCCACGCTCTTCAACATGCTCATCATGTGCACCATCCTGACCAACTGTGTGTTCATGGCCCAGCACGACCCCCCGCCCTGGACCAAGTATGTCGAGTGAGTATCTCGGGGCCTCTCGTCCAGCTGGCCCCTCCCTGCCCTTTCCACACCATGCCACCACCCCAAAAGGCACCCCAGAAGAGGGCTGTGTCCAGGCCCAGGGACTCACCACTGAAGGGTCCTTGGCCCAGCCCCTCCCCTCTTTTGCCACTCCCCATCCTGGCAAGTGAGGGGAGCTGTGCCACGTGGGCAACCTGGCCTGAGGGCTTTGGCCGCTCCTCCCCAGGTACACCTTCACTGCCATTTACACTTTTGAGTCTCTGGTCAAGATTCTGGCTCGAGGCTTCTGCCTGCATGCGTTCACCTTCCTTCGGGACCCATGGAACTGGCTGGACTTCAGCGTGATTATCATGGCGTAAGTACCCTGCCTGCTTCACCAGGCTGTGCCATGCTGGTCACATGATAGGGTGCATGTAGCACCCCGTCCCTGGGCCACCCAGCCCTCAGCTTCCCCCCGTGGCCACGTGCAGCTCTGCTGGCAGGCTGCTTCTCCTACCGCTGTGGCAGGAGACATCGGTGAGGAGGCCCTCAGCTCATCTGGTGGGGAAAGATGGATCCAGAATAGCTCAGGCGTGCCATGGTGGTCAGGTCCGCTGGCTCCTGTGGGGCGCGACGGCCACCCTGTGCTCTGAGGACACCATTAAGATTCTGGTTTGGCATCCTCCGCCCTTTGCACCAAGAGAAACCAGTATTACAGCCTAAAATCCCCAGACCATGTCAGCAGCAACCTGATTCCAGGGTGACTAAGACTGAGACACCAGTAAAGAGGAGAGAGCTAAGGAAGCGAGCAGGCAGTCCCGAGAACCCACGCCAGGTGTGCCGGCCTGTCCGCTGCTGCTGCTCCCAGACGCCGAGGGGCACGTTGGAGACACCTCGTCACTCACATGAGCAGTGCATCCTTCCACCAGCCAGAGACGTTGGCTGGATGGGTGTCCTTTATCCCCATTTTACAGATGGAAAACTGTTGCCAGGGACATACAATGAGTCCACAGAAAATGAATGTGATCTCAGGCCTGCTGAGGCCCACTTCCCGGCGTAGGAGGAGACCCTTGCTGAGGATCAGTGCTGAGGGCCGCGCTCCACTCTGAGGGTCTCAGGCAGTGGATGCTGTGTTCTTGTGGGTACGACTGATCGGAGCAGGCCTCATTCAGAGTCATGTTCAGAGCCTTCTCCGTGAAGCCCTTCCTGAGAGCCTGGTGTGTGCAGAGAACTCAGTGTGTGCAGGACTGGACACCATACCCCAGCGGGGAGCGGGCTGGGTAAAGTTATGCTCCCTGCCATTCCACAGCCCCCCACAGTTTCCCCACCGTGAAAGGCCGATGTTGGGCTAGGTGCTTTCAGAGGTTCAGTTCAGCTCCCACTTCCTGGGATTTTTGGATTCACTGAACCCACCTCTTCGTGACAGAGTGTTTACTTAACCTCAGCCAAGAGCAGGGGGTGATAGGGAGCTTTCAAGCTGGATGGAAAACCAGGTGGTTAGAAAATGCATCAGAACCTGAGTTTCTAGATACACTAATGTGAGCTGACTCCAGCCCTCCACTTTACTGACGGGGAAACTGAGGCTCAGAGAGATGCTGCCACTCTCCAAATCCAGTATACACTTAGGTGTGGTGGGAGCCTAGTAAGCAAGGAGGAGGGCAGTGGGAAATGAGGGTGAGGTGGTGGGCTGGGGACAGACCACGCAGGCCTCATAGGCCATGGTCAGGTCTAAGTGTGACGGGAGCCACCATCTGATTTACATTCTTAAAGTCACTGGCTACTGAGTGGACAGTAGGCTGGAAGGGAAGAGTAGAAGCCGACAGACCAGTTAGAGGCTGTTTCAGTAGCTGGAAGAGAGAGAGAGATGGCGGGGACCCAGTGGAGGAGGTGAGACGCGGTCAGGTTGTGGATATATCCTGAGGGAAGGACCAGCAGGAGACCCCACCTCAGTTTTTGGCTTGAGCGTCTGGGTGAAAGGTGTTGCCTTTTTTCTGGAATGGAGAAGAATGGAGGGAGGAGCTGGCTGAGGGAGGAGGGGAATCCAGGGTTTGGTTTGGTTTGGGGTGGATTAAGTTTGAAAGCATCCAGGGAGAGATGTTGAGCAGGCAATTGGATATTCAGTCTGGAGATAAGGAGAGGGGTTCAAGGCACAGGGAGAAGTTTAGAAGCCATCAGGGTCTACATGGTGTTTAAAGTGAGGAGGCTGGGTGGATCTCCAAGGAGTGTGTGTAGCCAGAGAAGAGAAGCAATCTGAAGACTTCCATGTAAGACGCTACAGCATCTCAGGTTCGGGAAGAGGAGGAGGAGCAGGTGGAGAAGAACAGCAGGAACTGGCCAGCAGAGTTGGAGGAAAAGCGGGAGAGAGTGGTGTCTTGAAGCTGACTGAGGAACACAAGCCAACTCAAAAAATGCCACGAAGAAGTTGAGTAAGGTGAAGACTGAGAATGGACCGTTGGATTTGACAACGTGAAGGTCACTGGTGACCTTGACAGGAGTGGTTCCGGTGGATCAGTGGGGCATCACCGATTGGAGGGTCCAAGAGAGAGTGGGAGGAGCGGAGATAGAGCAAGCATGGATGTCTGTTTTGTAGGCTGTACAACCAAGCAGAAGATGAGGTGGTGGCCGGAGGGGAGTGTGGAGCCGGGGGGGACTTTGCAAGCTGATGAAATTACCCAGTAGAGAGGGAGAGTTTGCTGATGGAGAGAGGAGGCGAAATTGCAGGAGCAAAGTCCCTGTGTTGGCCGAGGGGGTGGGAGCCAGCGCCCAGGTGGGAGGCTGGCCTGAACTGCAAGGAAAGAAGGCAGACCTCCCGGTGAACGTGGAGAGAGACGGAGAGTCAGAGTCGGTGATGACAGAAGGAGGGATCTCTCTTCTCATTGCTTCTGTTTTCTCAGTGAAATAAGAAGCAAGGTCAGCAGCTGAGAACATGGGGTGGGGAGGCCTCTCTGCAGTGTGAGGAGAGACAGGGAGTCCTTCATGTCAGAGCTAAGAGGTTGCAGTATTTCTGAGAGTGAGGTAGGGTTGCTAGGCTGGACTGAAGCTCCGGAGTGCTCCATGTCGGAGGACAGTGCCCCATGGGACCCTGAGGGCCCAGTGTCATTGGGAAGGGGCTTTGGGCAGAAGAGAGGACACGTCTGCCTGAGCCATCCTCCCCTCCCATCCTGGGGCCTGAGCAAGACTGTGTCACCACAGAGATGCTCCCAGACCCCAGAGAAGGGCGTCGCCTGGTTGAAGCAGGAGCCAGGCAGGCTCTGGCCTGTCCTTAACCTGTGTCTCCAGGATGCGCTCTGCGTGACTCGGGCCTGGGGTGAGTCCTCCTTCCCTGTCCCGTGGGAGAATCCCTGTCTCATTCCCCAGGGCGCCCTACCGGGAACCCTTTCCCCAGCTGGTATCACAGAGGAGCTGTGCCTTCTTCTTCAAGCCTGCCTGGCCTCTGAGCCAGAAACGGTACGTGTACGTCCCGTAAGGCTTCGTAGGCCCATTGGAACGTCAGGGTTTCTCCCTCGGCCCGGACTGACTTGGCAGCTTTGATTGACAGTGATTTCTGCTTTTGATTATGAAAACAAATTAATCACTGCCTCTGAAATGTATTCTGCTATCGACGCCAGGGGCTCTTACCCACTGCCGTCAAGTTGATTCTGACTCATAGTGACCCCATAGGACAGAGGAGAACTGCACCATAGGGTTTCCAAGGACGGCTGGTGGATGTGAACTGCTGACCTTTGGACTGGCAGACGGGCTCTTAGGATAAGAAGTCTTTATCAGTAGGAAACGTTCATTTAATCAAACCTCCCCACCTGCTCTCCATTTTACAGATGGAGAAACTGAGGCTGAGAGAGAGCCCACCGCTCCCCCAAAATCATAGACTGAGTCAGCAGCCAGGCTGGGACTGAAATGTCTCCTGATTCCTAACCACGGGCTGGACGGGAGAGACACCCCCAAATCTGACATTTCTGACCAGGTTTCCCACCCAATTAAGAAGTGGTGGGAGGGTGGAGGGGTGCAGGGAAGCCCGCCAGGCTCAGCTCCTCCAGTGGCCCCCCTCCCGGCTGGGCATTACCTGCTGGTTAGCACAGCCTCCCACCTTCTGGGGTTGTTATGGAAACCAAACCTGGAGGGGAAGGGAGGGAGGGAGGGCAGGGAGGAGGGGAGAGCGTCACTGCCATCGCTAGCCTCATAGCTAATGAGAGTTGCCTAGCAGCCCTGGGAGCCTGGCTGGACAACGTGCATTGAGTGGGAAGTTCACACAGCACCAGAGAAGGCAAGGGGTCTACCTCTGGCTGCACAGCAAGATAGGGGTGGGGCAGGAAGAAGGCGAGGGTCTGCCCCTCCTCATGACTCCTCACTCGGCCTCCCAAATGGCTCCCCCGTACGCTGGGGCTGGTGTGATGGGGCGGAATTCTCACCCACCACCCTCTTCTCCTGTGGCGGGGCCTACGATCCCACCCCAGCTGTCTGCTCCTGCCAAGCAGCTGGGCCACAGCAGAGGGGGAATGGCCTGGAAGAGGGTTTTGCCTGCCCTAGAGGGGAAAGCTCCAGCCTCACCCCGTCACTGCTCAGGCTGGTCCTCTGCCAGACAGGTTCCATCCTGCCTTGCCATACTCAGGGGCCTTCCAGGAGGCCTTGGTGGGGTCTAACATGGGAAGAGCGGATCTCAGGCTCTGAGTGGAATAAGCGATGCAGCCCCCCCTCCCAGAGGCCCCCCATGAGGCAGGCCCCCCCAGACACAGCATGCCCTCAGGACCACCAGCCCCCTCCTGCTCTCAGCCACTCAGTCGGCCTTGCAGGCCTGCTGGGAGCACAGATACCATCCTCCCAATTCTGTCACCAGCCCGACCTTGTCACCTTGGGATGCGGTGCTCAGGATCAGCTGCTCAGGGGGCAGAGGATGAGTTGGGGGCAAGTACTGCGCTGGGACATGGCAGTGGGGCAGGTTCTACACCAGGGCAGGCAAAGGACAGGCAGAGTCTAAGCTGAAGGACCAGGGCACAGGAGGGTCTGTGAGGGACAGCTAGGGAGAAGCAAGGACAGTTGGTTCCCTCTCTGATCTGCTCCACTCACTCCCTGAAACCAGAAGAGGCAGCCTCAAAACCAGTGTCCCAAGCAAGAAGGAGCTATTGTCCCAGGCCACCCAGGAGACCAGCAGCAGGAAACAGGATCCCAGAGCCTCCGACTGGCCACAGCCATGGCTCCCGTGTAATGGCAATGCCGGCAGTATCCCAGGCTCAACTTCAGAGTCCCGGGGCGGCACCACCTCTGGACAGAGATTCCAAGCCTGAGAGAAGAATGTGGGACAGAGGCCTGAGGGTCTGCGCCATCTCAGAGAATAGAATAGCCATCAAAAGTTGAGCAGAAACTTGGATCAGTTTAAGAGGTGATTTCTGCTCCCCACTGGAAGGTAAGGCTGCATCTGGCTTCTGCACTGCAGACAGATGTGCACCCTGAAGTGACCCCAGACGACAGAATGGATGCCACAGCACAAGAGGGTCTGGGCGAGCCAGAGGCAGGAAACCTCTAGGAATGTGTGTGCGGACTTCTCATCTCTGGAGGGATGCCGTGGGTGAGCGGATAGGAACGCTGTCCTCGGAGCCTCAGGAAGATGTAGCCAAAGGGCCCCATGCGTGGATGGAGAGGAAGTTGGTTTCAGCCCCATGTCAGAGCTGGACTGGGCTGGACCCATTGACCTCAGACACCACACAGTTTGAAGGGGAGTTCAGACGCCCTGAGCAGAGCGGAGGGGCTTGCAGTGCAGACTGACTGGCCGACTGAGTCCAGCACACTGTCAGCCCACCTTGGCATTCACCCGGCGTCACAGGGTGGCCACCCTGGATCTGATGTCACTCAGACACCCGAGTCAGACAGATGGCTGAACATCAGACATCCTGAGTCCGATGCCCTTTGTTAAACATCAGACACCTTCGGTTAAATGTCAGGAACTTTGGAGCCAAAGTCCTTGGTTAAATATCACCAGTCCATTGTCTCTGTCCCAGTGGCCTCGGTCACACTGTCCATCAGTCTCTCAGACATGCTTG
Source organism: Trichechus manatus latirostris (assembly GCF_000243295.1). Classification (NCBI taxonomy): domain Eukaryota; kingdom Metazoa; phylum Chordata; class Mammalia; order Sirenia; family Trichechidae; genus Trichechus; species Trichechus manatus. The sequence goes on from NW_004443985.1 coordinate 1,538,594, forward strand.
CGGTCACGTGGCCTGGCCGCTGCATGTCCTCACACCTTGCTTGGGCAGACCCTGCCCCCCGAAACCGGCTCTTCCTCTGTCTGTGGAGGCCAGGGATGGGACGACTGTCCAGGCTCCAGGTGTGAGCCCCACACCACCCAAACTTGCTGAGCACCACTCAGACCACGCAGGGCGGACCGCTGCGGAGGGTGAGCCCCACACCACCCAACCCTGCTGAGCACCACTCAGACCACGCAGGGCGGATCCCCGAGGAGGGTGAGCCCCACGCCACCCAACCCTGCTGAGCACCACTCAGGCCTCACAGGGTGGACCCCCGAGGAGGGTGAGCCCCACGCCACCCAACCCTGCTGAGCACCACGCAGACCATGCAGGGCGGACCCCCGAGGAGGGTGAGCCCCACGCCACCCAACCCTGCTGAGCACCACACAGACCACGCAGGGCGGACCCCCGAGGAGGGTGAGCCCCACGCCACCCAACCCTGCTGAGCACCACTCAGACCACGCAGGGCAGACCCCCGAGGAGGGTGAGCCCCACGCCACCCAACCCTGCTGAGCACCACTTGGGCCAGGCAGGGCGGACCCCTGAGGCGGGCTGGTCGCCTCCCGAGGTCCCTCCTCCTGTGGAGACAGATGCAGGACTGTCCTTGTGGGACACCAAGGGTCCTGGGGTGAGACCATGGGTGGATTCCTGGAGGAGGGGCCAGCGTCACCTGGGACCCCTCATCCTTCTCCTTTCTCTTGTGCTGGCCGCTGGCTGTGAGCAGTTGAAGAGCTGGGTGCCCAGCAGCCTCCCGTTCATCTTCCAATGCCTCTGGGGAACTCAGGGTGCTTTCCCCTGAGTGCTGGAGCCATGTCTCCCTCGTGACTCCAGGACCTCCTAAGCTGCTCCTTATATGGCAGATTGTGGCTGGAAGGGGCAGCCCTTGAAGACCCAGCCACCCCCGACTCCCCGTGGTGGTCTCCGCCAGGGCTTCAGGGTCCCATGGTTGGAACAGCCAGGCACTTGCTGAATCTCTGCCCCCCACTCAGCGACCAGACTACAGAAGATACAGAGGAAAGAAGGACCAGGAATCGCCTTGTTTCCTCCGTCACCTTAAAGGAGGCTCCTGGCAGCAGTGCTTGCCTCTTGGCTCTGGCGTGTCCCCAACCTCAGGCCCTGCCATATGCCGTCCCCAGTGGCACCGAGAATGCAGCAGGTTTTTTATGGGACCGTCCCAAGAGAGCTGCCTGGGAGCTGCTGTGTGGACACCTGTACAGCACCCACACAGAGGTCCCTGTGGCAGGAGGTCGAGATCAGGAAGAAAACCTGGGGGAGTCCCGGGACCACCCACTGCCCTCCCCACGGGAGTCAAGAAGGGAGAGGGCTGGTGGGGAGGGCGGCCTGTGGTTCTGCTTTGTGATCCCGATAACTGTGGTTTGATTCTGCAGGTATGTATCAGAAAATATAAAACTAGGCAATTTGTCGGCTCTTCGAACTTTCAGAGTCTTGAGAGCTCTAAAAACTATTTCGGTTATCCCAGGTAAGGTACCAGGCTGTCCTCTCGGGCCTCAGCCACAAGCGACCCTCTCTCTCTGTCCCCCCCCCCCACCTCTGGCCCTCCTCGCGTGTTGTCACTGTCTTGTGTGTGACTTTCCCTTGTTACAGATACACAACTGAATTTGTGGACCTGGGCAATGTCTCAGCCTTACGCACCTTCCGCGTCCTCCGGGCCCTGAAAACTATATCAGTGATTTCAGGTGAAAATCAGGTTAAACGCCAAGGCTGGAGGGACGCGCCCGGCCTCTCGAGCCCCCTGGGAGCCAAGGCGGCCCTCGGGAAGGCTCCTTCGGATGTGCCTGTCACCAGAATACCTTTCCCAGAGCTTGGATGTAGGGGCTGCAGGCGGTGGGCACAGCTGTCCCCCCAAAGCCTCAGAATGGGCTTCAGACTGCCCACCAGAGTCCACCCTCACAGACACCCCGGGGGGGTTCAGAGCACCCCATGGCAGGGGCTGCAGTTAAACCAAGCTCCCGAGACAGAAAGCCAAATTCTTCCCACGATAGTCCATTTCTTTTCCAAACTGAGCTCAGCTATTTGAGTGGCTTAAAAGCTTGTATGTGAACTGCATGAATGGCTTCAGCCTGAAGCATTATCCTGTGATACGGAAACCGAAAGAACTGTGTTTGAGGAAAGCCATGTACACACAGAACCAACAAAGAAAACCCTGGCGCTGTCTTTCACAGCTGAGTGCCCAGCCCCCGCCTTCGACGCCCTCTGATGATATACGGCCCAACAGGAGCCCCGGCACCCCTTTGTGAAACAGAGCGTAATCTGGGGACAGGTGTCATCAGGCCTTGGCGTCTAACAGCCCTCGCTGCGTGGTGCGGTAGGGGGTTAGCAAACCATGCATGTAGCCTCAGGAAGAGATCTTCCTTGACAGATGTTGGCAATTGTACCTGGGAAGTCTCCAAAATCCAGACGGCCTCCCTAGAAAGCCCTTCCCGCTCCCTCGTCCAGGAAAGCTCTCAAAAGACTCGTGATGATTTCCCAGCTCACATTGTGTGATACGCTGGTGCTGAAGCCGAGAGCCCCCCAGAGGGCTGTTTTATCCCAAGTATTTTTCACTCTCCCAGATTAAAGTGAGTCCAAGCTCGGATATCTCCCTGCCGTGAAGAAGCTGCTCTTGGAGCGCCTGAGCCCAGGGTTCCCTCCAAAGCCTTTTCTGAATGCGTCCGCACTCGGAACTAGAGAAGGCACTTCATGTCTGAAGGTGGTGGGAGAGGCCAGATACCACTCTTCTGGGGAGGTGTTAAAACGCCAGGGAAGAATTAGGTGGACCAGATGGCTGCATCCCTTCCTGATTTGGGAAGCAGGTAGTTCCTGGGCCCTTGGCCTGTATAACTGTTGCTGCACCCAGGAAGATGGGGGCCTGGCAGCCTGGCTCTCAGCTCCCTGCAGAGTTCAGACTCCCCCCAGTGGGTTAATCACCCTGTAAAAGGAGCCTCCCCTTACGCTGTGTTCAGACGGAACGCTCCTCCTGGCGTCTGTACCCACTGTGGTATGAACACAGGACCCACTCGTCCCCTCCTTGTGGTTAGGTGCCATCAAGTCGGTTTCGACTCGACTCATGGCAACCCCATGTGACAGAGTACAACTTCCCCGCAGGGCTTTCTAAACTGCTATCTTTCTGGAAACCGATCTCCAGGTCTTTTTCCCACAGAGCTGCTGGGTGGGTTCGAGCTGCCAGCCTTTCAGTTAGTGGCCGAGTGGTTAACCATCACACCACCAGGGCTCCTTTGTCCCCTGTAGCCCTCCCCCACGAAAAAGCAGCCCAGACCCCTGCCAAGAGCCCAGAGCCAGTGAGGCAGCCTGCACCCAGCCACTGTCATGGGACCACACCATTGACAGAGGTGTCACTGGGTCCTGGCACACACATAAGAGGTCAGAGGCCTGCCTGTCCTCTGGAGTCCCGGGGACAGCCTCCCAGCACACAGCCCGCCAGGGTGTGGATGCACACACTTGCACAGTGGTTAAGAAAAGGTGTGTTCCAGTCCCCTTAAAAAGAAAGGCTTACAAAGGAAAACATTTCTCAGTCCTGGGGAAAAGAAGGAAGCCCCCCAGCCCCAGCACCCAGACCCAGACCCAGACCCAGACCCAGCCCCCAGACCCAACCCCAGACCCAGCCCACAGCCCCAGCCCCAGCCCCAGCTCCAGCCCCCAGCACCAGCCCCCAGCCCCCAGCCCCAGCCCCAGCCCCACTGGATCTCTTCAAAGGTGCCAGCCACCCAGTGAGGGAGCAGACAGACCCCGAAAGCAGTCATTACAAATAGGCTGTGGTCAGCATTCTGGAGGACTTCCTGAAGGAGGTGTCTCCCAGTTGAGTCTTAAATAGCCTTGGTCGTCCCTGGACCTCAGTTCCTTCCCCTTAAAATGAGAGTGAAGACAGAATGGTTGCTTTCCCACCCTAGCCTGTTAGGACATCAGTGGCAGAGAGGGTCTCCCCATGGACCCCCGAGGGCCCATTCCGAACGAATCCTGTGACTTTGTTGGAATCAGTCTTGCCACAGTGAAATCTGTCATCCACGGGAGAAACATTTAAAAGGGTGAATCTGTGCACACCACTCAATTTCCCTGAGACACTGTCTACACAGACAAGGTCAGGAGGAGCCTTGCTGAGCTTCAAACTGGAGCATTTGGGCCAAAGATACCACAGCCTAACGGGCGAGGCCAAGTCCGATTTGGGTCTGTGAGTGGTGCCCACTGCCCCTTGCTTTGTTCCCGCGTATGCCGGGGTCTCGAGGCCCATGAGCAGGACCGGACGGGTGCCGGCCAAGAGCACAGACCCCCTGCTGGGAATGAGGCGTCCCACCCCCACCTGGTACCACCCTGCAGGGTTACCCATGGCCAGGCAGTTGCCAACATCTGCCAGGACGATTCTGACTGGGAGCGCTGAGTGTCTCTGAGCCTGGGTGGGCTGAGCATCAGGGCACCACGGGGAGGATGTCCTCTCTCCTCTCAGATGGGGCTGGGTCACGGGCACAGCAGCCACGCGTGCTCCTAACACGTTAACCAGCTGGACGATGGATGGATGGAGCTTAACCTGAGATCTGCTGCTTGGGGGGCTGTGGGGGCAGGGCCTGCTACGGTGGAGGAGCCCCTGACCCCTGTTGCTTACAGAGGTCGCAGGTCATAGGACAGTACCCAAGGCCAGACTGAACGTATCTACACGAGCTTTTCTGTCCGTTCCCTGTGTTGGGGGCTGGCTTCCGCAGGGAGCTGGGCCGGGCAACTAACAGATCACAACCTCTCAGCTTTGGGGAGTGAGGCAGGGGGGTGGTCCCAGAGGGACAGGGCAAATGGGGAAGACGCAGTATAGGTTCACCCCTCCCCTGCCCCAGAACTTTCCCCAAAGGTGGGGCATGAGGACAGAGGCCCCTTAGGACATTACCCGCCATGACCTTGCCAAACCCTCCCCAGAGCCCCCAGCATGCACACACCAGCCCCCAGCCTGTCCCCAGGCCCTGGGTTCCCCAGTTTCCTCTACCACTTAAGACGCCCTGGGCCATCAAAGAGAGTGGGGCTGACCGCTACCAGGGAGAGCTGAGTCCCCATCTCAGGCTGAAGGCTGAAGACCCTCCCTTGCCTGGGGCTGCATTTAAAGGGATGAGGGGCACACCTTGGGGCCAACCAGAGGGAAGCAGACTTTGAGGGTTTGTGGCTTCAAGAAAGACGGCATTTTTCACACCCATGTTATATATTTGGCTGGTGGAGAGGAACATAGACCAGGGCCCCCTCTGAAGGTATGAGACCAGGCAGAATCCCAGAGGCTAAAAAATAGGGGGCCTTGGCCTTAGAAGTCCAAAAGAAGCTTCTCTCCTTCTGCCCCCACCTCATGGTTGCTCACCCCAGCTCAGCTCAGGACCCCTGAAGTGACCCCAGGCTCCTTCTCGCCTCCCCCAGGCCTGAAGACCATCGTGGGCGCCCTGATCCAGTCTGTGAAGAAGCTGGCCGACGTGATGGTCCTCACAGTCTTTTGCCTCAGCGTCTTCGCGCTCATCGGCCTGCAGCTCTTCATGGGCAACCTGAGGCACAAGTGCGTGCGTAACTTCACGATGCTCAACGGTACCAACGGCTCGGTGGAGGCCAACGGCCAGATCTGGGACTCACTGGACGTGTACCTCAACCATGCAGGTGCGGACTCGCTCCCTTCTGGACGGGATGCCCTGTGGCCCCAAGAGGGCTTTGTGAGGTGACCAGGGCCAGGGCACCTCCCACGCAGGCCTCTCCGGAGCACAGGCCTCCTGGGCCCTTCCAGCCCCACCTCGTCCCCCAGAGACCCAGCCGCGTGCTCTGGGATCCCAGACCCTGCCCTTTGAGGCCCGCCCTGGTGAGGTCCAAGGCTGGCTGAGGCGACGCGCTTGAGGAACAGGAAGGATGTGACTCGATGGAGAGGCAGACAGGGGAACAGCAGCTGTAAGGTTTACAGTGTGGGAAACCATGAAGAGACAGCCTGCAGAGGAGTGTGAGCTTGGGGAAAGGTGGGACCCGCAGCTGGGTGGTTGGTGAGACCTCAGAGGGGAGGCTCCGCCTGCTGGGCATGGGGATTTCCCGATCGACTTTAGTGTTCTTTGCTAGGGTGCTCGTTCCATATACATGCACCCTCAGGGCCCTGCGAGAGGGGGGGAACAGACTCGGAGATTGTGCAAAGTAGCGTGAGCCCCTGTCATTGTCTCGCCCCGCCCCCCATGGTTGGCACTTCACTTCTCAAGGCTGACGATCAGCACCATCCACCTGGATCAAAGAGATTTCAGGCCACGAGGACACATTCTGAAGCTAGAGCCCCTTGCATAAACCAGCAACCCACCTGGGAGAAAGAAACATAGAAGCTTGAGGAATAAATTTGCGTATGGGTTAGCTATCATCATACGGAAGGAACCCTTGTGGCGCAGTGGTTAAGCACTCGGCTGCTAACTGAAAGGCCAGCGATTCAAACCCAAGAGCCGCTCCGAGGGAGGAAGATGTGGCAGTCTGTTCCCGTAAAAATTACGGCCTTGGAAGCCGTCTGGGGCAGCGCTGCTCCGTCCCGTAGGGTTGCTGTGAGTTGGAATCGACGCGGCAGCGGTGGGTTTAGCCATATAGCGGCGGCCGTGCGACTTCACTGCCACTAGAGTCCCGGGGGGGCTCCTTGAGGCACAGATTGCTGGGCCCCACCCCCGGGAGTTTCTGAACCAGCAGGTCTGGTGTGGTGCTTGGGAAGTCGCATTGATAACCAGTCCCCAGATGATGCTGATGTGCTGGTCCAGGGGTCACACTTTGAGAACTGCCACCCAAGCTCAAGGCAGGTGATGGTGTGAGGTGGGGACGGACAAATGGCCACAGAGAGGAGAGGACAGGGCCTGGAGTCCTGTGTCTCACCTGGACCAGCCCAGCTCCTTCTTACCTCCGTATCTGAACAGACCAACGTGTTGCCATGGTGACTGCATCAGGCATCACTTCGCCGTTTTATACACAGCAGAGTGGGTCCAGGACTGGGCAGTAGTCTGCCAAGACCACGCGGTGACTCAGCAGCCAAGCTGGAGCTCTTCCCAGACCCTGCCTCCTAGTTCAGGGCCTCTCTTGGCCCTTGTTGGCCCCTGAGTGGTTTGGGCAGGGTGGAAGCCCCTCTGTGGGGACAGCTGAGGCCCTGCCCAGGACTTCCTGTGCCCTCCAAGCACACGGGGGATATTGGCAGCTGGAGGTCTGAGGAAGAGCAGGAGGAAGGCCGGGGAGGCAGCCAGGCTTGGCAAGGCGGAGGAGTAGGGAGCAGGGCAGGAGCAGAGAAGAAGAGGGAAGACCACCAGCTATGTCTACACCTGGAAGCAGGATGGGAAGCCCAGGAGTCTGGGCCACGTGTGCCCCTCCCCATCAGATGTCTCTCTTACAGACAATTACCTGTTGAAGAATGGCACCTCCGACGTGTTACTGTGTGGGAACAGCTCAGATGCCGGGTATGTGGTGTCCACCGCCCAGGGTCACCTTGCTCAGCCAGGGGGCAGGGATCCCCTGGGGCTTTCGCCACTGACAGTGCTTTTTGTTTATGCACCTGACCCCAGGGACAGTGAAGCCTTCACCTGCCTCCCTTCCCTGCCAGGGCCTTGTCAGCCTCCCCACCCCCACCCTCATCAGAGGTGACAGCTCCAAAGGAGATGAAGAAAGGTCAGGGACAGGTGGGCAGGGAGGGCAGCCAGAGCCCAGAAATGGGACAGGGGCTGGAGGGCAACCCAGGAGCCCTGCAGGATCCCCCACCAGCCCAGCCCTGGCTCCATTCCTTCCAGAAGCCCCCCAGGGCTGCCCTATCCCACTCCCATCTTCACTCTCTCCCTCCTGGTCTCTGTCAGGGGTGAGTGCGGCCTCCCCCAGCAGCCTGGACTCTCCTTGAGGGCAAGCAGGACCTGAGTAGGTACTCGGAGATGCCCAGTGGCCTGTGCAGTTTCCGAGGTCTGGGTCAGTGTAGCTGTGGCATGGGTTATTAGGGCAGGGGGCACAGACCACCCTGGCTGAGGGTGCTCTGTCAAGTTGTATTTCCATGTCTCTGAGTATGATGTTCCAGAGCCCAGGTTTGCTGTCGCCTTGTTGCTAAGGAGATTGTCTGGGGGGTCTTAGGGCATCAGCAGGTACGGAGGTCTCTTGGCTAAATCCTCCCGCTTGCCAAGTCTGTCTGTCTGTCTGTCTGTCTCTCTCTCTGTCTCTCTCACACACACACACACACACACACACACACACACACACACACACACACTCGTGGTGCCAACGCAGCACTCCCTGTTTGGGAGAGAAGCCGCCACCTTCAGTTCCACGGACTGTGGCTCTGCCTTAGCTGAACCAGCACCCGTGTGTGCAGTTGTGCAAATGGGCACATTTTCCAGACGTGGCCTGGCCCCAGCCTGCCCACCCCAGAGTCATTCCTCATCCTCATGACCCTGCCTTTGCCCTCAGCGCCATCCTGTTCAGCCCAAGCCTTGCTGCTTTCCCCCATGTGCCTGCACTGCACTCAGCCCCTGGTGGGGTAGACAGGCAGAGGAAGAGGTGGAAGCCAGGCCCTTGGAGGGGGTGTCATGTGGGCAGAAGGGAGCTAGAGAATACAGGTAGGTGGAGAAAAGGGGAGACTGTATCCCAGTGGGAGGCCCAGCGTGAGCACAGCCGTGGAGTCAGGCTTGTGAAGCCTGACTTGCAGAGCAGCAGGCCATATGCTGGGCTGCCCAGGGAGACCAGTCAGGGGCATGGCCTCCCTACAGCGTGAGGCAGTCTGTGTGTCTGACTGCAGGACATGTCCTGACGGCTACCAGTGCCTAAAGGCAGGCGAGAACCCGGACCACGGCTACACCAGCTTCGACTCCTTTGCCTGGGCGTTCCTCGCGCTCTTCCGCCTGATGACGCAGGACTACTGGGAGCGCCTCTACCAGCAGGTGCGTGGGTGCACGGGCCAGCAGAGGGGTGTCAAGTCTGGGGCTCAGAGCCCCACACCGGGGCCCAGGCCTGGGCTGCACAAGGGCTTAGCTAGAAGAGGCTCCAGCAGCTTCCTCACTGGCAGAGCTTTGGAGGGGCAGGAGCAGGACAAAGCCTCTGTTTTCCTTTCCCCAGTGAGGTCAACAACTGTACTTACAGTGGTAGTGGGACCCCTGTATTTGAGGGATGGGGATCCAGGAAAAAAGGAAATTTTCTTTCTACTTGTGACCAAGAATCCATCTTTATGTGAAATGCTGCCTCCTCGGTGGGTGGGACACTCCTCCACCAGATAGGTTGGAATATTCCTCCCCTGTGAATGCAACACGCCCCCTGTTGCTTGGGAGATTCCGCCTCCCTCTGTGGGTGGGACACTCCCCCCTCTGTGTGCAGGTCATCCTTCTCTCTGTAGGGTGGGACACTCCCCCCTCTGTGTGCAGGTCATTCTTCTCTCTGTAGGGTGGGACACTCCCCCCTCTGTGGGACAGGATAATCCCCTGTCTATAGGTGGGACAGTCTCTACCACCCAGGTGGTGGCCATTTGAACCCCCAGCACAGCTAGCTGCATGACTTGAAAATGCCATGACCCAGAAGGGACCTAGAGAGAGTGACCTCTCCCACTTTTCTTTCCCACCCACCCCCAGACCCTGAGGTCTGCAGGGAAGATCTACATGATCTTCTTCATGCTTGTCATCTTCCTGGGGTCGTTCTACCTGGTGAACTTGATTCTGGCGGTGGTCGCCATGGCCTATGAGGAGCAAAACCAAGCCACCATTGCTGAGACTGAGGAGAAAGAAAAGCGCTTCCAGGAGGCCATGGAAATGCTCAAGAAAGAGCATGAGGTGAGTGAGCAGCCAAGGAACTTCCAGACCAAACCCTCGCCTGACTGGATGCCCGTGGGCATGGGCACGCTGGGGAAAGCTGATGCCTGTATGTGTGGTGCATGCTGGGAAAAGCTGGTGCCTGTGAGTGTGGTGCATGCTGGG
>NW_004443985.1:1549525-1566222 GCF_000243295.1 Trichechus manatus latirostris
CCTGTAAGAGTGATGTCTGTTGAGCAAAAGGTGATACCTGCTGGTTAAAGGTGTCTGCTGAGTAAAAGTATTCTTTCTGAGTGTGCATATGCTGAGTAAAAAGTTGTACCTGCTGGGTAGAGGTGCTTATTAATGAGGTGCCTGCTAGATAAAAGTGGTACCTACTGGGTAAAGGCGGCCCTGTGAGCATGAGTATGCTGGGTAAAGTTGTTTCCTGGGATCATGGTATCTTCTAGGTGAAGGTGGTGCCTGCTGGGTAAAAATGGTGCCTGCTGGGTAAAAGTAGTGGCTGCTGGGTGAGAGTGGTGCCTGTGAGCATAATGCAAGCTGGACAAGAGACCCATATATCCATGGACATAGTTTGTCCTGGTCGAGGGCTGCCTTCTGGTGGGATAATGAGGAAGGCCCAAGGCCTGAGCCAGCTCAGGAAATCAGCACTGCCCTGGCTACCCATAGTTCCCCACACGGAGGATGCTGGAGGCTGACTACAGAGCAAGCCTATTAGAAACCAGGCTGTGAGCATCTGCTTTTCTTCTCACTGCCCCGTACCACCTCCCCCAGTACTCTTCTTGGCCGGTGGAACCTTCTGGAAGATCCCCTGCCCCCTTGTTCCCCTTCCTCCGCTCACCAATACTTCCCCTACCTGCCCTACACACTTCCTGTTCCCAAGGGCTGCTCACTTCAGCCATAGTCTCCTTCCCCTGGATGTTGATCTTTCTCAAAAAATCCTGCGACTGTCTGAACTTACTCGTCTGCGGTGCCCTTGTTTTGGGGTTAGGAGCCAGTCTACTGACATTCAGAGTTGCGTGCTCTGCCTTAGCCTGAGGCTGCACAATCTCACTGACTGAAAAATGCCTTTCTTTACCCTTTTCCAGGCCCTCACCATCAGGGGTGTGGACACTGTGTCCCGCAGCTCCTTGGAGATGTCCCCTTTGGCCCCAGTAACCACCCGTGAGAGAAGGAGCAAGAGGAGGAAACAAATGTCTTCAGGGACAGAGGACTGTGGGGATGGCAGGTTCCCCACGTCTGACTCGGAAGATGGTCCCAGCGTACTGGTAATCCCCGGCTGCAGCTCTGGCCCTCTCAGCGTGGTCTAGCAGTGAAAGCCCATCATGCTGGGCCCCTGGTGTGGTCACAGTCCCACCGTGTACTCCACAGCATCTTTAACTCCCCTCCCAGCCCTGCCTGCTTCCCAGGCCTTGGGCAGCCGGGTGGGGCAAGTTTGGGTGTTATGATATCCCCAACCTGGGGCTGAGTCCCCCAGCATTGGAGCTGGAGTTAGGGGACACCCCATGGTGTGGACTGGTAGGAGCCCAAGAACATGTTCACATGAGACGGGGCATGGCTGACCACCCCAGGTCCTGCTCAGGGCAGGCCTGCCGCAGCTATAGCCTGCACATGGCAGGAGCCCCCTTGCCTCCAGGTCCCCCTGCCCAGCCTTAGCCTCACCTTTAGGCCCCAATAAGCCTCAATCTCAAAGCCCCAGAGATACAGACTTGAGGTGAGGAGAGATCCCAGAAGATACAGGGTTGCCTCTAGCCCTGCAGTCCCTCCTATAAACACTCTCTGGCGCACCCCCCGCCCCCCACCAGCTCCTGTGTGGCAAGCAGAAGCCCTAGATGCCCCAAGAAGTTGAGCCAGGGCGATGTCACGAGGGCTAGGCTGGCTAGGAGCACGTGAGACCCGTCTTGGTCACGACCCTCTCCCCACGCCCCCAGAATCGTCTCAGCCTCGCCCGCGGCCTCAGCAGGGCCTCCATGAAGCCACACTCCAGCCACGGGAGCATTTTCACCTTTCGCCGACGAGACCTGGGTTCCGAGACAGACTTTGCAGACGATGAGAACAGCACGGCGGGGGAGAGTGAGAGCCGCCGCACGTCCCTGCTGGCGCCCTGGTCCCTGCGCCGGCGGCCGAGCACCCAGGGCCAGCCTGGCCCCAGGACACCACCTCCCAGCCACAGCCTCAATGGCAAAAGGAACAGCGCCGTGGACTGCAACGGGGTGGTCTCTCTGCTGGGGGCAGGCGACCCCGAGGCCACTTCCCCAGGGAGCTGCCTTCTCCCCTCTATGATGCTGGAGCGGCCCCCAGACACGGTGAGCCAGCCCCGCGGTGCAGGCACCAGCACAAAGCTGGTCTGTCTCCTAACTGGTCACCTATTGCCAGGTCCAAAAATACTCACCAAATATTTCTTGAGTACCTATGGCGTCCCCGGGTGGTACAAATAGTTAATGCGCTCAGCTGCTGAGCGAAAGGTTGGAGGTTTGAGTCCACCCAGAGGCACCTCGCCTGGCAATGTACTTCTGAAAAATCTCCTGTTGAAAACCCTGTGGAGCACAGTTCTACTCTGACACACGTGGGGTCTCCATGAGTCGGACGTGAGCCAACGGCAACTGGTCTGGGTGTTTCGTTTGTTTATTGTGTGCTGGGCTCTGGGGTTGAATAAACCCACAAAAAATCTGTGCCCTCAGAGCTTCCATGCTAATGGGGGCAAACAGACAAAAATCAAATAAGGAGAAGTGTATACATACATAAGTACATGCATACACATGTGTGTAATGGTGATAAACGGAATGATAGTTAAATATTTAGCAACTGTCAGGCAAAGGCAAGGAGCCCTGGTTGTGTGACGGTTAAACGCTCAGCTGCTAACTGAAAGGCTGGTGGTTAGAACCCAACAGCAGCTCCACGGGGGAAAAGACCTGGAGATCTGTTCCCATAAGGATTACAGCCTAGGGAGCTCTACGGGGCAGTTCTACTCCGCCCAGCATCGTCAGGCCCTGAGTTAGCCCTCGCTAGGTGCTGGATCGTGGGCAATCCACGGGGTTCTGGGCGAGGGGCTGGAGTGGTAAGGGGGCATTCTGGACAGCAGTTATTAACCAAGTTTGAAATATTTTAGTATCTTACCAACTAGTAACTCAGCATAAGCCCATGCAATAAGTGCTTCTTGGGGGTTGGGGTGGGGGGTGCTGCAAAACGAAGCCGAGAAGGAGATGAGGGTGAGAGCCTGCTGCATTCTGAAACCCACGGATGGGATAGAGGAGCAGTTACCACCCGGACTCGAGACCAACTGGGTTTGAATCCCAGCTCACACCTTACTAGCTAGGTGGCCTATGGGCACCTTCTGTTACTTCACTGTGCCTCAGGGGTCTCATCTGTAAAATGGGTTAAAAATTCCCATCGCAAGATCGTTGCAAGTATTACATGTAGATCAGGCAGAGCCCGCGTGCTGTGTGTATGTTGATGTTAGAACATCGTCATGACATACTGTCATTATCGTCATCTGGAGGCACCACGTTTAGGCGGAGGAAGAGCTAGTGCAAAGGCCCTGAGGCAGAAGCATTTGCAGCCTGTTAGAGGAACTGTTGGGAGGTCAGTGTGGCTGGGGCAGAGGTAACAGAGGGAATCATTGTCAGAATGGTAATGAGGCAGGCAGGCCAGGTGGCAAAAGGCCAGTCAGGTGACAGACCAGTCAGTGACTGCCAACCAGCCGACTGGTGTCCTGCTGCCCCCTGCCCCCACGGGGTGTCCAGTGCAGCCCACCCAGGAGAAGGCCAGCTGCACGACTCGGACTCCCCAGCCGCCTACGGGGAGCTGGAGGGGGCAGATGGTGAGAAAGCTAGCCAGGAGCCTTGATCAAGAAGGTATAGGCGGAGGGAGGACCCAGGGCCAAACTGCCATTTCGTTCCAGCTGAGGCCCTTGTGCCCGCTGTGGGACTCTGTGCAAGCTAGTGAGCCTCTCTGTCCCCCAGTCCCTGACTGGGGCACATGTTTAAGCACTCAGCTACTAACTGAGAGTTTGGCAGTTCAGAAGAAAGGCCGTTAAAAACCCTCTGGAGCACAGTTCTCCTCTGACATACAAGGGGTCAGCCCGAGCTGGAATCTACTCAGAGCAACTGTTTTAGTCTGTTTGTTGTGGAAATAAAAGTAATACCCACATCCGCCGCTTGTGGCGAGGACTGTTGTTGTGATTCGGACTCACGGCGACCCCACGTGCGCAGAGTAGAACTGCTCCACAGGGTTTTCAAGATCCGCAGGCCTGTCTTCCGAGGGCCTCTGGGTGGTTTCAAACCACTAACCTTTCAGCGAGTTGTCAAGCACTTAACCGTTTGTGCCACTCAGGCTCCTTGTGGCGAGGACTGAAAGAGTTAAAACAGGCCATGTGCTGAGACCCGTGTGTGGTTCATGTTCAAGGTACTGTTGTACTGCTGTTATCTGTAATTGTTATTGGAGTCCTGGGGGCGCCGTGGTTGTTAAGAGCTCGGCTGCTCACCAAAAGGTCGGCAGTTTGAATCCACTAGCGGCTCTTTGGAAACCCTCTGGGGCAGTTCTGCTCTGTCTATAGGGTCACTGTGAGTCAGAACAGACTCGACGGCAGTAGTCATAATTGTAGAGTGATGGGGCACTCACACACCTCTGGAGCAGGGAGTAAAGGGTGAGCTCCTGGAAACCATCGGGAGGGGGCAGATAGCCATAGCCTCTGGAAGGGTGGGGTATCTGGTTTCCTGGGAACAGCAAACCCCAGTGGCTGCAGGCTCCCCCGCGGGTCCGCCCCGGTACATCAGCCTGTGGACCCGCAGCAGCAGCTGAGCGCTAATAGAATTTCCTGATCTCATTAGGGAGAGAATCATCTCATTCTGCTGCACATGTCGGGAGGAATCCGAGTTCAAACACTTCATTACCTGGAACTCGGACTTCACCCATTCGCACTTCTGCGGGGCCCATTTGTAACCTTAAAGGGATTAGTGGGCCGCGAAGGGGTCATATGCAAAGTTAAAGGAATTAGGGGACCAAGATGGAGACATTTGAAAAGTTAAAGAGGTTAGTGGGCTGTAGGCCCCTGGGAATGCCTTTCTCTGCTTCCACCCGGTCCTAAGTGAGACCTCTCTGCCCAGGTCTAGTCTGAAAACAAAGCACGGTGTCTGGCATGTACTACCACCATCTGCCATGCGGTCAGCTCTGACACATAGTGACCCCATGTGTGTCAGAGCAGAACTGTGCTCTGTAATGGCTGCTTTTTAGGAAGTAGATCGCCAGGACTTTCTTCCAAAGCACCTCTGGGTGGACTCAAACTTCCAGTCTTATAGTTAGCAGCCAAGCACATTAACCATTTGCTCCACCCGGAGATTCCTCGCAAATGTTGTTGTTGGGTGCCGTTGAGTTGATTTTGACTCACAACGACCCTGTGTGACAGAGTAGAAGTGCCCCATAGGGTTTTCTTAGCTGTAATCTTTACGGAAACAGTAGTGGGTGCTTAGTCAACATAGAGGCAGGGAGGAAGGGCAAACCCAACAGACAGTGCATGTTTACTTTATCTAGATTGAGGGGGGATGAAGACTTACTTTGTCCCCTGCCTTTCTAAGGAGCCTGGCCCCAGAGGGTCCGTGGGGATGAGGGACACATACGGAATAGCCATTTTCTCCCTCCCTCCACTTGGTAAGGCCTTCATCCTTACCCCTGGTCATCTGACAAGTTAGAGGCAGAGCTGGAACTCCTAATCCAGGCCTCCAAGTTGATTTGTTCATCCAACTCATATTTATCTCGTGCCAGCCTGCTGTATCTGGAGCCCTCATGGCGCAGTGTTTAAGTGCTCAGCTGCTATCCAAAAGGTCAACAGTTCAAATCCACCAGCCGCTCCTTGGAAACTGTCTAGGGCAGTTCTCCTCAGTCCTATAGGGTCGCTACGAGTCGGAATTGACTTGACGGCAACGGGTTTGGTTTTTGGGTTTTTCAGCCTGCTGCACTGGGAGCCAGGCAGTGTTTGTAAACAGAACACAAAATCTCTGCCCTACGTCTGTTTGGAACCCATGCCAGGCCCTGGCTCTGCCACCCTGGCTAACCCTGGCCCATCTCTGTCCTGCAGAGGTTTTAAGACCAGGATCTCATCCTCCTGAGCTGAACAGCCAGGTTCCTCCCTCAGCCCCAGCCCTGGGCACGTGGACCGTGGTCACACATGGCCCGGCTGATGTTAATTCTTTGTGAGCCCCCCTCACTTGTGTGGGGGGCTCCGAGTAAGCCCAGAGAATGCATGCCCACTAGCACCCTTCATCAGGGCACGCATGTTGAAAAGGAATCCGACAGTGCAGAAGTACATGGAGTGAAGAGGGGACTTCTCCCTTCTCCACCCCCCACCCCACCCACACACACATAATCCCATTCCCCAGATGGATCCACTTGGACGGTTTGGTGCCTCTTCTTCCAGATCTTTTTCTTGTTTTTCCATCAAACAGTTTGCCTTGGAGACGCGTCCACGGGCGCGTGCATGGGACAGCCTCCTTCTCTCTGTTGTCTGTGTCCTGGTCCGGAATTGGCGTGTATCCATAACTGATTTCACCCTTCTTCCATTGATTGCTTGTCCTCTGTTTTTATGGTATTAGGAACAGTGCTGCCACAGAACATCATTGTACGTATATTTTTGGTACACGTGTATAATTATTTATGAAGTTAGATTACTAGACAAGGAACTGCAGGGCCAATTTGAAATTTTCTTGGTAGACACAGCCAGACTGCCTCCACGGAAGCTCCCACCAGCCATGTCTAAGCGCTGTGCTTTGTGTTTCTATTAATGTCCTCTTAGAGCATGTCAGATTCTTTTTTTTTTCCAGCTTCTTTGTGCTCTCGACTCTAGGGAACTTGTGGTCAATTAAGACTCCCAGATCATTTTCGCGTGTACTAATGTATGTGACAGCATCTGGCACAGGAGGCCGGGTACCCGTGGTTTCCTGTCCACACTTAATAATCCCCACTGGTGAGGGGTGGGAGGAAGAAGAGAAGAGAATGAAGGTGGTAGGTGGGGTGTGGGGGGACGGTATTAACTGGGAGGGGGTTGGGAGCAGAGCAGCCCAGCAGCCAGTGTCCCATCAAGATCCCCATCCTGCTCCCTGTGACCGCCCCAACCTGAGGCTCGGCCAGGCACCCAGGTTCAGCAGGTCTAGGGCTTAGGGCAGGACTGCCGCCCCCAGGCTGACATGGATCTGGTTACACACAGACCACGCCGTCGGAGGAGCCAGGCAGGCCCCAGATGCTGGCCCCTCAGGCTCCATGCGTGGACGGCTTCGAGGAGCCAGGAGAGCGGCAGCGGGCCCTCAGTGCCGTCAGCGTCCTCACCAGCGCGCTGGAAGGTCAGCACACCCAGGCATCGCTCCCACCCCTGGTCTACCCACCTGACCCGTGCCTTAGTCTCCTAGTGCTGCTCTAACAGAAATACCACAAGTGGGCGGCTTAAAGAACACAGTTCAGGAGGCTGGAAGTCCAGAGTTCAGGGCGCCAGCTCTGGGGCAAGGCTCTCTCTCTGTCTGCTCTGGGGGAAGGTCCTTGACTCTTTCAGCTTCTCTTCCTTGGTTCCTTGGTGAACTCCACGTGGCATCAGTCTTTCCCCATTTGTGTTTGCTTACGTTCTGGCCTCATCTGCTCTTTTTATGTCTCAAAAGTGGTTAGGTTTAAGACATAGCCTACAGCGATAGGCCCTCATTAGCATAACAAAGGAAACCCTATTCCCAAATGGAATTACATCCACAGGTATAGAGATTAGCATTTACGAAACATATTTTTGACGTCACGATTCAGTCTGTAACACTGGGACATCCCCCGTCTGCCTTGTCCTGCCTTGTCCATCCCCACAGCTCTCCCAGCCTTTTCTGTCCCGTGTGTCATATGTCCCGGGCATCCACGTGTCTGTGTCTTTTTCAGACATTCCCACACCTGTCCTGTCCTGTCCCAGTCTCTTCTTATTGGTCTCATCCCGTCCTCTCCCAAGCGTCCCCATGCCTGTTGTAGCCTATCCCAGCCTTTCTAGAGAGATCCCAGACTGCTCCAGACATACCCCATCTGTCTATTCAGTCCCGCTCTAGGCAACCCCACATCTGTTCCGGTCTGAACTTGGAACCTCCCATCTTGTTCCCTCCTCTCCCAGACAGACATCTTCCCTGGCCTGACCCGGGCATCCCCCACGTGTCCTGACACATCCCAGATGTCCACATCTGTTCCTACCTGTTCCTCCCTGGTGTTTTATGTCCTGAATGTCGTCTCTTCCTTTTCAACAACTTCACACTTAGCCCTCCCATGTCTGTGTGGGACTAATGCCTCAAGCAAGCCCACATCTGGCCTAATCTGTCCTGTCTTTTTCTCCCACATCCGTCCTAGTCCCCTATCCTTGTGTCCTGTTCTCTCTCATATTTCCAGGGTAAGGAGCCAGCACAGGCCGCCCCTTCCCTTAGCCTTCCTTGCCCCTCCTCTCTGCCTATCACGTAGCAGCCCTGTCATCTCCCTGAGTAAGTCATAACTTTCCTGGAACACCATCAGTTATATATTGAGGCAGTCAGCTCGAACAAACCAGCTCCCTGGCTGTTCCCCAGAGTTGGAGGAGTCTCGCCGCAAGTGCCCGCCATGCTGGATCCGCTTTGCCCAGCGCTACATGATCTGGGAGTGCTGCCCACTGTGGATGTCCATCAAGCAGGGAGTGAAGGTCATGGTCATGGACCCATTCGCAGACCTCACCATCACCATGTGCATTGTGCTCAACACGCTGTTCATGGCCCTAGAGCACTACAACATGACAACTGAATTCGAGGAGATGCTGCAGGTCGGGAACCTGGTAAGGGCCACTGGCAGCTAACTCGTGAATGGGCATCCCGGTGGGAGGGGCTCTCGGCCAACTGGCACAGCCTTCATTGGTAAGGGAGGAGGGATCCTGAGCACGAAAGGATCTTAAGAGGGTGGGAGTCACCATGGAAGACATCTTAGAAGAGGGAGTCTCAGGGTCAGCTTTTAAGGAGCTGAGAGGTGTGGATTAGGGGTGGAAGATGGGCGATATAGGTTTATGAAGATACCCGGAGGCTGGAAAACAAAAGTGAATTGGGATGAAATGTGTGGAGATGTGAGATTTTGCATTTGGTGGATGGGGGAGGAGAGTGTATGCAGAAAGAGGCAGTTCTGTTATTGACTGAGATTGCAAAGGTGATCACCAATGTTTGTTGGCTGGGAGAAAGGATGGATGGTTGGATGGATAGATGGATGGATGGATGGATGGATGGTTGGATGGATGGATGGATGGATGGATGGATGGATGGATGGATGATGGATGGGTGGATGGATAGCTGAGTATAGTGAGTAAATCGGGCAGAGCTAGGTTTGAATTCTGACTCAGCTCTTACTAGCTATGTGACCTCAAGCAAATTACTAAGTTTCGGTAATTGACACAATGAGTATTTGTTAAGTTTAATAAATGTAAAATCAGTATGACAGTATCACCCTTGTAGGAGACTAATGAGGATTGAATAAGATAATGTCTATAACGGGCTTGGCTCAGAGTTTGATAAACAATAAGCACTCAAAATAAATGATAGCTGTGGTTATTGTCATTGTTGTTATTAAACAAACTAACCCTGGAAGTCAGAATATCTGGGTTTTAATTCTGATTTTTTTTTCTTGAGATCAAATCCTGCCTCTTTGCTATGGGGAAACTGATGCTTAGAGAGGAGAAGGGTGACAGAGTGGTGGCAGAGTGGGCCTGCAGCCACTGGTCCTAACACCTAGGGATAGGGCCCTGTTGGCTCTGTCCAGGTAAACACAGTCAGCCCTTCTCCAAGGGACCCTAGGGCAGGGCTAGCAAGAGCCCACTGGCCTGAGAAAGGAGCTCCTGGATCATTGCTGAGATGTGGTGGGGAGAGGAGGACCTCTGATCACCTGATCTTGGCTCACTCTGACTGTATACCCAGCCCTATCTTGGGCCCACCTGCACGGGTACCCCCACATGCAGGCAAATCTCCCACACTGTGGAGTGTGAGGATTTTCTTCTCTCCTTACTTTCCAAGCCCAGGACTCTAGATAGTTCTCTGCAAAGTCTATTCAAACTTTTTCACAAAGAGAGTTCACTTTGCTATACTTTTTCCCCCTTCTTCTCTACTTGCTCTGGTGGCGCAGTGGTTAAAGGGCTCAGCTGCTAACCTAAAGGTTAGCCGTTTGAATCCACCATCCACTCCTTGGAAACCCTGTGGAGAAGTTCTACTCTGTCCTCTAGGGTCACTATGAGTCAGAATCGACTCAACGGCAACGGGTTTATATACAAACAGAAGGGGAAACTGTATTTCAGTCTATAAGAGTCTCACAGCACTGTTGTGCCTGGCATGCATTGGGTGGTCTTCCAGTGGTGGCTATGTAGAGCTTCAATCAAGCACAGTTTTATTGGAATGTGACTGTTGGGTTGGACTGAGCAACAAGTCAAGTGTGAAAAATAGCCCTGGTGGCGTCATTGGATCATGAAGTTTTGTTTTATTTTGTTAATAATATTGTATTCAGTTTTTGGTGAACATTTACACAGCAAGTTAGGTTCCCATTTAACAATTTCCACAGAAATTGTTCAGTGACATTAGTTATATTTATCGCAATGTGTCAACATTCTCTTTGTGTTCCGTTTGTTCCCTTTTCAGTACTCTACTTTCCTTGCTCCCTTATCTGTTCATCTCTGCTTTTGAGTAATTATTGACCTTTTGCTCCCATACTGGTGGTTTTGAAGTAGGGCACCATGGATCATGAAGTTTTGACTGAATTGCAGATGTGTTATTCTTGTGGTTCAATTATTGGTGATAGGTCATGTAGCGGGTTATAGCTATATTTTATTCTGTTTGGATAGCTTTATTGCTGGTATGTAAGATTTTGATGTCTTGCTTTTAATATATTTTAGTGGTTTGAATATTTAAATGTAAAAAAAGAAATTATAAAAATAAGCACGGGTAAATAATTTTGGTATAAGCATGTCACCAAATACAAATTCCATAAAGGATTTGATTGACAGATTTGACTCACTTTTAAGACATCATATAAACAGAGGTAAAAGACAAATGAAACTTATGTTTCTAGCAATACTTTGGACAAGGAAACCTGAAAAGTCTCTTCCTGTGAAACAACTAAAAATGATACATGAAATACAGCAAATGTTCTTTGAAACGCATAGCTAACCTCTTGAAAAAGTAAAAGAAATCTCCAAGTGCCAAAAACAAAGAAAGAGTTAGAAACCACAGCAGTGAACACATATGGAGCCCTGGTGGTGCAGTGGTTAAGTGCTCAGCTGCTAACCAGAAGTTTGGCAGTTCGAATCCACTATCTGCTCCTTGGAAATCCTCTAGGGTCACTGTGAATCAGAATCGACTCCACAGCAGTGGGTTTGCTTTGGTTTTAGTGAAGGTGTAAACTGACTCTGTGATTGCCCTGGGTTGGGAGAGGGTTACTGTGGGGCAGGGGAGGTAAGTTGCTGATTCTGTTAATCTGGGGACTTTAGTTTTATAACGGTTATGTAAAGACAAGACACCCAGCCTTGGGACAGTGTGAAGCAGGATTTGGAACTGAATGGCCCCATAAGGATATGACCAAACATTCAGTAAAATGGTGAACCAAAAAAAAATCCACAAACTGACACTGGGAAATGATACAGACGTAAGCTTTTCTGTCTCAGCCAAGGTGGTAGAGGAGAAAAAAACAAGAAACCCTCGGAAGTTCATAGACTCCACAGTAGCTTCAATAGAATCCAGAAGGCAGTACAATAATAACTTCAGAGTGCCGAAAGAAAATATGGAAGTATGGATTTGGCCTTACACACATTTGGAGTTCAGATTTATACTTGAGTGGTCTTGGAACCCATGACCAAAAGATTAACATATAAAATGATCCTGGGATGACATCTTGGGGGCCCTGAAAGAGGCAAATGCAAAACTTCTCTGAAAGGACATACCTTTACCCAAACCAAGCTGGATTCCTCAAATTACAAAACATACAAGGAAATACTCCACCATGAGCAATAGTCAGCACATACACACACAATCAGGCTTATCTCCTTAAGAATGTTACATAACAGAGCTGTTCGATAGAGATGTTAAAATATGAATACTTGTAATAACTAAAGATGTAAAAGAATGAATTAAAAACATAAAAAAGAATAAGACAACTTTGAAAAACAACCAAACAAAATCTCTAAAAATGAAAAAGATCATCACTGAAATTAAAATCTCAGCCTACAAATCAAATAGCATATTAATACAGCTGAGAGAGAATTAAATGAACATAAAATTAGATCTGAGGGGTTTCCCAGAATGCAGGTCATAGAGATGAACATAAGGAATATATGAAATAAAGGCTAGGAGACATGGAGTCAGAATAAGAAGGTCAAACACAGCTGATAGGAATTACAGAAGGAGAAAATGAGAGCAAGAGAATAATCAAAGAGATCACCGCTGAGAAGTGATGAAAGAAATGAACCATTGGATTCAGGAATTACAATACATCCTTAGCAGGATAAAAAGAATAAATGTATCTAAATGTGTTATGGTGAATCTGCTGAACATCAAAGGTAAAGACATCATAAAGCAACCAAAAAAAGGAAAGATTTCCTACTAAGGAAAAACAATTAGGTATCGGGGAGACTCTACAATAGTTTCAGTAGAATCCAGAAGGTGGTAGAATAACTTCAAAGTGTTGAAAGAAAATATTTGACAACCTAGGATTCTATACCCAGCTAACCTACCATTCAAGGAGGCTATTGAACAAAGATGTTGGGAAAACAAAGACTGAGAGAGTTTGCCACACATAGATTGTCTCTCTAAAACAACAAGCGAAGTTTATACTTCAAGAAGAGGCAAAATGACCACAGAAGAAAGATCTGAAATACAAGAAGGAGCAAAGAAACAGGTAATAATATGGGTAAAGCTAAGCAAGCATTGACTGAATAAAATAATAATAATGAGGAGGACTAATTTGAGGGTATGAAAAGGTGGAACTAAAATACTGGGCAACAGTAGCATGTAAGATAGGCATCGGGCAGGGGTAGTAGTTAAAGAAGTGTAAATTTTGAGTACTCTTTGGAATATTGATTACCTTATATGGTTAATTCAGTCCTGGGTGTTAAAACTTTTAGGGTAACCACTAAAGGGATAAAAGTAGAATGTCTTAATTGACAAACCAGTAGAGCAGAAAATGGAGACTTTTAAAAAGTCAATCCAGTAGAAGGAAGGAAATGAGAAAATTTTAAACAAAAGAAGGAAAAAATTTAGTTGTAGACATAAATCCATATTATCAGAAATCACAATAAATAGAGGTGGATTAAAGTCACCAGCTAAAAGACAGATTGTCTGATTGGTTAAAGAAATAAAACTCAGCTATATGTTATTTACAAAAGATACCTCAAATATAAGGACCTAAAAGAGAGTGAAGAAAAAAGGGATGGAAAAAGATATACCAGGCAAAACTAGCCTAAAGACATTGATGTGGTTATATTAATATTGGAAAAAATAAATTTTAAAGCAAAAGGTATTATTCAGGGATAAAGAGCCCCACAACATAAAAACAAAAGGAACAATTCACCAGGAATATATAGCAATTCTAAACTTGTATGCACCAAATTACAGAGCCTCAAAATATGTAAAGCAAACAATATGAAAGATTTAACAAGTCCACAATCTCAGTGAGAGATTTTTAATATACCACCTTCAATAACTGATGGATCAAACTGCCAAAAGATTAGCAAAGACACAGAGGGCTTGAACAACAGAGTATATATAGAGCCCTGCACCCAACCATTAAAGAAAATACACATGGAACCTTTACAAAATGACATTTTAGGGCTCAAAGCAAGTCTCAGCAAATGCCAAAGACTGGGTATCATGTAGTCTTCAGTCTCTGACTATCGTGCAATGAAATTAGAAATCAAAACCAGAACGATAATTTTTTTTTAAATATACTTCCAGATAACACATGGTCAGAAAAGATGTCATAATAGATATCATAAAAGCTTTATAATGGAAAGAGCGCTGGTACCAAAATTCATTTACTTCTAAATGAATTTTAAAAGTAATCTAAATATTTTTGGTTTGAGTTGCAGCAAGTGCAGTACTTAGAGGGATATTTATAGCCTAAAATATATATTTAAAAAGAAGGTAAGTTGAAAATCAATGAACCAGGTGTTTGGTTCAAGTAGTCAGAAAAAGAATAAGTATAAATGCAAAGAAAGCTGAAGAAAATTTAGGTTAAGAACAGAAATTAATAAAATAAAAAGCAAATGTTCAAGAGGGAGAAAAAAAAAGTTTTTACACTTTTTTTTTAAAAAAGACTAACAATAGGCAAACTTCTGGCAAAATTAAAATAGGAAAGAAAGAGAACGCACAAATGAATAACATTAAGAATAGGAAAGGGAGTAGGAAAACCAATCCTCAACTTTATATGGAAAGGCAAGAGGCCCCAAATAGCTAAAACAATGCAGAAAGAGAACAGAGTAGGAAGGCTCACGCATCCTGATTTTTAAACATACTATACAGCTACAGTAATCAAAAGAGCCTGGTAGTGGTATAACAACAGACACATAGACCAATGGAATAGAATTGAGAGTCCAGAAGTAAAACCATACATCTGTGGTCAGCTGATTTTTGACAAATGTGCTAAGTCCATTTGTTGGGGAAAGAGGAGTCTCTTCAATAAATGGTGCTGGGAAAATTAGATTTCCACATGCAGAAAGATGAAACAGGACCCATGCCTCACACCATACACAAAGACAAATTCAAAATGAATTAAGGACCTAAATGTGCAAACTAAAACCAGAAAATTCTTAGAAGAACAAGCAGGGGCAAAGCTGTCAGGCCTAGCTTTCAACAATGGATTATCTAATATAATAACAAAAGCACAAACAGCAAAAGACTAAAATATATAAATGGGGCCTCATAAAAATTAAAAAACTTTCGTTCATCAAAAGAGTTTACCAAAGAAGTGAAAAGACAAGCTACCAACTGGGAGAATATCTTTGGAAAGCATATATTCAACAAGAATCTAATAACCAAAATGTATATAAAACTTCGATGACTTCACAACAAAAAGACAAAGAATCCAATCATAAAATGGTCCAAGGGCTTGAATAGACATTTCACCAAAGAGGACATTCAAATGGCCACCAAACACGTGAAAAGATGCTCAGCGTCATTAGCCATCAGAGACACGTAAATCAAAACCCCAATGAGATACCATTTCACTCTCACTAGGATGGTGTCGTGGACTGAATTGTGTCCCCCCAAAATATATGTCAGCTTGGCTAGACCATGATTCCCAGTATTGTGTGATTATCCACCATTTTGTCATCTGATGTGATTTTCCTATGTGTTGTAAATCCTACTTCTATGATGTTAATGGGAGCCCTGGTGGCACGGTAGTTAAGAGATGGGCTGTTAATTAAAAGGTCAGCAGTTGGAATCCATCAGACACTCCTTGGAAACTCTATGGGGAGTTCTACTTTGTCCTGTAGGGTCGCTGAGTCAAAATCAACTCCATGGCAATGGGTTATGATGTTAATGAGGCAGGATTTGAGACAGTTATGGTAATGAGGCAGGACTCAATCTACAAGATTAGATTGTGTCTTAAGTCAGTCTATTTTGAGACATAAAAGGGGCTAGCAGAGAGACAGGAGAACCTCATTCTACCAAGAAACAAGAGCCAAGAGAATATCACATCCTTTGAATCCTGGATCCCTGTGCTGAGAAACTCCTTGACTGGGGAAGATTGAGGCCAAGGACCTTCCCCCAGAGCCACCAGAGAGAGAAAGGCTTCTCCTGGAGCTGGCACCCTGAATTTGGACTTATAGCCTCCCAAACTGTGAGAAAATGAATTTATTAAATAAGCCATCGACTTGTAGTGTTTCTGTTATAGCAGCACTAGATAACCGAGACAGATGACTAAGATAAAAACAAAACAAACAGAAAACAACAAATGTTGGCCAAGATGTGAGGAAATTGTAACCCTTATCCAAAATGGTACAGCCACTGTGGAAAACAGTTTCCTCAAAAAACTAAAAATAGAACTACCATATGACCCAGCAATTCCACTCCTAGGTATATACCCAAAAGACTGGAAAGTAGAGACTCAAAAAGACACTTGTATACCAGTGTTCATTGCCAATAGCCAAAAGGTGGAAACAACCTAAATGCCCATCAACAGACGAATGGATAAACAAAATGTGATACATACATACAATGGAATACTAAGCAGCAAGTAAGAGAAATGAAGTCTTGATACACACTACAGTATGGATGGAACTTGAAGACATTATGCTGAGTAAAATAAGCCAATCACAAAAGGACAACTATTGTATGACCTCACTTATGTAAAAAGAGAAGAAAAGGTAAATGTATAGAGACCAGTTATTTATTTAGTGGTTACCAGGGGCAGGAGGGAGGGGGAAAAGGGGAGTTAATGGTGACAGGAAATTGCATTGATTAAGGGTAGGGTTGCACAGCTGATTATTGTAAGTGCTGTCAGTAAGTTGTATATTTGTTGTGTGATAGATATATTTATAGCAACGACTAAAAAAAAGAGTACAAAATCGATCAAAGACTTAAATATAAAATCAAAAACAATAAAGATCATGGAAAAAAAATAGGGACAACACTAGGAACCCTAATACATGGCATAAACAGAATACGAACCATACATAACAATGCACAAGCACCAGAGGAGAGACTAGATAACTGGGAGCTCCTAAAAATCAAACACTTATGCTCATCAAAAGACTTCACCAAAAGAGTCAAAAGACAACCTACAGACGGGGGGAAAATTTTTTGGCTACAACAGATCTGATCAGCGTCTAATCTCTAAAATCTATAAGATACTGCAAAACCTCAACAACAAAAAGACAAATAACCCAATTAAAAAATGGGCAAAGGATATGAACAGGC
>NW_004443985.1:1569259-1590135 GCF_000243295.1 Trichechus manatus latirostris
CACCAAAAAGAAAAAGAAAAAAGAGGTTGAGAAGGGAGAGGGTTGACATGTCGTGGGGTTGTTAACCAATGTCATAAAACAATATGTGTACTACTGTTTAATGAGAAACTATTTGTTCTGTAAACCTTCACCTGAAGTACAATCAATGAATAAAAGGAGGGAAAAAAGCAACTGCTAAGGCTGTTTACACACAACCAAACACCTCATGGGATTTGGTTCCTTGGCTTGGAGGTCTAGGGTAATGGTTTCATGGGACATCCCAGTTAATTGGCCTAATAACATGGTTAGTGCTTCTGTTCTACCTCCTAGTTTGTTGCGTAGTGCCTGGGGTCTTTAAAGCTTGCCATCCAAGGCACAACAGTCGGTCTCCATTCACCTGGAACAACAGAGGAAGTAGAGTCAAGAATAGGAGGAGGATATGGACAGTGTGGCCAATTGCCTCCATGAACAACTGCCTCCTCTGCTGTGAGATAAGAAGAACTGGATGGTGCCTGGCTAACCATTACTGAACACTTTGATCAAAGATTCCATAGAAGAATCCCGATCAAAAGGGGGGAAATGCAGAACAGAATTTAAGATTCTCATTGGCTCTACACTTTCTGGAGCCATGGCAGGTGAATGAACCCCTGGAACTATTGCCCTGAGATAATCTTTGAGTCTTGAACCAAAAATATCCCTGATGTTTTCTAAAAGCTGAACAATAGTTTGGCTTAACTAGTAAAAAGGTCTGCTTGAGCATTATGCTCTTTTAAGAACTATCCATATGGGATCAAATTGACAACATCACTCTGCCCACCTCAGGAGTGTTTCCAGAAGACAGAGATGGTTCTTCCACGTCTTAAAGGTGACAGCACTGGGTTCATCATCGGGCTGTCAAACTTACTAGCTATGTGACCACACACAAGTTAGTTAATGTCTTGGTACCTGTTTCCTTACGGTTAATGGGCCCAGCCGCTAACCAAGAGGTTGGACATTCAAGTGTACCTGGAGGTGCCTCTGAAGAAAGGCCTGGCAAACTAAAAAATCAGCCACTGAAAACCCTATAGAGCACAGTTCTACTCTGACACACATGAGGTCACCATCAGTTGGAATCGACACCATAGAAGCTGGTACAATGGAGACAATGACACTTTCTTCATCGGGCTATTGGAGGCATTAAAAGAAACGATACATGCAAAGCATTCATCCCAGTGCTTGGCACTTAGTCATCCCTCAAGAAACAATCACTCTACAAATCCTTGCCTTCAACTCTGCTTTATGGGAACTGACCCCAACACAAAGGCCCAGTTGAAATTAGTAGATAACAACTTATAGCGGTATATATCTACCAGAGTATGATAACTCTAGCAGAGCTGAAGTGGACTGGTATTGGCCATTTTGAATCGGACAGTCATATGGTCTACTATGCCAGGAATGACAAATTGAAGAGGAATGGCGTCGCGTTCATCGTCAAAAGGAACATTTCAAGATCTGTCCTGGAGTGCAGCGCTGTCAGTGAGAGGATAATATCCATACGCCTACAAGGAAAACCAGTTAATATGACTCTTATTCAAATTTACGTACCAACCACTAAGGCCAAGAGGAAAAAATTGAAGATTTTTACCAACTTCTGCGGTCTGAAATTGATCAGACATGCAATCAAGATGCATTGATAATTACTG
The DNA here is from genome assembly GCF_000243295.1 of Trichechus manatus latirostris. NCBI lineage: Eukaryota > Metazoa > Chordata > Mammalia > Sirenia > Trichechidae > Trichechus > Trichechus manatus. Next base: position 1,570,921 of record NW_004443985.1, read on the forward strand.
GTGATTGGAATGCAAAAGTTGGAAACGAAGAAGGATTGGTAGTTGGAAAATACAGCTTTGGTGATAGAAACGACACCAGAGATCACATGATAGAATTTTGCAAGACCAACGATTTTTTCATGCAAATACCTTTTTCCAGCAACATAAACAGCGACTATACACGTGGACCTCACCGGATGGAATACGCAGGAATCAAATTGACTATATCTGTGGAAAGAGATGATGGAAAAACTCAATATCATCAATCATGAAAAGGCCAGGGGCCAACTGGGGAACAGACCATCACTTGCTCATATGCAAGTTAAGGTGAAGTTGAAGAAGATTGGAACAAGTCCACGAGAGCCAAAGTACAACCTTGAGTATATACCACCTGACTTTAGAGATCATCTCAAGAATAGATTTGACTCATTGAACACTAGTGACCAAAGACCAGACGAGTTGTGGAATGACATCAAGGACATCAGTCATACATGAAGAAAGCAAGAGGTCATTAAAAAGACAGGAAAGAAAAAAAGATGAAAATGGATATCGTAAAAGACTCTGAAAGTTGCTCTTGAACATAGAGTAGCTAAATTGAAAGGAAGAAATGATGAAGTAAAAGAGCTAAACAGAAGATTTCAAAGGGCAGCTCAAGAAGACAAAGTATTATAATGAAATGTGCCAAGAACTGGAGATAGAAAACCAAAAGGGAACAACACACTCAGCATTTTTCAAGCTGAAAGAACTGAAGAAAAAATTCAAGTCTCCAGTTGCAATAGCGAAGGATTCTGTGGGCAAAATATTAAATAAGCAGGAAGCATCAAAAGAAGATGGAAGGAATATACAGAGTCACTGTACCAAAAAGAATCGGTCGATGTTCAGCCATTTCAGGAGGCAGCATATGATCAAGAACCGATGGGACTGAAGGAAGAGGGCCAAACTGAACTGAAGGCATTGGCGAAAACAAGGCTGCAGGAGTTGACGGAACACCAATCGAGGTGTTTCCACAAACGGATGCAGTGCTGGAGGTGCTCACTCATCTATGCCAAGAAATTCGGAAGACAGCTACCTGGCTAAACGACTAGAAGAGATCCATATTTGCACCCACTGCAAAGAAAGGTGATCCAACAGAATGCGGGAATTATTGAACAACATCATTAATGTCACACACTAGTAAAATTTTGCTGAAGATCATTCAAAAGCAGTTGCAGCAGTACATCGACAAGAACTGCCAGAAATTCAAGCCGGATTCAGAAGAGAAAGTGGAATGAGGGATATCATTGCTGATGTCAGATGGATCTTGGCTGAAAGCAGAAAATACCACAAAGGTGTTTACCTGTGTTTTATGGACAATGCGAAGGCATTCGACTGTGTGGATCATAACAAATTATGGATAAATTTGGAACCTGTACATAGACCAAGAGGCAGACGTTCCAACAGAACAAGGGGATACTGCATGGTTTAAAGTTAGGAAAGGTGTGCATCAGGGTTGTATCCTTTTGCCATACTTATTCAATCTGTATGCTGAACAAATAATTCAAGAAGTTGGACTATATGAAGAAGAATGTGGCGTCAGGATTGGAGGAAGATTCATTAACAACCTGCATTATGCAGATGACACAACCTTGCTTGCTGAAAGTGAAGAGGACTTGAAGCACTTACTGATGAAGATCAAAGACCACAGCCTTCAGTATGGATTACACCTCAACATAAAGAAGACAAAAATCTCCACAACTGGACCAATAAGCAACATCATGATAAACAGAGAAAAGTTTGAAGTTGTCAAGGATTTCATTTTACTTGGATCCACAATCAACGCCCATGGTAGCAGCAGTCAAGAAATCAAACAACGTATTGCATTGGGCAAATCTGCTGCGGAAGACTTCTTTAAGGTGTTAAAAAGCAAAGATGTCACTTTGAGGACTAAGGTACAACTGACCTAAGCCATGGTGTTTTCAGTCACCTCATATGCATGTGGAAGCTGGACAATGAATAAGGAAGACTGAAGAAGAATTGATACATTTGAATTATGTTGTTGGCGAAGATCGTTGAATATACCAGGGACTGCCAGAACAAACAAATCTGTCTTGGAAGACGTACAGCCAGAATGCTCCTTAGAAGCGAAAATGGTGAGACTTTGTCTCATGTACTTTGGACATGTTATCAAGAGGGACTAGTCCCTGGAGAAGGACATTATGCTTGGTAGAGTAGAGGGTCAGTGAAAAATAGGAAGACCCTCAATGAAATGGCTGCCACAGTGGCTGCCACAAGGGACTCAAGTATAACAATGATTGTGAGGATGGCGCTGGACCGTGCGGTGTTCATTCTGTCGTATGTAGGGTCACTATGAGTTGGACGGCACCTAACAACAGCAGTGCTTGGTAGCCTGGGTATGGAAAAAAAAAAAAAAAAAAACACGAATAATCTGAATCACAAAGGGTAGGAGATTTTGCAACAGGTACAATAAAAATGATCAGGCATAGGAGTTTCAGATTTTGGCAAGACAGTGCTTAAAATGGTCAATCACTGAATTTAAGATGAATAGGGGTTGGCTGATTAACAGGGGGAGCCCTGGTGGTGCAGTGGTTAAGTGCTCAGCTGCTGATCAAAAGGTGGGCAGTTCAAATCCACCAGCCACTCCTTAGGGTGGGACAGTTGTACTCTATCCTATAGGGTCGCTATGAGTTGGAATCGACTTGATGGCAACGGATTTGGTTTGGGTTTTGATTAACAAGGAGAATGTACGTGGGTAGTGGATTAGACAGCGTCATGGATTGAATTGTGTCCCCCAAAATGTCTGTCAACTTAGCTGGGTCATGATTCCCAGTATTGCATGATTGTGGACCATTTGGTAATCTGATGTGGTTTCCTTATGTGTTGTAAACTCTAGCACTATGATGTAATAAGATGGATTAGCGGCAGTTATACTGATAAGGTCTACAAGATTAGTAGTGTCTTAAGCCAGTGTCTTTTGAGATATAAAAGAGAGAAAGAAGCAAGCAGAGAGACATGGGGACCTCATACCACCAAGAAAGCAGTGCCAGCGGAGTTCATCCTTTGGACCTGAGGTTCCTGCGCAGAGAAGCTCCCAGACCAAGGGAAGATTGATGACACGGACCTTCCTCCAGAGCCAACAGAGAGAGAAAGCCTTCCCCTGGAGCTGATGCCCTGAATTCAGACTTGTAACCCACTAGACTGTGAGATAATAAATTTCTCTGTGTTGAAGGCATCCACTTGTAGTATTTCTGTTAGAGCAGTACTAGATGACTAAGACAGACTGCCTGAAGCAAAAAAGACAAAGAAAAAAACAAGGATTATGTCAGTCCAGCAGGCCATGAGAGAGGGTAATCGGTGTGGTCCGAGAGGGACATCTGATTCAGTGACTGTAGAGATGCAAAGTTTGTGCGTGCTGTGTCCGAGTCTGGGGGACTGTAGAGGGTCAACCTCCTGTGTGTTATTGTGCATTAGAAATTCGAGAATTCCTGAGACTGGGATTGGGATAGTTTGTCCACACAGATATTGAAGTCACCTTTGGTGATAGTGGGAGCCCTAGTGGTGCAGTAGTTAAAGCACCCAGCCACTAACTGAAAGGCCAGTGGTTCGAGCCCACCAGCCACTCCCTGGGAGAAAGATGTAGTAGCCTGCTTCTGTAAAGATTACAGCCTTGGAAACCCTATGGGGCAGTTCTACTCTGTCCTACAGGATTGCTACGAGTCGGAATCGACTTGACGGCAACGGGTTTGGTTTGGGGGGTTTTTTGGTGATGATGGTTTGGAAGAATGTGAAGCCAGGTGCCTATGTCTTTGATTCCAAAGCCAAAAAAAAACAAAAACAAAAACCAAACCTGTTGCTGTCAAGTCGATTCCGACTCGTAGCAAAACTGTAGGACACAGTAGAACTGCTGCGTGAGGTCTCCAAGGCTGTAAATCTTTTCGGAAGCCAACTGCCACATCTTTCTTCCACGGAGCGGCTGGGGGGTTCGAACCGCCGACCTTTTGGTTAGCAGCCAGATGCTTAACTACCATGTCACCAGGGCTCAACGTCTTGGATTAATAAGGGAAATTGTCATAAACTCTGCTGATGGGGAAGGGTAGCAGTCTATATAGTTGAATTAAATTTTGAGGCAGGATCCTTGAAAAAGCAAAAATGGAAGCCACCTTCCCGCGTCAGCATAGGTTTCCATCAGTCTGCATAAGGGCTGCCTAGTAAAGCTAGTACCACAGTTTCCGTAACCAGCTCCTGCTGGTGGACCGTACATTTGTTTCCTATTTTGCAAAATTATAAACGAAGTGTGAATACATCTTTTCAAATCTGTGCAGTTATCTCCTTACGGTAGAGTCCTACAAGTACAATTGTTGTATCAAAGAGTGTGGACATCTTGCATTTGAGTACTTCTTGTAGGATTCCCCTCCGGAAAAGCTCTACCATTCTACAACTCAGCAGTCTCCCTGCGCGGCTGGACATTCTCTGTGCCCACAGAAGAAGCAGGGAATGCACGTTTCTCCCAATATTGTCAATGCTTGAGTTTGATCAGTTTTTTTAAAAGCTTTGCCAACCTGATAGGCAAAAATCATCTCATTGTTGTTTTAATTTGCCTCTTTGACTGTTAGTGAAGTTGAAAATCTCTCCTATGTTTATTGACCATTTTCATTTTCAATGGCTTGTTTGTAGTATTTTTTCCTTTTGGAGTTCTTATTTTTCTTGATTTGTACACACTATTTTAATATTGGAGCCCTGGTGGCACAGTGGTGAAGAGCTCAGCTGCTAACCCTAAGGTCTAGCAGCTCAAATTGCCAGCCGCTCCCTGGAAACCCTATGGGGCAGTTCCACTCTGTCCTGTAGGGTCGCGAGGAGTCGGAATCGAGTCCACGGCAACAGGTTTGGTTTTTTTTAAGTATTATGGACGTTAACCCTCCGCCTTGCATAGCGTGTCGCGTATTTTCCTCCACTTGCGGTTTGTCTTTTAACCTGATATGTGGTAGCGTTTCTAGGGCTTTTTGTTGGTTTTTGTCTTTTGCCACACAGACGTTTTCTGCTGTTTGTACGAAACATTATCCGCATGTCATTATTTTTCCTATTTTCTATTACTTTTGTTAAAAATTTTTTACATTTAAAGGAAAAAAAAGAAAAAAAGAACTTATTATTATAGTGAGAAGGTTCTACCATGTGGGAAGGGAAGGGCACTCCAGGCCACAGGGACAGTGTGGATGAAACCTTGGGGTCCTGAGAGGCCATTGGTGTTCGTGGGAACACACGTAGGGTGAGGGAGCTTCTTGTGGCGATGTGGGCTGGAGATAGTCCGTGGCTGGTCATGTCACTGCCCACCTCCACCTCTCTTGCCCCTGGAGTCTCCTGGAGCTGAGGCCTAGAACACACCATGGGTGTGGGTTGGCTCTGAGGGCCAGTCTGGCCTTTCGGGCTTGGCGAGCAGCCAAGAGGGTTCGGGGCTCAGGCTGGGGACAGGCAGTATCCCTGAGGGGCCGGCCAAGCAAGCAGAGGGACCACTGGCGAGCCCTGGCCCAGTCAGAGCTGGCAGCCCAGGGGGCCAATCCTGCTCAGAGCAAGAGTCAGGAGGCAGGGTGCCCCTGGCTGGCCAGAGGACACCTCCAGCCCCAGACTCGGGAACCCTGATCCCCGCTCCCTCCTCAGGTCTTCACAGGGATCTTCACGGCAGAGATGACCTTCAAGATTATCGCCCTCGACCCCTACTACTACTTCCAGCAGGGCTGGAACATCTTCGACAGCATCATCGTCATCCTTAGCCTCATGGAGCTGGGCCTGTCCCGCATGGGCAACCTGTCTGTGCTGCGCTCTTTCCGCCTGGTACCGGGCCGGGCCCACTGCCGAGGGCTGGGGGAGGGCCTGGGCACCGAGGCACACCCCCTCCAGGTCACCGCTCAGTCACCCCTACTTTGTCTACATGGCTTCACCCAACAGCCATTTTCTGGGTGCCCCTGGGTGCTGGGCCCAGTGACATGGGGGATGCAGAGGTGGGCAGAACATCCCCAGACGAGCTTTGGGGCAGCCACCCCAACAACTTGCAAAGCCCTTTAGGGTTCATAGTGAATGACCCCATCAGTCCTCCCGGAATCCAGGCATGGGGCAGGTATTACTGCATCCCCACTTCATAGGTGGGGAGACTAAGGCTCATAGAGGTGAATTTCCCAAAGCCACATGGAAAGGAACAGGTGGAGCCAGGTCTGCTGACAGCTCAGCTGGGCTTCTGCCTGCTGGCTTTGGAACCTTGCTAAAATGCAGATGCTGACTCATGAAGTCTGGAATAGGACCCAAGATTGTGAATTTCTAACAAGCTCTCTGGTGAGGCCAAAGCTGCTGGTCTGTGGACCACGCTTTGAACTCAAATCGCCCAAGAGGTCCAGGCATGGGTCTGGAGGTCCAGGGAGAGAAGATCACCTCCAGCTTGGGACATGGTCAGGGATGGCTTCCTGGAGGAGGTCCTGAGCACTGCTGGTGACTTTATTAGGGGTGCAGGATAGTGGGAGCAGTAGAGAAAGCCCAGGCTGTGGGTTCTAATTCCGGCTCAGCTGCTATGAGCTGAGGGACCTAGACAGGTCACGCCACCTTTAAGTGTTGGCTTCCTCATATATCAAGCGAGGCAACAGTAATGCTGACCTCACGTGTTTACTGGGAGTTCTAAATGAGCTCAGGAGCACTGGTGACGCAGTGGTTAAGAGCTCAGCTGCTAACCAAAAAAGGTCAGCAGTTTGAATCCACCAGTTGCTCCTTGGAAACCCTATGGGGCAGTTCTCCTCTGTCCAGTAGGGTTGCTATGAGTCAGAATCGACTCGACGGCAGTGAGTTTGGTTTTGGTTTTAATGAGCTAATCCATCCTGAGCACACGGCCTGACGGGTAGTAGGTGCTTGATAAATGTTAAGCATCTGCTCCTTTTCTCTGTGATAGCTGAGAGAGGAGGAGGATGGAGGTGAGCAGGCAAGTCAGAGATGGTTCGAGCTGGCCCGGAAGGGTACCTGCTGAGGATGTGTCTGGAAGAGAAAGGGTATTCTGGGTTGAGGAGAATCTATTGGGACGTTCCTGGAAGTGAGGCTGGCCGGGAGGGGTTAGGAGGCTGGTGTGAGGATAAAGAGAAGTTGGGAAGATGAGGTTGGAGCTGTTGGCTAGATTCCTAGAGCAGAACTAGTGAAGCTGACCCTCAGGCTGTAGAGAAATGGGGGGAAACAGGTGTTGGTGACCTCCAAGCTGTGCTTTCAGGCAGAATCTGGGGTGGTAAGAGTGTCGAAGAGGGGCCAGAGCCCCTCACAAGGATCCCTCTCCTTCTTCCCTCCCCAGCTTCGGGTCTTCAAGCTGGCCAAATCATGGCCCACCCTGAACACACTCATCAAGATCATCGGGAACTCAGTGGGGGCGCTGGGGAATCTGACACTGGTGCTGGCCATCATTGTGTTCATTTTTGCCGTGGTGGGCATGCAGCTCTTCGGCAAGAACTACTCAGAGCTGAGGTACCGCATCAGCGACCCGGACCTGCTGCCCCGCTGGCATATGATGGACTTCTTCCACGCTTTTCTCATCATCTTCCGCATCCTCTGTGGCGAGTGGATCGAGACCATGTGGGACTGCATGGAGGTGTCTGGGCAGTCACTGTGCCTGCTAGTCTTCTTGCTCGTTATGGTCATTGGCAACCTTGTGGTGAGTTGGCCAAGGCCTCCCACACGCTTACCCACCCATCCAGTCATCCATCTATCCATTCAGGTACCCATCCTCCCATCGCTGCACTCACTCAGCTATTTATCCATCTGCCCATCAGTCTCTTATCCATTCATTTATCTACCCCATCCATCCATCCATGCATCTACTAATTTACCCATCTTTCCATCTATCTACTCACCGTTTCATCTCTCCACCTATCTACGCACCCACTTACCCGTCCATTTATCCACTTATCATCAACCCATGTATTCACTTACCCATTCATTCTTCCATCCATCTACTCATCCATACAGTTACCTGTTCAACCATCAATCACCCTCCCACCAATCTATCCACCCATCTGTCCACCTTTCCATCAATCTATCTGTCCAAGCACCCATCCTCCCGTCCATCCATCCACTCACCCACCCAGCCACCCAGCCATAAACCCTCATCTACTCATTCACTCACCTATCCATCTATTCATCACCCATCCATTCACTCATTCGCTCACCGAGCATCCCTCTGTCCATCAACCACCCATCCATCTTTCAACCCGTTTACACACACACACACACACACACCTATTGACATCCATTTGCCCACTTGTCTATCCACCCATCCATTCACTTACCCACTTATCCACCCATCCACTCATTCATCTATACCAGCATCCATCAACCCACGCATCCATTCACTCATCCTATTCGTCTACTCATCTGTCCATCCAGCTGTCTGCTCACTCACTCATTGGCTCATCCATCCATTCACTCAGTCTTCACTGCATTTTACTCATTCATTCATTCACCCATGTATTTACCTGTTTATTCATTATTTACTCATTTCTTATTCATTAATTCATTCATCCACTCACTATTTTATTCAATCATTCACCATCAATGAATTATCACTTTTTAATTCAGCCTAACAAACATTTGCTGAGCCCCTGTTGCGTGCAAAATACTGTACCCAATGCTGGTGGGCTTACAGAGGTGAATGTGGCCTACTGGGTCACAGCCCTGGCGTTGCTCGCCAGGTCAGGGGTGAGGGAGGGAGGTGGGCAGTTTGAACTAGTTTGGAGTGACCCTTAAACTGGTCAGAGTGGCCAGAGCCATTAAAAAGGAGCCCACAGGGACTGACCCTCTCCAGCTTGGAAAATCCAGGAAAGCTTCCCAGAGGAGGGTTTAGAGCTGACGGGGTGAACCGGTGATGCTAGAGAGGGTGGGAGTCGAGCAAGCAAAGAGCAAAGCACAAGTGCAGGCAGGTGGTGGGTCCAGGGCAGGGTGGCCATAGGAGCCTTCCGTGTCCCCTGAATAGCTCTGGAGGGAGGCCCCACTGTCCTGTCATGAGAGGACCTTTACTCCACGGCCACCTGCCCGTCCCAAGGCAGGGGCATCTAGCCTTGTGTCTTTACAATGTGGAGAATGTGGAGCTGAGAAAGACCACACACTGAACGCCAGAGAAGGAGCCTTAGGAAGACGGAAGGGTGGGGGCGAGTCGGTGGTGCTGGCAGAGGTCGGCGTGCACTGTGGACACGGAGCCGCCTTCCTGGGTGAGCAGGTGGCCCGTGCACACTCAGGCCTCCCACCTGTCTGGCCTGGCTCCCTATAGCTGTTGTGTCTCAGTGGGCATTGCAGGATCATGTCAGCTCATAGAGGGGTTTTAGGGCCACCTATAACCTTCCATGGGGCCCTGGTGGCGCAGTGGTTAAGAGCTTGTCTGCTAACCAAAAGGTCGGCAGTTCGACTCCACCAGCTGCTCCTTGGAAACCCTATGGGGCAGTTCTGTACTGTCCTGTAGGGTCGCTGTGAGTGGAAATCAACTTGACGGCTACAGGTTTGGTCTGGTTATTAGCCTGCCTTGGGCTACAGATTCTAGAGCCTTCCCCAGACCTGCCTGCCCCTTCCTCCCACGTGCCTTCACAATGCTAGGGCAGGCAGGCGCTGACGGTTCCAGTCAGTCCCCTCAGGCCCCACATGTGAGCTCAGGGCACAGACAGGAGCCCAGGACGCTGGTTCTCAGTGCTGGTAGAGCCCAGCTCTTTGCCCAGCTCCACGCCTGTCCCCCATCCCCTCTAACCCTGGGGCATGGAGCCTCACTCAGCCCCTGGCCCAGCCCCGGCCATACTCTGTGAGTGCCTGGCTCTCAGCCCAGCCCCGGCCGAGCCCCTCTCACACAGCCCTGCGATTTCCATGCGTATCTGCCTGGGGACAAGAAGATTAGAGGCTGCTGGAGGAGGGGAGCTAACGCGAGCCCACTCAGCCCCCTCCTAGGCTGCCTCAGGAATTGGCCGCTGCCAGGCGTGGGTGGAAGCAAGATTGCGGTTGAAATGGGGAATGATGATCAGGCAGGGGCTGGGGCGCAGCTGCGGCATCATTGACAGGGAAAGCGCTGGAAGAAGCCGAACTTCTGAAGCCAGGGACACAGAGGCCCTAGAGTCCCTGAGTGGGTGGACAAGGCTGCCCGGGTGGCCCCTCCCCTGCCCGAGCCTGGGCCCACATCTCCTGGAGGTCAGGAGACGTGGCGAGAGCTGTTAGGGAGGATCTGTGGGCATCCAGGAAGCAGAAGCAAGCCGTGCCTGCACCAGTGTGGACCAGGCCAGGGGCTAGGCCGGCGGTCAGTGTAGACAGTGGCTGTGGACCACAGCACGTGGTCCACCCCCCAGTGACTACGTAATAAAGATGTCGGGTGTCAGCAGTAACCGTCTCCTTAGAGGGTGGTACAGAGATCCTACTTCTTAACCTTTCCATGCTGTCCGCGTGAGTACCTGTTACTTCTGAAACCAAGGCATGTTTCTGAGACCTGGCACAGTCATCAGAATGCTCACTCCTAGCTTTGTGACAGGTGTGGGGTCCCTGGGGACGGCATCTCTGGGGGGCTTGTGAGAACCAACAGCCAGAGCTCAGAGTGGGTTACCAATGAGAGCCGACCCCACCCCGCCGTGGGGCCCCATTCAGCTGCACTCCCATTGAGGGTGGCTGGGAGGACAAGGTACGAAGCCCGTGGTGGGGAAGCTGTGTCCCCGTGCCTATCACCTGGTGATGCTCGTGGGCCAGTCTGACCTGTGTCTGGGAGCGAGACCACCACCATCTTAGTTTTCCCATCCTTGAGTCTGGGATATGACCCATGTCTGGGAGCGAGCCCCCCACCATCTTAGTTTTCTTGTCCACAAGCTTGGGATATAAACCTAAGCCCAGCCCCATCACACAGCAATAGTTCTGTCTCTTCACAAAAGCTAAAACGTCACCCTTGTAGCATGGTTTGACAACAGGCAGTCCCCCAGAACCTCTGAAGGCTGAGGGATTATGCAGCCCCCCTTAAGGGGTCTCAAGTCCCTAACTCTTGAGAGAGAACTTTATTGAAAGCCAGTGCTGAACCTTCTGGAGCAAAAACCATAGCGGCTCCTCTGGCCTTTCAGCTAGGGGGCCTCGAGCCAGGGCTGACCTGCTGCACCAACCCTGAGTCCCCAAGTCCCCCCACCCATCTCACATGTCTGGTCCCACTCACAGCATCGACACAAGCACTCTTTATCACCCAGACACAGCCCCCGCTCCCTGCCTGGCCCACGCATAGTCCGGGATCCCTGAGGCTGCCCTGTGCCCTCCACAGCACCCATCTCTGCTAGTCCCCCGTGGGCTGGAGGCTCCAGAGGTCAGGCCTCCTTTCCCTGTGCGACCCAACACAAAAGTTTCCGCCCCCAGGCTCTGCAGTCCCTGGCTGTTCTGGGCCTAGTCCCCGGAGTCCACAGAATCCCTCACCTGGAAGGCATCGTGGGACCTGGGGATGCTGGCAGAGTGTGCCTCACGGCAGGAGCCCCAGATCTTGAGCTGGCTCCAAGGGAACTCAGAGGCAGAGCACTGCCTTTCCTTCACAGATGCTCTGGGTGCTTTCCGGTGGGATTCTGTCTTTGGTAATCCCATGCTGGGCTCACACTTCCCAGGGAGGAGCCCTGTGCCCACCCCGACCCACTGCCCCCGTTACTCCCAAGGCAGCGGGAAGGGGCAGAGGAGAGCAAGGCCTGTGTGGAGGGGCAGCTGGTGCTGGGACAGGGCTGCCCCAGACTCCCTGGGTGACCTCATCTGTGGGTATAGACATTGGAGGAACCATGGTTTTCCCACTGAGCCTGGGCCAGCGTGCAAGGGGTCTGAGTGTGATTGCCCTCTGTTCAGAGCATGTCAGCCCTTGGGAAGAGGGGTTAGAGTTGTCTTCTCTTTGTAACCAACCTCTCCAAATTGAAGAGAATGAGGGATCAGGATCAGGGCCCAGGGCCCAGGGTTCGAGCTGCAGAGCTGTTGACCACCTGCAGTCCTTACGGTCTCTGGGCCTCAGTTTCCCCATCATGGGGTGCCTAGGGCCTGGCACGGCACCTTGGTGAGCGTGGCCTGCTGCCTTGACAGGTCCTGAACCTCTTCCTGGCCTTGCTGCTCAGCTCCTTCAGCGCGGACAACCTCACAGCCCCTGATGAGGATGGAGAGTTGAACAATCTCCAGCTGGCCCTGGCCCGCATCCAGAGGGGCCTGCGCTTCATCAAGAGGACCACCTGGGGCTTCTGCTGTGGGCTTCTGCTCCGGCGACCTCAGAAGCCGGCTGTCCTTTCCCCCCGCGACCAGCTGCCCAGCTGCATTGCTGTTTCTGGCTCCCCACCACCCCCAGAGGTGGAGAAGGTACCCCCAGCCCGCAAGGAGACACGGTTTGAGGAAGGCAGCCGGCCAGGCCAGGGCACCTTCGGGGACTCAGAGCTGGTGTGTGTGCCCATAGCCGTGGCTGAGTCGGACACATACGACCAAGAGGATGACGAGGGGAACAGCCTGAGCACGGAGGAAGAGTCCAGCAAACAGGTGAGCCCGCCCCAGCGTGCACACAGCACGGAGCCCAGGCTGGGCTGCCAGGGGACTCTCAGAGCGGCTGCCCTACCAGGCCGCCTCGGCAGTGGGGCGGAGATGGGCCTTCCCCACAGCCAGCCTCTCAGAGAGATGCTGAGACCGGCTCTGAGGAGGGGACCTGGGAAGGGGCTGCCTGTACAGATGGGGAAACTGAGGCACAGCAAGAGAGAGACTTGCTGGGAGCTCCCCTGTGAATCTAGGACAGAACCACGCCCCCTGGCCCCCAGTGCCCACCCTGACCGTCGTCCCCTCCAGAGCTAACAAGGTGGGATGTCTCAGTGAGTGAGGGTGCAGAGCCTGACCTCCCGCCTGCCCCTTCCCCTCCTCCCACGCCTGGGGCTTATTCTGAGATTTAAAAATAAGCATCCGTAAGACGGGAGGTGTCAGAGACAGCACTATCTTATCTCCTAACCTGTTATTTTTAACACTTGAAAGCAGAGTCTGAACAAAACAGACAGTGCTTTTCCCCAGCTTTCCCTCGGCCGCAGGGGCTTCTGCGGTCTTCAGGTGGGGCAATGAGGGATGGTTCTCTCTGTCCTGTTGGGCCCAGCCTGCCCACTTCCTCCAGGCCACCCTGGGGAGGCCTGGCTGTGAGGACCGCTCTCCTCACATGTGGAATTTGACCCTCCTGGTGTCCCAAAAGCCGGCTTTGGCCTTGGCCCTTAAGTCAGGTTGCAGGGGCCCATGCAGGCTGGGGCGGGAGTCGGGACGGAGATTGCTCACATTGCCAGGACCACAGCTTCCAGTTATCTCCAGGGTGCTCCCAGCATAAGAGTGGAGTTCTGGCTGCCCCTCCTTTTCCTTCTCCTTCCCTCCTCTTGAGCCTCCTGGCTCCCAGGGACCAGTGCGCGCAAGCAGGAGATGCTTCAGGAACTCGTGAGGGAAGTCAGCATGTCCTTCCAAAGTAGAGCTGCCAGCATGCGTGAACGGGCCATCGTGGACCAGCTATACCCTTCCAGGGAGTGACGGGGCTGGGAGGAACTATGCCAGGCTGGCTGGGTGGCTGGCTAAACGCCCTTTCCTTGGACCCACCAGGAGCCTCCTACCCACCCACTCAGGGCCCATGAGGGAGGGGTCTTCAGTGACATGGAGACCCCATGAAAGGGGCAGGAGGCAAGGTCGCAGGTTACGCAGGACCCCTTGAGACCCTCTGGCCAGGTGCGTAGGGGCAGCTCATGGGCTGGGGTCTCTCCAGCAGGAATCCCAGCCTGTGTCCGGAGGCCCAGAGGCACCCCCAGAGCCCAGGGCCTGGAGCCAGGTGTCAGAGACTGCCTCCTCACAGGTGGATGCCAGGGCAGCCCAGGCAGACAGGCAGCGGCGGCAGCAGGAAGCAGAGCGCCGGGCCCCACAGTGCAGCGAGGTAACGCACACACGCCTTTGTCCCTGAGGCTGGCTGGGGCACTGCCACTGGGGCCCGAGCCAGGCCGTGAGAGGGCCAGGTCACACGCCTGCATGTGCTGCTGGGAGCCACAGCTGCCCCAGGCAGTGTGGGAGACCGTCTGCACAGGGGAGGGTCGCTGCCCTGTCCTGGCAGGGGAGGGTGCCATGGGGCCCAGAGCCCCTGGGAAGATTCTGGAAGCAGCCAGCCCAGGGCTCTGGTGCAGGGCTAGCCGGCACATTTGCACATTCACCTCTCCTTGCGCTCTGTCCTTGTGACCTGGTCCTGCTTGGCAAATGTCTGTGCTGTGAATGCCCCCAGCCAGGGGGACTTTCAGGGAGCTCAGAACAAGTTTTGGACACGGGGGCCACCAGCTGCTTCTCACCTGGACTAAAGCAGAGGCTGCAAACAGGAGGCCCACCCAGCCTACCGCTGGATTTTGTTCTGGCCACAAAAAGGCTTTCATTTGAATTAGCTACAAATAAACAAAACCAAACCCGTTGCTGGAGAGTCAATTCCAACTCATAGCAACGCTATAGGACAGAGTAGAAGTGCTCCATAGGGTTTCCAAGGCTGTAATCTTTACGGAAGCAGCCTGCCACCTCTTTCTCCTGTGGAGCCGCTGGTGGGTTCGAACTGCCGACCTTTCGGTTAGCAGCTGAGTGCTTAACCACTGTGCCACCAGGGCTCCTTTTAGTGAGCATACCAAAACCAAACCCGTTGCCGTAGAGTCAGCTCCAACTCATAGCGACCCTACAGGACAGAGGAGAACTGCCCCATAGGGTTTCCATCCTCATGGAAGCAGACTGCCACATCTTTCTCCCGTGGAGTGGCTGATGGGTTCAAACCGCTGACCTTTTGATTAGCAGCCTCAGCAACCGAGCATTTAACCACTGGTCCACCAAACCCATTGCCATGGAGTTGATTCAGACTCATAGCAACCCTGTAGGACAGAGCAGAACTGTCCCATAGGGTTTCCAAGGAGCACCTGGTGGATGTAAACTGCCAACCTTTTGGTAAGCAGCCGTAGCTCTTAACCACTGTGCCACCAGGGTTTCCACCAAGGCTCATTAAAAAACTCATTGCCGATGAGTCGATTCCAACTCAGAGCGACCCTATAGGACAGAGTAGAACTGCCCCACAGGGTTTCCAAAGAGCAGCTGGTGGGTTTGAACTGTCAGCCTTTTGATTAGCAGCCGACCTTTTAACCACTGTGCCACCAGGGCTCCTTACTTGAATCCAGGAGCTTTTATATAAAAGTCTGCATTTCCGGCTTCTCTTGAAAAATTGAAAGAGGAGCCACCCTGCTGAGGACGCACAGTGACCACCTCCTTGACACTGGCTGAGCTCTCTGCTTTGTCCCAGTCACACCTGCCTGACTTCACTCTGTTACCTGCCCGGCCCCCAGAACATTTGAGTTTGCAACTTCTGAGCTAAAGGATGTGGTGCTGCTGACTACAGAGGGGCTTCTATGCCTGCTGCCCCCACCAGCCTATCTCCCCGTTCCCATCAGGGACCTGGGAAGGCAGAGGTCATGTGTGGAGAGACGGTCCTTGTAGGCCATTGTCCTGCAGCCTGACCTCAGTCTTCAGTCCAGGAGCTGTGACTTACTCCAATGGAGTGTAACTCCTCCACGTGTCCCTCCACGTGTTCCTCCACATGTCCCTCCACGTGTTCCTCCATGTTGTCCCTCCACGTGTCCCTTCACATTGTCCCTCCACGTGTCCTTCCATGTTGCTCCCCCACACGTCCCTCCAGATGTCCCTGCAGGTGTCCCTCCACGTGTCCCTCCATGTTGTTCCATGGGAGGCGTTTTGATCATGGTCAATTTTAGAGGATGAGGGCCTGGTGGAGTCATTGTCCTCATGGTGTAGTCCACAGTTCTCTCCCTGGATGGTCTGACTCATGAAGGCATGTTGGGGACAGAAAGACTTGGAAGATGCCAGCAAGGCGCAGGAGAGAAGGGGTTCTCGTACTGGAATGTTGACCTTTGAATGAGTTTTGTGATTTCTTCCTTTCTTCATATCAGTTCATGGTAGACCTTTAAAAGGGAGAGAAATGGACTCAGGCTTTCTTGGGAGAAGGACCCCCTCCCCTGATCAGCAGCTAGATCCTAGAAACCTTGTCTTCTGCACGTCAGCTCCACAGACTTTAGGCAGCTCCAGTGTCTGGAAGGTTGGTGGTTCGCACCTACCAGCTCTCCTCAGGAGAAAGATGTGGCAGTCTGCTTCTGTAAAGATTTACAGCCTTTGAAACCCTATGGGGCAGTTCTACTCTGTCCTCTAGGGTCACTATGAGTCGGAATTGACTCGACAGCAACGACGGGATGGAAGGAGTGTCTGAAAAGAAAAGCACCGTGAGGACCTCCTCTGGCCTGCCCCTTTCACAGCTTGCAAGGAGGAGTGGGAGGGGTCCTCAAAGCCACAGGCATCAGCCTCACCCTCAGGCCATGCGCCACCCTGCACCGAGGAGGGACCCAACCCCTTCTGCATCCCAACCCTCAAAATTAATTGAGGCATTGTTGGAAGGATTCCTCAAAGGAAAAAAAAGAAAGCCGTTATAGGAGCCTAGGCATGGCCAAGAATGCAGACGGGCTTACCTCTAAGCGAGCTTGGTCCTGGGCCCTGTGGACTGAGACCAACTGAGGCTGGGCGGCTTAGATGTGATTTGAAGCCGATGAAGGACTTCCTTCCCTCACGGCAACCCTCCTCCCCTGCCACACCTGTCTGAGGCTGGGTTCCTTCAAAGCAGAGCCTGAGACTGGGATCCTTGTGCAAGTGATCCATTGAGGGAGTGTTTTCAGGAGAGACCTGTGAACCGCGACCTTTTGGTGAGCAGCCATAGCATTTAACCACTAGGCACCAGGGCTCCAGAAGGAAGTAGGAGAAGCAGGGTGAGGCAGACGAAGGAGCTACAAGAAGGTTTGTCAGCTGGAGTCTAGCCTCAGCCTGGAGCCTAGCCCGTGGGGGCCTCCGGCGTGAGCTCAAGGAAAGAGGGCCAGCTTTCTGTAGTCCCCGTATCAGCCAGTCACTGGCTGTGGGCCACCCCTGGGTTTGGGTTGCAACCCCTGAACATTTTCAGGGGAGGCAGCTCCTTGGCTAGAAGCAGTTTTCTGGAGAAGGGGGCAGCTAAGCAGCCAACACTCCCAGCAGCTGGCAGTGGGCACCCTGGCCACAGTCGGGGTGGGGGGAGCTGGGCAGACCACCGGCAGTGGCCACCCCAGTACACCCGTGCACACACAGGACATGTCCAGACGCTCAGAGGGCCCACCCCTGGGCCCACCTGAGTGCATATACCTCCCTAGAATCCAGCTCAGGTTGTGCGAGAAGGGAAGGTTCCAGCAGCTTCTGGGCTGTGCACATCACACCAGCACCCAGATGAATTGGGTGTGAATCGTGGGCGGGGTTGCCGGCCTGTTGGTTGCATATGTGACCCGGCTGCCTGTGTGTGCTCGTGACCTGGTGCTGACTCTGTTCTGGATGTGGGTCCGTGTCCCTGGCACGGCGCCGGCATGCCTCTGTCCACTGTACGTGCTGAGCCACCACTCCATGTCCCAGCGTGTCCACGTCCCAGCGTGTCCACGTTGCCGCACTGTCTGTTTTGTTCCCAGCTCAATGTATTCCCCATCCCTGGGGTTGTCTTAGCCCTTTCACACCCCCGCACCCCTGCCCTGGGCTCCAGTAGACCAGAATCACAGACCCAGGCCCTCAAGGCAGCAGGAACCTGAGCCCAGCCCCAGCTCAGCCCTGTCTGGCCCTGGGAGGGCTCTGTGGAAGGTTCCCACCCGTCCATCCCAGCCTGATTCCCACCACATGCAATGGAGGCAGGCTGGCGCCTCCTCTCAGGGATCCCCAGGTTCCCCCAGACGATGGGCGTGAGGCTGGAAGCTGCTGCCCACACTCATGCCCGCCCCGCCCACAGGCCCGCGAGGACAGTCTCTCTGAGGGCAGCACAGCGGACATGACCAACACCGCTGACCTCCTGGAGCAGATCCCCGACCTTGGCGAGGACGTCAAGGACCCGGAGGACTGCTTCACCGAAGGTACCACCCTGGGCACTGCTTTGCCCCAGCCTCAGCCCCGCCGGGGGGACCCAAGGACCAGCAGCCCCTTGGGGTGGCACACAGCCCCAACCCAGATGCCTGCCCTCCCTCCCCGACTCCTCACTGCCCTGGGGGCTCCTCCGTCTGCCCATGATGTGAGTCTTGGCGAGCCTGCCCGCGGTTTGCTAGGACTGGGCACCTCGGGGTCAGCTGCACCCGGGACTGGATGGGGCGTGTGTGCTATGGGCGCACGTCTGCTGACCCACAGCGGCAGGAGCGGAGCCCTGGACGCGAAGCCCTGGCACGGTGCCCGGCACCTAATAGGCCCTCCATGAATCCTCGAGGAGTGCGTCGTGGGGCTGTGTGGGTGACGTAGCTATAGCTTTTATGAACTGGTGTATTTGGAGGGAAGCTGCAGATAAAATGAAGGTTTGCCCTCCCCATGGCACATCAGCAGTGGCTGTCAGATAGGGGTCCACCCTTCCCAAGGCTTGGTTGGAAACTGCCAGCATGGAGAAGCCCCTGGAACAGAGCACCCCAGGAGTTCCAGAACGTTTCCCCAGGGGGAGGGTTTCCCAGATACGCAAAGGACAGGATCGGAGTCCTTCCCAACCCCAGCCTTGCCCTGCCCAGACCTGCCGGGTCTCTCGCTGGGTGTCTAGTCCATCTGCCTCTCCAGGCAGCACCCACCGTGTGGCCCCTGTGGGCAGCTCCCACCGCCCTCCCCGCCGTGGCCCCGCCCTCCATGGTGTCCTGGCCAAATTACCCCACCAGCTGCATCTCTTCGTCCCAGTCGTTCCTTCAGTCGTCCGACTTTCTGCCCTCAGACGTGGGCGTTCGCTTGCCCTGGGCTGGGCCTGGCCCCCCTGAAGCCTCACCCACCCCGACCCCTCCACGGGCTGTGTCTGGCCCCCTGAAGCCTCACCCACCCTGACCCCCCACAGGCTGAGCCTGGCCCCCCTGAAGCCTCACCCACCCTGACCCCTCACAGGCTGAGCCTGGCCCCCCTGAAGCCTCACCCACCCTGACCCCTCCCCGGGCTGTGCCTGGCCCCCGTGAAGCCTCACCCACCCTGACCCCCCACAGGCTGAGCCTGGCCCCCGTGAAGCCTCACCCACCCTGACCCCCCACAGGCTGAGCCTGGCCCCCGTGAAGCCTCACCCACCCTGACCCCTCCACGGGCTGTGTCTGGCCTCACTGAAGCCCACCCACCCCTGATCCCCCACAGGCTGTGTCTAGCCCCTGGGCTGGGCCTGGCCCCACTGAA
>NW_004443985.1:1590548-1608046 GCF_000243295.1 Trichechus manatus latirostris
CCCCCCACAGGCTGAGCCTGGCCCCACTGAGGCTCACCCACCCTGACCCCGCCCCACAGGCTGAGCCTGGCCCCACTGAGGCTCATGCACCCTGACCCCCCCACAGGCTGAGCCTGGCCCCACTGAGGCTCACCCACCCTGACCCCCCACAGGCTGAGCCTGGCCCCACTGAGGCTCACGCACCCTGACGCCCCACAGGCTGAGCCTGGCCCCACTGAGGCTCACCCACCCTGACCCCCCACAGGCTGTGTCCGGCGCTGCCCCTGCTGCACAGTGGACACCACACAAGCCCCAGGGAGGGTCTGGTGGCGGCTGCGTAAGACGTCCTATCGCATTGTGGAGCACAGCTGGTTCGAGACCTTCATCATCTTCATGATCCTGCTCAGCAGTGGAGCACTGGTACCCACCTCGGGGTGCAGGGTCGGGACAGACAAGGAGGGATGGAGGGAGGGGGAGAAAGAGGTCTCCAGCTGGAAAGCCAGGCCAGAAACTGGGGCAGAGCCTCTGCTGGAAATGTGCGCTCCCCAAGTCCCCAGGGCCAGAACCAGCTTACACACCCCCAACGCCCCCACCACATGTGGAGGTCAGAGCAGGAGGAGCTCAGAGGTCATCTGTCCAGCCTCCTTGTTCCATGGAAAGGAAATGATTCACTCAAGATCACAGTCCCAGCTGACAGAGGCCGCAGGTCACCCGCCCCCCACACTGGAGCTCTGATGCCACATCTGCCAACACCCAGCATCAGGGGCTCGATCAGGATCCTCAGAATGGGGTCAACAGCGCTGGCTACTGGTGCCGCAGTGGTTAAGAGCTCGGCTGCTCACCAAAAGGTTGGCAGTTCGAATCCACCAGCTGCTCCTTGGAAACCCTCTGGGGCAGTTCTGCCCTGTCCTGTAGGGTCGCTGTGAGTCGGGATGGACTCCACGGCAACGGGTTTTTGGTTGGCTCTGACTGATAGTGGTGGCTCCACCTATCCCACGTGCTCTGTGTACGAGGCTGTGCTGTTGGTTTCACACACTGTCACTTCAGTCCCCACGGTGACTCTGTAGAAACATTAAGTGACTTGCCCAAGGTCAGTCACCCGCAGGAGGCAGGTGTGGCATTTAAACTCAGCCAGCGGATTCCAGAGTCCTAAACGCTTTGCGCCTGACAACTCCCCTAAAGGCTGGCAGTTCGAACCCACCAAACGGTGCCACGGAAGAAAGGCCTGGAAACCTGCTTCCATAAGGATCAACCGAGAAACCAAACCCGTCAAGTCATTCCGACTCATAGTAGAACTGCCCCATAGGGTTTCCAAGGCTGTAAATCTTAATGAAAGCAGACTGCCACATCTTTCTCCTGCGGAGCAGCTGGTGGGTTCCAACCTCTCACCTTTCAGTTAGCAACTGAGCACTTAACCACTGCGCCACCAGGGCTCCCAGCCATAAAGATTACTATCAGATAAACCTCATGAAGCAGCTCGAGTCTGTAACACTTGGGGTCGCCATGAGTCAGAGTTGACTCAACAGCAGTGGGTTTGGTTTGGTTTGGTTTGCCTCGACCTTCCATTTGTCCAGGATATCTTTTCTGAGCTCTCTTTGTGTCTAGCCCTGCAAGTGATGGGGAAGGAATAGGAGGACAAGACCTCAGCCCTGGCCTAAGGGGCCCCTAGTCTAGCTGGGGAAACCATATTCAGTAGGATTGGGAGAGACCAGCACGAGACAGAGCTGAGCAAGGACTGGAGTGGAGTAGTCAGGGTGATGTGAGGTCAGTGGGACTGGAGCAATCAGGGAGGACTCCCTGCAGGAAGCAAATGGAGCTGGAGGTTTGTTGAGGCCAGGAGAAGCAGCCAGGCCCTCCAGGGTGGCCGCCTGTGGCTCCCAAGCTCCCTGCTGTCATCTCTCAGGGTCCTAGCAGGAGGTGGCACAGCCCTGGAGAGGGTTCTAAAAGGTGCTGGTCGGTGGAGAAGGGATATGAAACAGGGATGTTCCTGGCCCACATGGAGCAAGCACCCAGTAGAGCTGGGAGGTGAGACTCCCGTGGATGAGAAACTAACAGGGAAGCTTTGGACCATGACAGGAGGGAAGAGCACTGTGCCCCGAGGCTGTGTGCCTCTGCCCCGTGCTGCCTTCTGCGGAGGCAGGCCACGGGGGGCGCGGTGGCTGTACCTTGGAAGCCTCTGGGCTTCCCACCCTGCTCTCCCCCTCCCTGTTCTCAGCGGGCCTGGAGCCATGACTTGCAGCCTGCCTGCTGTTGTACCGTTGGCAGCTAGAGCCAAATTTCTGTAGGCTTCCAGAGAAGGATGATTTGACAATATGTCAACGAGTTTTGTTTTTAAACAGCCACTGAGTTGGGCTGTGGAGGACGAGCTCAGCCTGGCATCAGTGAGGAGGCGCTTTGGCAAGTGTCTGTTGAATCTGATCAGGGTAGACAGCCAAGCACGGCTGTTAAAAACCCATGTCAATGATATACTGAGAAAAAGAAGTCTAAGGGTGTTATTTAAAGTTGTAAACTTGCTTAACAAAAAACAGACTCTATCCCTTCCAAATTGCTGGGGGAAATTTTAAAAAAAAAACATCTTACAGCAAAAGGCAGGAGAAAATGAAGCAGCAAGGAAACACGAAAACAGAAAATACTATAGCAGAAGCAAGATCAAACGTGTTTTACTAATAAATGGAACTGGGTAAAATTCCTCTTTTAAAAGAAAAGGACTCTGAGTAGGTTAAAAAAAAGTCAGCTGTGTGCTCTCCAGGGGTGAACCTGCAACAGTGTGACTCAGAAATATTAAAAGTGAAATAATGAAGAGAGAACATCAGGCAGATGCAGGCAATGCCAACAGAAAGTAGGGGCTCACAGTAGTTATATTAAATGAAGCTAACTTCAGAGTAAACAGCTGACATAAGACAGAGGGCACAACATATAATAAGAATATAACTACTGTGAATGTTTTTGTTTGGGATGGCATAGCATTTAAATACATAAAGCAAAACCCACTGGAAAACTAAGAAATTGACAACAGTGCCATAGTAAAGAGAGACTTTACTACACTTCTAATAGTTCTTGACAAATCAAGAAGAAGAAAGAAAATGGGAGATCTAATATATATATGTGCCTGCATGCGTGTAAATTAATAAATTTACATTAATAATAATAAGGCTTAAATAGCACTTACTATATACCAGACACCGTTTCATGCATTTTACGAACATTAACCCATTTAATTCTCACAATAATCTAATGAGATTAAAAAAAAAAAACCATTGCCATCAAGTCAATTCCGACTCATAGCGACCCTAGAGGCCAGAGTAGAAACTACCCCATAGAGTTTCCAAGGAGCAGCTGGTGGATTTGAACTGCTGACCTTTCGGTTTGCAGCCCAGCTCTTACCCACTGCGTCATAGGTGCTATTATTAAGACCATTTTACAGGTAAGAAGATTAAGGCACAGAGAGACTAAGTAACTGCCCGAGTCACACAACGTAAAGTAAGCAGCAGAGCCTAGATTCAAACTCAGACAGCCTAGCTGCAGTTTACCCTCTTAACCACTGCACTGTATTACTTTGCATTTATGTTAAATCCAATACCAGGAAATTAAAAAAAAAAATCTTCTTTCCAAGTAGCCATGAAACATTGACTAAAATTGACCTATTCAGTACAGACTGTATTATCTGACAATAAAACTAGAAATAATAAAAATAGAAAGATGTAAAACAGACACTTAAAAATGTAAAAGTCATTCTTAAACAAACCTTAGATCAAATGACATAGTTTGGCGGCAAGTTCATTATATTATTTAACTTATTTATTAAATAAAGAGGGCCATTTGTGGACTATTGATGACAGTGTGTTGTAAATCAAAAATTACAAGTCAACAGACTCTGTCCATCTGACATCTAGAAAAATAAGGAAAGAAAAAAACGTGACTGGAAAATAACAATAATGAGAATCCTACATATGGGAGGCAACCAAAGCTACAGTTAGAGGAAATTTCATAGACTTACACACTGTTACTGTTAAATTATTTAACTCAAGAAATGGGAAATACAACAGCAAAATAACTTTAAAGAAACCAAAGGAAGTAATTAATAAAATAAAAACATAAATTAATGAATCAGAAAATAGATAGTAAAACTGATATAAAATTCCAAAGCTGATTTCTTGAAAAATTAAAACAAATAGGTAAACCCCTGGCTAATCTCCAAGAGTGGACTCTTTCTGAGAAAGAAAATAATTTTAATTCTAATTAAAATAATCTAATATCTGAAACCCTGGTGGTGTAGTGTTTAAGAGGTATGGCTGCTAACCAAAAGGCTGGCAGTTCAAATCCACCAGGCGCTCCTTGGAAACCCTGTGGGACAGTTCTACTCTGTCCTATAGGGTCGTTATGAGTCGGAATAGACTCAACAGAAACAGGTTTTCAGGTTTTAGTATATGAAAAAAGAAAGTCTATACATTCTTTTTATGAAAGCTACCCAAAATAAAACCAAACCCACGGCCATCGAGTTGATCCCAACTCACAGTGACCTTATAAGGGCAGAGTAGAACTGCTGCATAGGGTCCCCAAGGCTGTAATCTTTACGGGAGCAGACTGCCACATCTTTCTCCTACAGAGTGACTGGTGGGTTCAAACTGCCAACCTTTCAGTTAGCAGCCAAACCCTTTAACCACTGCACCATCAGGGCTCCTTTCTGAAAGGTAAGTAACGCTAATTTCAGAAACGTCAAGTTTACCCAGAGGAATGCCATAGACTAGACTTCGTTCTCTGTACTTGGGATGCTGATGCAAAAATAGTGGCAGCTAGGATCCTGCAGTACGTTAAAAAGACTAAACACGTCACAGCTCGACCTGTTCTAAGATGTCAGAGCGGTACCTGTTTATGTGAGCAGGACGAAGATGAAAAACCATGCAGTTGTCTTAATGCCTGATTTTTAAATTTCTTGCTAAGAACAGAAGTAAAAGATGTTTCCTTAATTTAGTGAAAAATTTATCTCTCAAATCATATCATCATCATTAGTAGTAAAACACTTGAAATATTTTCATTAACATCAGGAATAAGAAAAGGATGATTCAACTACAATTCAGCTGTTGTTAATTGTTTAATGGTATTCTTGGAGTACTAGCCAGTGCAATTAATCAAGAAAATGAAACACACAGTATAAAACTTGGGAAATAGAAGAACTGAAGTACTAGCCAATACAGTTAGTCAAGAGTTATAAAATGAGAGTTAAAAATAGTGGAAATAAATATAAATATATAATTATTTGTAGATAATATGATTGCCTAGAAAAAAATTAAACCTATTAGCAACATGATATGGCCAGTTAAAAAATAAATATACAAAGAATTGTTCTTGTTTTTATATGGATGGAAACCATTTAATCATGAATAGCATTTCTCAGATATTCCTTACTCGAAGGGTGGATTGGAAATAAATATTTTTTTAAAAAAACTCATTGCCGTCGAGTCAATTCCGACTCATAGTGACCCTATAGAGCAGAGTAGAACTGCCCCATAGGGCTTCCAAGGAGCACCTGGTGGATTCGAACTGCTGACCTTTTGGTTGGCAGCAGTAGCTCTTAACCACTACGCCACCCGGGTTTCCAAATACATCGTAGTATATGCAAATAATGAGATATTATGCAGCCTTTAAAAAGAATAACATATATTATCATGTGTATTCACATTATGGAGCCCTGGCAGCGCAGTGGTTAAGAGCTCGACTGCTAACCAAAAGATCAGCAGTTCGAATCCATCAGCCGCTCCTTGGAAACCCTGTGGGGCAGTTCTGCTCTGTCCTGTACGGTTGCTATGGGTCGGAACCAACTCGACGGCACCTAACAACAAAAACAAATTCACGTTATTGAGTGGATAAATGTTCACGATGTATTGTTTAGTGGAAAAATGATTTCAAAGCAAAGTATTTACTATAACAACTTGTAAAATTGTAGGGTGTGCATACACATACAGAGAGATGTCGGAAGAATGTTCACCTAAATGTTAGCAGAACCACTGAAATTAGAGGTGACTTTTACTTCTTTATAATTTCTGCGAGCTATGTTGGTGTAGTGGTTAAGTGTTCGGCGGCTAACAAAAAAGTCGGCAGTTCAAATCCACCAGCTGCTATGGGGCGGTGCTACTCTGTCCTATAGGGTCGCTGTGAGTCGGAATCGACTCGACGGCAACGAGTTTGGCTTAGTTTTTTATAATTTCTATATTACTGAATTTTTTTACGTGAAGCATACATCAATTTTTATAATCAGGAAAAAAAATACACATAATTGTTATCTTGAACAACTCCCAAAGTCCATTTAAAAAAAAAACCAAACCTGTTGCTATCCAGGCGATTCTGACTCATAACAACCCTACAGGACAAAGTCGCACTGCCCCGTAGGGTTTCCAAGGAGCGGCTGGTGGCTTTGAACTGTCGACCTTTTGCTTAGCAGCTGTAGCTCTTAACCACTGCTCCACCAGGGCTCTCCAAAGTCCACTGGGGACCTGAATTAGGTTGTTGCACTGTTTACACTGACCACACTGGCCATATATGTGCTTCAGCCGTGCATACAGCATGAGCACAGTGCAGGCACCTGGCTGCTTTGGCACCCGGGGGCCCCGAAGTCGGACAGGGAGGCCCGGGGTGACAGGCGGGAGGCTTCTCCTCAGGGCCCTCTCTGACGCGCTTGGTTGCCTAGGCTGGGAGCCACAGAGCACGCTCTTGGCTGGTAAGGAGTACGCCTCGAGGGGCAGGTACAACCAGAAGCTGGGGGTGGAAGAGGGCAGCGGGACCCATCGGGGGGTCTCTGTTGGCTCGGGGATGTGGGCTGAGGCGGGAATAAGATGGAGAAAGATGCCTGCTAGCATTTTGGCAAAGAGACTCCTAGACTCTGAAGATTGGGAGAGATTTGCCTTCAGCTAGCTAGTCCTGTTGCGCGTCCTAAGCTTCATGCCTACAAACTGCCTTTACTGCCATTTATTTAGAATTTTGCTTTAAGTCAACTCACTGGTCTTTGCTTAAATAAACTTACTATAAAAACCAAAAAGCCCGTTGCCTTGCAGTGGATTCCAACTCATGGCTAGCCCGTGTTTTACAGAGGAGAGCTGAGCTTTGTGGGGTTTTCTTGGCTGTAATCTTTACAGAAACAGATCACCAGGCCTTTCTTCCACAGATCCTCTGGGTGGGTTCTGACTACTAACTCCTGGTTAGTAGTCGAGTCGGGTGCAAACCACTTGTGCCACCCATGGACCTCTAAATTTATTGAAAAGGGAAACTTTAATACTATAATTGGAAACTAACATTATTTCCTGTAAAAAGTAGGTAACTATCTAAAGTAAGTTGAGTGAAGGCAAAACAGAGTGAAAAACACAGGTTTATGCAGTTTCCAGCAGAAGGCCGTGAGCTGAGCCTGCACACCTCTCTCCTTGTTAAAACGGGAGATGAGCACGTTTTTGAAACGTCTTAAGGACCACTAGCCCCAAACTGAGACTTACTCTCTCATGTGAAGGAAGAAACTTTCTCCCTCTGTCCTCTGTTTCCACACCACGTAAGATCATTTCACAAGCCACCAGCGGTACGCACCCCTCACTGGAGGGAGGGCTCGCTGCTCAGTCCGGCATCAGCCCCTCCACTTTGGTTCTCACCCCAGCTTCCCACCCTCCTGGGTCGGTGTTAGATATGACCAGGGTTATTCTTAGAAACTTGGCGTGGGGTGGATCTGCAGCGGTCGGGCTCGGTGTCCTCGTCCGACCTTGCCTGCAGGCCTTCGAGGACATCTACCTGGAGGAGCGGAAGACCATCAAGGTGCTGCTGGAGTATGCTGACAAGATGTTCACCTATGTCTTCGTGCTCGAGATGCTGCTCAAGTGGGTGGCCTACGGCTTCAAGAAGTACTTCACTAATGCCTGGTGCTGGCTGGACTTCCTCATCGTGGACGTGAGTGGGACCCCGAGGGCGCTGGGGAGGGCGGAGGAGCTGAGGCAGAAGGTGGGATGTCAGGGAAGCCTGCTCGGGTGGGGGCGCTCAGCCAGGCCGCGGGGCGAGAAGAGGCCGTGAGTTGGGGTCGTGGAGGAGAAACGCAGGCCCAGTTCTCAGGGCCCCCGGTCTGGGAGGAAGAGGAGAAATCGGGGACATGGCCCTACCGTGGGACCCCCAATATGGGGGCAGACCTGGGCCCTGCTGCCCTCAGGAGCCACCAGGCAGCAGGTTGGCAACTGGAGGGGGGCCCTGCCCCACAGCTACCCAGACCCCAGGGTGAGCGCGGGTCCCATCCCACAGGGGTCCTGAAGCAGTCACGCGGGAGAGTAGCCAGAGGGGGGAGAAACAGAAAGGCTGGGGGTTGCTGAGCAGCCCGGGACCTGTGCTCAGTGCGGCCAGGGGGCTCACCGTGAAGGCGGAGGGCTCAGGTGACTGTTCCAGGCTGCAGTGGGCCCCAGAACGGCGTGGGCCTGGCTCTGCAGACAGCAGGGGGCTTTCGGAAGCTGGGCCACCCGAGCCTGGGTGGGGGGTCAGCTGTGAGTGGCCGTGGCAGAGAAGGCTCCCATGCCAGATCGTAGCGCACGGAGCTGCAGCCCCAGGTCCTTGGACCTCCAGCGTGGGCCTCTCCCGTCACCCCAACTGGCTGACAGGATGCTAATGCTGGGCGAGGGGTGCTGGGGTGCAGAGGGAGAGAGGAGTCGCCAGACACCCTCAGAGCCTGGCCCAGCCCTCACAGCCTCCCTGAGATAAGCTGAGGCGTCCCTGCCGGGGCGGCTGGGGGAGGGACTTGACCTCTGGCAGCTCAGCCCTGAGGCCCCTGGTCCCGGTGCTCCTGCAGCTCCGTGGAAGTTGGGCCTGAGGGGGGGATCCCCCAAGGCAGGCCAGAGGGAACCTGCCACCCCCTTACCTGCCTTCTTGGGGAACTCGGTGCTTCCCTGCTTGGTCCCACAGTGGGAGAATGAGCCTGCAGAGCAGGAAGCTGAGGCCCAGAGGAGGGAGGGACCTGGCCCAGGTCAAGCAGTGTGGGCGGGGCGGGGGGGGCCGGAAGCCAGCTTTCTTGACGCTGACACTGCTACCCCCATCTCACGCTTCACGGGAAGTAGAGCCAGAGACTCGGCGAGGATGTTCCCAGGATCATTTTATTCATTTTTTCTTCTTTCAATAAGCACGGTTGAGCGTCTACTGTGTTCAAGCCCTGGTAGGTCCTGGGGATAGCAGGGAACACGAGCGGGAAGAATCCTTGCCAGCATGGAACTTATATTCTGGCGGAGGAAGGTGGCCACAAACCATAAGCATAATATTATCAATGGATTTTATGGTAGAAAGTCTTATGTACTGTGGAGAAGAAAGGAATTGGAGACAGAAAGATATTAGGTGCCAGGATTGGGAGGGGAGATGCAGGCTGCAGCTTCAAATCTGCTAGCCAGAGTGGGCCCACCGAGCAGGTGACATCTGAGCAGATGTGAAGGACGTTGGGGTGCCAGGCAGCTGTCTGCAGAACGTTCCAAGTAGAGCCCGAATCAGCAGCGCAAAGGCACCGTGGTGGGAGTGTGCCTGGCAGACTGCAAGGGGGCCGGAGTGGCTGAGCAGGGTGAGTGGGGGCTGGGGGCTTCAGAGACGAGGCCAGGCCGCACTGGGGTGTGCGGCTTTGAGAAAAGCCATGGGCTTTGATTCAGAATGAAACTGGGAGGCAAAGAGTGCCGTGACCTGACCCCTGCTCTCCGAGGATCGCGTGGCAATAGGAAGCAGGGAGGGGAGTAGGGGGCTGTGGCAGAAATCCAGGGGGATGGCGGTGGCCTGAAGTGGTGAGGAGTGTTTGGACTTGGGCTGTAGTTTGAAGGCAGAGCCAACAGGAAATCCTGACAGGTTAGACGTAGGGTGAGAGACAGAGAGAGGGCAAGGATGACGCCAAGGCCTGGGGTCCGAGCAGCTGGAAGGACGGAGTGGTATCAGCTGCCGTGGGAGACTAGGGGCAGAAAGAATAGAAAAGGCACGGGTGAGCCGGCTGAGAACTGGGCGGGTGGACTGGTGGTCCCAGTGCCCTGGAGGCCCTGTCCTCAGGAGGAGGTCACCTGAGAGACGCAGTCGGCGGGCGTCGTGGGGCGGCATGCAGGGCACCCTGGATGTCTTCCTCCTCCGACCCCCCTGCGGCCCTTCCCACCTCGAGCTTCTAAGCCTGGGAGGAGGCTGTGGGACTCACCACCCCAGCTGCCCTGAGCCCAGGGAGGTGTTGATGGCAATGCAGGCGAGCTCAGGCAGGACCATCTCAACCTGCAGTCGCAGCCGTAACTAAGAGGGGAGTGGGCGCTCAAGGCCCTTCAGGAGGTAAAATCCACTGAGCGGAAATGCCCAGGTGGGTGGGCAAGGGCGCAGAGCTCCACAGCTCCCACCCCACAAAGCCCCGACCTGTGCCTCCCTCCTTGGAAGATGTCAGGGTGTGGCAAAGTCCCGCTTTGTGGCAATGCCCCCAGGAATCTCTCTGCTCATGCCCAAGCCATGCCATCCTTCCTTCCCAAAAAGAGGCTTTCTGTGGGTGGGAAGTGACAGACCCATGGATGTAACTTGAAGGAAAGCCCAGCTTTGAGTCCCTGCTCCCCCACGCCAGCTGGGGGGTGGGGGTGTTTAGCACTCAGTCCTCTCATCTGTAGATTAGGGATACGGCATTTCAACGCCCTAGGGTTACTGCTGAGCCCTGGTACCACAGTGGTTAAGTGGCTGCTAACCCAAAGGTCGGCAGTTCGAATCTACCAGCTGCTCCTTGGAAATCCTAATGGGCAGTTCTACTCTGTCCTACAGGGTCCCTATGAGTTGAATCGACTCAACGGCAAAGGGTTTGGTTACTGGAGCTCTTACAGAGCATGTGTGTGAAGTGCCTGGCACACCTGGGCTTGCCCCACGCCTCGTGGCCCAGGAAGCCTGGTGCAGTGCATGGCGGACCTGAGAAAATGACCCAGCTCTGGGATAATGAAGATGGAACGCAGGAAAGCCTGCCGGCTCTCTCCTGCCCGGCCCTGGCTAAGGTGGGCAGGAAGCCCTACCATCTTGTCTCCAGAGCTGTCCCGCCCCAGCCCACCCCTCTGCCTCCCACAGGTCTCGCTGATAAGTCTGGTGGCCAACACCCTGGGCTTTGCTGAGATGGGCCCCATCAAGTCTCTGCGGACACTGCGTGCGCTCCGACCTCTGAGGGCCTTGTCACGGTTCGAAGGCATGAGGGTGAGAAGGGGCTGCTGCTTCCCACTGGGGGAGTGGGAGGTGGTTCTGCTGAGGGGATCCCCAGGCTCAGCTTGCTGACCAAGCGGCCCAGCCCAGAGCGCGGACCTGTAGCCTTGCCTGGCTCGGTCCAGAATCTCCAGGAGAGGCCAACTGGGGCTAGGAGGCCCTGGGAAGGGTAGAGAGCTGTGAGGACCCTCTCTGGGCTCTCAGCGTTCAGCCCTCTGGGCTCCCGTGAGGGCCCCGAGAGAGCTGAAAAGACCAGGAAGCAGAGCTCCCAGGCACAGGGGCTCCGCCAGGCCCCCAGCCCCACTGGCACTCAGACCCCTCCACTTCCCGTCCCTGGGTCTGGTCTCTGTGTGCGTGTGGCACGCACAGGCTGGCCCTCCCTCTGCATGTGACGGGCAGGGGGCTGTGGTGAGGACAGCCAGCGGCGAGGGCCATGGGCAGGCTGCCTTCTCTCCTTGGGCGTCGGTTTGCAGAGTGAAAGGGTCGTTGGCTTTGTCAGCGATTCTGCACTGTGTTCTTAGTGCGGAGCTCTCTGCGTTCCTCAAATCACATTTCACCAGAGAACGTGAGCGGATCAAGCAAACGAAAGAGCCCATCGAGAAAAGCAGTAGCCGTGATATCTGCGGTCAGAAAACGAACAGGCACAATATACGGGTGTGTGTGTGTGCGCGCACACGCATGTGTGTGTGTGCGTGTGTGTGCGTGCCCATGCGTGCATGTGTGTGTGCACGTGTATGTGCGTGTGTGCGCGTGTGTGTGCGCATGCGTGTGCGTGCGTGTGTGTGCCCGTGTATGTGTGTGTGGGTGTGTGTGCGTGTATGTGGGGTGTGTGGGTGTGGGTGTGTGCGTGTATGGGTGTGTGCGTGTGGGTGTGGGTGTGTACATACACACACGTATGTCATTTATGAAATGTGCCAGATTCCATGTGCCTTCAGAAGATACCTCTGTATCTCCCCCATGGTCCCAGCAAGCACATCACGACCCACCATTTGGCTGCGTTGACTTTGCCCACACCCCCAATTCATGAAGCAACGAATCACTTATTCCTGGTGGGAAACCATCGGCAAGCGGATAGTCTGACGCACGTTCAGTGTACCTCTGGGGGCAAGGACATTTGATTCCAGAGGGACGAGGGGGAGATGCTGGTTGCCAGGAATGCCTCTGCAGTGACTGTTGGCCGCAGAGCCAGGCCGGGGGCAAACTCCAGGGCCTCGCACCCACCTGAAGCTTGGGGCCCTTGAGAGTCAGGCTTCCTGCTCTGCTCCCATGGTTCATGGCGGCTGCTGAGGGACAAGGGGCTCCTTCGTGTTTGCACGTGTCAGCATTACCTACCCAGCACTCAGGCCCTGTGCGTTCCTCCGCACACAGCCCACATCCAGCTTCACTCTCCGTCTGTGTTGCAAACATGTCCCTGATTCACGGACAGCTGGGGGCGTGGTCCCTGAGTGGAGTGTACTGCCCCAAATGCATTGGCCACGGAAGCCTCTGATGGGTGCTGTGATTGTGGATGATGAGTGTGGGGCTCTGGGGTCAGGAGCCGCTCTCACGGGAGTGGGGAGAGGCACTCGGAGCACCTACACCACCTGCCCTCGGGAGCCCTGCAGAAATGTCACGGCTCCCTCCAGACATGCCGCACCGAGGTTCCCAGGTACTTTAAGGAGGAACACCCGTCCAGGTAGCAGCAACCCTAAAGTGTACCAGGAAGTTACCTCAGAGAATGAAAGGACCAATGGGATCGATAGGCATGAAGTTTTAGGAAGGTCTCTCCAGATGCCTTTTCCCGTCAGAGTTCTGGTGTACTCAACTAGCAGACCCTGTTGAAAACTAAGTTCTGAAGGTCATGGATGCAGGAGGGCCGACACGGAAAGGCATTTGCTCTGGAATGGCATGTGACTTTGGGGTGGCACAGAAAAGGCTCCTATGCTCTCTCACTCCCCACCAGGGCGTCCAGCCAAGGAGTTGGTCTTTCCTTGAGGACAGGAAGTGTGGCACGCAGCCCGAGACCTGAAGATTTCCCACCCCAGGCATCTGTAGTCAGGGAGTTCGGTTGCTGGGGGGGTCCTGCATGTCCTCTGGGCTCCCCAGGAGCTGAGCCTCTTTTCTGTCCCTTGAGGTCGTGGTCAATGCCCTGGTGGGTGCCATCCCGTCCATCATGAACGTCCTGCTCGTCTGCCTCATATTCTGGCTCATCTTCAGCATCATGGGTGTGAACCTCTTTGCGGGGAAGTTCGGGAGGTGCATCAACCAGACGGAGGGAGACCAGCCCTTGAACTACACCATTGTGAACAACAAGAGCGAGTGTGAGGCCTTCAATGTGACTGGCGAGTTGTACTGGACCAAGGTGAAGGTCAACTTTGACAACGTGGGAGCCGGGTACCTGGCCCTTCTGCAGGTGGTAAGTCCTGGAGGGGAGGGGCTCCTTCCTTGTACTGGCCCTCCAGCAACAGGTGCCTTGACCCATGGCGTGGGCAGGAGGGGGGCAGTGGGGCTGCCCTGCATCCTCACAATAGGGTCACGCTGCCCCCCAAAAAAGGTTAAATGTTCTCCAGGGACTTCGTGGCTCCTTGGGAAGCCCCCAGGCTTCCAGCTGTAGAGGAGATGCCACTTTCTGCAAGGTGCATGGTGAGGGGTGACGCAGGTGAGCCCTGCCGCAGAACATGCTCACCAGCCAGGCATCAGTTTGACGTCTTCATGCTGTGAGTTTGGCAGTGTAAGGGCACAGGTTAAAAATGAAAGACCTCAGCAAAATTGTGACCCTGGCCACCCTGTTATAAAAGGTGGTGATACTTGCTGTGTTGTTTAAAAAGGTGTGTTTATTTCTGTTTTTGATGTGCAAGATGTGTGATGTTTAAACAGTCTCTCCAGAATTTCCATTCATCTGTGAATATGGGTGGCTTCCGTGATTATAACACGTGTCGAAAATGAACCTACTGCCAGGCTCGGGGACAGAGACGCAAACAGATCACAGTGCATACAGCTGCAGCTGGCTTTTCCGGCTAGTCTGGTCTTGAGTCCAGACACACAGCTCTAGTCCCAAGTAGAGTCCCCGGACTCTCTCCTGAAAACCTCCTGCGTGTCCACTCACGCCTCCACCCGTTCCTTAAACTCTGGTCGTTGCCTCCCCAAAGACTCCCCTGCAGCACCAGGGGAGAACAGGATTGGGAGCCTACCGTCCCCGTGGCTGTCCCTCTGAGCTGTCAGAACTTTGTCCCCAGAACCTTCGGATGGGCAGAACCACTCAGTGACTGGGAGACTTTGTCCACAAGCATCTGGTAACCTTGGGTGGCCCTAGAAGTTTCCAAAACATTTTCAGGCCTCTTCTCTCTCACAAGGCCCTGGGGGCTCACTGTGCCACAGTGGTACAGAAACCAAACCAAACCCATCACCATCGAGTTCATTTTGACTGATGGTGACCCTATAGGACAGAGTAGAACTGCCCCATAGGGCTTCCAAGGAGCAGCCAGTGGAGTAAAACTGCCCACCTTTGGTTAGCAGCTGAGCTCTTAACCACTGAGCCACCAGGCTGCACACAGTGGCACAGAAAGCTGGAGTCATTTGCCTTCTCTGGGCCTCGGTTTCCCCATCGGACCTGCCTGCTTCATAAGAACACTCAGACACAAACGTTTATGCAGCTGAGCTTGTGCCCTCAAAGGAGGCCGGGGCGAGGCTGGATTCCGCCAAGGTCGCACTGGGCGATTCCTACCATCGCCACACATCTTTCTCGGGCTCGTTTGGAATCTTCAGAGGAGCCCAGAGTGGGACAGACATGTTGCCGGCACAGGCCCTGTCCCCTTCAGCCTCTCTCTTCTCTCATGCTGTGGTGTGCTAGAGCCAGCTTGTACCGGCTCACAAGAGCCGATTTTTACATTTTCAGGAATTTCGCAAACTACTTGCTAAACACAGCCATTATTCAGAATTAAATTATATAAACTTGTAATTAACTAAATGATATTAAAGCATCGACAATAAGGTTTCCATTACATTTTACTATCATCTATGCACTAAAACCAAGAAAAGAAACCAAACCTGTCACCATCGAATCGATCCCGACTCATAGTGACTCTGCAGGGCGGAGTACAACTGCCTCGTAAGGTTTCCAAGGAGCGGCTGGTGGATTCAAACTGCCGACCTTTTGGTGAGCAGCAAAGCTGTTCACTGCTGAGCACCAGAGCTCCACCTATGCACTAAAAGTTATTTATGTCTCTCGTATCTGTGTGGGGGAAATACTGTAACAGCATGCTCCTGCGTGTCTCCTTGCAACTCTGTGTTCAGTAACTCCATGCTGGCAACTTGAAATCAGCCATGGTGGGAGTATTTACACAGGAGAAATTGGCAAACAACAATCTGGGCTTATTTTTCTTCTGGAAAGCCAGTTGTTAAACATTTCTCAGAACACTGGCAAAAAATAAACCCAAACCCATTGGCATCGAGTCAATTCCAACCCATAGCAACCCTGGCAAAAGGACCCCCTTAAGTCCAAGGGAAGGTTGGGATTCTTTAGGGACTGCCTTTGGAAGTCCATAGAACAAAGCCACATGGTTCTCTGAGCTGCATGACACAGGGAGCTTAAGTCAGAACAGAAAGCCCAAGCCCCACCTCTTTGTCCCTGACACGGGCTGTCGGACCAGGGGCGGATTATCCAGTAAGCAAGGTGCTCACAGGCTTACAGTAAGGAAGGTTCTCAGCGGCGTAGCTGAGCTTGCTTACTAACCTGTAGTGCACCATTTTACATCTGTGATGTGGCAAAAAACAGGTGAAATGGTGCACTACAGATGAGTAAGGAAGCACAAGTGAGCCCATGCCTACCTTGCTTATGGGGTAATCCGTCCCTGGTGGGGACCCTGTGTCATTTTAGATTCTGAGATGAGTGTGGATCTGAAGACAGACCCTTCAGGCCTCATCAGTCTCTGGATTTCTTGTCCTCGATCAAGAAGCTGGTTCCCCCATTGTGTGGCTCCATGGGGTGTCTGCTGGGCAGGCTTTCCCTGCATCCCAGCCTGTGCCAAACCAAAAAAACAAACCAAACCCATTGCCGTTGAGTTGATTCCGACTCATAGTGACCCTAAAGGACAAAGTAGAACTGCCCCATAGGGTTTCCAAGGAGCAGCTGGTGGATTCAAACTGCCAACCTTTTGGTTAGGAGCCGAGCTCTTAACCACTATGCCACCAGGGTTTCCCAGCCCATGCCACCACCCCCTAAACCAAGAAGGCCCTTCCCTGACCTCTTGGCCAGTTGGACACTGCTGAAGGGGGTGGGGGAGGCTGCTTGTAGGGGGCTCTATCCTGGTCTCATTTGTCCAGACAGGAGCCCTGAGTGGCTTAGGCAAGGCATGGAGTTAATTGACTTTCTTAATCTTGTCTTTTCCTTCCAGGCAACATTTAAAGGCTGGATGGACATCATGTATGCGGCTGTGGACTCCAGGGGGGTAGGTTGCCACACAGGCCTCTCTCACTAAAGCGGGCACCTGTGTCCACATCTGAAAGCCCAGCCCACAAGGACAAGATCTCCTGGGCTAGCCTGCGGCTCACAGTCTCTGGGATGCCCAGCCTCCGCCCTGGGCCAAGGCTGTGGCCTCCCAAGGCATCTCGAGATTCTCAGTTGTCTCTTGAATTAAATTCACTGTAGTTTAAAGTCTTTCCCCAGGAGGACAGGGGGAAGCAACAGAGACTCGAGTCTAGTTTCGTCCTTGTCCTTGGGCCCCACCCAGTCACACTGATGGCGTGGTGAAGACTGAGATGCTCGATGTACTCAGACCTCCCAGTCCCCAGGTGCTGAAGCCGTGCTGTGATCACGTGCCACCCTGAGCCCAGTGCTGCTCTCCCACCGTTCACCATCGCTCCTCTCACTTCTATCCCACCTGCCCCGGCCCTGCTCTGCACCTACCAGACACACATCTGTGCTGGTGACCTGCCTCCGGACACTCATCTCTCCCACAGAGCGGATACGCAGCCAGCTCTCTGCCTCCACCCCCCTGCCTGTCTGATCACCCAGAACACATCCGGTCTTGGCCCCAGACCGTGCCCCTCCTCGTCCCTTAGACCACAGTCTGACCCCATCACCCCCGAGACCGTGCCCCTGCTCATCCCCTAGACCACACCCCCAGACCGTGCCCCTCCTCATCCCCTAGACCACACACCCCCAGACCGTGCCCCTCCTCATCCCCTAGACCACACACCCCCAGACCGTGCCCCTCCTCATCCCCTAGACCACACACCCCCAGACCGTGCTCCTCCTCATCACCTAGACCACATCCCCCAGACCATGCCCCTCCTTATCCTCTAGACCACACCCCCCTAGACCATGCCCCTGCTCATTCCCTAGACCACACCCCCCC
>NW_004443985.1:1608207-1608508 GCF_000243295.1 Trichechus manatus latirostris
GACCATGCCCCTGCTCATTCCCTAGACCACACCCCCCCAGACCGTGCCCCTCCTCATCCCCTAGACTACACCCCCCAGACCGTGCCCCTCCTCATCCTCTAGACCACACCCCCACAGACCGTGCTCCTCCTCATCCCCTACACCACACACCCCCAGACCGTGCCCCTCTTCATCCCCTAGGCCACACCCCCCAGACCGTGCCCCTCCTCATCCCCTAGACCACACCCCCCAGACCATGCCCCTCCTCATCCCCTAGACCACACCCCCCTAGACCATGCCCCTGCTCATCCCTAGACCACAC
>NW_004443985.1:1608608-1648730 GCF_000243295.1 Trichechus manatus latirostris
CCTCCTCATCCCCTAGACCACACCCCCCTAGACCATGCCCCTGCTCATCCCTAGACCACACACCCCCAGACCATGCCCCTCCTTGTCCCCTAGACCACACCCCCCAGAGCGTGCCCCTCGTCGTCCCCTAGACCGCAGCCTGTCTGACCCCGTTTGGTTTCTCCCACGCAGTATGAAGAACAGCCCCAGTGGGAGTACAACCTCTACATGTACATCTACTTTGTCATTTTCATCATCTTCGGATCCTTTTTCACCCTGAACCTTTTCATCGGCGTCATCATTGACAACTTCAACCAACAGAAAAAAAAGATACGTAGAGCACAGGCTCCCCACCTGGGCAGGGCAGGGCTGGGTTGGGCGCCAGTCCCCATCTCCCCTTCCCTGTTGGAGACAGTCCTTTTCTTGCTCCTGCTGGAATGAGGTGGGGAGAGGGGTATGTCCATGGATGTAAGACCGGGTTTGCAAGGCTGTAACAAGGGGCCTGCCCTAGTCTACCTGAAAGATGAGGCTCCTGAGCAAAGCTGGAGTGGGAGAGGAGGCTATTCCCATGGTCCATAGTCAGGGAACATGGGTGGAGCCTGTGCAGAGAAAGATGCAAGGCCAGGAGGCCGAGGGTCTGCCCGGAGCTCCATCACGGGGGCCACAACCAGGTTGCAGGCAGCAAAGTGGGTAGAGAGAACCTTGGGCTAGCTGAGCTGGGCTGGGAACTGGATTTCCAGGTCACAAAGCCAGAGAGACTTCAGGGTGAAGGGGGAGGAGGGACCCTGGAAAAGCAGGTCTGGAGAGAAATGCCTGATACAAGATAGGGACATACTTTCCTCCACCAGGAGAGGAAGTGGGGGAGGGCGCAGCCTTGCACCCTCATCTAGAGGGGACAATCCCTGTGCCGTCTGTGCTGGGACCTCTGAGGACCCCAAAATGAGGCGGTGCCTGTCTCTCTGCACTTAGGGGGCCAGGACATCTTCATGACGGAGGAGCAGAAGAAGTACTACAACGCCATGAAGAAGCTGGGCTCCAAGAAGCCGCAAAAGCCCATCCCCCGGCCCCTGGTGAGCCCCAATCACAGCCTTATTTCTGCAACCTCCAGAGCAGTCAGGGAGCTGAATTCCAGAGTCCTGGTGGGTGGAGCCAGGAGAGGGTGCTCGGTCCTCTGCCAGGCTGACCCCCTTGGCCTGATGGAGCCGCTATCCAAAAAGTGTGTGTGTGTGCGCCTGCGTGTGTGTGTTTTAGGGTGGTGGGGTGGGGGCGACAAAGTAACCGGGTGGCGTAACCTGAATTACTGGCTAGGAAGTGGCAGCCTCAGTTTTGCAATCCGGTCAGTGTCATCTAATTCCTCCCTGTTCACGATGCTCTTCTGGGTTAGATGTATGTTTGTGTGTGGGTGGGTGGGTGGGTGTTCACTTATTGATAATTTCACCTCTTCTCTAAAATACTATGGCCCACTTGCAATTAAAGACACATGTAAATATAGCTAACCCATAACCCGTTGCCGTCGAGTCGATTACGACTCATAGCAACCCTATAGACGGAGTAGAACTGCCCCATAGGGTTTCGAAGCAGCAGCTGCTGGATTCGAACTGCCGACCTTTTGGTTAGCACCCGAGCTCTTAACTGCTGCACCACCAGAGCTCCTTAAATATAGTTAGTAGAATAAACAATCAATTCCATAAAAGAGTAGAGAAAGTCTATTAGAGCTGAGAGCCGCTACAGTGACTGGGATTGAACGTTAAACTTGAGGCAACGGGAGCAGAAAGAGAAGCATGATGTGCTAGGAAAACTCAGGTAGGAGAAACGCCTTCCTGAAGATCCATCAGCAAAGGCTTCAAGGAGGAGGGACCTCAGGGCTGGGTCTTGCAGGCAGGGGGTGTTTTAGCAGGAAGCCAGGCGGCTTCAGCCCCATGCCTTCTTCCTCCGTACTCCCAGGGGCAGCCTGGTGGGGTTGATGGCCTCACCAGAGGGTAGGGCAGAAGAGTGGGTGATTGGGCTGAGAGGCAGCAACAGGGGGCCTGCTGACCTGTCTGTGGTCCCCGCTGAGCCCACCCCACGTGCCCCTCCTTGCAGAACAACTGCCAGGGCTTCATATTTGACGTCGTGACCAGGCAGGCTTTCGACGTCTCCATCATGTTTCTCATCTGCTTGAACATGGCAACCATGATGGTGGAGACAGACGACCAGAGCCCTGAGAAGGTCAGCATCTTGGCCAAGATCAACCTGCTCTTCGTGGCCATCTTCACAGGCGAGTGCATCTTCAAGATGGTTGCCCTACGCCACTATTACTTCACCAACAGCTGGAACATCTTCGACTTTGTGGTTGTCATCCTCTCCATAGTGGGTGAGTATGCAAGTCAGCTGGACAGAGGAGCCCTCCTCAGGTCAGGCTCTCTTCCAGCCCCTGGGTCTGGGACAGGTCACCATCAATGCCAAGTACAACACTAGGCTTCTTTGTTCTTTTCCATCTATCCCTCCCCCAGTCTCAGTCTCTGTCACACACACACATACACACAGACACCTCCAGAGAGAACTTTTTTGGGACACCCACTCAAGCCCAGGGGGGCCAACCTGGCAGAGGCGTACCACCCCCTCCTGGCCCCACCCTCCAGGGGACCCTGGAACACAGCTGTCGGACTGCTTGGGGACATTTAAGGTTGAGTCTGGGAAAGAGGGTGGAGGCTGTGGAGGCTTTCCTACCCTCCCAAGGGAAAGCCTGAACCCTAGGTTGAAGGAGGACGAGGCTCCCTCAGGGTGAGGTAAGTACTCAGAAGATTCTGCAATCCAGCCACCAAGATGTGTGCCAAGCTCCTTCAGACATCATCCACCTCACGCAGTTTGCCTCATGAAGTCGGCACTGAGGCAAATCATACAGCTAGGGAGCAGCAGAAAGGACTCAGACCCATGTCGGCTTATCCTCAGAGACCAAACTCTGTAACAGCTTTATTGAGATATCATTCATGTACCACAAAAGTCATCCTTTAACACGAACAATTCATTAGTTTTTAGTATGTGCAGAGTTGTGTACCCATCAGCCTATCTAATTTTACAACATTTCATCAACCTACAAAGAAACCCTGTACCCAGTAACAGTCACTCCCCATTTTTACCCCTCTCCCAGCCCCTGGCAACCACTAATCTAAAATTTTGAGGAGCTGTCAAATTGTTTTCCAAAGTGGTTGCACCATTGTATATTCCCACCATCAGTGTATGAGAGTTCCCATTACTCCACATCCTTGTCAACACTTGTAACTGTCTGTCTTTTTTATTTTAGCCACACTAGTAGGTGTAAAGTGATATTTCATGGTGGTTTTCATTGCATCTCTGTAATGACTAATGATGTTGACTATCTTTTCATGTGCTTATTGACCGTTGTATATCTTTTTGGAGAAATGTCTATTTAAATCCTTTGCCTATTTTTAAATTGGGTTATTTATTTTTTTATTGTTGAGTTTGTTATATATTCTGAATACCAGTTCCTTATCAGACATATGATTTGTGAATATTTTCTCCCATTCTGTAGATTGTCTTTTCACTTCCTTGATAGTGTCCATTGAAACACAAATCTTTTAAATTTTGAAGTCCAATTTATCTTTTTTTTTCCTTTTGTCGTTTGTACTCAGAGTCCAAACTCTTGACTACCCCTACCCATGGGACTCTGCCTTGGGGTGTCTGACTTTAGTCATTTTTCCAAATGCAGCCCCTGCCTTCACTGAACTCATAGTAACACAGGAGCTAAGGCGGGCTGCTGTCACTGCAATGATGGGCAGATAGATGCACCAAGGAAGGTCGGGAAATGCTCTGGGAGGTCCCAGGTGGATGTGAGGGCGAGGGCACGCATGCGGTGGGGTGGGAGGCAGGCCTGGAGAGAACTTGGGAGAATGTAGGCTGTCGGCAGCGGGAATGAACCGTTGAGGGGTCCGTCTTGGAGGCCTCCGGAGGTGTAGCACATGAGCGTTCACTGTGCACGTGAGTCATCTGGGCTGCCTAGAGCACAGTGGGCCTGGGGGTGGAGCTGGGAGTCTGCATTTCTGACAAGCACCCAGGATACCACACGTTGAGAAGGAGTTAGTAGGTCTGAGTTCCGGTCTAAGCTGGACCGCCGAGATGCTCAGGCTTCAGAATCCATTATGTAAAAACAGGGCTGGTACAGCTGTGTAGCACAGGTGTACTCGGAAGACTGAGTGACTTAGCGAGTGAGAAGGTGCTTTGGAAAAGCAGTGGGTGCCGTAGGTCCTCATTTTCTGGATCACAGATGCAGAAATGGAGGCCCAGGGAGCTGAGAGGAGGCAGGGTCCTAGCGTGGCTGAGTTGCCCAGTCCTCCAGGCTCCTCACTTCAGAGACGCTGTGATGCTGGGCTAGAGGGAGCACGTGCCATCAGTGGCCACGGTCTCTGTCTCCATTGTTTCCCACAGGCACTGTGCTCTCAGACATCATCCAGAAGTACTTCTTCTCCCCGACGCTCTTCCGCGTCATCCGCCTGGCCCGAATCGGCCGCATCCTCAGGCTGATCCGAGGGGCCAAAGGGATCCGGACGCTGCTCTTCGCCCTCATGATGTCCCTGCCCGCCCTGTTCAACATCGGCCTGCTGCTCTTCCTAGTCATGTTCATCTACTCCATCTTCGGCATGGCCAACTTCGCATACGTCAAATGGGAAGCTGGCATCGACGACATGTTCAACTTCCAGACCTTTGCCAACAGTATGCTGTGCCTCTTCCAGATCACCACGTCGGCCGGCTGGGATGGCCTCCTCAGTCCCATCCTCAACACAGGGCCCCCCTACTGCAACCCCGATCTGCCCAACAGCAATGGCTCCCGGGGGGACTGTGGGAGCCCAGCCGTGGGCATCCTCTTCTTCACCACCTACATCATCATCTCCTTCCTCATCGTGGTCAACATGTACATTGCCATCATCCTGGAGAACTTCAGCGTGGCCACAGAGGAGAGCACTGAGCCTCTGAGTGAGGACGACTTTGATATGTTCTACGAGATCTGGGAGAAGTTCGACCCCGAGGCCACCCAGTTCATTGAGTACTCGGCCCTGTCTGACTTTGCCGACGCCCTGTCTGAGCCACTCCGTATCGCTAAGCCCAACCAGATAAGCCTCATCCACATGGACCTGCCCATGGTGAGTGGGGACCGTATCCACTGCATGGACATCCTCTTTGCCTTCACCAAGAGGGTGTTGGGTGAGTCTGGGGAGATGGATGCCTTGAAGATCCAGATGGAGGAGAAGTTCATGGCGGCCAACCCATCCAAGATCTCCTACGAGCCCATCACCACCACCCTCCGGCGC
Organism: Trichechus manatus latirostris; assembly: GCF_000243295.1. Taxonomy (NCBI): domain Eukaryota; kingdom Metazoa; phylum Chordata; class Mammalia; order Sirenia; family Trichechidae; genus Trichechus; species Trichechus manatus. The sequence goes on from NW_004443985.1 coordinate 1,613,894, forward strand.
AAGCACGAGGAGGTGTCAGCCACGATCATTCAGCGAGCCTTCCGGCGGCACCTGCTGCAGCGCTCTGTGAAGCACGCCTCCTTTCTCTTCCGGCAGCAGGCGGGGAGCAGCGGTCTCTCCGATGAGGATGCCCCTGAGCGAGAGGGCCTCATCGCCTATATGATGAATGAGAACTTCTCCCGGCGCCTGGACCCACCTTCCAGCTCCTCCATCTCCTCCACATCCTTCCCACCCTCCTATGACAGTGTCACCAGGGCTACCAGTGATAACCTCCAGGTGCGGGTGTCTGACGATAGCCACAGCGAAGATCTCGAGGATATCCCGCCATCACCAGACAGGGACCGGGAGTCCATTGTGTGAGCCTTGACCCCAGCTGGCCGGTCGCCGAGAGGAAGCCTGTTGCATTGTGGCACACCTGAACGCGATCACAAACCAGCATCTGTTGGGGGCCTTCCTTCCTTTGGGCGTCGGGGTGAGCGATGGGCCTCAGCCCCGTGGCTCTACAAGGCAGAGTGAGTGGCACCCGTGTCGACAGCCTGCGCAGTTGGCAGAGACGACTGTTGGAGGGGCCTGTCCCTGGAGGTCCCACACATACCAGTGGCCTGCTCCGTCAGGCAATGCCCTGCAGCTCTGAAAAGCCAGCTTCATCCCAGCCGCTGAGGCAAAACATGGAACTGGGACTGTATATGTTGTGAATCGGCTTTCATAAATTTATTATATTTGATATTTTTTTACTTGAGCAAAGAACTAACCTTTTTTTCCTGTGGACACAAGCGGCAATTCACACTGCCTCTTCTTGACTCTGAACAAGAGTGTCTACGGAGCTGCTGTAACGGCGGGGAGACTGTTCTTAGACTGCTCAGGGTCAGAATGGGGTGCCCTGGCCGCTTGGGCTGAGGGGCCAGGGAGGGCCGAGCCCCTCACTCACGCATGTGTGCACGCTCCTCACACACACAGGCCAGGCTCCCCTAGGCGGAGTCAGGCAGCCACCTCTGCCGCCAGCCTGAGACAGACAGGCCCTTCCTCCTGGCCCCATGGGTAGGGTTCTTGTCAACGGGGCTCTCTCTGGCCTCCCATCATCCCCAAGGCCCTGTTCTTTTTTTTTGTTTGTTTGTTTGTTTGTTTTCCTGTAGGGTCAGTCCTACAAAAAAAAGCTTCTAGAAGAGAGGGGCCTGGAGCCCAGGCTGCTCCTAGGCGCTGAGGGTGCCTTTTCTTCCCAGAAGAGCTTGGCCTCCTGCACGAGTATTAGCATTAAAACTGGAGGGGCCAGGAGCCACTTCTCCTGGCCTGGCACACAGCTGCTGCTTGCTCCTGGAAACTTTTCCCAGCAGGCCGAGGGGAAGGAAGGCTGACGGAGCCACCCGGGCTTGGGGCTGAGCAGCACACAGCCGTGTGGCCCTGACTTCATCTGAAGAAAGGCACAGGCCATCATGTCCCGGCGCTCTCTCACCTGCGACCTTGGGGAGGCGGCCATGTGGCCTCCAGCTCCTCTCTAGATGCCGAAGCAAAGAACGGGGAGGTAGCTTGGGCTTTGTGGAGGGAAGGGGCTGTGTTTGTGCCCGGGGAGGAGAGGGAGCCGGGAGCCCACGGGGAAAAGAAGCAGTGTGGGCCAGACCAGCCCCTCTGTGGGCCGGGTCCTGGGGGCATCCACAGGCAGGAACCTTCCGGGCGGGGGGGATTAACCAGTGAGCAAGGTACGCACGGGCTTTCTTGTGCTGACTTACCATCTGTAGTGCTGTTTCACCTGTTTTTCATGTGAAAGTATGCACTACAGATTCCTAAGTAAGCACAAGTAAGCCCGTGTGTACCTTGCTTTATAGGGTGATCCATCCCTGCTTTCGGGGCAGGGTCCAGGCTGCTCCATAGGTCTTATAGAAAGGCTGTTTCAGGGAAAAATACTTTTTCTAGTCCCATTACCCCAGGCCTCTTCAGCTGCTGACAATCCTGTTCAGCATATGCAACTCTTTCCATGTTGGGAACCCTCACCAGGAGAGGACGGTGTAGGCTGGTGGGCCCGAGCAGGCAGGGGCTCGGCTGTCTGGGCCCAGTTCCCCAGCAGAGCGCCCTCCCATGGGGCATCCACCGCACAGGCCACCTCGGTCTGCCGTGCAGCCCGGGACGCTGCAGACCGGCTCCTAACCTACCTCGCAGAGCCGTCTGAGGGCTGGCCGTTCGCAAAGCTCGGGGCATCGCGGAAGGGGCACTGCCGGCAGGGAAAGTATTATGTTTCTTCCTGTCATCTGAGTCCCCTTGGTGGCACCCCAGCCCCCGCCCACCCCACTCCCAGCGATCTCTCTTCCCCCGTGTCCCCTTGGAGTCCAGCGTGGGCTTAGTTTTAACCGTCCCTGCTCACTTCTCTGAGTGAAATCTTATTTTTGTACGTCTCTGTGCTTTGCGCTCAAGCTTGAAGAGGTGAGTGCCCCGCCCTGGCCAGCTCTGCCCGCCGGGATGTGGTTAGGGAGGAAGGCCGGGCGCCAGCCCAGCTGGCCGGAAGGAGACTGTGGTTTTGTGTGTGGACAGCCCCAGAGCCCTGAGACAGGTGACCACCGGCAGCTGACAGGCAGCGTCCCAGGGCAGGGGCGAGCAGCCCCGACTCCTTAGCTTTTAGGGTGGCTCTCGTTTTTCCTTTTCCAGAATTACACGCTGACCAGCAGGAGGGGTGGACGGGGTAGGACAGTGGGGGAGGGACAAGCACCAAGTGCCAGGTGTCGTCTGAGCTGATGGAGCACTTCTCATCAAACTTCATGTATAAATAAAATACGTATTTTTAAAACCAATAAATGGCTTATGTGACCCCGTCTGGGCTCCGTCCTTGTGCTGAGGTTTGACAAGGACGGGGCAGAGGCCGGAGGAGCCTGTGACGGGCCTGGTCCCCCGGGAGCCTGGGCAGGGGCGGGGCTGGGGATGGGGTTGTGATTCCTGTAAGCACGCAGGACTCTTGGCGGTTTTCCCAGGAAAATGCCGGCAGCACAGGCTGCCCAGGAAGCAGTCTGCCACCCCAAGCACTTGCTCTGCCCACGAGAGGACATTGGGGCCCCGCCCTCCAGGACCCGCAGTCTGGGCACTGGGAGGGGGAGGGCCACAATGGGGGGCTGGCACCTGGGGTAAGCTTGGAAAGGTGGGGGTAGAAAGGGACGGTTGTCATGGGAACAGGAGCAGCTCCTGGGGCGATGAGCCGTGGCTGCCTTTGGACCTGACACTGACCTCGTGGCTTCCCTGCCCTCACCTCCCCCTCACACCTCGGGCCACTGCAGCCTCGCTGCTGTCTGCACCATCCCAGCGAAGGCTCTGCCGGCTAGCAGGGACCTCCTGTGTCTGGGCTAAGTGTGTGGCCCCTCCACAGCCCAGAGGCCTCTGCAGGGCCACCTCCTGCCTCTGTGACTGTCTGACTAAATGTTCACGTTCTTTAGGCCCCGGGCTCTTCCTTCCCACGCTCTCCCCCTCCCATGGCTTTGAAGGAGAATCCCGAAACTTTATCTCGAGGCCAGGCCCCTCCACTGAGCCCTAGACCAGCACAGCCAGCTGCCTGAGCTGGACATCGCCAGGGCTTCCAAACCCACCATGTCCAACGCTGAACTCATCTGACCCCCACCCGGCCTGTGCTTCCACGCACCGCATCGTCGCGAATGGTGCTCCCCCATCTTCAGCTCTATCCTCTCCCTTCCCCACTCCAGGCCCTGCTGGTTCTACCTTCTTCCAGTAAAAACAAGTTGACCCAGACCCACGGCACCCGTGTGTGCCAGAGTAGAACTCTGCTCTGTCGGGTTTTCAATGGCTGATTTTTCGGAAGCGGTTTGTTGGGCCTTTCTTTAGAGGCACCTCTGGGGGGACTCAACCTGTTGGTTAGCAGCTGAGTGTGTTAACTGCGTGCACCAGCCAGCAGCTCCTTCTACCTTCCTACCCATTGCCGTCAAGTGGATTCTGACTCACAGCGCCCCCACAGGACAGAGGAGAACTGCCCCACAGGGTTTCCAAGGAGCTGCTGGTGGATTTGAACTGCCCACCTTTTGGTGAGCAGCCGAGCTCTTAACCACTGCGCCACCAGGGCCCCTCTACCTTCTTCTTGTTTGTTGTTGTTAGGTGCTGTCGAGTGGGTTCCAGCTCAGCGACCCTACAGTCCCTCTCAAATCCCGCCACTCTGCCCCATCTTGCTGCCACCCCGTGGGCTGGGGCCAGTGTCACGCATCGTGGAGACCACCTGGGCGGCTCCCTGTGGTTTCCCTCCCCCTAATCCTTCCATCCCGAGCCCTTCTCCACACGGCTTCCCGGCCACGGCGATCAAGTCGATTCCAAGGCTGTAAGTCTCTATGGAAGCAGACAGCCGCATCCTCCTCCTGTGGAGCTGCTGGTGGTTTCGAACCACGGAACTTTCAGTTAGCAGCCGATAGCTTTAACCACTGGACCACCAGGGCTCCTCCCACAAAGCTACAGAGGGATATTTTTAATCCAAGAGCGTCACCCCTGGATGAAACCTCTCAGTGGCTTCGTGTTGCCTCAGGATCCAGACAGGCCCTCCAGGGCCTCCATGGTGTGGCTCCACCAAATTCTGCAACCGCCTCTGTCTGCGAGCCTCAGAGCTCCGGGCTCTTCCTCCTCCCCCCAGCCTCACCAACTTATGTTCCTCCACCTAGCACCCGAAAGGGTGCTATCCTGCTCGGCCTCAAGGCTCACCCTCCTGACCACCCCCTCCCGTTACTGGCCCCAACTCACTATTCCCCCATCACAGCACCAACGTGCCTCGTTGCAAACGCCCGCAAAGCCGGCGTGTGAACGAACATGACCCCCGTGTAATTAAATCCGCCTTTATTTCTGTCTCTCCCTGTCCCTTTCAGCTTTAATCAGCAGAGCTAATCTTCCCTGGCCCTGGATGAAAACCTGGGCAAATCTCAAGGCTTTTCAGCTCAGTTTTGGGTAAGAGAACGGTCACTTTACATTGTAAATACAGTCTCAGCGCCATCACGGGAGTGTCCAGTCCCATGTATAGTCCAAAGTACTCAGAACTTAGCGCGAAGCCATCCCTCCTCCCCAGGTCTGCTCAGGGCTCTGTGGGGTGAGGAGGCGCGGGAGGGGGCCGGGCTGGAGCGTGGGCTCGCCCTTCCCAGCAGCTCCCACGCTGTCAGTGCTGAGCTCCCATCAGGGGGACATCTCACGGCCCCCTGGACGGGCTGGCTGGGTGGCTCCCTGCCCAGGCCTAGCAGATGGGCGAAGGGGCCTCTCCCACCCAGGCGTTTGCGTCTGTTTCGGAGCCTCACTGCTGTTCCTTCTGCCCTGCAGTTGGTTTCCTCAGCCAGGAGAGGCACTCTCTTTCCTGTGCCCCTCGTGACCCATCCCCTTGCCCCGGGCACCTGTGGGACAGCCTCCAGCCTCTCCCTGACAGGTCCCTCCAGGAGGCCCTGTGGAGGTGTGTACACCGCTCTCTCCCCATACCCCCTCTGATCCACGGAAAGCTCTGGCGCTCTCGCCCACTGGCTCTGGGCTGGGGGCCCACGCCAGCAGCTGGCCTGCATGCCCCCTCCAGGCTCCCAGGGCCCAGAGAGGCCTGGTCCTCCGTTTGTCCGGCCTGCGGCGGCACACCTCAAAACCCTCTGAGAAACTCCTCTCAGCCCCCTCGGCAGGCCCACGCACAGACCACCCCCAAGGGAAAGCCACGGGGCCCGCCCCAACCCGACTACCTGGGGACAGCTATCTCCAGAGACATCCACTCACCAGCCCCTCAGCCCTCCTCTCTCGGAGCCCTTTTTATATCCTCCATGTGACTGAGGGGTCCGAGTGTCTGGGAACAATTTCTTGACACCACTTCCCTTGTAAACAGTCTGCATATGAGACACACGGGTTTGGTGTCCTGAAATCTTTGGTATTGCCCCTTGGTCAAAACTTCAGAAACGGTCCATTCTAACCTCCTGTTTAAAAAAAAAAAAAAAAGACGAGTTGCTGTTGAGGTAACCCCCACCCATGGCGACCCCACGTGTGTCAGAGTAGAACTGTGCTCCACAGGGTTTTCGATGGCTGCTTTTTTGGAAGTAGATTGCCAGGCCTTTTTTCCTAGGTGCCTCTGGGTGGACTCAAACCTCCAGCCTTTTGGTTAGCAGCCGAGCGTGCCGACTGTTTGCGCCACCCAGGAACCCTGTTCCACTTGTTGGATGGCCCTTCTGGCAAGTGGACCAGGGCTTTTCAAAGTAACATCTCACAACATGAATGAATCTGGAGGGCATTTTGCTGAGTGAAATAAGCCAGTCACAAAAGGGCAAATACTGTACGAGACCAGCATTATAAAGACTCATGAAAAGATTTACACACAGAAAGAAAACATCTTTGATGGTTCCTGGGGTGGAGAGGGAAAAGAAAGGATGTAAGAATATAAAGTGACAATGTATCCCATGCAGTAAAGGCCAGGGTGGTTTGTGAAACTTGTTTCAGATCTTTCAAGAAGGTGGGTAAGCAAACAAACAAACAAAACCTACCCTGTTGCTCGAGTAGATTCCGACTCATAGTGACCTCCCCATACAGAGTAGAACTGCTCCGTAGGGTTTTCTGGGCTGTAATCTTTATGGAAGCAGATTGTCAGGCCTTTCTTTCGAGGCGCCTCTGGGTGAGTTCGAACCACCAACCTTAGGTTAATCACCGAGAGCAAACTGTTTGCGCCCCCAGGGACCTGTACACTGGGTAGTGATGTGAAATATATTTCTCCCCAGGAATCCCAGTGAAAGAGTTAGAAGCAGCATGAGGACAGGGTCCATATCTGTTTTTCTCACCATTGTATCCCAGGACCTAGCTCAGTGCCTGGCATGTGGTAGTAATTCCATAAGTATTTGTGGGGTGCTTGAGAAGGGGAGGGAAGGAGGCTGTGTGTGACCCCCACCATGGGGCCATGAAGGGGATTACGTCTCCTCCCTCACAGCCCCCAGGCAGACCACTTCCCTGGTCTGGACCAGGGAGGCAGCTTCCCCATTGTTCTCCAAGCTGAGGCTTAAAGTTTGGGGTTCTGGAGCCCAGTGTGTGGGGTCTCCTCTGGCTGCCTGCCCTGGGCCTCAGGTTCACCCAGAGGGAGGTGTGAGGGAGGCTGGGCCCTGGCCGCAAGGGGAGGCTGAGTCGGCCTCTGGAGGGAGGTGTGAGCATGTGAGGGAAGCTGGGTCCTGGCTGCAAGGGGAGGCCGAGTCGGCCTCTGGAGGGAGGTGTGAGGGAGGCTGGGCCTTGGCCACAAGGGGAGGCCGAGTCGGCCTCTGGAGAGAGGTGTGAGGGAGGCTGGGCCCTGGCCACAAGGGGAGGCCGAGTCGGCCTCTGGAGGGAGGTGTGAGGGAGGCTGGGCCCTGGCCGCAAGGGGAGGCTGAGTCGGCCTCTGGAGGGAGGTGTGAGGTGTGAGGGAGGCTGGGCCCTGGCTGCAAAGGGGAGGCCGAGTCACCCCCGCAGCTGTCTCTGGGCCACCCTGGGGTGAGGCTGGGTCCAGGCGGCGGGTGGCTCTGTGAGTGACAGATGCCAGCTCCTGCGTCAGAGGGAAGGCATGCGACCAAGGTCTCGGCCGCTGGCAGGGAGAGGGATGCCTCTGGACAGACGTCAGCTCTCGCCCAGCGGCACAGTGTTGGCAGCTCCTGCCCCGTGCCAGCCGCTCCTCCACCTGTCAGCCCTAGAGCCACGAGACTCGGTGCTGGACGGAGGCTGGGGGGGCAGGGGAGACAGAGGCCCAGACACACCTACAGGCAGAGGCAGGAATGGGGTGACACAGAGCAAGGCAAGGATGTGGTGGTGGGACACAGGAGGGCATCCACTGACAGGCTTGAGAAGCCTGTCCCGGCGGGCGCCTCTTGGAGTCTGTCTGGGCCACCCAGCGCCCACACACCCATCTCCGCTGCACACGTTTTGGGGGGGAAGCTGCCTGCTTCCCTGACTCCCCAGAAGTCTCCGAGCTGTGAGGCTAGGCCAGCTGTTTGCTCCTGACACGGGCTCCAGCCCTGACCAGATGCTGGGCAACGCTGAGGAGAACCAGCCCATCAGCCAACTGCCTTGTGCTCTGCTCACTAGGCCCTCTCCTCTGAGTCCCCTCCTTCCTGTCCTCTGAGGCCCCTGCCCCTTTCTCACCAGCAGCCCTACCCTCTCGTGTTCCTTTTCTGGGAAGAGGTCAGACCCAGGGCCGTGTGGGGTCCTCACCTACGTGCAGAGACACGTGCAGAGTCACACATGTACACGCGTGTGCACACACAGGGCACAGCGCCGGTCATCAGGCCCGTGTCCCGGAGAGGGAGGTGAGGTGACCACAGTGAGATGCCTGCAGGTCTAGGAAAGAGCCTCAGCCTTCCTGTCCCCAACCCCCTTGGATCAGGGACATTCCCAGGGACAGAGGCAGACAGACAGGCCAGACGGCAGTCCTGCAGAGGGACTTTGTTCGGAGACTATGTGTGAAGCCTGGTCTTGGGAGACCCCAGAGGGACCCCAGCAACCCTGAGGGTGGCACCACCCTCATGGGGTGTCCCCAGCCAGTCTGAGCTCAGCACACATGACAGCAGCCCTGACAAGCACTTCCTCCGTGCAATCCCCAGGCAGCTGCTCGTTTATCCCAGCCTCTGTGGACAGACAGGCCAGCTCGGGTTCCAGAAAGGCCTGCGCGGTCCGAGCCTCTGCCTCCGTAAGGGCCAGGGCCCCCTCCGTGTCCCCGCCTCCGTGAGGGCCAGAGCTCAGGGAATATGTGCTGGCCTCCAGTATTTGTCCTGGGGGCCATCTCTTCTTGGGGACCGTCTGTCTGCCACCCACCCTGTCATGCTGCACCCCTCTTCCTGGACAGCCGGGGGCCAGGTGGCAAGGCTCTGGAAGGAGGGCGGGGAGGGGATGCCCGAGAAGAGAGGCTGGTTTAATGGAGATAAGTGGGGCTCCCGCATCCTGTGTCAATCCATCACAGTTACAGCTTTCACCCCGGACAGGAGGCAATGAGGAAATGGCAGACGCCGGAAAGTCTAATAAATAAAGGGTAATGGAATAACCCGCATGTGCAGCCCCAGAGCTGGAGCAGGGTGGGGCCCGCCCTTCTCCTGTGTCACAGCTCACAGCCCCCGCGGGGAGCCCGCTGGATTTCCAGCGGCTCAGGCCAAAAACGCTGGCGCTGGCGTTATCCTCGCTCCTCTCTTTCTCTCACACCCCACATCCAATCCGGCGGGATATCCTGCTGGCTCTGCCTGTGAAGTATTGTATATCCCAAAGTCAACCACCTCTCAGTCCCCTCCAGGGCCACCTTCCTGGGCTGAGCCACCGTGGTCTTTCGTCTGCATTCCTGCCTGGCCTCCTAATGGATCCGTTCACAGCACAGCATCAGAGGGGCCTGTTAAAACGCAGGTCAGACCACGCTGCTGCTCTTCGAAGACCCCGCCAGGGGCCCCATCTCAAGGCCTCCACGACGCCCCCCGGCTCCCTCCCCTGTGCCTGTTGCAGCCCTGTGCAGCCCTCCCCTCTTTCTCCACTTCAGCCACACCCTCTCCCGCGCTGTTTCCCCAGCGCCCCTGCCAGGACTGGAGCATTGCCAGCTCCCTCTGCCGGCTACACCCTTCCCCCAGGGAGCCTCGCGGTCCTTCCTCTCAAGTCTTTTCTCAAGTGTCACCTTGGCAATGAGGCCAGCCGTGGCTGTCCTTTCCTCGGCCCTTTCCCTGGCCACCGTTCTGATTTTAAAATCAGGTTTACTGAGATATAACTTACGTACAATAATACAGTTCAGCCTTTTTAATTGCACAGTTTTATGAGTTTCGACAAACGTATAAGCAGCAAGCATCCCAGACCCAGTCACCACCGAGTCAATTCTGACTCATGGTGACCCCAGGTTTCAGAGTAGAGCTGAGCTCCACAGGGTTTTCAACGGCTGTGATCTCTTGGAAGCAGATCGCCAGGACTTTCTTCCGAGGCATCTCTGGGTGGGTTCAAACCAGCAACCTTTTGGTTAGTAGCCAAGCATTTAACTGTTTGCATCACCCCTCTCCCCACACAAAAAAAAAAAACAAACCTATTGCCTTCGAGTCGATTCTGACTCATAGAGACCCTACAGGACAGAGTAGAACTGCTCCACAGGGTTTCCAAGGAGCGGCTGGTGGATTCGAGCTGCCGACCTTTAGGTGAGCAGCTGAGCTCTTAACCACTGCGCCCCCAGGGACTCCTATAAGCAGCATGACCACCATGATAATCAAGATATAGAACACCCTCATCACCCCAAGAAGTTTCCTGGCGACCCCTCGGTCAGTGCAGCCCCCATCTCCACCCTGGTGACCTCTGACCTCTGACCCGCCTGTTCCTGGAGATTCGCTTTTCTGAAGAGCTCACCTGACGTAAATGGAATCGGGCAGCATGTGGTCCTTCTGTCTGGTTGCTTTCACTCAGCATAATGCATCTGAGGTCATTTCGTGTGGCGCGCGCATCCGTAGCTCGTTCCTTTTTGCTGCTGAATAGGGTTCCATTATGTAAATGTACTATAGTTTGTTTGGCGCGATGGTTAAGAGTCCAGCTGCTCACCAGGAGGTCGGCCATTCAAATCCACCTGCCGCTCCTTGGAAACCCTGTGGGGCAGTTCTACTCTGTCCTGTAGGATCGCTATGAGTCGGAATCAACTCAACTGCGATGGGTTTTTTTGTTGTTGTTGTTGTTTTATAGTTTATCCATTCAAGTTAATGGACATTTGGGCTATTATGAATAAAGCTGCTATGAACATTTGTGTACCGATGTTTGCGTGGACATATGATTTTATCTCCTGGGTAAATACCTAGGAATTGAATTGCAGGGTCACATGATAAGCCCCTGGGTGGCACAGTTGGTTAAGCGCTGGACTACTAGCTGAAAGGCTGGTGGTTTGAATTCACCCAGAGGTGCCTCGGTAGAAAGGCCTGGTGATCTGCTTCCAAAAGATCGCAGCCTTGAAAATCCTATGGAGTGCAGTTCTACGCTGCACACACAGGGTTGCCATGAGTTGGAATCGACTTAACAGCAATTGTTTTTGTTTTTTTTAATGCTTAGTGTTATAAGAAGTTGTCAAAACGTTTTCCAAAGTGGTTGTCCATTTTACATTCCCACTAGCAATGGGAGTTCCAGTTTCTCTACATCCTTGCCAACATTTGGTATTGTCGGGCTTTTTTATTTTCCCTTTAATTTTAACCATTCCAGTGGGTGTGTCCTGTGATTTTAATTTTCATTTCCAAGATGACTAATGATGCCAAGCATCTTTTCATGCGCTTATTGGCTGTTTTTATATCTTCTTGGGTGAGGGGTGTGGCATCGTTTTTAAGAGCTCTAAACAAATGCTTACATCGTCATTTGAGGAGAAGACTCTGTGCCATGTGACAGCGCTACTCTGCCACAGGCTTTCTGTGTGATCTGGGAAACTTACCTCGCTGCTCCAACCTCAGTTTCCTCATCTGTAAAGTGGGGATAGTGTTAACACCTACCTCCTAGGGTATTATGAGGACCGCACAAGGTAAGACGTGTGAAGAACGGACAGTAACACCCCGCACAGACTACGCACTTAATAAACGTCCACTGGAACCCTGGTGGCTCCGTGGTTAAGAGCTCAGCTGCTACTCAAAAAGTCGGCAGTCTGAATCCACCTGCCGCTCCTTGGAAACTCTATGGGGCAGTTCTACTCTGTCCTATAGAGTCGCTATGAGGCAGAATCATCTCCATGGCAACGGGTTTGTTTTTGTTTTTTTTTTAGGATGGTGACGATGATTATGAACCCCTACGTGGCTTGTTCATGTTGATCCCATCTCCCTGTTCAGGGCCCTGTGTTTTCACCTGTAACAGGTGTGTGCAGGCATGTGTGGTGTGAGGATGTTTCTGTGATTGCTAACCCCTGTCCACAGTGATGTCCACTGACTTCCAGGCCTGCTCTGCTTCCTGGCACACCCTTACAGGGCCCTTTCCCACCCCGGGCACCTGACAGCCGCCCTCCCCACGTGACAGTGGAGTTACACACACAGGCATCGGTAAGCACCCCACCCCCCAACACACCCAAAGAACAGCCTAGGGCCCAGCTCCTCCGTCACCAGTGAGAGGGACCCAGAGAGGCTGAGGAAGGGCTGGGAAGGGCAGACGACACGAGGCAAGACCCGTGGAGCTGGGAGGCTGGGAAAACCGGTGTGGCCTTGCAGGGACCCCGCTGGCCCCACGGCCGCCCAGCATGCTCTCCCCACCCCACCCTGCGCCCTCTCCTCCAGCTCAGCCCCACAGCACTGAGTGGGCCAGGCCCTCCGTCAGTGCTGCCCCCCTACCCTGACGCTGGAGGAAACCTGGGTCCCCAAGGGAAGCATCTGGAGTCCCGAGCCCCTCCCTCAGGGGCTAGGGGGCGGAGGCCAGGAGTGTTGGGAATCAGTAAACACAGATCTGGGGCTGGTGCCAGGGTGTCACGGGGAGTGAGGAGGAGGTGATGAGAGCAGGACACCACAGCCCAGCAGGGCCCAGGCCACTGGCAGAACAGAGTGGGGGATGACCAGGGGCGTCATGGTGGGGCGGGAAGTTCTGGGAGACCAGAGCAGGAAGAACGGGGGTACCACGGGGCCAGGTGGGGGTGAGGAAGGTCAGAGGCAAGCAGTAGGGGCTGGGTCAGGGAGGGACTATGCCTCCCGCCTCCCCTCCCTCCCCGCCCCTCGCTTCCACTAAACACGCCCTTCATGCTCATTGTCACCTCCTCCATGCAGGCGGCCCTGCTCAGCCCTCCCAGCCCCCACCCCCCGCGGGACTCGACTGGCATCTGGTCACCCCATGCCCTCCTCTCCCCGGACCAGCTCCCACCTCAGTGTGGCCACCACCACCCACAGAGCCCCTCCAAGCGGGTTTCTCTGGCCCTGTGGCCCAGTGAGCACCATGCAGCCCCCAGGAGAGCCTCACCATGAGGCCAGGCGTCTGTCCTGCCAGCCTTTCCTGCCACCTGACCAACCACGCTGTGCTTCTCCCGTGGCCACGAGGACATCTGAAGGACAAAGGAAAGCCGAGCAGTGGGCCAGAGCCCAGCCAGCAAGGCCGGTGCCCGTGACACCCCCAAGAGCGAGTAGGACTCAGAGCCAGAGGGCCCCCCTTCCTGACCCTCTCCTTCCCACTCAGTGACGTCAGAGCCTACACACGGGACCCGCTGACCATTCATTAAGCAAACATGTACTGAGCATCTTATAAATTCTGGAGTTACGATAACGCGACACGGTCCTTGCCCTCGTGTAGCTCACAGTCAAGCTGGGAAGACAGACAGCCAATGAAACCAGTTGCTGTCAAATTGATTCTGATGCGTGGCAACCCCATGTGGGTCAGATTAGAACTGTGCTCCGTGGGGCTTTCAATGGCTGAGTTTTTGGAAGGAGATCACCAGGAGGTAGATCAGCAGCCAAGAGGGTTAACCGTTTGCACTGCCCAGGGACTCGAGCGAGACAGATATTAATCCCAAAACCCCGAAAAAGGGCTGTTTATAAATACCGTGAGAAAAAGTACAAAGGGCAATGAGTAAGAACATTCAGGGGGCAGGGTACAGGCAAGACCCCTGTGAAGACGTGGCACCTGAGCTGACCTGAGCTGGGGGCTTCCAGGCAGAAGGAGGAGCAGATGTGAGAGCCTGAGATGGAAGGAATGTGGCCATTCCTGGTGGGAAAGACGGCCCACATGGCTGGACCCAGGGTGTGTGTGGGGGGCGGGGAGTCCAGCCAGCAGAGATCCAGGAAAGGAATCTGGACGTGACCCTGAGGCCTGGGGAGTCGTTAAAGTTTAGTGTTTTATATACTTTTTTTTATTGTTGTTGAAAATACACACCACAAAACACACGCCAATTCAACAGTTTCTACATATGCCATTTCGTGACTTGATTATATTCTTCAAGGTGTGCAGCCATTCTCACCCTCCTTTTCTGAATTGTTCCTCCACCTTTAACATGAACTCACTGCCCACTAAGGTTCCTATCTAACCTTTTGAGTTGCTGTTGTCAGTTTGATCCCAGAGATAGATCTTTAAAAGAACACAACGCTCAAGGTAGATATTCTTTACTAACTAAACTAAACTACAGTTCAAAGAAGACTTCAGGGGATGTTTTTGGTTTAAGGTTTAAAGATTATCGCAGGACAATAGTTTTTCGGGTTCATCTAGCCTCCATGTCTCCAGGAAGTCTGGATTCCGGTGGTGGTGGTGGGGTGCTGATTGGGTTCGTACTTCAGAAAGATCCCATCATCTGCTCTGAGGGGAAGATTTGTGGGGAACAAGAATGGGTGAGTGGGAACTAGTCAGGAGGCCCCTGTGGGGTGAGACCATGGTGGCTTGGACCAGGATGGCGACAGTGGAGAGTGACAAACTTGGGAGCTGTTTAGGATGCAAAATCCGTAGACAGAGTGCCCAAGAGTGGGTAAAGAGGCGTCTCTGGTCTCTGGCTAGGCCAGTGGAGACGGTGCCACAAGAGGCCTCCTCAGGTCACCTCCCCAGGTGGCCCTCAGGCCTCCCGTATCTCAGAGGATTTGTTGGGGGCTTATTCTACCTAAGAAATAATTCTAGGTAGATAATCTTATTTCAGAAGTGCCCTGGCACAGGGCCTTTGTTGTGGCCACTGCGCTCCTTCCCGACAGAGCTCCGTAACTTCAGATCTCAGGAAGCAGTGGCTGGATATTGTTTTCTTCCCTCCCAGAGGTTCTGGGCTCCTTATGTAAATTGCTTTGTATACCAGGGATCTTGGGAGAGGAAGCCTTAAATCTAGTCTCAAAACAGTTAATTAACTCAAGTGGTGGGTTCAAGGCTACCCACACACTCTCCATTGGCATAACTAAGAAAACTGTTCAAGTGACCTTCACTGGACACAGAAGATATTTCTTTTTAAACCATACCTGCTACCTGTGGACCGTGGAGAGTTGACTATGCCAATATTTAAACCCTCCTTGATGGTTCCCAATGCCTTGAGGAGGCACGTTTGGGCAGCAGATCACGAAAAACGCCCCCATCCTCAGCCTCAGCCTCAGCGTGGGCTTTGGTCTGAGTGCTTTTCATGCAGGGAGAAAGGAAAATTTCCAGGTGGAAATCTTCCAAATGTGCCTCCCCAATCACCTTGTCACCAGATTGTTCTAAGCAAAAACTTTCTCATAAATTATCTTTGCCTTTGGCTGCTCACACACAAAGGTCACATAGTTGTCAGCCTCTGATATCACACACGAGGCCAGGAAGTGCTTTCTGAGGTTCCCACAGCTGGAAACTCCAGAGGAATTCTGACCAAGAAAGGGGAGATGGGGTTATGATGAAGAAAGAAAGGAAGGAACATTCTACAGAGAGGAAAGGAAAGAGAAGGAGGGAGAGGCCCAGAGAGCAAGAGACAGAGAGGGGACTCCTTGCTTTCCTTTTTGCCACTAGTCTTTCAAATACCAACAGAGTCACCCACGATGGACAGGTTTCGGTGGAGCTTCCAGACTAAGACAGACTAGGAAGAAAAGCCTGGAGATCTATCTCCAAAAATTAGCCAGTGGAAACCTTGTAGATCACAACAGAATACTGCCCGATATGGTGCTGGAAGATGAACTCCCTGGGCTGGAAGGCACCACACAATACATGCAATGATGAACTCAGACACACCAACGATCGTGAACATGGCACAGGACTAGGCAGTATTTCGTTCTGTTACACGTAAGGTCGCCGTGAGTCGGCCTGGACGGCAAATAACAGCGACAACAACTCCTACGCTGCGTTTTCTTCAGTACTCCCCCACCATCACATCCAAGTGAACAGATCCTTAAAATGGCCAGCTAGAAGCAACAGCACACCAGTATCAATACGCACACCCAGCACCCAGCTGTCCATTGAAAGGAGCTGGGGATCCTTGGAGAACTGGCTGATTCTGGGCTGGAGCAGGGAAAATACAAGGTGAACCAGGAACATTATGTTGTGCCAGAAAGTAAGGAGATGCTCAAGGAATTGATGGAGACATGTCAAAAGACATAGGAGCCAGTCTGAAAGAGCCAACTAGTTAAGTTTAGAACGAGTGATGGCATAGAAAGCATGAATGGATGAATACTAGTGCGTAAAGGTTTGATGAGGAACATAGTCTCAAAGTATCACCCACAATTATTTATTGATTAGAAAATACTCATTCTACAGTAGGGGAACTTGGTGGACACCACCAAGCCAAGTGATCTAAGATAACGTCTCCAATAAACAGAAAATCGGACATCCACATGCCTCCTGATGGGATGCGCTTGAGGACAGCATCCCCTTTGTACCAATGTTGCCAAAAATGCATATCCTGAAACTAATGACGAGGAGACATTGACTGACTAATGCCATCGAGTCGAGTCCAACTCATAGCGACGCCATAGGACAGAGTAGAACTGCCCCATAGGGTTTCCGAGGAGCGGCTGGTGGATTCAAACTGCCGACTTTTGGTTAGCAGCCGAGCCATTAACTACTGTGCCACAATTCCAGTGACCTAGTCCTACAAAATAACGGCCCTATGTTCTTCAAAAAGGTCAAGAACACGAAATACAAAGAAAGACTGAGAAACACTTCCAGACTAAAGGAGACGGAAAGGCTATAACTAAATGAGATGGGGGACCCTGGGAACAGAAAATAAAATGGGCATAAAAGAGACATGATTGCAATTGATGAAATTTGAATATGGATTGTGGGTTAGATAACAGTATTATATCAATTCTAAATTTTCTGGTTGTGATAACTATACTGTGGTTTTGTGAGAGAATATGTTGTTGTTAGGTGCCGTCGAGTCAGTTCCGACTCATAGCGACCTTACGTACAACAGAACGAAACACTGCCCGGTCCTGCACCATCCTCACAATTATTGCTATGTTTGAGCTCACTGTTGCAGCCACTGAGTCGACCCATCTCGTTGAGGGTCTTCCTCTTTTTTTCTCACCCACTACTTTACCAAGCATGCTGTCCTTCTCCAGGGACTGGTCCTTCCTGATAACATGTCAAAAGTATGTGAGACGAAGTCTCGCCGTCCTTGCTTCTAAGCAGCATTCTGGCTGTACTTCTTCCAAGACAGATTTGTTCATTCTTCTGGCAGTCCATGGTGTATTCAATACTCTTTGCCAACACCATAATTCAAAGGCATCAATTCTTCAGTCTTCCTTATTCATTGCCCACCATTCACATGCATATGAGGCGACTAAAAATACCATGGCTTGGGTCAGGCGCACCTTAGTCCTCGAGGTGACATCTTTGCTTTTTAAGTATAAGAGAATATACTTGTTCTTAAATATACACACTGAAGTATTTAGAGAGTAAAAAGGCACGATGTCTTCAACCTACTCTCAAATGATTCAGAATAAAATGTGTGTATGTACATGTGTGCGGATACACACACACATATAAACACACATATACATACGTAGAGAATATGAAGAGAATAATGGAAGAAATGAGCAAAATGTAAACAATTGGTGAATCTGCATAAAGAGTACACGAGAAATTCTTGCAACTTTTTGGTAAGTTTGAAATCACATTAAACTAGAGTTTACAAAACCAGTAATAATGGCCAACTGTTACACAGTACTTCCTCTGTGAAGGCACTGTTCAAAATACTTTACATGATGTTTACAACAGTCCTACGAGGTACACGGTGCTAGCAACACCGTGGCCTTCATTTTGAAGATGGGGAAACTGAGGCACAGACAACGTGCCTGGGTTCTCCCACCTGCTAAGGGGACGGAGCTCGGCTTGACCCCCGGAGCCCGGCTCCAGAGCCCACATCTTAGCCAGTGTGCCCTGCGGCGTCACCAGCCAGACGTGGCCGAGCCGGGGCACGCACGGGGTGGACGACGAGCACCCCCCCACACACGAGCAGCACACAGTAGGGCTGCCCGGTGCAGATAAGTTGCAGCCTGAGAGTCAAATCATCCTCAGAGGGAGCGCAGAGAAAGGGAGCCTTGCAGAATGTAAAAGGAAGCACAGTTTGGTGCCTTAGGGTTTGAGGGCCTGGGAGGCTGCAGGGTGGGGGCAGGACAAAAACCCCCCTACCCTGAGGGTCTCCCGTAGCCTCTGCCCAGTCCCATTGGTCCTACCCTTCCACCTCCCTAGAGCACCAAGCCTGTTTCTCCCTTCCTCGAGACCTTGTCGGCCGCCGACCCCCATGCCCACAAGCCCAGAAATGGGGGTTTCTGGCTGTGGTCTCTGCTGAACAGTGGCCAGGGCCTTAGAGGAAAGATGGCGGGCCCAGGCGGAGCAGTGGTCCGCAAGCTGGAGTTGGGAAGGAAGACTGAAAACTGACGGTCCCAGGGACAGAGGAGACAGGGTGAGGGAGGTGACGGGGACCAGCCATTGCGGTGCGCCCAGTGATAAGCACCCGGCGTGCCAGCCCCAGGGACAGCAGCCACTGTGGGAACAGGCCTGGGGGTGGGGAGGGGGGTGGCCATCCTCCTTGGCGCTTTGCCAGGGAGGCCGCCAGGGGCAGAGACAAGGTCTCAAAGCCAGGGCCAGGGGGTGCCTGATCTGGAGGGGAGGTGGGGGCGGGGCAGGGAGAAGTGGAGTGGACCCCCGCCATCGCCCTTCCTGCTGCAGGGCCTGTCACAAGGTGGCTGTGGCTCACACCTGCTTATCAGGGCTGGGGTGTGGAGAGGGTGTCACGGACAGGAGATAGGGCTGGGACAAGGCTGTCTGCACCCGCCCTGCTCTGCCTCCTTCATTCACACCTCCTCAGTGGCCCCTCCACCCACGCAGCCCTGCGGCCTCCAGCCTGGCCCAGTGCACAGGCAGCCTGCCCTGCCCTGGACACAGTTAGAAGACGCCACACAGGAAGGGACCCTGGAGACCGTCTAGCCCAGCCCCACTTTACAGACAGGGACACTGAGGAGATGCCGCTTACTGAGAGTCACACCCTAAAAAGACACAAGAGGCAGACAGAAGCCCTGAACCCAGACCAAGCACTTCAGGCTCTGAGGCTGAGCCTGGGGACTGTGAGGGCAGGATCCCAGAGCCGCAGTGAAGGGGGTGAGGGGTACCTTGATCCCTGAGGAGCACTGGTCCATTCAGGTCTGGGCTTCCCATAGAGGGTCCTGGGCCCCACTGACCTTTGCTAAGACCCCCAGGCCAGGGATCTTCCATCTCTGCCCCACGCTGGCTCTCCTCCACCTTGGGTCTGGCTGGCGATGGCTGGCAAGCGGTCGAAGACGCCTTCCTCCCGAAGGTGGGCCGGGAGGTACTAGGGACACAGAACTCATAATTGGGAGGCCCGCAGAAGTCAGGGACCCTTCACAGGTGGTGGCATTGGTTCCCTAGGACTGCGGTGACAAAGCATCACAAACTGGGTGGCTTGTAAGAATGAAAATTTATTGCCTCACAGTTCCAGAGGCCAGAAGCCCAAATCAGGGAGTCGGCCATGTTGATTCCTTCTGAGGGCTCTGAGGGAAAATCTCATCTGTTCCCTGCCTTTTTCCCAGTTCCTGGTGGCTCCCAGCCATCCTTGGCGTTCCTGGGCGTACAGGTCTGCCTCCCACGTCTCTGCCTCTGTCGTCACGTGGCTGTCTTCCTCTGTCTCGGTGTCTCTTCTCCTCTCTCGTAAGGACACCACTCGAACGGGATCAGGACCCACCTACTCCAGTACGACCTCGTGTTAACTGACAGCATCTTCAAAGACTAATTTTCCAACAAGGTCACGTGCACAGGCAGCAGGGGTTAGGACTTCGATGTGTCTTTTCTGGGGACATAATTCAGTCCACAACAGGAGCTAAAACATTGCCCTGCCTGGTAGCCTAAGAAGGGGCGAGCTGGATTGCACAGAGGGCAGGGGCCAGGGCTTCTTTCTCTCTGAAATCCCCCTCCCCAGGACCACAGCTGTGCCGAGGCCTCAGAAGTGCTGAGGAGATTCAACCAACTCAAGGCCACTGCCTGCCACTGTCCCCACCCCAAGCTCAGAGGACACACGGGTAGAAAGAGCCGCTGGCATCACCCGGGGCAGGACAATGTACCTCGTGCCTGTGGAGAAACTGGGGCTGGGGGAGGGAGAGAGCGGAAATAATTCCAAGATTCCTAAGCCCTGGTTGGGGGCAGGGAGAGGGCGGGGTTTCACACCTGCAAACAGCTGGAAGACCTAATTTTAGCTCTGCTTCCCCCAGGACCAGACGCACAAAGCCCTAGCTCAGCACACTCTGCTGGCCACCCCCTTGCTTCCTTCTTCCCGGCAGGGTGGCTGGCCCAGACCAGAGACCAGACCCTGCAAAGCCCGACGCAGGGTGCCCTGGGGAAGGTGCTGGGGACCCAAGAATGCTGTAAGCTATGCTCAGCCCCCAGGTGCTACCCCAGCCACAGGCCAGCTGCCCTGCTCTGCTAACCCAGGCCTGTCAGCAGCCACAAGGCTCCAGGGGCTCACGGGAGACTACAGGCCAATGAGCGTGCTTCCTGACGCCCCTACCGCCTTTCTCACTCTGTCCCCAGCGGCTCTAGTTGGCCTCTGCCAGGGTACTGACCCACCAGCCAGGCCCTGGTCCCCCGCTTCCTAGCACCACACGGAGAGTGAGCATGTTAGGACTCAAGCAGGCTGAGCTCAGCATTTCTGGCCCCCTGCACTGGCTCAATGAGTGACTCCAAAACTTCTCTGGAGCACCCACCATTCGCAGGGCCCTGGGAGGGCTCTACAGAGGAGTCAACTCCGTGATCTGCCCAGGAAGTTAGCGGGCACTGGAGGGTTCAGATGAGCATGTGCCCGAGTGACTGAATTCTAAGGCAGACTAAAATAACGCAACAGCCCGGGGTGCGGCGTAAACATCAGACAGAGCCAGGACACCCTTGGGAAAGTCATCGCTGGAGCCTAACGTGTGCGAAATGCAAGGAGCAGCACCTGTTTGAAGGATGGCCTGAATAAGCTCTGATGTGAACCAAAAACAAAACCCACTGCCACCGAGTGAATTCCAACTCATAGCGACCCTATAGGACAGAGTAGAACTACTCCAGAGGGTTTCCAAGAAGCACCTGGTAGACATGAACGGCTGACCTTTTGGTTAGCAGCTGTAGCTCTTAACCACGGCACCACCATGGCTCCGGATGTAAAAGTCTCCTTGCAAAACAGTAAAGCCCTGACATGGTGTCTTAGGATTTGGGGCGAGATAGAACTGCTTCCACCTGGTCCACAGCTTCCCTCCATCTTTTCAGGACGGGACAACCTCCATCAGTGGGATAGCCATTCCCAAGCATTCACAGCAATTGGCTACCATTTCTAAGGTCTTAAAAGGAGCATAAAATCTGTGGCCAACCAGTCAATTCCAACCCATGGCCACTCCATGTGTTACAGAGCAGAACTGCTCCATAGGGTTTTCTTGGCTGTAATCTTTACAGAAGCAGATTGCCAGGCCTTTCTTCCGTGCCACCCCTGGACAGGCTCGAACCTCCAGCCTTTAGGTTAGTGGTCGGGGACACCAGGGGACATCAGGCGGCACATCAGTCTTCAAACAATCCTGCAGGTCATCATCACCTGCTCCCAAACGAGGAACCTGATTCACAAGATAAAGTCAGTTGCTTGAGGCTGCCCAGCTGATAAGTGGGAAGATGGGACGGGGACCCGAGTGTGTACGGGCAGGTGTTCAGAGCACGGGCCCAGCCACGCTGCGGGGACTCTCTCTGTCCCAGAGTGATTCACAGGCAAATTGTCATGGAGGCTCATTTCTGCAATGTGAAATTAGTGTTGTTTTTCTTTTTAAAGAACTGAACTTAATAGAAAACATCAGAGCACATTACTGTTTTGTGAGACGTGTTTGTGGGGTAAGTGTGTGAAGCGGGTTGCTGTATAAAATGAGCTTCTTACCAAAGGGGTCTTCCTTGGCTCTGTGCTGTCCAATGTATTCAGCCAACACACTGAAGGCTTGTTTATCCAATCTGCAATCTCAAAGCTGGGAGGCACAGCTAACATGTCAGGGAGCCAAATCAGGACCATCAGGAATGGGAACTCACTTGAAGATGGGCAGAAACTACAACAAGATGAAATCTTAACAGCTGGGCATACAAATAACCCCACATTTGGATTCCAAAAATTGACTATGTCAGTGCATGACGGGAAAGTGATTTGAGAGTAGACCATGTAAAAAAAGAGCTGCAGGGGTTAGCTGGGGTAAGTTACACGTGAACCAGTGGTACAGTGAGGGTAGTAGAACCCGTTGCCGTTGAGCTGATTCCAACTCATAGCGACCGCATAGGACAGAGAACTGCCTCACAGGGTTTCCAAGGAATGACTGGCGGATTCGAACTGCCGACCTTTTGGTTAGCAGCCGAGCTCTTAACCACTGCTCCACTGGAGCTCCAAAAGAAGTGGCATGTCCCTAAAAAGGGAGGCCAATGCCCTCCACTCAATTCAGCGCTGCTCTGGCCAAGTCCTGAACGCTCTGCCCGGATGTGGTGGCACACCAGGAGGGCACGTGAGGCCCTGAAGGTATGTGAAAGCCATCAGCGTCATCGTCAGGAGCTTCATGTCTAAAGGACTGACTGGGTGAGAGGAGATGCCACCCAGTTCTGTGGCACCTGGAATGGCACTTAGGGCCAGTCTTCGATGGGTTGGAGTTACAGGGACGATGTCCGCTTAATCTTAGAAGGCCCTACTATCAAAGAAACTGGGTGCCTGAGGGCCCAGAGGGGGGCAGAAGTTCTCCCTTAGAGATGCTTAGAAGCTCAAAGACCTTCTGTCTGAAGAGGGACCCTGTGCAGGCAATGCCCGCTAGGGGAGGTATGGGCAGAGTCCTGAATAGTCTGGTTAAAACCCTGGCTGACCGTCAGAATAACCAAAAAACAAGAAAAAAACCCGCTGCCGTCGAAGTCGATTCCGACTCACAGCGACCCTATAGGACAGAGTAGAACTGCCCCCTAGAGTTTCCAAGGAGCGCCTGGTGGATTACAAACTGCCGACCTTTCGGTTAGCAGCCGTAGCACTTAACCACTTTGCCACCAGCGTTTCCTCAGAATAACCTGGGTTGTTTAAAAAACATTGATTCCAGCCTCACATCAGTTCTACTGAATCAAAATCTCCAAGGGTAGGGGTGAGAGAATCTGCAAGTTTTTGTTCTGGATTAGAAGAGACTAGACAAAATAGTAAAATGCAATCGGTGAACCTTGACTGCAACTTGGATTTTAAAGAGGTAGAAAAGGCATTTGGGGAAGGCCTCGGCGCGTTTTATTATCAACTATCAGATGATGCTGGCTTGTTGATCGTTTTCTTAGACGTAATCACAGGATTCTGGAAACATGAGGGAATGCCCTTAGTCTTAAGCGATGAGAGCCGAAGTATGAAGAAGGGAAGTCATGTCTACGACTAATTTCTTTTTTAACAATAACTTACTTTTAAATGGTTCAAGAGTAAAGCAAATGAGGCAAACCGTTTGGAGGAGGGAACATTCATTTTATTGCGCTTTCACCTCTGCCATAGGCTTGAGATTTTTCAAAGTTTCAGGCTGGGGGTAAAATTAACCTGCCTAGCCTGTCCTGGTCTGAGCCAACCTTCGTTCCCGGATGAAATAACCCCTGTGGTTCCGTCCAGCCTGACAGCCGGGAGCATGAAGTCTGATCTACGTTTTGCAGCTTACCTACCGAGCTGTAAGGAGGTTGTGAATGTGGGTGCTGTCACAGCTGAGCGGCGGAGACTGAGGGTGCTGCATCGGGCCACAGTGACCCCTAGCGGTGCTCCATGCACTCGAGGACAGAGCACCCCAGGCATCCTGGCCTGTTGAGAACGCTCGGCA
This sequence comes from Trichechus manatus latirostris, assembly GCF_000243295.1. Classification (NCBI taxonomy): domain Eukaryota; kingdom Metazoa; phylum Chordata; class Mammalia; order Sirenia; family Trichechidae; genus Trichechus; species Trichechus manatus. The sequence goes on from NW_004443985.1 coordinate 1,637,530, forward strand.
GTAGCCCACCCACCACACCCCAGCTGCCTGGATTACACATGGCCCAAGCCAAACATGGCTCACCTGCCGGACCCCCTCTGACAGTCCATCGCTGAAGGCAGGGCTGGACTGGAAACAGAAGCAATGGGTAAGTGCTCAGCTGCTAACCGAAAGGTCAGCTGTTTTAACCTACCAGCAGTACCACAGCACGGGAGAGAAAGACCTGGCACTCTGTTCCCGTGAAGACAACTGCCTATAAAACCCTACAGGGCAGCTCTACTCTGCCACACTGCGTCACTGAGTCAGAATCGACTGGATGGCACACAACAGGTCCTGAGAGATGATCTCCACAAATGAGGACATCCAGAAAAGCCATCAGACGGCGAGGCTGGGTTTGGAGGCAGGAAGGAGTTCCATGCTCAACAAGGGGCCACCCCGACCAGCTCCACAGAATGAATTAGAGGGGGAGAAAGAAGGAGGCAGGCAGAGGTATGCTGAGGGCTCATGAGCAGGGCCCAGGGCCACAGTCCCCGAGGGCAGAGGCAGGCTCAGGGATAGGCATGGACACTAGAGATTCACGGAGTTGCTGTCAGTGACACCTCTGTACTCACAAGGATGAGACCAGGGACATACAGGTGACAGTGCCAAAGCCCAGGCTCATTCCAAGGGTAGGTAGGACTGCGGGCTGAGCCCAGCTCTGCCAGGAGTCACGCCCTCAAGATCAGACTGTTTCTTTCCTGCTGGGCTCTACTCAAAGTCCCAAAGGAGGGACGGAGGTTTCCAAGTGTCTGAAGGCCAAGATGTGAGGGGCAGACACACTAGCGGGTGTGGAGGGGACCAGCACACCCCTTCTCCTACCCCTGCGACCCTCTGTGAGAGGTACACCTTTGCTACAATGTTGGCGAGGCTCAATCCAGAGACCGGAGCCTGGAGTCTCACCATAAAGCTGTCCCTGGAGGGGAGGAAGACTAGGGAGAAAGACAACCCCACAGATGGGGGCTTTCCGGGAGGAAGCGGACGAGAAGGCAGCCGGACCCAGGGAGGAGCTGACGAGATGGTGATCTGCTCAGGTTTGGAAAATGGGGTGCTTCTCTGATCAGAGGGACATAACTGATGCCAGGGTCTGCTGGTCACGTGAGAAGGCCTGAGGTGATGTGACCCGGGGGGAAATGCACCTTTTAGACTCTGTCTGGAGGACGATTAAGGAGCGTCGAGACAACCCGGGCATCACTGCTGTACACTGACATTCTTACATACACACGAGAAGTGCGAGACCACGTCTGTACTACAAGCACATATCTTTATTCTCCACAGTGACCAGGTAGCATTTTTCATACAAAATAAAAAATCTAAGACACTTTATTATCTAAAACTCAAGACTCTCCACCATCTTGGGGGAGAGGCGGGAGAAAAGCATGAGAAGTAACTCCAGGGCTGTGACCCCTCAGGCCAGAGCATAGACAGTGACAGGCCTGCGAGAGGGAAGCTGGGTGTCTCCTCCAGCGACGGGTAGTAGGCACGCAACCCTCACCCATCAGCACCATCCCACAGGCTCCTGGAGAAACACCCGGCCCCACCATCAGCTCTCCACTGAGGAGAGAAAGTACCGGATTTCTTGGTCACTGTGACATTCTGGCTCTTAATCCCAAGAAGGACTGGCACGCACTAATGGGGAACAGTGTGCCAAGACAAATGGTATTAATCAGGCTACTGTGTTCTAATCCCCAACTTCCTACTTTTTTACCCAAATAAAGGAGCAGAACAAGGTCGATCATTATCATCTTAAAGCTACGGCATTTCTGTTACAAACACAGAAAACACCACAAAACTCGTTCTTAGAGTATCACTCAGAAAGACAGCACGGTGGGAAGACACATTCAGACAAGCTCTTACACCCTCAAGATACTCCACTACCTGGAGTTAGGAGGAGGAGCCCTGGTGGCACAGCGGTTAAGGGCTTGGCTGCCATCCAAAAGGTCGACAGTTAGAATCCACCAGCCGCTCCTTGGACACCTTATGGGGCAGTTCTACTGTGTCCTACAGGGTCACTCTGAGTCGGAATCGACTCAACAGCAAAGGGCTACAGTTATGATAGGCCATGAAGGGCTTCCATGTAAATCCAACGTAGACATCTGGCTCAGAAAACCAGCCTCTGTTTCCCCATGAGGAGATCAGGGTCTCTGTGTCTGCGGCCTTAAGCACCACTTGCTCTATGCTGCCCTGGTAGGCAAGCACAAAGGTAAGCAAGTCAGGAGCTGGACTGTGGGCACAGGCCCTTCTTAAGCTCCTTATTCTCCAGGCAAAAAGCTCACCTGGAAGCAAGAACACATGGATTCAGCACCACTTGGAGGCTAAGAGAATTGCATCCCTGAAGGCAGGCAGAGACTGATCAATCCCACAAAGCTTGTCTTCTACTGTGGAATACGTGCTGTGACTATTTCTTCCCAAAGAAGTAGGAAGGCTCAACTCAGAGAACATGAACGTCCCTGTGGCTCTCCTGGCAGACGAGAAACCAGACCCTTCCCACCAAGCACATGCCAAGATCAGAGATACCCACGGAAACAGGCATTTCTGAGCCAAAAGCCTCAGTGTCAGGGAACAGACAGGAATCTACCTCATGCTTTCTTCTCTCGGCCCTGTGTGCCTCATACCTCATGGGCTTCTTTGGAAAGATGAACCCTGGACAAGTTACTTACGCCCTCTAAGCCTCTATTTCCTCACGGGTAGAATGGGGACCAGTGGTACTCGCCTCGTACGGGCGCTGTGAGAATACGTGTAAACCACTGAGCTTGGTACATAGAGCACACGAAGGGAGCACAAGATGTAGCTGTTGATGCTTCTCCACAGACAGAAGTAGAAGGGTGGCGGTCCAGGCGGGAAACAGGAAACAAACACAGCCCATGTGCACTGAGATTTCTAAAAGCCATCTCCAAGGCCAACGCAGGTCCCAGAGAAAAGATGTACAATGGCGTCATGGATTGAATTATGTCCCCCCAAAAATGTGTGTATCAGTTTGGCTGGGCGATGATTCCCAGTACTGTGTGGTTGTCCTCCATTTTGTGATTGTAATTTTATGCTAAAGATGAGTAGGGTGGGACTGTAACACCCTTACTAAGGTCACATCCCTGATCCAATGTAAAGGGAGTTTCCCTGGAGTGTGGCCTGTACCACTTTTTATCTTACAGGAGATAAAAGGAAAGGGAAGCCAGCAGAGAGTTGGGGACCTCGGACCACCAAAACAGCAGTGCTGGGAGCAGAGTGTGGCCTTTGGATCTGGGTTTCCTAAGCAGAGAAGCTCCTCGACCAGGGGAAGATTGATGACAAGCATCTTCTTCCAGAGCCGACAGAGACAGAAAGCCTTTCCCTGAAGCTGATGCTCTGAATTTGGACTTCTAGCCTACCAGACTGTGAAAAAATATATCTCTTTGTTAAAGCCATCCACTTGTGGTATTTCTGTTACAGCAGCACTAGATGACCAAGACAAACGGGCTCCGAGGAGGCAGAGAATACATCAAAAACACTGCATAATTTGGAGGCATTAAAATAAATGGTGCCTTCACATACTATGGAGCCCTGGTGGCGCAGTGGTTAAGAGCCTGGCTGCTAACCAAAAGGTCAGCAGTTTGAATCCACCAGCTGCTCCCTGGAAACGCTATGGGCAGTTCTACTCTGTCCTGTAGGGTCACCATGAGTCGGAATCGACTCGAAGGCAACGGGTACAGGTCTCACACACTATGCACACTATGCATCCAGAGGGCCATGAACAGCATCACACTGCGTACAGTCCTCCTGCTCACCCGACACGGGAGCGACACCTCATCTACAGGCGTAGCACCTCCCATAATAGTTAGTTCCCACGTCAAATAAAATACTGCCAAAAAACTGCCGATCCTTCATCTTTTGGGGTAAATTTAAACTTAAATTTAGGATTCCATCGTTTTTTATACTTAAAGCAAGCCACTAAAATATATTGGCATGAAGAGGGCATGCCGGCTTTATTACAGATGGCATCCCACGTCTTCTGAGATTGAAAACTAGGATGGCTTTCTCTCCTGGGCTCCTGACTGCTCCTTAGCTTTGAGCTCTTCTAGTTTCTTCTCATAGACACTGAGGAAGTGACCGTCTGGCTCAATTCCGGCTTTCTTCAGATTCTCCATGATCTTTTCCAGTCTGAGCACGGATGACGCCCCCTCAATCTTTCTTGTGCTCAAGTACAGAGTGAACTCTTGGAAATCCAGAAGCTTACAGGTGTCCACAGCGCAGAGATTCCTGATAGTGTTAGTCCTGTCCAAACGAGGAAAAAACACCAGTCCTGACAACTTCTCGAGGTCCTGGAGGCTCATCTGGAATTCAGTGAGCGGGGGTTGGAAGCCAATGGCCTCGTTGGGCACCACAAAGGCCCCTAGTGCCAGGGGTTCAGGAGACACTGGACTTTTGCGCGCCAGGATCACTTTATAAAGGTGTGAAGGAACTGCCACGTCGTCCTGCCCGATCACCTAAAAACAAAGCAGCTGTCTTAGTGAAGCTCACTGGTGCCAGCAGTTCCTGTATAAACAACCCCAATCCATCCCAGTGAATTTAAATTCAACTGCCAAAGTCATTATCAATCAAGATACAGACTCAGAGAAGATGGGCATCTGATAGGTAGATTCTGATTGCATTCTTTAAAATCAAGTCACCCCAAAGAGCAGGGACCACATTCTCTGCTGTGTTTGTGAGCCAAGGGACAAAGGAATACCATGAGTAGGTCCTGGGCTTTTTAACGAACAAGGAGAAAGGCCATTTCCCCTTCATCACAGTCAGAACTTCCGGTGCTCTAGCCCCCGAAGGTCAGAACTGCCAACCTGGGCACTCCCAGCTCTAGAAATAAAAACATGGCCCTAGTTTATCAAACTCACTAGGAGCTAAACAAATCACCTCCATAGAAGCAGCCAGACACGTCACATCAGCATTACCATCTCTGGTATCACCTAAACTGTGGCTCATTTTTAAAATTAAATGAAGTAAATGTAAACATTTGCTCAGAGTTTTGCACACGCTCAGGCCTGCTATCAAACACAGAACTTCTGGATGTGTCATCAAACCAAACACTTTGAAAAGGTATCCACACGGTGAAGAAGCCAGAGCCAGGGTCAGCCCAGAAAACATAACTCAGTTGCCTGTGTAGGTTGGCTGTAATAATGAAATAATACTATTACGAAATCTTTTCAAATTTCCTTCCAATTGGCTTAAAAGCCGTATCTGTTTTCTGAAAAAGAAAAACTGAACATCCATTTCCTCAATGATCCCCAATAAAACAACATAATCCAACTAAAACACACTCGTGGCATCACTGCCCCTCCCAGCCCTCCCTCAGTAAGAGCAGGCACTCGTTGCTGAGCAGACAGCTCTGCCAGCTGCAGGGCTCCCTGCTGGAGCCCAGAGAAGGCAGAGGGATGAGAGCCACAAAAGAGGGCTCCCTTCTGTATTTCACATGTGCCTAGCTACATGGCGTACGGCAAGACCTCAGGAACGCCATGGCCATCTGCTGTCTGTCACGCATGGAGGCCCCACTGCCCAAGACTAACTGCAGGGCTGCAGCGAAGGCCCATCCACAGGAATGACTTCTGTTCCTTTGTAACTGTCTTTGTTACTGAGAACGGTTGGTCAGGGTGAAGTTTAGAGTGAAGTTTATGAAACTATACACTCAACAGACACAAAATCACTTTCTTTCTCTTTAACAAGTCATTTACGCAGCTGGGAAAATAAACATACTCTTTCAAGCAAAATATATACTGACAGTTAAACCTATGGAGGTCCGCAGCTAGGCCACAGATCATCAACAGATGGTCAATTCAACAATGGAACTGAGAGGTCCCCATCCTGGCACTGCTCAAAACACAGAAGGGAACAAGTGTTAAAGTAGATGCAGCTTGGTGTCTGCTCTCAAGGAGCTTTCCCTCTAGTCAGGGAGCCAACAGCCACAGCACTCATCGCAGGCACAAACGACAGCACTAAGGGGGTGCAGGCAAGTCGGGACCAGAACCCAGGGCACAGCTGCAGATGAGCCAGTTCCCAGGAGGGAGATGCTGAAATGGTCTTCAAGAGTTCCAGGCGCTGGCTGGGGATCCAACAGTATACGCAGATTCTTGGTGCCACCTGGTGGACAACTGCAGCACATTCCAAGACTCCAGCTGTAAGAAGCCTTCCAGACCATTCTGATTCTGTTCTCTCCTCATGGACTCTCTGTCTACAAACCAACGGCAATTTTCAAAAATAACTAATCGGTCATGCCCATCTGCTGCCAACCAGACCTTCTAATCAGGTTCACCAAATTCCAGGCAAAAGCAAAGAAGCTTGACATGTAAAGCTCCACAGCTTTACTCATGGAAATGTACCATTCCCATCAGGTTTTCAGGAACTCTAGCAACACCCAGAAGGTCCCACTGGTACTTCTGGAAACCCTGTGGATGCAGAAATTCCTACTAAGAACATCCGTGACCTTCTCTCAATATTTCAACAGAAAGGGTAGAAAACTATCCCTAGAAAGAAAGATGAAAACAAAAGCTACACCACTCACTACCCTGCTGTTCTCAGGACGGAAACATCTTTGACCTAAAACAAGGACCAGTCCTATTTAGGAATTCAGTCCTGTTTAGGAATTCAGAAAACCCCATGTTTCTTCCCTGAATTTAAGACTTAAAAAAAAAAAAAAAAAAAACCTAAAATATTGGGGGGCTATCTCCTTTGGGGACAACTCAACCTGCGTTAAGCTTTTCCCACTTTTGAGAAAATTGGGAGACTTTCAGAAAAATGTTTCCAGAAACAGCAAGGGCACTGAAGCTGAGTGATTCAGGGGCTCGGCAGCCCAGAGAACTGGTGGGGTCCTGGCTTTGCCACTGTGCTACAAAGTCACATCCACCAGTATCTTGTTTCCTCATTTATAAAACAGGTAATGACCAGACCCATGCTGTCTATCTCACAGAGCTGTTATGAAGATACAATGGCATACCAGTTCAGAAAATATTTCAAGATCTCCAACAGCTACGTAGAAAGCTGTGTGTGGTGGACGTCGTTCCTCAGAAGACAGGGAGAACCGTTTGTGGTACAAAGGACGGTTTCTGCAGAGGGCCAGTGGGGACCAGTTAAAGGAAGACAGTGATTCCGGAGAAGTCAGGCTGGGCACAGCTGACGCCCCAACAAAGGACATGAGGGCGTAGTGTGAATCAGCTCTCGGTATCAGTCAATCAGCAACGAGCCTTTTCACGTGATTTAGGTATAATAACACTTTACAAAGGAAGCCCTCACTGCTGTTAAATTACCAAAAAGCACTTAACTCTCTTGTCAAGACTGTAACAAAAGCCAGAAATCAACTGGAAGTGGCTAGAAAACACAACATATACACCAGTCGCAAGCGGCGCTCACTCTAGACCTGAAGTTCCTTTTCTTACGGCCGGCTGGGCTCCCTTCCTTCCCCTGCTCCCCGATCCCGCAGCACTGGCCTTCACACGGACTCCGTGCCCGAAGAGACTGGCACACACAACACCCAGGCTAAGCCTGTCCGCTTACCGCTGTTGTTAGGTGCCGTCAAGTCGGTTCCGACTCACAGCGACTCTCTGTACAACAGAACGAAACACTGCCTGGTCCTGCGCCATCCTCACAATTGTTGCCATGTTTCAGCCCACTGCTGCAGCCACTGTGTCAATCCACCTCATCGTGGGTCCGTTTATAGCATCAGATATATAACAACCGCGCCTTAAATAAAACATTAAGCAGGATCATAAGAAAAATATAAATAAGTACCTGCTAGAAGCAGACAGATACAAGACATTTGGTCATATTCCCCTGGTAAAACAAAAAAAGAAATTCCTAAAATAAGACTGGTGGAACACACCAAGAAAGCAGGCCCTTAAAAAGTCACAGCAATCCAGTGAGGAAACCGTGGTGGCTTAAGAAATGGGGAATCAGGGCAGGAAGAGCAGGGAGGTGTGGGAAAGCCAACAGGACGTGGCTGGCCCTGTGTTATCTGCAGCAGAGGCGCAAACCTGCAAGCCACTACCTCCCACCCTGCACACCTGCCCCGGGCCAGGCTGGGAGCCCGCCTGCCACGTCACACAGGGGCAGGCACCATCTTCCCAGACTACTGATCCTGCTTGAAGATTCAGAGTGGGGGCAAGGACGTGCTTCACAAGTAAAATCATTTAAGATACTATTTTTCAATTAAAACAAGTAGATGTGGAAATAAAAGTTTGCCTAAAGATAAAACAGGGAAGCTGAAAAAAAATTACTCCCTTATCTGTTCAGGTAATGCCTCAAGATGCCTGGGGCACGTTTTCTATATATCACCCCCCCGCCCCGCCCGCCCCCGCCAGGAGCTGGAGGGAGTCTGGAAAGTGCTGCTGCAGAAGGAACACAGGCAGTTACAACTTCTACCATCCCCACCCCCAGCACGTCTAAGCTCTGAAGCCCGCTTTCTTGTCGGGTCGGTCCTGACGTCTAGGCCAGAATCTTCAGGTATGTGTCACTTGCCCGGAATCAATCTCTTCCTGAAACTGGCAGGTGAGAGCAAGCACATGGCCGACCTCGGCTGTGATACAGGGGTGATTCTGATTGGAGCTGTCGGCTGACTCACTTCTGATAAAATCACTGCTACCCATCTCCCCTCAGGCTCACACACCCACTCTCATCTTAGGATGCTCTGATCCTTTCCTACATATTCCAAAAGACATTTCTGCCTGGCTATAAGAAATCTTTCTCCTGGCCCATTTTCTGTTCTGACTTTTGCATGCTAGCTAATATCACTTGGAACTGCTCTGCATCCTCAGCATCTCTTCTTACTGCTGGCCTCAGCTTTTGTATATGAAGCTCGGCAATCCCTTTACTGGAGACTCTGAGAGCTTCAGAGAACAGTCTATGAATGACTGACAATTTTCATACACGTCAGACAGACCCGTGTTTGGATCTCCCCTTTGACAGTTACTAGCTATGTGACTTGGACTTGACCTCTCAAAGCCTCGATTTCCTTGTCTATTTAAGATGATAACCACTGCTTCTTTGTAAGGGTTATTGTGAGGACTGAATGAGATATCATATATAAAGCTACTTATACACCGCCTGGTATATAGGGCCCTGAATAAATGCCAGTGCCTTTCTTCACTTCCTCCTAAGTATAAACACATACAGACTTCACTGCCTGGGTAAAAAACTAAATAAATGCCTCTGTTTTCACTGGGTGCTTTCTCCTAAAAGAAGATTCAAAGTGTACTTGTAAACAAGCAGTGAATATTAAATGGCTGAATCTGAGAAAACCAAACCCTTCCCAAGCATTCTGAATTGCCTACATAATTCTAAGACATTCCCTTGGCAACAGGAGCTTACCATCTAAATCATCTGCTCCTTGAGAGGAGCAGACTAGTCTGCAGGACTGGGCAAGGCTGTGTCCCCTTTCTCAGCATCATCAAAGGATATCATATTACCCACATTTGTTTTACTATGGATTACCTACTTTTAAATGGCCCAGCTTGCTAGAGAATAGCCTGATCTATTAGCTAGGTATTCAAGGTTTCTGCCACCTAGCCCTAACCGTTCTTTGCTTTTCGTCTCCTTCCCTGTATGAACGAATGCTGTAACTCAACTGTCTGAGGAACTCTGTGTTTCTCAGCACATATCCTATCTTCTCCTCTCTCTTCCCCTTGCCTAGCTTTGCCTCTTACGTCTGTTTTCCTCCACCAAGTTCTCCCCAGTTTATGTATGTATAGGTGTACGTGCGTACATACGTATACGATTTTTGGCCCAATGAAATTACTTAAAGTGACAAACTCTGAGATAATCTTTCCAGTTTAATTTACTAAAGGACCAAATGTTGTTTTCGTGCTAATAGATACACTAAAGATTTTTAAGCTTAAAATTCTACCTGAAATCAAGCTTGATCTGAAGAATAATGCAACTCTAACAAAAGCTGTATTATCATGGAGAAATTATTAGTGACAAATGAAATATATAAAAGCAGACGTCACTCTGTTATGCTTCTAAGAAAGACGAAAAGCCACCATGTCTCCCCAAGGGTATGCGCGCCTTACGCAGGGCACAACACACACAGTTACCGCTTCTTCACGAGCAGGGTCTAAACCCCCTTCCTGAAAACACAGGAACACGGAAGGAGAGAAACGGCCTTCCCAACAGAGACCCACCAAAGGCAAGAGAATCTGCAGACTAAGCTCTTTGGGGACCTCTCTCCACCCACTATAAAAGGCTAAAAATAAATGTGATGAACACATGACAAGCAAAACAGCAGACTGAGCACTCAGGAATCACCTCGTCATCCAGATCTTGGTTTCTAAATACCAATTCCCGCTGAAAGGAACGAAGGCTTCCTGGAGAAATGGCCAAGAAAAGTGCAAGATGGGCCTGGAATACTGTGTTATGCCAGAAAGCAGAAAGTGCTAAAAAAATAAATAGATAAACTCCACCAGACTGAGTCCAGTACAACTGGATGGTGCCCAGCTACCACCACTGACTGCTCTGACAGGGATCACGATAGAGGGTCCCGGACAAAGCTGGAGAAAAATGGAGAACAAAATTCTAACTCACAAAAAAAGATCAGACCTACTGGCCTGACACAGACTGGAGAAACCCCGAGAGAATGGCCCCTGGACCCTTTTAGCTCAGTAATGAAGTCATTCCTGAGGTTTACCCTTCAGCCAAAGATTAGACAGCCCCATAAAACAAAATGAGACTAAAGGGGCACACCAGCCCAGGGACAAGGACTAGAAGGCAGGAGGGGGTATGAAAGCTGGTAATGGGGAACTCAAGGTTGAGAAGGGAGAGTGCTGACATGTCGTGGGGTTGTTAACCAATGTTATAAAACAATATGTGTACTAATTGTTTAATGAGAAACTATTTGTTCTGTAAACCTTCATCTAAAGTACAATTAAAAAACAAAAACAAAGATATAAACAGAAAAATAAGACAAAAAATGGTGAAAGACACGTCAAAAAGACACAGGAGCCAGTTTAAAGGGGTTCCCAGTGGCCAAATCTGGGACACTTTGTATATCAGAATGAATAACCACAGTAAACTGATTAAAACTCATTGTACAGATAAAGAATCTTTGAGTCTGTATTTATAATAAGAAGGAAAAGTTCTTCCTTACAGTAGAATGTTAGTAATAAATGTAGAAGGAATAATAGCTAGAAAATCACCATCTGGCAGCTATCACAGTAATAACTAATTCAGGTTAAGAA
>NW_004443985.1:1651646-1656831 GCF_000243295.1 Trichechus manatus latirostris
TGTGAATGGACCAAGAACACACAAAACACCCTGATCTTCATTTCTCACACTCTATATTGGGTCAGGTTTAATAACACCCACAGGTTATGAATCAAAGACTAGTCCTCGTCCTTGCAAAGCCTGCCTAGGTGACAGCCGGGCCTGTAACTTCAGTTTGCCAGCACAAACAGCCATTCCATAAATGCCTTTGGATAATAAAAACAGCAGCTTCTCCTAAAGTGAGAAACAGGTGGGCTTCTGTGGCAGGTGGGCCAATCAAAAGCTGTCCCAACTAGACAGGTTATGATCAGGAAGCCTTCACCTCTCTTGAGATCTTAAAGAATGCATAAATACAAAGATACACAGTGAATGGTTGGGAGAAGAGGAGTAGAAAGTGGATAAAATTTAACAAAAGTTAAAATATTATGTAGATGTACATGTTGTTGGGGTTAGGTGCCGTCGAGTCGGTTCCAACTCATAGCGACCCTACAGAACAGAGCAGAACTGCCCCATAGGGTTTCTAATGAGCAGCTGGTGGATTCAAACTGCCAGCCTTCTGGTTAGCAGCCAAGCTCTTAACCACTGCACCACCAGCGCTCCTAATGTATATGTAATATACATAAAATATAAACATTAAAACGGAGAGAAGAATCTCACAGGGATCAACATTAATCCTGTGCCATGAACTGCGCGTGATAACTAACTCAGCGGCCCTCTGCACGAGGTCCAAAAAAACCCACAGAACATAATCTCCCAAGTTGGCCTCACTGTTTCATGGATTCAGTGAGGTAGGGAATTGGATCATACCCTACAAAGCACAGTGATCTACCACACTGATATACAGAGAAACCAAGACACAGGTATTACCCTGCACCTGCCATCAGGTTTATTAAGTTTATTGAAAGACAGGCTTCTTCTATAACACCCCGGCTCTGACTACAAAAACCTGTGGTCCAGCTGGGGCTGTAAGTCATGCAAACCTCCAGGGCCTGCCAGGAAGCGTGTAATTCGGAGGCCCTGGCTCCAGCCACAGAACGTGGTAAAACAGCCTTTCTGGAACTACTGGCAAGAGAGTCAAAACCACGTAGGATATTTTTAAAATTACAACAGTTGTTTAATATTAACACTATTTGTCTTAACTCACTACAATAAAGATTAAAGTAGAAAAACATATGATCTACCTAGATTTGACATCTAGATATTTAGGAAGGCATTTAATAAAATTGAACACTCACGATAAGCTAGGAATAAGCCTAGGTAATTTCACTGGAGAAAGTCTTCCTGAAACAGATTAATTCCTCTGCTACTTTACTCCGGATTTCGAGGCTTCTCTGTGGCCTAAGGGGCCCTGGTGGTGCTGTGGTTAAGAGCTCGGCTGCTAACCTAAAAACGCTGGCAGTTCAAATCCCCCAGCCAGTCCTTGGAAACCCTGTGGGGCAGTTCTACTCTTATCTATAGGGTCACTATAAGTTGGAATTGATGCGACCGCAATGGATTTCGTTTTTTGGTCTACGGCCTAAAATATGACCCATTTGTATAAATGGGTACTTTTTACCTAATACGTGTCAAGAACTGAAAGAGGCTTATTAAAACCTTCCAATACTACTTTATCCTGTCCGTTTCTTTCTGTATTTACAACAATATTTGCTTTTATAAACACTGATTATACGGAACTGAGTACATACAAGTATAGGAGTTATGTCCATTTTGGAATTTCCACCTTAAATGCAATGTTGCCTGGTACTAATTATCACAATCCCTGTTTACTTTCTGTTTGAATTTGCTTAGTTTATCTTTGCCTGTTTTACAAAACTTTCAATCTTTGAGTTAACAGTTAATTAGTAATTAGTCGGCTTTTGTTTTCTGATCTGAGATTTTCCTTTCAACGATCCAGTATATTACATTTACACTAGGGTCGCTAAGAGTCGGTATCGACTCAACAGCCAGGGGTTTGGTTTTGGTGTTAAAACATATAATTCATCTGTCACCTTATTTTAATGTTTCCTTAGTTTTCTATCTTTTGTTACAGTCTTTTTGTTTTGTTGTTAGTGGAGAGAGTTGCTCCTACAGTGTTCACTTTATACTTTCACATATGCAAATATGTTAACAACAGAAAGAGAACCTTCTTCCAAAATGCAGAACTTCAGAAATACAACTACCCATGTGCCCTTCCTGAAAAAGCTACCTAGATATGATTGAGCCAACTGAAAGGTCAATCAGATAAGGAACTCAGAACACGGAAAGACTGTGAACAGTGAATCCATTTGAGACCCTATTTCTCCCAGCATCTGAAATGAACCAGTGCACACTGACAGCCCCTAGGGAAGATGAAGAAGTCAGTGTGCTTACATTGCTGTTCCTCTCCCCACTTCCCTTATGACCCCCCAGTTGCTACTGGCACAGTCTTTAATTTTTCTTTACTATAAAATCATTACCTTTTTACATTGGGTAGCTATATTTCAAGAACAGTATCTATTACAGTCTGTTCTGCAAAAGTAATTACCAGACTTAATTCTATGTTCAAATGGATTCACTGTTCACAGTGTTTCCGTGTTCTGAGTTCCTTATCTGATTCACCTTTCAGCTGGCTCAATCATATCTAGGTAACTTTTTCAGGACGGGTACACGGGTAGTTATATTTCTGAAGTTCTACATTTCGGAAGAAGATTCTCTTTCCATTGTTAACTTGACGTTGTCAGTGACAACCCATCTGTTTAATGAATTCTTGGGTCACATCTTTTTACCCTGACACTCTGTAGACATCATCCCATTCTCTTCAGGCACTTAATGTTGCTGAGAATCCTTAAGTCAGCCTCCAAAGAATAATAATAGCAGCTTACATTTACCATGTGCTAGGTACCAAGCGGCTGCTAACAGAAAGGTTGGCGATTTGAACTCCTCAGCTACTCCATGGGAGAAAGATATGGCAGTCTGCTCCCATACAGATTACAGCCTAAGACACCGCATGGAGCCGTTCTACTCTGTCCTACAGGGTCACTAGGAATCAGAATTCACTCAAAGGCAACAGGTTTGGAAGTACCCAACAATGATCCTAACAACCCAATGAGGTAAATACTATTATTATGCAAATTTCATGGATGAAACTGAACCCTAAAGACATTAATTTTCCCAGGGCTACACGTAAGTAAGTGGCAGAGCAGGATACAAGCACAGATCGGACATGAAATCTGTGCTGCGAATGACTACAACCACACTTCCAGATGTGAGGGGATAACACCCAAACAGGGCACTGTAAGTTCCTCCTGTGGCCTGCTACTCGGGGGCCCTTTTCGGAACTTCCTCGCTTATTTCCAGTTTGATTAGAGGAGATGTGTCAAATCAGTATCCTTTTATAATCTAGTCCACACTGCACTGCATCTTGCAGATATTATCTGAACTTCTCTGATACAGGACTGTGGACACTCCCTGGTTTCAGTATAAACAAAACTTCCCTCTCTGTTTTTTTGGTGTTATTCATTTCTGATGGTTTTGAGGAAGAGAAAAGTAAAAATGTGTTTTTCCTCTGTAATGCTTCCTGGACTCCAGACGGACTAGAAGTTGACAAAACTGAAGGCAGAGAAACTCACTGGAGGCCTCTGGATATTGCGAGTGTTTGGCACTTCCACGAAGTCGGAATAAAGAGTAAGAAAGAGAACCGATCAAAGTTGTGGACTCAAAGAAATTAAAAGTGAGAAATGACTCCCAGAATATGAAATACAGGAAAGAAGAGAGAAAAAGTAATCAGAAATGCTGCTTGGGGCATATAATTTACCATTCCGTATACCCTCCTCCCACATGACAGGTACATGAAAGTTTGCCAAACTAATCCCGGTTTGTCGGTGTGAGCATGGCTTGGTCCAACACCACTACAGCCATAGAAAACTGATAATATGGGCTCAGAGGCCCAGAATCTAAAAGAAAATATGGCAGGAAACAAGTAAGACCTGAGAGAAGAGTAAAGCTTTACAACAAAAACAAGACGATCACTCGGTATACTCTCTCCAGGAAGCAGATCTGCCCTCAGGCGCTCCATCCCCAGGACACTAATGAGGGTGAGGACAGCTCACAGGCCTCTTCGAAACTCTCTTCAGTATCACTCACTGACAAACTATTCAGGAGAACCAAGGTCTTCATATATTCCAGTGTAACAGGAATTCTAATTTAAAGGGAGAAATATATACAAATATATGTATTTTTTCATTTTGAATTAATTCCAAACTTAGAGAATTTGTAAGAACAGCATAAAAACTCCTGTATACCCTTCACCCAGATTCACCAGTTACAGCAGTCAGCAGTCCCCTCTTATCCTCAGGGGACACATTTCAAGATCCCCAGTGGATGCCTGAAATGGCAGACAGTACCAAACCCTATATACATGTTTCTCCTATACATACATACCTATGACAAAGTTTAACTTATAAATTAGACACAGTAAGAGATTAACAATAACTAATAATAAAATAGAAGCACTTTACGGCTTCTCTTTGGCATATCCGAACTGCCAGCATCACTACTCCTGAGCTTTGGGGCCATTACTAAGGAAGGGTTACCTGAACACGAGCACCGTCAGCAACTGAACCACGGACGGATAAGGGGGGACTACACTGTAGTATTAACTGTATTAACATTTTGCTCCCTTCACTTTATCACTCTCTTTTCTCTCTCTATACATTCCTCCCCACCTCCCGCAACCTTATGAAAGTCACAGACTCACAACTTTAAGAGCAAAGAAATTCAATTACATAATATAATCACAATACAAGGATCGCAATCAGGAAATTTAACACTAATAAAATACAATTATCTAACCTACAGACGTTACTCAATTTTGTCAATTGTCCCAATAGCGTTCTTTTCAGCAACTTTCGCTTTTCTGGTCTGGCATCCAATCGAATATCACACGCTGTATTTTGTCTTCCTGACTCTTCGGTCTCCAGTAATCTAGAAAAATCGGTTCTTCAACAGAATTGAGAACCCAGATGTAAATCCATCCACCTACGGTCACCTGATCTTCAAAAAGGGCCCAAAGTCCATCAGATGGGGAAAAGACAGTCTTTTTAACAAATGGTGCTGGAAAAACTGGATATCCATCTGCAAAAAAATGAAACAGGATCCGTACCTCACACCATATACAAAAACTACTTCAAAATGGATCAAAGACCTGAATATAAAGCCTAAAACTATAAAGTTCATAGAAGAAAAAATA
>NW_004443985.1:1658716-1669209 GCF_000243295.1 Trichechus manatus latirostris
AAAAAAAAGGTTGAGAAGTTAGAGGGTTGATACGTTGTGGGGCTGTTAACCAATGTCATAAAACAACATGTGTACTTCTGTTTCATGAGAAACTATTTGTTCTGTAAGCCTTCACCTGCAGTACAATTAAAAAAAAAAAATCGGTTCTTCAGTCTTTGCTTTTATGACAGTTACATTTCTTGGGTGTAAGTCATCTATTTTACAGAATGCCCTTCCACTGGGGTTTGCCTGATACTGCCACATGCTAAGATTCAAAGTTATGTGTTTTTGGCAGAAATATCACAGAAACAATACTGTATCCTTGGTGCATCACACCAAGAAGACAGCTATCAGTGAGTCCCACTGCAGGCGATATTAACTTTGATCACATGGTTAAGTGGGGTCTCCCAGGGTCTCCATGGTAAAGCTACTGTTTCTCCCTTTGTGATCGTAAGTAATTTATGGGGAGATACTTTTAAACCGTGTAAATGCCCTACTCCTCATAAAACATTCACCCACTAGTCTTAGCATCCATTGATGGGTCTTGCTAATTTGTTAGTTGACATTCTATAGTAAAGCAGTTTTCTCTTCCACTCTGTGTATTTATGGATTCTTACTCAATTCAACAGGTTTTAATCTATTTTATTTGATATTCAAATAAATTCAGATATAGCAAGGAGGAGTTTCCGCCAAGCTGGAGCCTAATGTCTTTTGGACATGCCCCCAACCACTGCTGCAGCATTTCTTACTTTCTGGCTCAAATGTTCCAATTTACTTCGCACCTGCCCTGCACTAGCCCTTTTCTCCAAGAAGCGCTGATTCCTTTTGGTGGGGATGGATTTTTAGAAACCAGGATCTGGGTTCAAGGTATGTTTGTTGCTAATGGAGTATCACTGCTTCTCTTTCTGTTTCAGCAGAAAAAGCTAGAGAGATATATAACATTTTTTATAAAGTATTGTTTTACACATACTTAACAGAAACATCCACACAAGAAAACTATTTAGTGAAAGGCTCTTAATTAATGGTTAACTTTTCCTTTTAAACTCTGTATAAAATTTTCTTCTACTATACAATAAGCTGTATGTATAAATCAATTTTATGAAAACCAAGTACACAAAAAACTGCAATTTGATACTTAAGGTTTAGAAGTCAGAGCTCTCTTTTCCAGTGATAAGAGTAAAGAGGATTTAACAAAGCTCAAGAGCAATTAACATTTGAAAAATAAAAGAATACAGAGCTTTATGCCATTTTTTCTTCTAATACTAAAAGAATACACTAAAATTTAATTAGCAAGTTGATCAGAAGGGAGAAATTAGTCTGCTTAAATACTAACTCCTTTGCCACTTCTTCACCCCCAAGGAACTACCAGAATACTCTGAGCGTGCAGAAGTCCTAGAAAACAGCTATTCTACCATTTTCACCCAACAAATAAAAGTAATTAGATCAATAATTTCATGTGGAAAAAAAGGAGGAGGAGGACTTCACAGACAGCCATGTGAACACCCTGGATGACCAGGCACAGCTGATCCAGACAGGCTGAAAACAAGCAAGTCAAGTGGGACAGACTACAACCTCCACGTTTGGTTTGTTTTCCTGAACTTGTTACAGGTTATCCAATTTTATCACAGACTCTCTTAACTAATCATCTAACCGAACCAGCATTTATTAAGTATCTATTCCCAGAACTGAGCTAGCGCTTCCTTTCAAATACACCTCCCTCTGTGACTTTACCAGGGAGTTCTTCCATCCCTCTTCCTCCTCACTCCACTTTGTTCCCTACCCTATGCAGACCTCACAGTGTATCACTCCAACCACCCTCTTGGCAGAATCTTCTCTACCTACCTGCCCTTCAAGCATACTTCTCTGCAAACAACTAACTAATCTGGAAGGCTGGCTGAGAATTCCCCAGGACCGTCCAATGACTGAAGCTCTCATGTTACTCTTACGTCTTCAGTGTCTCGTTCCTTCAGCTTATACAAGTGCTCAACTATCTCGTGACAAAACAACTAATTCATCTTTTTAAAAAGCCAAGCTTCTTAAAGAAAAGCTTTTCCTCCTCTTTGCTCAACTCACCACAATCTGGCTGTGATCCTGCACTGTTCCCTCGTCCTCAACCAAAAAAGTTAACTAATTCATGGCGACTCTCTCCCGTATCCCTCTATTCATCTTCACTCCAACTGCCTGATTTCAGCCCTCGTCTCTTCTCAAACGGACTGCTGCGGTCATGCCCTAATTCCTCTCCTCGCCTGTAATCTCACCTTCAAACTTTCCTCGTCTACTTCTCTCATGCACTGCTGCCAGAGTACTCTTTCTAAAACCCACAACAGAAGAATACTCTTTCTAAAACCCACAACAGATCACATTTCTCTCGTGTATAAAACAAATCTATGACTTCTCGGTGCCTAAAAATGAAAATCCAACTCTTCATCACAGAACAACGATCTCTGTTATCTGGTTCCTGTCGTACCTACTGGTGTACAACCCTCATCCCCTCGAGCCACCCATACTATTGGGCCCCACAAGCTCCAGTCTCTGTAACGACACACAAATCCCAGAACTGTGCTGTTGATTACAAACATCCTGTGCTCATGCTGCTCCATCTTCCAGATTCCCATGCTCCCTCCTGCCTCAGTTTACTTACTCATCTGTCAAGATCTAGCTCAAAAATTTCTTCTGTTAAGCTTTCTGACCCGAACAAGTAGTTATTCGGTCCTTTTGTGCCACCATTTCATACATGCGTTTATCTCTATTACAACGCAGCACACTTTCATGTAATTATTAACATGTCTGTCTTCCTTTCTAAACTGTGAGCTCCTTGAAGTGAATGGTTGCTTTTTATCCATCACTATATCCCTTGCGGAGCACTGGTGGTTCAGTGGTTAAGAGCTTGGCTGCTAACCAAGACATGGGCCATTCAAATTTACCAGCTGCTCGTTAGAAACTCTATGGGGCAGTTTTACTCTGTCCTATAGGGTCGCTATGAGTCAGAATCGACTCGATGGCAATGGGTTTTTAACAGGTATATCCCTTGTGCCTATCACCTGAAATACGTGCTCAATAAATACTGTCAAATGAAAATAAAAAAGTAAAATACAGAATAAGAGACAATAATTTTATGCAAATAACATAAGCCTTATGTTAAAACATGTCCCTACCTGATAACTAACTGTTCTCTTTCCATCACTTCCAGTCTGAGGTAAGGTCAAAGGTCCAGATACTATCCAAACATCTTCAAACCTTTCTGTCAGTTCTCGACAGTACATTTCTATTCTGAGGGAAAAAAATGGATGACATTTTCACAGACATTAACGCAGAAAAGAAGCAAACTATATCGAGTTCCTAAAAAAGACGCTAAGATTACTTGAGAAATTAAGTAAGAAAATATGGCACAAAACCTAAGTATATACACAATCATTTTCCCCAAGTTTATTTATTGCCCCACTATTTCAAAAACCACACACATCAACTATCTACATTTTTCTGAGTGCATTCAGCGCATACATGTTAGAACTGTAATTCTGTTTTCTGTGTTCTCTCTCAAACAGTTTTTATGCCACAGTTTTCAAATACACTTTTTATAAGAATTATGTCATTCCAACAAGGTGATGTACTTTTTTATTTAACCATGCTCACTGTGGGACAATTGAGTTTATCCTAACACATTTTTATATAACGCAACACTGTATGAATTCCTTAAGATAAATCTCCAGGGCCAGAATTATTAATATTTTAATGACTCTCAATCACATATAAAATTAACATTTTTAATAGGGTTGTACCAATTTACTCTGTAAGCTCCAAAATACAATACAGAAGTTTCCCAACAACCTTTACAACATTGGTATTTATCATTTAAACACCGTTTTCACTAATTTACCAGATAAAAATGACAAGTGACTAGTTTTAATATACACTTTCTTATACCGTGGTTGGAAGAGATTTATAAATGACAGATGCACGTCATCATTCCACCATTTCCCTATCTCGAAAACAGAATCAACAGCATTACTTCCTATAGCATACCTGCCTAACTGCAAGGTAAAGACCTCCTCCCACCCCCCTCCCAATTTATCTCTTAGGAAAGGAAAATGTTAAATGCTTCCACAGGTATGAAATCAGCAAAATCCAAAATATGGAAGGAAACTCTCCCAGGCACATATCCCAGCTCTTCAATAATTTGTAAGGGAAAAAAAAATAAGGGAGAAGACGGGAAAACCTACAGATTAAAAGGGACTGAAGAGACACAGCAAGCAAATCTATGTGTGGACTTAGTTTGAATCCTGATTGAAACCAAACACCAACCAAAAAAAAAAAAAAATGGAGACAATCAGGGAAATTTGAACACTGATAACTGATAATAAGGAAAAAAATTACTATCAAATTTAGGCCCAATAACAATACTACAGTTATATTTTTTTAAAAATTCTTCTCTTCTAAAAATACATACCAAAGTATTTATGGATGAAATTATGTATACGTGATCTGCTTAAAATAATCGGAGGAGGGAGCAAAGGGAGCGTAGGTAGATGGAACAAATGGCCATGACTGATAATTCCTCTGGTCTTTTTTTAGTCTGAGGTGCTCTCTTAATTATTTTAAACCACAAAGCATTACTGGGGGAAACCTAACAGCTTGGAATAACCTCAATCAGCACAAGTTTTGTGAAGAGATCATCTGATACAACTGGTTAAATGTCAGAAAAATATAGAAACCCAAATGACTTTATAGTTAAGTTCTATCAAAAACTGGTTAGTGGTTATGTTTAATCATACCAAAACTTGAAAACAAATCTTAGAGACTCTGAGATACAAGCAGAAAAAATTATCCTGTCCACTGGACGCACTCAAAAACCTGTTACAGCCTCAGTTATTAACAGGAATGATATTTTGAGTAGTTCCTTCCAGAACCTGCCTTTTGACTAGTGGTAAACAAGACCAAAATGGCTGGCTAGGTTTTAAAGTCCGTACTCCCATCGAAGTCTATACTCTAGAAATAAAGCAAAGAAAACTGGTCCAGAGTACTTACCTTCAGAAGTGATACCTTTTCAGTAAGAAAGATAGAAACAGTGATAGGCACACTAGTACAGTCTCCTGCCATATCATTCACTCATCCACAGAACCACATTTTAAAAACTCTCACCCCTTACCTGTTCCAGTATCCGGAATTATTATCAAAATTCTGAGGCACAATATTGGAAAGGTAAAAGGTTTCCGCCATGGCTTTCTGTGAAGAGAAACAAAAATAGTTACTTCCACTAAAATTCCTTCACCTTTTAGAAATCTTTTACAAAGCAGACACACAGAACTAGCTCCTTATTATTCATACACGAGCTCCAGGTAACTGCAGCAACTACTTGTCTGGACATAAGAAAGCCACAGCTATTCCAGGACATAAAGCTCTATCATTACTCAAAATAAGGATGAAAACAAAATACATAGTTTGGTGTGCTGGTTTTCTTTATAACGTCTAACATCCAAACCTATAATACAGACTATAAAAACTAGAAGTTTCAAATATAAAGCTAAAGGGTAAATCCTGTTTTAAGCATAAAAATTCCGGAAGTAGTTTCTGAATGAAGTTCAACTTTCAGGAATTTTAAGTAGTACAGTGCAAACATATTAGTTCAAAAGTGGCAGAGAAAAATTCCTTGTTCTTCTGAATTTCTGGCCACTATGCATCCATCCGGGAGCCCTGGTGGCACAGTGATTAAAGCGTTCAGCTGTCAACCAAAAGGACGGTGGTTCGAACCCATCGGCCACTCCACAGGAGAAAGATGTGGCAGTCTGCTTCCGTAAAGATTTTCAGCCTTGGAAACTCTTACGGGGCAGCTCTACTCTGTCATACTGGGTCGCTATGAGTCAGAATCGACCTGACGGCAATGGGTTTGGGGTTTTTTTGGTATGCATCCACCTTACACTTCTGACCCATAAACACAAGGCTGCATTTGATTGTATTTCCTTTCACTGATCCATTCTAACTGCCAAAGGCATCAAATATCTTCCCTTCAAGCAGTGACTCTTAGCCTTGGGTGCACATTGGAATAACCCAAGGAACTTTAAAAATACTGATGGCTGCGTCTCACCCCCAAAGTTTCTGACTTAATTGGCTTGGATTGCAGGTCTGGGCATCAGGATTCTTTAACACTTCTCCAGGTGATTATAAGGGGTACCCAAGGTTAAGAATATCTTCATGACAATAATCACCAACAGTTCACATAATAAATAATACACATTACTTTTCTCACTCACACCCCATAAAAAGGACAGCCTTATACCACGATTCTACTCCTCTGAACATAGCTCACCAGACAAAAAGGAGGCACCTGACCCAAAGGGAGCCCACCCATAGAGGGGAATGAACTAGAAAGCAAAACCCACTGCCGTCAAGTCAATTCCAAATCATAGCGACCCTACAGGACAGAGGAGAACTGCCCCATAGGGTTCCCAAAGCTGTAATCTTACAAAGCAAACTGCCACATCATTCTCCCACAGAGCTGCTGGTGGGTTCAAACCACCAACCTCTGGGTTAGCAGTTGAGTGCTTAGCCACTGCACCACCAGGGCTATGAACTACAGACTCAGGAATCAGAACTATGAGAGGCAAAAACTGGTATAAGTTGATTGCAAATAATATAGCTTCAGAGCCTAGGATGGCCAGTGTCATGTTGGGTCATGTGCAAGATGGGGAAACCAATCAGCAGAAAGATAATTAAAAACAAAGAGCTGGAGAAATAGAGACTATGCACTCCAGTTAACAATAAACACCCCAAGTGCTCAGATTAGGGTTTCTAAACACCATTCCCACTAAAAAGAACCAAAATTCCTTGAGGATATGGTGGATTCTGGAGACAGGGAAGGTGTAAGGTGAGCCTGAAAATTTTGTTGGGCAAGGAAGCAAGTGAGCGTTCAAAGACTGATAAGGACACGTCAAAACGACACAGGAGCTGGCTTACAGGGGTGTGCACTGGCAAACACTGGGGTACCTTAAGAACAAAAATATTAACAGTAATGGGTTATAGCACACTGAATTAAAAAAAAAAAAATTCATGAGCCCAAGATCATTAAAAAAAAAAAAAAAACGGAGTGAGGACTAGAGAATACAGAATGTCAGCTAAATAGATACAGAAAGAATGGCAGAATTAGGAAAATTCAATATTTTTTTAATTACCAACATTAATAACAAGACAACAATCATTAATGGATGCTAAAAGCAGAGTTCGTAGATTATGGTGTATTTACTGTAAATTTGATTTTCAGATTGTTATCTTTTTCTAAGGGAGAAACGTAGCTTTCTATTAGACAGATCTAACGAACACCTTACTCAAGTGATCAAACATGACATTAGTGACAATGGAAGAACGGACAGACGGGCCTCCTGACAGAATGCAGTGAGAAGAACACAACATCACCTATCCAGTGTTCTTGCTAAAAATTATTAATCTGCATCTAAAAATAACGAGGAAACAAACAAATCCAAATTGTGGGATAGTCTATAAAGTGACTGGCCTGAGCACTTCAATAACAATGTCATGAACAACGTCATTTCTTCTCTTCTCTGGCAGGGAAATTATTTGAAGGAAAATAGAGACATGACAACTAAATGTACCATGTGACTCATGGTTGGATTCTGGATCAAAAGTAGCTGTAAGGGTCATAATTGGGACAATTTGGGAAATCTGAATATGAACTGTATACTGGATAAGATTATTATATGAATGTACAAAAATGCATTTGTACACATTTCTTGGATGCCATGACACTCTTGTCATGCACACAAATATCCTCATTCTTTGACGATACACGCTCCTGAGCAACCTAGTTAGGAATGAAGTGTTACTATGTCTGCAACTTACTGCCAAGAGTTTTTTTAAAGTAAATGTATCAGAATGTGTTTGCTGTACTATTTTTTCCACAGGTCTAGAATTTTTCAAAATAAACGTGAGCGAGCAGCTTCAGCAACCAGTGGCTTCTCAGTTCTCTTTTACACGATATCTAGTGTCCCTTGTTTAGCCTGTTTAAAAATGTTTCAGCATCTGACTGAAAAAAAAAAATTTAAAGTCACGAAGGAGGACAGGAAATGAGTATGGAAAGTCTCCAGTTTGAAGGTCTGGCTCCTAGGTGTTTAACCCCCAAGTCCCCTGGTACACCTATCACCACCCACACCCCCACTCCTCCCCTCAAAAATGCCTACAGTTGAGAATTTGTTATCTCCTGCTGCAGCCATGTGTCCTCGCGACCACCCACTTCCAAGATAGTCCTCATTGAGGGCACTGAAGACTGGAGGGATGCTGGGGTCAGGCCTGAATTTACAATGTTTTCTGTCTGCATCACCTGAAGAAAAACACATAAAATGGGTAAGTTATCAGCGGACAAATACCCTGATAAATTCTCTAAGCAAGGCAAGCTGGCTGCTGCTGGCTGGTATCTCTGCTAGCAGCTAGTACTTAGGGATAGTATGCATGTCTCAAATTCCTAGGATATTTCAGATACTCCATCTGAATTTAGAAAAGGAGTAGCCTGGGAAAGAATGCTTTTCACACAATGTAGCCATCTCATATAATTTTTATCCTGACCTTTCGAGCTAACAATAAAAATCTCCTAGATAGTGTTTAAGTAAAAGCAACGACCAATCAAACAGATGAGCTGTAAAAAAAAAGCTGCACTATAAACTCTTCCCTTCCATAAAGATCCCCATGTATTGTATTTAGTACAACTGTACTGTGAAGTGTTTATATGTACTGAAACAATGGATATATATAGACTAAAAACAATTTGTTCTGGTAGGCACAGCCCGGGGATGGGAGGGGAGAGGTGTCTGATATCTCACTTACTGCCTCTTCAGCCAACAACAAAACAAACATTTAAGTTATGAGCTCAACCCAGAAATTCCTGAAATAATTATTTGAGTACTACACAGAAGAAATCTCAATTTTTACTTATTATCTAATAATACCTCCAGAATGGTTTGTCACAAATGACATCAGCAAATTATTACATTTTCTACTGCCATTAGGACAGGCCTAGTTACAGAACAAAAATTATGAGGACAAATGGAATATACTCAGACTGCTCCCCAAAGAAGTGTGAAATGGAGATCAATGAAGTTACTGATTCCAATGTCATATAATTCAGCCCAGAAAAGTTTAAAGTCATGGGATCCCAAGGTTCAGAGTAAAGCAACTAATACTGTTGTTGTCAGCTGCCATGGAGTATTCTAACTCATGGCGACCCCACATGTAGAGAGCAGAACTGTTCCATTAGGATTTTCAAGGATGTGAGCTATCAGAAGCAAACTGTCAGGACTGTCTTCTGAAGGTGCCTCTGGGTGGGTTCCAACCGCCAGCCTTTCAGCTAGCAGTCTAACTCTAATTGTACCACCCAGGAACGTCTAAGTATCTAATAGCTAGCTTTTCATAATAACTTCATAAAGAATAAAAATAACTGGTAGTGCAGAATTATCAACACACTGGAGTCACTTCCTTCTATTCCTAGTACTCACTGCCCTTGAAAAGCCATTTGTGAGAACTTCCAAAGGCCTAGGATGAAAATGCTTTCCTTGAGAAACGACGTGAATTTGCTTCTGTCAGGGTCTGGAGGCATTTCAGTGGAGGATATTAATCCAAGTTCAGGGTTTAAGGTTTCCTCATCTACCCAGGCTAAGTGGATTTGGGTTATGAGCCTGCATGATAGTCTGTGGCCTCGGCTACTCTAAAACAGGCTTTTTATTTTCCTTTTTGACCCTTCTCTGCTCAGTGCCAAGGCAACCTCTGTGTAGTTCCTTATGGTAGGCAGCAGGGTAAGTTCTGGTTCACCCTTCCCAAGGGTGTAGCTCTTTCTGGAGTTTTAGCTTAATGTGGGGAGGGTTTCCTATGAGACAACCTTCCTTGGGTGAGCCCAAGTAGAGCAAAGAAGAAATAATCTGTGGACCATATATCAAATTAAAAGCCAAATTACAAAATACTAATAAAACTTACAACTATGCCAAAAGGTAATATTCCTGAACTCCTACATATCAATTAAAAAAATAATATCCCAACTGAAAATCAGATAAAGAGTAATTCATAAAATGTTAACCCTCACTGGTAATCAATAAATGCAAATATACCCAACTACTAAATTGGTAAAGCTCAATAATGCTCACTGTGTGTGGGTGAGGGTTGGGGGAGACAGGAAAAACAGTGATGTAGGAGTGTAAATCAGAATATCTACCTAGGAACCAAAGAAACCACTCCAACATTATGACAAGATCTGGTCATCTTAACTACAGGATCTACCGACACATAAGCACACATGAACAGGTGTACGCACCTGCCTACCTCTCCAGCTTCGTCTGGCATCACCTTCTCCCTCGCTCACCAAGCTCCAGCCACTCTGGCCTTCTTTTAGTTCCTCAAAGGAACAAAACTCTTCTCCACCTTGTGGCCTACAAAATTTAGAGCAAGGAAGATTGTTGTTAATATTCTCAAGCTTCTTTACATCTCGGCACGTGCAGAAAACGCTGATGTTTGTATGGCTC
>NW_004443985.1:1669797-1676085 GCF_000243295.1 Trichechus manatus latirostris
ACATCTCGGCACGTGCAGTAAATGCTGATGTTTGTATGGCTCACTGGGTAGATGGCCCTGCCTTTCTTTTCTGCCTAGAATGCTTGTCACCATATCCCACGGTCCACCCACCCCTCTGCGAGCACCCTTCGGGCCACTTTCTTAGAGAAGCCTCACTGTATCACTGAAATCAGGTTCTCCTGTTATAATCTCTCATCACATTCTTTAGTTCATTATACTTATCCCAATTCCCAATTGCTATTCCTTCAGAGGAGCAATTACCAATTATAATTACACATTCATGATTATTTGATAAGTCAACCCCCCCATCCATCTGAAAGTGCCATGAGGAACAAAGACTGTATCTACTGTGTTGTTGCTGGGTGCCGTCGAGTCAATTCAGATGCATAGTGACCCTATGGGACAGAGTAGAACTGCCCCCACTGGGTTTCCTAGGCGGTAATCTTTACGGAAGCAAATCGCCAGGTCTTTCTCCTGTGGAGCTGCTGGATGGGTTCAAACCACCAACCTGTTAGCATCTGAGTGCTTAGTCATTTTGCCACTAGGTTTCCTTATATCTACTTTAGTCACTGACATATCCTCAGTGCTTAGGACAGTGGCAGCCGCATAGTAGGCACTTAATATCTGTTGAAGTAACAAGCAAATGACACTCGTTGCAGCAACATTTGGCACCTCCCAAATGGTGTGCCAAGAAATGGATCCTCTCAGCCTCTGAGACAGCTGGGAAGGATCCAGAGCCCCCTGGCTGTCAGGCAGGGCCCATCTACCCAGTGAGCCATACAAATATCATTGTTTTCTACATGTGCCGTGATGTGAAAAAAGCTGACATATTATCAACAATCTTCCTTGCTCTAAATTTTTGAAACATCTTTCCCTTTACTTCAAAGGCGTTTTGAAGTTTCACTGATGTTTTAGAAACAGCAATGCTTTACCTCTACTTTTTTTCCAACCACTTACCCATTATCTTGCTTTTGGATATATGTTCAAGAACCCATCTAGGCACCCGCTTTGCCTGATCATAAGACAAGGCATGATTAGTGTAACACTTAGGCTCTGTTCCAGTTAAAGGGAATCCAAACTGTTCCAAGACAGACTTTCCTGCAGATCCTGAAAATGAAAAGAGGGAAACAAACAAAACAAAATTAGTGACTCTTACTAGGAAGAGGAGAGAGCCAAGATTTACAAAAGACTGGCTCAAAAGTCTAATCAACCAGCAGGTGTCATTTTTGCAATTACTTATAAGGCAAAGAAAACAGACAGTAAGCAAAGTATTACTTTTGCCTACAATCAGTTGTGTAGTTACATTAAGATAAACTTCAGATAAGTCATTAACTTTTACATAAGGACCTGATCTTACTGGTCCTTCACCTCAACTTTCCAAACGCCTCTGCCTCCCACAGACCGTGTATGCAAAAGCAGTAATCAAAGGAAAACTCCTGTCAGTACTGTCAATCCTCACGGCTATGACTGAACGGGAAGAGCTACTTTAACAGTGAGTGTGAGGTCAAAAGCACGGCCTTGAAGCTGTAGCTTCTTCAAAGGCCATCATTCCCTGACACTCCCCCTTAGATGTTCTGCTAGTGAAGCACTGAGAAGTGTGCTGTGGCAAGACGTAGTAAAGCTGGTAGCCTTTTTCCCAGGGGGAGAACCCAGTCCAGACTTAACAGGAATCAGTTTCTAGATAATCCCCTCTTGCTGCCTTTTCCTATCTTCAACCCATCGGCACAGCTCTCTTGCTAAATGAGAAATACATTCTAGTATCTAAAGGAGCAAGTTAAATTGGCATGTCAGGGAAAGTCTAAGAAATGAGCATGTGCTCCCTTTGTCAAATGTAAGGAACCCTTGGTAACTTGAGGAGCCCTGGCGGCACAGTGGTTTAAGCGTTTGGCTGCTAACCAAAAGGTCGGCAGGCAGTTCAAATCCACCAGCTACTCCTTGGAAACCCTATGGAGCAGATCTACTCTGTCCTACAGCGTTGCTATGAGTCACAATCGACTCAACAGCAAAGAGGTTTTTTTTGGTAACATGAGGATTTACATACTTTGAAGAAGGTCTAGCTGGTAGTCTTCATTTAAACGACGACAAAATGAGAACAGTGAAGTAGTCTGCTAACACTGTGTTAATTTATTCATTCATCCCTTTTTTTTTTTTTTTTAAAGAAGAAACTGATAAATCTGTGGCTTTTTAGTAACCTAAAGTAGGAAAGTGTATATTTGGAATATTTTTGTTGTACTTTAGATGGTTTACAAAGCAAATTAGTTTCTCATTAAACAACTAATACAAATATCGTTTTGTGACATAGGTTGCCAACCCCATGACACGTCAACACTCTCCCCTTCTCGACCTTGTTCTCCCCATTACCAGCTCTCCTGTCCCCTCCTGCCTTCTCGTCCTTGCCCCTGGGCTGGTGTGCCCATTTAGTCTCATTTTGTTTTATGAGGCTGTCTAATCTTTGGCTGAAGGGTGAACCTCAGGAGTGACTTCAGTACTGAGCCATAAGGGTGTCCAGGGACCATACTCTAGGAGTTTCTGTAGTCTCTGTCAAACCAGTAAATCTGGTCTTCTTTGAGTTAGAATCTTGTTCTTCATTTTCCTCCCGCCCTGTCCAGGGCCCTCTGTCGTGATCCCAGTCAGAGCGGTCGGCGGTGGTAGCCGGGCACCATCTAGCTGTACTGGACTCGGTCTGGTGGAGGCCGTGGTAGATGTGGCCCATGAGTCCTTTGGACTAATCTTTCCCTTATGTCCTTGGTTTTCTTTCACCCATATTTACTGACTACCAGTTATGTCCCAGATATTGCCCTGGGTATATAATGGAGAACGAAACAAACTCCCAACTCTCGTGGCGCTCACACAGGCATTAAAACAAACCAAACCCAAAAACCCAAACCCACTGCCTGGTGTCCATTCCGACTCACAGGGACCCTGTAGGACAGAGAAGAACCGCCCCACTGGGTTTACAAGACTGTAAACTTCAGAAAAGAAGACTGCCACATCTTTCTCCCGCTGGGTGGGTTCGAACCACCTTCCTTTCGGTTAGCAGCCTAGCGCTTTAACCACTGCCCCACCAGGGCTCCTTGAAACAAACATATCCTGATAACTACTTTGGGGAGCAGAGCGCTCTGTGGAGAAAAGCACGATGACCCCAGAAGAAAGTTGGTGAAGGTAGCGCATCCATGGTCCCACTCCACGCGCGAGGTGGGAAGGCCGGCGCGAAGGGAAAGCAGACCGCGGCCTTACCGTCCGGCTCCCTCACCGCCGACGCCGCCTCCGGGCCGTGACTCCGAAGGAACTGCAGGACCGCGAGGCCCGCTCCCGCGGCGCCCACTACGGCCCCAGCCGCAAAGCCACTCAAGAAGCGCCGGGACCCTCTGAGGCGGGAAGCAAACCTCTTAGCAGCCATCTTGTCCGGGACACCAGCTTTACCATTGCGCATGCGCACACCGGGTCTGACGCCGAAAAGCCAATCACAACCGCGGCACCTAGACGCGCATGCGCAACCTGGAGTAGCCGGCGCGGGTGGGCCGCCTGAAGTTCCCAGGAGACGCTGGAGGCCCCGAGCGCATGCGCATGCCCTCTCCTCTGAGGCCCTCGCGCGCCCCCTGCTGACAAACCTGGAGGGGCACGCCCCCTCTCCCCTTCCCCACTTGGCCCCTCATGGGTGGGAGCATCACGTCTTCAGGGTTTAAAGCCAAAACCAAACCACTTGCGGTGGAGTGGTTTTCGACTGGTGGAGACCCGATAGGACACAGCAGAACTGCCGCATAGGGTTTCCGAGGCCGTAATCTTTACTGCATACAAGTACCCATGGCTTGGGTCAGGCGCACCTTAGTCCTCAAAGCGGTATCTTTGCTTTTTAACGCTTTAAGGGCGTCTTTTGCAGATTTGCCCAACGCAATGCGTCTTCTGATTTGACTCCTGCTTCCATGCGCGTTGGTTGTGGATCCAAGTAGCAAGCAGCAAGTCACCAGCTGCTCCTTGGAAACCCTATGGGGCAGTTCTGCTCTAGCCTATAGGGTTGCCATGAGTTGGAATGGACTCCACAGCAACAGGGTTTTTTAATCTTTACTGAAGTGACTGCCACACCTTTCTCTCGAGGAGCAGCGGATGGGTTTGAACCACTGACCTTTTGGTTAGCAACAGAGCGCTTAACCACTGGCCCACCAGGACTCCTTAAAAACCCGTTGCCATTGATTCCGACTCACAGAGACCCTGCAGGACAGAATAGAACTGCCCCATAGGCTCTCCAAGGCTGTAATCTTTACGTGAGCCGACTGCTGTGTGCATATACATTCCTGAGAAGAAAATACCTTTCTTCCCATTTTATAGGAGAGGTAGCCACTTGCCCATGGTTACGCTCCCCAGAGCCGAGATTCCAACTCAGGTCTGAGGTCTTCATGACACCTGGTTTCCAAGCTTCTAAAAATAGCTTTGTACCTCCTAAGGAGATCCTTGGCAAGACAGTACTCCACAGTGGCCTAGGACCCGGAGTGGGATGACGGGTTAGGATTCCCAGTCCACCGCTCTCCAGCTTGCACTGCTGCTTCTCTTCTCTAGGCTTCTGTTTCCTCTCTTTTAAATGGTAATCGACTCAGATCATAGGATTAAAGGAGACGGCATGAGCGAAGCTCAGGGAAGCGTCTGGGCATGTGGTTAAGTGCTGTCGAAATGTTAGCAATTTTAATCTTTTTTTTAATATTGTGCTTTAAGTGAAAGTTTTCAGAGCAAATTAGTTTCTCATTAAACAATTAATACACCTACTGTTTTGTGACATTGCTTGCCAACCCCTCAACATGTCAACACTCTCCCTTCTCGACCTTGGGTTCCCCATTTCCATTCATCCAGCTTTCCTGTCCCTTCCTGCCTTCTCATCGTTGCCCCTGGGCTGGTGTGCCCATTCAGTCTCATATAGATGGTTGAACTACGTGTATTATTGTTTGTTTTGTAGGCCTGTCTAATCTTTGGCTGAAAGGTGAACCTCAGGAGACTTCAGCATTGAGTTAAAGGGTGTCCCGGGGCCATAGTTTCAGGATTTCTCCAGTCTCAGACCAGTAAGTCTGGTCTTTTTTTGTGAGTTATAATTTTGTTCTACATTTTTCTCCAGCTCTGTTCGGGACCCTCTATCGTGATCCCTGTCAGCGTAACTGGCGGTGGTAGCCGGGCACCATCTAGCTGTACTTGACTTGGTCTGGTGGAGGCTGTGGTAGTTGTGGCCCATTAGTCCTTTGGACTAATCTTTCCCTTGTGTCTTTGGTTTTCTTCATTCTCCCTTGCTCCAGACGGGCTGGGAAAATGTTAGCAATTTTTACTGAGTTATCTCCACTCTCTCTCTCGAATATAAAATCCTGATTGCTGAATGTCTGCTGACGGAGCAAGGACATATATACATACACTTCTTACACTCCCACTCACAAATAAGCGGATCTTCATTCTGCAGCACAAATCTCCAGCACTCCACGTGGACTTAGGTCTTCAAAGAACCGTCAAGTTTCGCATTTCTTCTATAACTGGTGGGAATCCCTTTCATCTACCTGAATGATAATTCACTCAGCAGAGCTTATCTCTACCAGCCGACCAAGCGTAGACATTGTCTGGACAGCCTTTTGCCTCATGTCCCCCTCCCCCGCAGGAACACCTCTTGTGGAGCCATTTTATACAGTCCCCTGGGCCTCGGACCTTGGTTGGCTGACCTATGTCAACCACGGTCCTTTCTAGAGATTTTGCATCTGGAACTCTCCCCAGGTAGCAAAGCTTTGACACAAGCAGCTCTGGCCCTATCTACAGCCTTGTTTCCTGCTCATCAGAAGAGCCGATGCACCTGGTCTTGCACTGAGCAAGAGCAAAGCAGTGCTGTGATACAGGTGATGAGAAGTCCTGGAATAGTTGTGACCGTGGCTGCCGGGCTCATGAAGCCCACAGGCATCCTGCCCTTCCCAAGGCGTGGCTGGCCACTTCCTCCAGCGTCCTTCCAATAAAGTCTCCTTTCGTTTAATAGTTTCTGTCACTTGCAGTCAGGAGTCCTGACAAATGTAGAAATTGTTGAATCGATGTATGTTCCGCCGTGCATATTTTCAACACCACCACCAAGAGTCCTGACAAACACAACCCTGCAACACCAATGTGCTCCAAGGCTACCCTGGCAGCTTCCCCCAGAATCTTCTAAATACGCACATTCATTTACCAAAGCCCTTCTAAGTCCCAGGCACTGTGCTAAACACAAGAGATGAATGGTAGATGACTCTTTCTCATCCAGAACCTCTACTTGGAAAGAATGAACTGCACGCTGAGCCC
>NW_004443985.1:1676891-1681802 GCF_000243295.1 Trichechus manatus latirostris
GGTCTCTAAACGAAAGGCCCCTTCCTTCACCCAACGTAGTTCCTCAGGGAGTCAGAACCATGTTGCTTTAATCCTTACAGTCAGGCATGACTAAGAAGGCATCCAACCCCACTGGAAGCAGGATTCAAAGGTGGTGTTTGTCTACGTCGGAGATCCAAAAAACAGTCACGGACAAAAAAAAACTTTTACATCACTGCAGAAAGCAGTGAGGTGACTTCTGGGGCTTTCTTGTTTTCTTTGCCAGGTAGTAGAAACCATCAGGAGCCCTGGTAGTGCAATGGTTAAGCGTTCGGCTGCTAACCAAAAGCTTGGTGGTTCGAACCCACCGAGTGGCTCTAAGGGAGAAAGACCTGGTGATCTGCTTCCGTAAAGATTACAGCCCAGAAAACCCTACCAGGGCAGTTCTACTCTGTCACATGGGTGTGCTATGAGCTGGAATTACCATTTCATTGGTGGTGAACCATGTTTTCATTTAGTGAGGTAATTCAGAAGCTCCAAAACATGAGCACTTCTTTGCTGTTTCAGGTCTGCAGGAGGGCCCCTTAACTGTATTTTCTGACAACTCAGCAAGTGACCCTGATACTCAACAAAGTTTGGGAACACCAGAGCTGATACTCTGCAGTACTCCTGAATACAACTTATTTTCTAGGTTTCTCTGCTCCACTTACAAAATATTGCTGAGGGTTGCCTGCAAGGTATGGGACCAGGGAGAGAGGAGGCACACTGGAGATTCAGAACATGCCCCCTGTCCTGCAGGAACTTACCCAAAGGTCCCAGGTGAACAGCCTATAGTGTCCTGAACTAGGCCTGAGCTTCTGAAAAGCAGAAATGGAGACTCGTGCTTAGCTCCAGCCCCACAGGACTAGGGTAGACCAGGCATTCAGCCATTAACAGCTGCATGGGTACTGAGCAGAAACTCACAGCAATGTCCAAGACAGCCCTACAAGGGGGGAAAACGCCATTTTATTTATTTCTAATAAATAAAATGAGAGGAAACCTTGATCCCTTGCCATATGATTAAAAGCGACAACAGCATTGTTTTATTATTATCATTATTTTATTTTCATATACAAAAAGATAAAACTTGAAATAGTTCTAGATTTTTCCTCCTATTCTGTTGGGGTGTGGCTGCTTCTTCACACAGGGGGAAAAAGACTACATTCACATCGGTTTATTTGAGGACCCAGCGCAAGAGTTTAAGCAGCAAAACCCCAACTTAGCAGATCTAATTTCAAACTTGACACTCGTTTCTAAAATCACCACAGTAAAAAGGAAGAAAGATCCACTGCAAATGCATGAACTATGATACAAATGTTCTTTCCAAAATGTCTTCATTTTGCAACTGTAATTACACAGATGTCTGCTTTAGGCCATTTTAGAGGGTGTGTGTGTGTGTGGGTGTGTGGGTGTGTGGGTGTGTGGGTGTGGGTGTGTGTGGGTGGTGGGTGTGTGTGTGGGGGTGTGTGGGTGTGGTATATATATATGTGTGTGTATATATATATATATAAATCAGCACACTTTTCAAATCCAGACAGGGTAACAGCAACAAGCTTAACTCTGTATATATATATTTTTAAAAAGAGGATACTTTAGTATAACTTTTGTTAATTCAGTAGTACAAGCTATTTCTGTTCTAACGAAATTTTTTATTTTATAGCTACAAGAGTGAAAGTGTCCTACGACATTTGCATCTCAGACATCCTGGTTTACAAACAGTACTTACTGAATTTGAGCCGGGAACTACAATCTTTAGTTTTTAGCACTTGAAAGAGCTTCCTCACTTCTACAGCCTTAAATCATATAACTAGTCACATTTCCAGAGTCTGCAATTACTTATCTTTTTTAAAACCGCGAGAAACAGGTGAATCCAAACTTTTAATTACAATTTTTATATACAAGTTAGATAACACAGCGCAATCGGACTTAGCTATCCATCCTAAACCCAACACACACATTCTCCACTAAGTTAGACAAGTTTGAAGGTTCTCCTTTCTTTCCTTACAAATAATGTACAAATTTAGAAGTAGCTGATAAAACCGATATATAAGATGGCAAATGAGAGGTGACATTTTCCATTGGTTTGAAACTGTTCCTACAAATTTTGTACTCTGCTGTGTTCTTTAACTGTATGTCTGTCTGTTACATGCAGAAAGCTCTTTTTACAAGAACTGACATCACCAACTCGATGTTAAGTTAAATTTACAGTACTGGATAAAGTTACTCAGATTCAAGGACAAACGTGGAAATGTATTAATGGGTAAAAATTTGGCCTTTGATGCTACCGTTAAGATCGAGTCAAATTCGTAAGCAGATTCTTTTGTACAGTTGAAAAATGGCAATCGTGTGGATTTGTGGCATGGAACTGAAATCTAGAAGTATGTTTCTAATCTGCGGTAACCCTCACCCTCAATTCTCAAGTACCACTAGGTTTTCTTTGCACTTTTACAGAATTCCAGAAAATTAAAAAAAAAAAAGCTGCTGGCATTTTAACAATTCTTCCCCCACCCCACAACCCCCCACCCCCAGGCGGCCTTTGGCAATGACGTGGACACTGATTTCAAATTAAAACCCAGATGCTGCCTCATCTTTCCTATTCTCATCTCTGTCACTGTTGGTAAAATTCAGATGAGCGGGTTTTTCCCTCATGGAGGAATTATTTGGGTAAACATACACGTAACTAGTGGCAGTGCTCTGAGCGAAATCCCTCAGGCTAAAGCACCTGCAGGGACGGAACGGGCAGGGACCCCACCCTCACACTGACCTTGTGTTCCCAGGTCAGCGGGCGCAGGCCAGCCCCCACAGGCCGCCCACACTCCCCCATGTGGAGTTACCACCTTCTTCTTGGTCTGCCATCTATGCCCCAGAGACAAAAATTCAGACGTGGTGACCGCTGGTTAATTAAACTTTTTCAACTGGTAAAAAAGGCTCTTTAAAAAATATATATATTTATTGAAAATACACCAAAAGGACAAGCAGCCATATCCTGCAAGGCCGGATTTCACAGCAAAATATGCTACAGACATCTTCCCAAAATGCACTGTGGGGGACAGTGGGTTTTTGTTTTTAATTCTACCATTTAAAGGAATGTTCTACATTGGAGCTTTAGCGACTGGAAATGGGTTACAAAGAGCTCATCTTTGGAACTAATTTTCGCGCAAGACCAGCCAAATGATCACTTTGCCTATTCAGACATGAGAATACTGAAAACGGCAGCAATCGAAGACCAATACAGGAGGCATCGTTCGGATGACACGCGAGACCCTTCCCACCACAGTGCTGCAACGAGCTTGCCAGAAGCCCCTTTTTCAGTCTTTGGAAAGAGTTTTACTTTACAACAAATAAGTGCCCACACTTGGCAGAGTTCCTGGGTGTGTACGTTACAAGCCTGCAGTATCGAGAGGACCCAGATGGCAACACCGTTCAACATGAGGTCTGAGGTAAATGGTTTTTAACATATCTGGGTCACACAACTGCATCCAGAAATTAGAGCTGGGAGAAGGGAAAAAGGTAGGGCTTGGGGGAAGAAAAGACAAGTAGAAAAAAGCTTACAGCAGTTGCTTTTGGAGACGGGGGCAAAAACAAAGGCACAACAGAATTACATTCCAAGACACGTGGCTGGAGAGAAGAGAAACGTTCTTTGGGGGGGACTAGGGAAAGGAATGAGGAGTTAGCTCCTGGCGTGCTGCTGGATTTGCTGAAGCTAAATTTACTCCAAGTATAAAAGGGGTAAAGCGTACAACTTCACTCTAAGCCAGAATGAACCAAAGCACAGTTGGTTTAAAACGACGCCCGAACAATTTCTCTCAACAAAATTCTCTCAGTGCACCTCTGGACACAGCAACTTGAAGCCAGCAGGCAGGGTCTGGGGGACGGGCCTTCAGCTGGGCCACAGAACTGCCAACTACAGACATAAGGAATTAGCTTCGTTACTCACATCCCCGAGAGCTCATCGAAAAGTCCCACCCACATAACCATCCACTTTCTACCCAAAACTAAAAAAGCTAAAAGAAAGGCTGCCTCCCATATTATGGCAGCGATGCTGAACGTTGTAGGAAGTACAGGAAAACCTCTGCAGACGTTCAAAGGTTCTGTTACCGGGCTCCTGAGCTTCCTCAATGGGTTCCTGGCTCGCTCCCCAGGTTAAAGCAGTGAGCCAACCCAACCACTCTCGTTCCCCAAAGGGCTCTGGCCAGAAGGAACAAAACCCGTCTGGCAGCTCTCAATTTAATTTGATCATGAAGTCCACAAGTCACCCTCCCCACCTTCCTGAATAACTACCCAAGTGGCTAATTCTGTCCCCAAAACTGGATAATTTGGTCCTAGAAGGTAATTCAGTTTGGCAGATTACATTACTCAAATCACCAAATCCCCATCTCGAAGTTTTTGTAACCTAAATCTTATGCTAGCCCCATCCCACCCCCAATCTGTAACCCCACACAATTTCCATTCCCCAAAACACCCTAACACCCACATCCAGCCCACAGGCCACTATGACCTAGGGCAGGAGCTTCCCAACAGTTTTTTAACCTCAGAACCCTTTATTTAAAACAAATCTCGGGAGGAAGCGCAACTGTAAAACACATTTGGGGCTCCTCTCGCCCCTCCCAGCCCCTCTTCCCCCAATCCAAGGAGCCGAGCTGCAGCATCACTGCCCTGCGCAGCTAAGTGGGGTTTGGGCCAAGCAAGGCCCAAGAGTTAGCTCCAATCTGCTAGTGTATCACGAGAATCTGTCTCAGCGCCAAGTAGAAGCTCCACCGTGTACACTTATCTTGGAAGGTAAACCTCATTAGCTCTGACTACAAAACCATTCTTACCCAAACTCACTAGACTTTATAAAAATAATCTGTGGTATAAAACAATCTCCGCACTATGTAGAGGAAATCTGTCAGGTGATATAACTAGATATATACG
>NW_004443985.1:1682538-1688887 GCF_000243295.1 Trichechus manatus latirostris
AAAACAAGTACAAAATAAGAACATTAAAAATATCTCACTGGATAATTTGGGCTTTTATTTGTTGATAGTTTATGGGTCTCCTGAATACACTCATCTCTTAAAAAATGTGATGGAGTCAACTGAATTTAACTTCAAAAGGGGCATTTCAAACTCCAATTTCTTTCACCTACAAAACCAAATCATCATCTCAAAAAAAAGTTTCCAAGCCTCCTAAAGGTCTGGGATACATTCATAGGTAGATTGCTGGTTACAAATCAACTACTAAGAATCTCACATAAAGAACTATGCTTATAACCCTGAATTCATTTAAACATTTTCAAATCTAGACTGAGAAGTATATACAGTTCATCAACTGAATTACTGGACCCATTTCTTTACCTGAAACATTCACACTGATCGAAGCTTAAACTCGTCATCCCTCGCTTGAACACATTAGCTGCTGTTTTACTAGCTCAGATTTTGCGAACAGCCTCTGACCAAGGAGAAGTCACATCACACAAACGAGAAGAAGAAAAAACCACTGGCATCTCTTCCCTTCTTGGCTGCTCATCACGTATGGTGGGGAAGGGAAGGAGAGTCACCGTGTTTCTTGGAAAGGTGTGGTCTGGTACCCCTGCAACGCGAACCGGGCCATCTCTCCAAAGGCGGACCATCAAGAAAAACCTGCCCAACAGGATGAAGTAACAGAGACTCAAGACCAAACTAAGTCAAGTCATGGAAACCTTCTTTCCAATTTAGATATTTCTCAGGGATAAAGTCTGGCTGTTCAGCTTCGAGCACCAACTCTAAAAACATGCACACATATGCTCACCATGTAATTTAAAACCATCAAATCCTTGTGAAACCAGTAGGTGCTGGGAACCTCACACTGCAAATTTAAAGAGACAAAATCCCGTTTGCAAGAAGGCCATCCAGTACCCCCACTCTGGATGGAGCAGCCGCTTGCCTGTCCTCGTGGCTCAGAGCAGGGGGCCACATGACGGACCTTCTGAGCCACACACAGCCCGTGGAGGATGTTCAATGCACAGCTGGGCTCGCCACCAAGGAAAATCCCCCCACATAGCCTGTGGTGGACGTTCAATGCGCAGCTGGGCTCGCCACCAAGGAAAATCCCCACACACAGCCTGTGGTGGACGTTCAATGCGCAGCTGGGCTCGCCACCAAGGAAAATCCCCACACACAGCCCGAGCACCTGGCGCAGAGTGGGAGGGCAACAGGGAGCAAGAAAATGGCCAGCTGAAGAGAAGAGGCGACAGAGCAGAACCACGGGTCGCATGCTTCACGGTACTTTCTAAAGCGCTGAGCAATGTCAAGAGGGCACGCTGGGGCAATGGAAGAACTGTCTTGATTTGGCCTGAAGATGAGAAGCCCTTCCCTTTGCTGGTATTGTGTGAGCGGGAAGCTCTAGCCTCCTGTAGATGTCCAAGGCTGGACAATGTCCCTGTCCTGCAAAATTGCCCCCAAATCCGGCAAAATATTCAGTCAGAAGCAGCTGGCTCACATGGCAAAGCCCTCCCCAGACAGGACTGGTTGTCTCTGGGCACCCACCCAGAGCCAACAGGACAGGAGGACCATGCTGGATGGTAAAGGGCTGACGATGTTCGCCTCTCTCCCTCCCAGCCAGCTCTTCCTTTCTCCAGGCAGACCCACCTGTACCCCTCATCCCCCGAGTACTCACTCCAAGGAGGACTCCCGCGTGAGACGAAAGGTCCCAGCAGACGACCCAGCTCACACCAGCCCACGACGCTCTGATGACCATGCTCGCGGCCCTCCCTGGCCTCCTGTCACTGAGAGCCCTCGGACACTCTGACACAGTGGCCTTTGTCCCATCTGCTTCCTCCTTTTCCTTCTGGTTCCTACATTTTCCCCACTAGGGATGGCCTCCTACAGTGACAACGGGTGTTTTCAAACAGAACAAAGAAACGAGAGCTTCCCAGCCTCCCTCTCCCCCAGGTCGCACCCCCACAGCCAGGAGCCATGGCCACTCTCTCCCTCACTGAGCTCCCTCCCGCCCTGGATGGACGACCCCTCCCGTGGGGAAATGATGCCAGGCCCCACTCTTGCCAGTCTTCCACAAGGCCTGGGGCAAAACGATAAAAAAAAAAGGCAGGAATTATCTGAGCTTCCTGGAAGTGGGTGTCGCATGAGATCTCTGTGGGCAGGAGCACAGGCAGGCCCTGGAATCCCATAAATACAGACCAGGGCTCTACATGGCTCATGCCCCAAAGAGTTTATGGAGACAAACAGACACTTTATCTGGGAGGAAAGGCCCACCTGTGTCCCCAGAGCCATGCCCTGGAAGGAGATCACCCGCCTTCTAGCCATCAGCAGCAGCTGCACTGCCCGATGGGTACACTGTGCACCAGAGCATGAGGGAAAAGGCAGCTTGGAGCCCAAAGAACAGGTGCAGGCCCCCTGGACTCTGCTCACTCCCCAGCTACCTCCAACAGCCACCATCTTGTGACACCTCATTCTGGAGCCAAGGCCCTAAAGAGGTGCTACAGCAGTTGGGCACAGGTGGGCCAAGAGCGAGGCCACCTGGAAAAGAGGCACGCGGGCCAACAGGAAGGGCCGCCCCGTCTGCGCCGCGTCCTGACCAGCAGGGCCCACATGGGGCCACAGCTCAACCTGCCCACAGCCAGGCCAAAGCTCCTTCTCACAA
Organism: Trichechus manatus latirostris; assembly: GCF_000243295.1. NCBI lineage: Eukaryota > Metazoa > Chordata > Mammalia > Sirenia > Trichechidae > Trichechus > Trichechus manatus. The sequence continues at coordinate 1,685,201 of NW_004443985.1, forward strand.
GAATCAAGTCAGGACACAAAAGGAAAAATCACCCAGAGGAAATCTGTAACTGAACCGGCGTTTAGCCTTCGGCACTAGGAAGGAGCACTGACCTGACCTTTCCGGCAGTCGATTAGCTACATTTGTTAGTGGTTCATCTGTTTCTTCTGAGGGGGAAAAGCCGAGAAGTCTGGCACTGCCTGAGGTGAAAGCTAAAGAAATTAGATATGGCACTTTTCAATAAATATCTTAAAGCTTCTTAAAGAAATACGTGGAAAAGAAAAGCAACTGCTGTAAAGCCTGTTTTGCCATTAAAATTATTCCGAGGGAAGAAAAATACCACAGCACAAAATCAAACAGCTAAAAGAAAAGAAGACAACGCAGCTTGCCAAAAACACAAACAGAAAACCTGGCCCTGTAACCACCTCGGCCAACCCTTGTTTTACCCATGAAGCAGAAACTGAGCTCTGAAAGGGAGCAGAGGCACCTCCCACAGGTCCTGTGTCCACACCAGGTGGCGGGTCCCGGCCGCACAGGTGGTGTGCTGAGAAGGGAGCAGACAGCTCAATGAGGTGCGCAGTGCCCTCTCAGATTGAGAACAGAAGAACTCCAAGACTGGCGGAGCATAGAACACGCCACTCCCGGATACGCAGCTTTAGTATAGACGGCCCCTGAGTCACAGTGTGGATTCCACCCCAAGTTCTCTCTGGCAAACGTTGCTGCTAGTCTGCTTAAGAAATGAAATCTCAGGTAAAATTACCTCACACGGGTTTAAGGGCCACTGTTTTACCAGGTTACAGTGAGGTTACCTGTCCTGCTGCACACTGACCAAGTTGCGGGAAACACCCGAACCTCCAAATAACCCAAGGGGAGGTGGCCCTCTTTAGCCAAGTTGACCTCTCCCCTTACCCACCAACTCGCCAACCCTCAAGATCAACAGATGCACTGTTTTAAAATAAAATGGTCTAAAGAAACCAGAATGAAAATCCTTCACAAACAAGAGTGACAAATGCCCTGACTCAGCCCAGACGGCCAACCTACAGTGGATGACAATTATTTACAAGAGGGCGTTATCAAACAAAAGTGATAGCACTCCCTAGAAGACACTTACAAGTTTTTTTTTTCTTTTTTTCTATTTCTTTTAAACTGTCCTGTCATAAAAACCAACTTACATTAAAATATACTTACTACAAGACAACACAACTAACAAAATATATAATAAAACTTACACAAGTAGAAAATTCTGAGGTATTTCTGGTTTGAGGTGGTCTGTGGTCGTGAAGTTTTAATTCTTTTACTTTTCAAAATTTAAACCTCGGAAGCCACATAGCAAAGCGTGTGTGTACATGTGGATGTGTGTGTGTGCACGTGTGTGTACTGTTCTTTTAAAAAAATTCGCATGTTTCATAAATTAAAAAAAAAATTCAAATGTTGAAACAGCAGCATTAGGAACATTCACCGACTAGAGAAGGTTATGGCATAATAGAAAAACGGTTTTCAGAATATGCACCACTTTAACGGGTCTGGAGAAAGCCATGCCCATGAGCCACATCAAGGGGACAACAGTGTCACCGTGAGGGGCAGGGCCAGCACTGCGGGACTCTCCGGGTCTCCAGAGAAGCAGGCCTTGGAGGGCCCCGCCTGGGAAGTCCTCTTGCCCCGGCTGTGCAGGGCGCCTCGTTGTGGGCGTTTCCCTGAACCGCTCCGGGAAGAAGCAAACTACTTCAGCTTTGCTCCCCTTAAGACATTTACAGCATCAAGTCTTGTAAAGAACACACTCGTTAAATTGTGGTGATTTCTACCCTCACCTAACCTTAAAATCAGGGCAGAAAAAAAAATGTTTTTTCTATACCCAAGCCCAAGTTAGTGGGAAAAATCTGGCCAGGGCCAGCAGGTGGGTCCAAACCACACCAGCTCTCAGACTTTCTCCAAACCCCGCTCTGGCCGTCAATGCTTGGCCTCTACAAGCCCCTTGCCCTCAGTTCTGGGTTACCTGAGAAGTAGCCTCCACAGCCAAGGATGCTGCTCCAAACATGCTGACTCCAGTGTAGCTCCGCTCCAAACCCCACCCCCAGCACCGTCTGCCCCGCCGGCTCCAGTCCAAACCATCATCCTCCTCATCCCAGTCTTTCCTCGGTCGGGATAACACCCGTCAGACCCACGAAAGACACATCTGCTGTTTCTTCAGCTCACGGTCTAAAAAGGGAGAAAACCAAAGGAAAGGCAGGGGGCGGGGAGCGGAGGGGACGAGGGCAGGGGGAGAGGAAGCACCTCTTCCGAGGAAGATGTGTTCTTATATAACAGTCTCCAGAGATTCCTCCAGGTAGGGTTTGCAGCATTAAGTTTCCTAAGACAGGAGATGGGTTTCTTTGAGTCACAGGTTCTGAGACGACAAACAAAGAGGGTGTGGGAAAAATGAACCCCAAAGGACAGGAGGTGACTGAGGTTCTTCAGCATGGCGCTGGTTCTGTATTCACAGCTCAGCACCTCAACGCCTGCTGACATGTCCGCTGTTTGCAATACAGTAGAGCAGTGTGCTGGTAAAAACTGATCCAATCCCAAAAATAATATTAATAATAATAATTATAATAATTATAATAACAATAAAAAGTCAAGGTAAAATAGCAGCTGCATCTTATGTGTTTGTTGGTTTTATGGGATCTCCAAAACAAAACACAACTTTTTTCTTTCCTCCTTTCCTCTTCAGCTCCACTGAGTCTGGAGGGACGCGGTGTCTCGGGCTTAGATGCTCGACTCTTTAGGGGGCAGGTCCACGTTGGTGACGGAGGTCACCAGGGAGACAAGACAGTCCGAGGTAGTGCCGTTGACTGACCTCCGGATCAGGGACACCCGTTCCTCCACGCAGCCAGCGGACAGGCGGGCCTCGGCATCATGGTCCCAACATTCCTCAATGGTCACACAGAGCTGGGCCAGGCCCTGCAGTCAGGCCGGTGGGAGAACAAAGACACCCTCAGTGAGGACAAGCTCGGGAGACGGCAAACTTGCTTATGTCCCCCAGGATCAGGCTCAGCGATGGTCCCCGACCCTGACCGAGCAGTATGTCAGGGCTGAGGGAACTGCAGGGTCCAGATGCCTCTCCGGCAGTCACCACCCTGGGCCCACCAGCCGCCCTCTGCAGCCCCAACCAAAGGTTCACTGAGCCTCAACACAGAAAGGAAAACAAACCCCGGACCCCTCCTGGGCAGACATGGCAGACTGCCTCGGAGCAGTGGTGACCAAACAAAGTCATGCAAAGCCCAAACCACGTAATGGCCCAAAAGGCAGCGGTCCTGGTGAACGTGGGGACCGGGAGGAGGACATGACCCTCCCTGACACTTCACAGCCCCCTGGAGTCCAACAGCATGACATTCTAGGCTGGAACAGACAGCATGGTCCTGGGAAAGCATCTGGGTGGGCAAATGCCCAGGTCCAAGAGGGGCTCCAGCCTGCTCAGCGCCAAGCCACACCCACCTCTCTGGACCTTGGGTTCTTCATCAGGACTACGTGGCCCAGTATCCCCGACCTGGAAAGTATGGGCATGAGATACACACTCTGGCTCTCTCCAGGCCTCGGTTTACCCCACTGCAGCCCTCGGTTTCAGGTAGCAGCATGGCTGCTGAACTTGGCCTTACCGTTTGACCTCTTAGGGTGGAGCGCTAGCCCACAGTGGCCCCATGCTGTCCTTTTTCTGATCTAGCCCTGGGGTGG
>NW_004443985.1:1689701-1696898 GCF_000243295.1 Trichechus manatus latirostris
TGACCCCACGTTAAGCACATACCTGACAGTGTCCTGCCGAGAGTTTCACGACGACAACTCATTAAATCTATTACAGTACTCCATGACCAAACAGCTCAAAGAAATAAAGCAACTTGCCCCAAGTCATCCAGCTACTGAGCAGCAGATCCAGGACTCAGACCCAGGTGTGTCAGGCCCAGATGTATTTATCGCAGGTGGCACAGGTGAGCCTCACAGGTGGACAACCCGAGCCCTGGTGGAGCTGATGATCAGACTCCGTCACTCTTGGGGCACACCCAGAGCCGTCCCTGCAGAGGATGGACCCTGCCCAGACACTGCCCTGGGTGGACGGCTACCACGCTGCCGGTTCCTGCCCCACATGGAGGGGCCCCCTCTCTGGTTCCTGCAGGGGCACCCACCACCCAGGCCCTGGGCCTCACCGGGTGCTTCAGCCAGTGATCCTTAATGGCGGGACGCATCTTCTTGTGCACGACTACCTCCTGCAGCTCCTCCAGTGACGGGTGCTGGCCGATCTCTTCCTCAAAGGGCAGCATGTACTCATCCACGGGCCCTGGGATGAGACAGGCCCTCAGGGTCACCTGGCGGCCCCTGTGCCCCAGCCCCCACCCAGGACGCTCGGGCTCCTGTCCTGCTCACCATCCGCAGCCTTGCAGCGAGACACGAGCTCCCACAGCACCAGCCCCATGGCGTACATGTCAATGCGCAGGAAGGCGTCTCTCTGGAAGTTGATGGCTCCCTCTAGCACCTCGGGGGCCATGTACCGTCGCGTGCCCACCTACAAGGACAGGGCAGGGTCTACAGTCACAAATGCACACAGTCGGGGCACCAGGCAAGGGGTGAGTCAGTGGAGTCAGCCCAAGACACCAACGACAGCAATCCTTGATCAGCCACCATCACGGGAGGGCCAAGGAGCCCTGGTGGCGCAATGGTTAAGTACCTGGCTGCTAACCAAAAGGTCACTGGTTCGAACCCACCCAGTGGCTCTAAGGGAGAAAGACCTGGCAGCCTACTTCCGTAAAGATTACAGCCAAGAAAACCCTATGGGGCAGTAACACGTGGAGTCGCTATGAGTCAGAATCCACCCACCTAACAATAACAAGAGGACCACGACTCGATAATAATTTTAAAATACCACACACTGGAGACAGCACTAATCTAAAATGGAACCGCTATCCAATTACTGCATCAATATCACCAGGAGCTACCCAGACTTTTACTGAGATGAAGTCCAAAACACAAAAGGGAGAGGGGAAGGTACTTAAAAACATCAACAGCGATTGTTTTCCGATGATTTGCTTACGTTCAGTTTTGAGTAACTTTTTCTAGGTTGTTAATTTGGATTCTTTGTACATTTTCCTCCTGTTTTATCTTGCTTAATAATTAAAACTGAAACAAAGAGGGAGAGAGAGACAGGCTACAAGGACAAGTGGTCAAAGCCCCAACGGGGAATCTGCTGCGTCTCAGCTGACTAGCTGAGGAAGCTACGCACACTGCAGGCCTTGGTGCCCCTGGTAAAACCAAGACACTGTTCTCTGAGAAACTCTGAGCTCAATGATCCTGCCCCTAGGTGTCCCCCAGCCGAGCACAAGAGCACAGAGGTCCATCCCTGCCGAGGTCCATCCCTCTGCCAGCCCCCCATGCCCCTGAGGCTCATTACCTGCCCATGGGTGTCCCCTGGAGGTTTCCCTGGCTCAAACCGGACGGCCAAGCCGAAGTCAGCCAGCACGGCGGTGAGGTCACTCTTCAGTAAGACGTTCTTGCTTTTAAAGTCCCTGTGGGGACAGGTGGGCGAGCTCAGCTGCACATCGCAGGACCCCTGCCCTGCTCCTGGCTTCCCACCCTGACTCCCAGATACGAGAGTCTGTGCCCTACAGCTCCCAGAGACCCCAGACCAGGCCATCCCACCCGATCTGAGGAGCAGGGTCCACACGGGGGTGAGGCAGGCAGCTCCAGGAACCTACGCCAGCCGCCAGAGCCCCCAGCTGCGCTTCCGACGGCACAGCAAGGAGCTGGGCAGGCCCCTTCCCAGTCCCAGCAATATCCAAAGGCAGCCTCTGCAGTCCCAGAAGCATTGGGGCAAGCACACTGGAGTTTTCTGGGGAAAATTTTACAGTATCTGGGATGTGAGTGAGAACAGAGATTTAAATTTAACTTGCCGTTTCTGGGCAGGCCCTGAGAAGCTCAAGCCCGCCACGAAGGCAGGGGTGGAACAGGGTGCTGGCACATGCGCTCGGCTGCACCGCTCACTAACAGAGCCGCGTCTGGTCCTCGGGTTCCCCAGGGCCTGTCTCAGCCTGACTGTGAGGATTAAGCTGAGGCATACATGCAAACACTTAGGGCCACACCTGCCACGCTTAGCACGCACTGCTGCTAGGCTGAACCCCACAGACGGGCTGGCATTTGGCTGTTTGTGACCTATGAAAACAGCCACTTCATACAGCCAAGCTTCTAGGTCGTTGTTAGCATTACCATCTGGGGCCCTTCGGCTCTGAGCTCTGGAATCTGAGACTCATTCCTCTCCCTCACAGCCACAGCATCAAACTATACTATGTAACCTGGGGTGAGCCACTCGACTTCTCCGCATTTCCTTCCTCTGTATGCAGGTGCTGAGAAAAGCAGTACCTATCTCAGGATGGTAACGAGGGCTAAAGTAGCCGGAATTTGTCAAGTGTTTGGAGCAGCGTCTGCCATTCAGTACACACTATGACAGTAAGTGGATCCCTGGTAGCGCGGTGGTTAACAGCTTGGCTGCTCACCAAAAGGTCAGCCGTTTGAATCCACCAGCCACTCCTTAGAAACCCTGTGGGGCGGTTCTACTCCGTCCTTTAGGGTCGCCATGAGTCGGACTCAACTCAACGGCAACGGGTTTGGTGTTTTTGGTTTTTTTTTTAAATCACGTTAAAAGTTGAGACAGTGGTTCTCAAAGTGTGATCCAAGGACCTGGGGGGAAGGTTTCCCTCCCAAGACTGTTTCAGGGGATCTGCAAGGTCAAAATGATTTTCGTAATAGGATGCTATCTGTCTTTTCTAAGCTCATTTTCTCAGGAGTATCCAGACAATTATCCAGAGGCTATACAATGTACGATGTCATCGCTCTGACGATTAACAGAACACGTGTGTTCTAACACAGCAACTGTCAATAAAGTCCACATACACAAAAGTTCTGTTTGAGAGAGCAAACGGATCTTAACAAAAAGTTTGGGAATGGCTGAGCCAACTCACAACCAAGGACCAGGGCCGGCAGGTCCTCACAGGACCACTAGAGGGCACCCCACCCCAGGACACAGGTGGAAGGCAGGAGAAAGCCCACGTTGCGTGTCCGCTCGCCCTGACACGCCGCAAACAGGCTAAGCATTTAAGCTAAGACCCCTGAGCCCGGCCCTCCAACTCTCTTGCAGCTCCAGGCCCAGGGCAGGGAGAGCACCTGCTGAGCTGGGTACCTGTGGGCGATAGACGGCTTGTGGCCCTCTCCACGGCACCAGGGCACGTCCTCATGCAGGTACGAGAGGCCGCGTGACATGGTTTCTGCCACGTGACACAGTTCGTTCCACGTGATGATGTTCCCCTTGAGGTAATCCGTGAGGGAGCCCTAGGAAGCAGTGCAGAGCACGGGCAGACTCAGCTGCAGAGCAGGACACAGCCAGCCCAGGGGGGACGGCTCAGAGACCAGCGGCTGGGCACCTCTCCTGGGAGGCTGTAGCTGACGCAGAAGGCAGATGAGGCCACAAGGGGATGGAGGTCAGAGGGCAGGAGTCAGGGAGCAGCAGTCACCTGATCATGAAGGTCACCACGGGTCACCACTCTTAAAAGAGCTTATCCCAGGGTTACTGATTCCTGTCATAGACAGCCAAGTCCACGCCCATGGCAAGGGTCACCTCATCATGGACACTACCACGGGGTCAGAGATCACCCCATCATGGACACTACCACGGGGTCAGAGGTCACCTCATCATGGACACTACCACGGGGTCAGAGGTCACCTCATCATGGAGACTACCGCGGGGTCAGAGGTCACCTCATCATGGACACTACCACGGGGTCAGAGGTCACCTCATCATGGAGACTACCGCGGGGTCAGAGGTCACCTCATCATGGACACTACCGCGGGGTCAGAGGTCACCTCATCATGGACACTACCGCGGGGTCAGAGGTCAACATAATGTGGATGCTGCCACGGGGTCAGAGGTCACCTTATCGTGGACACTGCCACAGGGTACGCAGTCACCTCATCATGAACACTGCCACGGTCAGAGGTCACCATATTGTGGACACTGCCAGGGGGTCAGGGGTCACCTTACTGTGGACACTGCCACGGGGTCAGAGGTCACCTTATCATGAACACTGTCATGGGGGTCAGAGGTCACCTCATCATGGACACTGCTACAGGGTCAGAGATCACCTCAACATGGACACTGTCATGGGGTCAGAGGTCACCTCATCATGAACATTGCCAGGGTCAGAGGTCACCTTACTGAGGAAGGCCCCCATGAGGACTAGGTCAGCTCACCTTCCCACGGGGCGTGGCTCACCGGGTGTGGCTCACCTTGTCGTGAAAGGCCGTGATGAGCCAGAGCTCCACCTCGAGGTTGGAGCCGCGCTTCTCAGCGGCAATGAACTGCAGCAGGTTCTCGTGCTTCATGCCTGGCGTGCTGAAGATCTCCCGCTCACTCTGCCAGGACTGCTTGTCCTGCGGCGGGATGCAGCTCAGCCCCACTGCAGCCACGTCACCCTGCAGCACAAAAGCCACTCCCACCCCACACCCCAGCCCCTGGCCTCGCAGCCTCAGGACGGGTAACGGGGCAGGCAGAAGACCCGGACTGAGTGGGCCCTGGAGCATCAGGCCAATACGATCCCAAGATCACACAGGGCCAGCCCCTCAATTTACAACCTGGGCCACTGAGGCCCAGAGAGGGGAGGCAGAGGCCCGATGTCGCCCAACAAACGAGAGGCAAAGCGAGCCTGCCAAGTGTCCTGGACAATCACTTGGGGTGGCCTGGTATCCAGGTCCTCTGAGCAGAACCTGACATCAAAAGGAAAAACAAACCCGAAAACCCGAGCGGATCAATGTTTTGAAAACAGGTTTTGCAAAACCTACTCCAGGCTCCAGGAAATTCACTTTCTGTGTGAAACCTGTGTATCAGCCGAGAGTAGGGTGAGTAACCCCCTCAACGGGCGGTGGGGTGGCCCACTTTACCCTCACTCCACCATGTACACGAGGCCTGGACTGTCCTGGAGTGGGGAAGGCTCCGGAGCTCAGGTCGCAGTGGGGGTGGCGGTCCGGGAGGCCCTCAAGCACCCACCTGGAGCGGGAAGATCTTGACAGCCACAAAGTCGTTCATGAGCTGTGCCTTCCAGACACAGCCGAAGCGCCCCCGTGCCTTGATCTCCAGCAGCTGCAGCGGCTTCAGGCCCACCAGAGGGGATGGGGGAGGAGGCCCAGGGTCCTGGGAGAGACCAAGGGCCTCCTAGGGTCTGGCCTGGCCTCCCACCTCCAGCCTGCCCCACCCCAGGGCAGCCCCATCTCACCTCGTGGATATCCACGTGGCCGTAGGGGGGCTTGCGATGGCGGTACATCCAGAAGGCCAGCAGGACGATGAGGGAGAGGCCCCCGATGGGCAGCAGCGAGTAGGCCAGGACCGTGAGCAGGGTGGGGGCTGTCGGGGGTGGCTCGTACGTGACTGGGGACACAGGGAGCCCCGCGTCACACAGCCCGCCCACCCCCACACCTCCAGGGCCAAACCAGGGGCCCTATGACCACTCCCCACCCGACTCGGAGCCGAGAGCTCCTAGGCCAACAAGAGGCCCCGATCAGGCCCCCCTCCGCTGGCCCCTCACCTTCTGGGCCCCCAGGCTCCGGCAAATGGGTGAAACGCTCGTTACAGAAGTTACCCTCGCAGCAGCAGAAGTACACCTGGGGGTTCTCCTCGGTGGCCACGCACTCCTGCCTGGGGGCACACATTTCCACACCACCCTCAGCCAACGGATGCAAGACTGGGGCTGCCAGCCAAACCGCCACCCCCAGACGGAGAGCCTCCTGGGGAGCATCAGGGCCAGTGAGAAGCCACCTCCCCTGAGGTGAGCCAGGCAGGAGAGGGACACTGCTCCTTAGGGCTGGGATACGGCGGACACGGTGCCGGCTGTCCCAGGCGTCTAGAGCGCCCTCCTCCGCCTCCCCTCCCACCCCGAATGCCAGGCTGGGTTTCCCAGACGTCCCAAGGCCCCCGAGCCAGCACACCTGTCATAGCAGTTGAAGTCGTCCAGCCAGCAGCCCTTCTTGACGAGCTCGATGGTACCGGAGCTGTTGCGCCAGGAGGCGTAGCAGTGCAGCCGCTTGTCCTGCTCACCCTCACAGCGCTCCAGGCCACTCTGGTTGGTGCGCTCCAGCTCCCAGTTGGCGTTGTAGTAGATGCACTCCCGCGTCTCGGCCTCCCCACGCCCGGAGCCTGTGCCCCGGAGACAAGACAGTCGCCTAAGCCCCTGGGGCCACTGTCACCCCCGGCCAGCCTGAGAGAGGCTGAGTGGTGGGTGTGTGTCACTAAGCCTCTGCACCACCCATCCATTCCACACCTCTTGGCTTACTGTGTCCCAGCCCCGTCTCATCTTCCCACTGTGACTGCCTCCAGGCCCAAGCAAGAGGAAGGAGGTGGTAAGCCTGACTCCACAGAAGGACGGACACACAGCCACCCAGACCGACCGCCACATGAACGGAAAGGGGAGCCAAGGATCCCTGGGTGGGCTGTGGGCGGCTTCCCCGCAGCAGCAGGAACTCACAGAGGGACCCTCAAAACTCAGTGCACGACAGAATCACTGTGTTATGTGCATGGGGAGGTGGATTTCTGTTAAAAACACATACTCCTGGGTCCAGTCCAGACGCACCCAACGGGACAACAGCCTGCATTTTTAACCACTCCACCTGTCTCAGATGAGTCTGCTGCAGACCCCAGACAACATGTGTGGAGAGGCTACCTTTCTGCTGCTCCTGCCTCTAACTGACCCAGGCTCCCCACAGCCCTCAGGGAGACACTCCTGGTGTGTTCCCCACAGCACCCCCAGACAGACACTCCTGGTGTGTTCCCCACAGCCCCCCAAGGAGACACTGCTGGTGCGTTCCCCACAGCCCCCCCAGACAGACACTCCTGGTGCGTACCCCACAGCCCCCCAGAGAGACACTGCCGGTGTGTTCCCCACAGCCCCCCAG
>NW_004443985.1:1698601-1700721 GCF_000243295.1 Trichechus manatus latirostris
CCTGGTGTGTTCCCCACAGCCCCCCAGGGAGACACTCCTGGTGTGTTCCCCACAGCCCCCCAGAGAGAAACTCCTGGTGTGTTCCCCACAGCCCCCCAAGGAGCCCAGCCTGGACAGGAAGCAAGGACCCCCCAGTGTCCTTCCCAAACCCTGGCACTCAGCTGGGCCGGAGAACACTGAAAAGCCCAGAGTCAGGCCCACGTGCACGGGTAAGGCTCCCCAGCCTCCCCCAAGGGCAACGGTTAACCCAGTGGAAGGAAGTGTGGCTGGTGGCTGAGCTGCAACAACAGACCACCTCCCAGCTGGGCTTGGGCCCTGGTGACCCTCGAGGGCACCCCCACCCTCTGGCAGAACACTTCATCCTCCAACTGCCCCTTCAAATCCTTGTCTTCTGCAAACATGAACTCAAACATTCACTAAATCCACCTTCCTCACCATCCCCTCCAAAGCAGCCTCCAGTCGCAGTCCCCGAATCTGCCCCCCAAATCCCTAAGGCCTGTGCACAGAAGGAGACCACCGGTGAGGTATCTGGGCCTGCAGCCTCTGCCAAGCCACTCTCCCGGGGTCTCCATTTGGGGGTGCCCTGGTAGCACCTCCTTCCCGGGGGTACCTACAAGGAAGGAGGCTACAGGGAGCAGTGGCAGCACAGCCTTGCTGCCAAGCCCCACAGAACCCCCCAAGAGGAAGCCGGCACCCCACTTCTACCCATCCTCTCCACGCTCTGCAGGCCTGCCATGGGCCAGTGACCGGGCACCACCATAACCACTGCCACCCAGGAAGGATGAAACGGGGGTCAGAGTCACCCCCATGGAAGGACAGCCAGCCAGTCTGGGGCAGCCAGGGGCCCCGCTTCATCATCAGGCTGACAGCCTAGCTGGGGCAGCAAGGGAGGGGGACCCCACCTCGATCCTGGGGGAGGCAAAGTGTCCTGAGTCCCAACCCGGTCTCCTCCCAACCCATCTGTGGCCACCCGACAGTACACCCCAGAGAAGATCAGGTGGAAGGGGTCCTCACCCCAAGAGCAGGCCATTCCCCGGTCAGGCGTCACCCCTCTGCCGCTCCCTGTGGAGGCAGAGGCTCCTTCCAGAGGCACCCGGCCAGAGGCAAGCAGGAGAGGCCAAATGCCCGTGCCCGGCCATGCTCTGGCCTACAGGATGCTGCAGGGCTTGGACTCTAACACTAGTGTAAGAAAGAGGGGCCTCACGAGCAACCAGGCAGCTGGGACCCAGCCTGGTCCAGAGGAAGGGCCTCAGGCCCACAAAGGGACACGCACGGGGGTGGCACGCTGGCTCCCCCAGGCAGGCCTTCGTCGCACACAGGGCTTCAGGCCTAAGGGGAGAACTGAGGAGATGGGGTGGGGGAGAAGGGCAAAGGCTGAGCAGGGCAGCAGGGGCCAGAAGCCTATGATGTCTGCAGGCCCCTGCCCACCTACAACGGCACGTGATGGCTGGGCTACGCAGAGCACCCAGCCCAGGGGGCACAAGGCCTCCTCTCCCGAGCAGGGAAACCACATGGGGCACCAGTAATTTCTAGTGGTGGGTCCCTGTGAGAGTTGTGTGCCCAGACCCCCATGCTGGGGCACAGACAGGGGGACTCGGCACTCCCTGACTCCCCTTTCCTCACTGCAGCCACACCACACCGCCACGTCCTTGAACTTGCTCAGCCTCTGGGCTACCACACGGTGCTGCCTCTGGTTCCAAAAGGGTCCCCCAACTTTCTCCTTCAGATTTCCGTTCTTCCCTCTCCCTTCAAACCAGGCCGCCTCTGTACTTCCACAGGCCCTTGTGCTTCACCATCACATAACTTGCCACCCTGTTGTCTTTAATGGAATATTTCAGACATTCCAACAGTGTAAGAATAATGCAACCAAAAATAACCTCCAAGAGAAAATAACAACATCAATATAACAAACACTCTTGTAGGAAATAAAACACTACAAATGTGCTTGATAACCACTTCCCCCACGAGACTGGAAACTCAATGAGGGCAGGGGTCTTGGTGGTCTTGTTTACGGCTGTATTTACAGTGCTAGAACCAGTCTCAGGCACATGATGGGTAGTCAGAAATGGATGGATGGGTGCGTGGGTGGGTGGGTGGATGGACGGATGCATGGATGGATG
>NW_004443985.1:1701359-1708868 GCF_000243295.1 Trichechus manatus latirostris
GATGGGTGGGTGGGTAGATGGATGGGTGGGTGGGTAGATGGGTGCGTGGGTGGGTGGATGGGTGGATGGGTAGGTGGGTGGATGCATGATGGAAGAAAAGATGGATGGGGGAGTGGATGGATGGACAAGCATAGGTATTTCCTGGCTAGAACAGGATATTAAGGGAAGGGACAACAGGAGGGGTAGTCTCGGCCTGCAGACCAAGCCCTAGGGTCTCAGGAGAATTCCCATCTCCATTCAGTTAACAAGACCCCTCTGCACAAGGCAGGCCAACAAGCATTGACAGTGGCCTAAGGCTGGCCACTGACCAGACAGAGACCCCTCTGGCCACTGCCATGGGTAGGACCCAGGTGGAGGGGACCAGGAATTCCAAATCTCAAGGCTCCAGGTGGGACCCAAGGGTTCAGGATGTCACCCAACCTCCAGCTGACCAGATCCTCCTACAGGTGACCAAGCAGAGGGCAGCCTAGAGCCAGCCAGACTCAGTTCAAATCCTGGCTCTGACAGTTCCTAGCTGTAGGAACCTGGACTGGTTACCTAAGGGCCCCGTGCCTCTGGCTCCCAGCCTGTACCTACCTCCTGGGCTGTTGCCAAGAACTAAATGAGTTAACCGCATTTTAAAAGTGGCTAGAACAGTATCTAGCACATTGGCTGTTATATTAAGAGAAATATCCCTCCCTGCTGCCTGTGACAGTCCCTCACAACACAAGCCCCCCATGCCCCCAGTCCACCGTGTTGGAAGTATGCACATTCATGCCTGGAAGACTTTCGTACTCAGAGCCTGAGGGGGCCTGGGCAGGCGGTGATGCTGGTGTCCCTCCCACACCACACCCAGGCCCGGTTGTCCCTCCCACACCACACCCAGGCCCGGCTGCCAGCTGGAGACCCAGGGGCCTCCCCCTCCCTCCCTGGCGCTCAGCTTCTTCACACACTCAGCTATTTATAGCCTCTGGCGGGGCTCCAAACACAAGGCCACCTCCGGCTTTTTAACAGAGCAGGGCTCCCGCCCACACCCACAGGGCCAGGGTCCCGGTACGGAGGCTCCTCTGACCCGCCGCCCACTGAGCCATGGGCAGGAGAGGAAGCCGTGCTCAGAAATGGGGTGCCTGTGACCCCCTTCCTCACACCAGCTGCATCACAGCTCTGCGGGGAACGTGCCCACCCCCAGGACACCTGGGAGGGGGTTCACTGTACCCCTTGGGCCACAACCAATCCAATCGCTGGCCTCCAAAGGAACCCATGTGAGAGTGACAGTGTAGACAACAGGCGGTCACTGTGCTACAAGGAGCCTACTCCTCGGGGAAAGAAGTCCTGCTCTCCCCGCCCCGTGCTCCTGGCCCCTCAATCCAGGCAGGGCAGAGAAACCCACTGCGAGAAATCACAGATTCAGCTCTAAGCCGCCTTCGCAGGCAGCTGACCTAAGAGAACAAGCACAACTCCGGAGGCTCATTTCCCGAGACAGCTCAGTCGGTGGGCGGCAGACGCACCCCACTACGCACTGGGGAGAACAGGGCATCCCCACCAGGCCTCAGAGTGCAGCAAGCATAGAGCAGAAGGCAGGGAGACCAAGCGAGGACAGCAGGGCCTTGACCAGGAGGGCTCAGAGCCGGCACGGTCACGCCTCCCCTGGGGCTCTCCAAGCTCGTCAGGACAGGGCCCAAGTGGGCACCGCAGACGGCGAGAAGGGGAGGCCACTCACCACACCTCAGCCACCTCGTGCCAGGACGCACCCTCAGAGGTCCCATGCCCACAAAGAGGTCAGGAGAGGGCGACTCAGGTGGGCCAGTGGCCTCCCTCCAGTGTCCAGCCTCCAGGTCTGCCCAGAGAGGAGAGACAGCCTCCCCGGCCCCTCCCTGGGAGCCCCCAATCTCCATGTCTCTGCGGGGAGGTGCAAGCAGGGCACCAGGAGTCTCCTGCCTTGGGTTCCCCCAGCCCTGCCCGGAGGCCTAGAAACGACCCAAAGGCTAGGGATTCCAGTGCCATGGCCACATTCACGACTCTGCCCCCCACCGGCACACAGCGGCCCCCTTCACCGCCTTCACCAGGGCCAGAGGAAGGATGGCTGGGGTGTGGGGACTGAGGGAACCCAGAGCAAGGCGGCGAGGGGGAAGGGTAGAGGGTGAGAAAGAAAGACACACCGTCACACAGGGTGAAGCAGCAATACAATGGGGCAGAAAATAATCCAAAACGCGCCTGCATGTTGTCTTTGAACTTCTTTTACACGAGAAGATGACTCAGGTATCCGTTTTGGGCAGCCAAACACCATCTCTAATACCTGTGCTTTCCTCCCACTCATGTCTCTGTGAACCATCCTGATTGATACACGTTTTCTTTCACAAACACACAGCACACACTATATCCCAGGCACTATTCTAAGCATTTTAACAATTTATTTAATCCTCCTGACAGCACTATGAGGGTCCTCACTTTATAGAAGAGGAAACTGAGACAGAAAGAGGGCAAGTAACTTACCCAAGTTATTTATTAAGTGTCAAAATCGGTTTCCAACCCAGGCAGCCTGGCTCTGGTGCTCTGGAACACGTTTATTCTCAATGTTTTGTAACAGTCTGTTGTATGTCCTTACCATAAGTTAAGGACCCATCCTCCTGTTGGACTTTATATTTAACATTTGCTGATGTAAGCAATGCCACTGAATCCTTTCACATGTCTCTGTGCTTACGTATGGGCATTTCTCCAGGTTATACGTCCAAAGGCAGAAATGCTGGATCATAGCATGTGAGCATCTTCAACTCGCTAGATCCTGTCAAACTGTTCTTCAAAGTGGTCGCACCAATTCAGGCTCCCAACAGACTACATACAACCCACTGAGCCACACCTTCACCTACCCCAACTTTTGCCCACCTGGTACCTCATCATGGTTTTAATCAGCATTTCTCTGATCACCCCTGAGACTGATCATTTTTTCATTTTGTCTCTGCTTCTGAAAACTGTTCACATCATTTCCCGCTGTTCTTCTGGGTTGCTTTTTCTTTGAGTTGTAGAAAGTCTGTATATGTTCTTGATACTAAAACTTCTCTTGCTATAGTAACGCTCTTCATTTGTAATGCTTTTTGCCAGAAAGTCGATTTTATCTGATGCTAAAATAGCTACATGACATGTCTTCTGGTTAATATTTTCCCAAATTATCTTTCTTCATCTTCAACTTTAAATCTTTGTGTCTAATGTCTTTGAGTTGTGCTTCCGCCCCTCCAGCTCGATCTAATGTCTTTGCACCAGAGTTGACTCTTACCACATTTATGACTGCTGATATGTTTAGATTCGTTTTTTACTTCTACCACCTTCTGGATTATCTTCTTTAATTAGCCTCTTCTGACTTGGAAGTTATACACTCTACTTCTGTTGTTCTATAAGCTAGACTGTAAATTTTAACATGTATACTTATACTAAAAGTCCAAAGTTAATCAACATCTCTACCATCCTTCATAGGAACTTAACTGTTTTAAATCCAATGACCCCCTTCCAACTTACATTTAATCCACTTAATATAGTATTTGTATTCAGTATTCAACATGTTATTGTAGTTCTTCTTACCCCCTCTAAGACAGATATTACTTGTTTTATACAGTCAGTATTTTTTAATTTGTCCATAAATTCATTAGCTTGTCTGCTCACTCATCCCGCCTACATCTCAGCTCTTTCCTCTGGGTCGGCTGTCCTCCTTCCTGAAGGACATCCTCCTTCAGTAAGGATCTGTTGGTAGAGAAGCCTTTGCTTTTCCAAAAATGTTATTTCTGCCCTTCTTCCTAAATGACAGTTTAGAAGAACATAAAAATCACAAGTTATTTTCTCTCAGCATTTAAACAACATTGTTCCATGGTTTTCTGGCTTCCGCTATTGTTGAAAATTTTTCTATTAGTTTAACTTGGTGGATACTTTGTCTTTTTCCTCTGGCTGCTTTCTTAGACCTCTGCAGTTTCACTACAAGGTAGGTGTCTAAGAATATATTTAAATTTATTTATACTGCTTGGGATTCACTACGCTTTTAGAATCTGATAGTTCATGTCTTTTACCAATTCTGAAAAATTCTCAGCTATCATCAATTTGAATATCGCATTTCCCTATCCTATGATTCTGAAATTCCTGTTTCAAATAAGCTACACCTTCCCATTCTATCCAGTCCCATAACTTCTGTTTTACATACTTTCCAATTCTGTATCTAAACACCATGGTAATTTCTTACAGTCTCACCTCCAATTCACTAACTCTCTCTTTAGCTGTGTCTAATCTGCTGTTTAGCTCTCCTACTTAATTGATAAATTTACTTTTTCATTTCTAGCAGTTGTTTTAAAAAAAAAAACTAAAAACCCTCCTGGTCAATTTTGATACTTCTGTTCTTTGTCATGCTTCCAAATTCCTAGCTTATAATTCCATAATTTAACTTCTTCCAGGCCTATTTCTGCTGTTGTTATTTCTGATGACTTTCACTCATGGTATCTTGTTTCTTCGTGTGTTCTGGAAGTGTGGATATTGAGCTTATGTTCAGTGGAGTTTTATTTGTGAGAATCCTATGAGGTCGAGTTTGAGGAAGCAAACTATACTTTTGCTTCTACCAACTCCCTAGAGCATCACCAACCTGGAACTTTAACTTCTCAACTAAGAGTTTCCCGGAGAATGCAAATAATATAAACTTCAACTCCAACTCATGTGGGTACAGACCTATGGTTATAAATTCTCAGGGGAGACTCCCTTCACCCCAACAACAGCCTAGACCAAGACTATCTCATTTTTTATTCCCTTTGTCAGCAGGAGGATGTTTTTTCTAATCCATACTTTGACTGATGGCATAATCCTGTGGAAGTCCTATCATGTGAGGGCCTGTTTCAATTATCTTGTCTCCTGCCCCCTAAACTGATACTAAAACCCAACTCTAAATTATGGAGATAGGCAAAGTCCACTCCCCTACTCCCACATAGGCATCCACAGCTTTAGCTAGTGGAGGCTTACAGCTCTAGTCTCCAGCACCCTCTGGCTTTTCCCTTACTTTCTCACATTCAGCTATGCATACATATTTAAGAAGGAAGATTGTTATACTTTATTCATCATTCTATGTGTTTTATATCAGAGGTTTTTCAGCTGTCTTATTCACCACAATTGCCAGAAACAGAACTCCAGGGCCCTTTCCAAGGGTGACAGGAGCTCCATCTGCCTTCAGAAACCCAGCCTAGGAACCAGAAATTAGGCCAGGTCACCTCAAGTCACTTCTAGCTTGAACTCTGTAAACAAGTCCTTGGCATCACCCTCTCCACAGAACAAGGTGTGGGCTCAGGGCCATTCTCTGGAATATCTGCCTTTCTTTAGGCTCTGTCATTCCTGAAGAAGACTAGAGAGAGAGCTTCCAGGTCAGGTCAACAACTGCACAGAAACATTTAGTTTACTGTTGCTCCTACCTGAATCCCACGAAAACCATGGGGGGAAAAAATATGTTTTTTAAGGCATAAAACCATAAGGACAAAGAGAACGGGAAAGAAGACCACAGAAATAAAATCTGGAAGTTAGAAACCAGATACCTAAGTTACCACTTATGCTAAGTTGGCTGTGGAGAAAGCCAAGAAGCGACATGATTTGTACCACAGAATCCTCCAAAATGCCGGAATTTGTGGCACTAGATATCTCGGCAAGAACAGGGTGAAGATGAGCTCAGAGACGAGGAGGTTGGTTGCTGAGGAGCAGTCAGAGCCCCAGATCCCTGCACCACTAACCAGGGCTAGAGGCTGACCCTACCCCAACCCAGCAGAGACTGAAAAGCTATTTTCTAAAGACAATAAAATAGGGGGTCTCTGGACAGAGAAGAACAGTAAAGTTTGAGGGCACGGGTACCTCAATGAATCAGGAGGAATACAGAATAATACACCGAATCAGGAGGAATACAGAATAATACACCGAATCAGGAGGAATACAGAATAATACACCAAACACAGAAACTCCCAGCTGTCTTTCCCCTATATGGCTTCAGAATACTGGTCGCCAGGCCTACAACCCCCACACAGAAAACAAAAGATACTTCGCTGGGGGATGTGACTAGCTCCAAAAAGAGCCCGGGTGGATCACCCTATAGTGAAGCCCAGTTGATCAGTCCCACTCACAGGCTCAGAGCTTTCAATCAGTATTCAGGTCCATCCTTAAAGATGAACAGGCCAAGGAAAGTCACTTGCCTAAAAAACAGAGACAAAAACAGGTAGGAAGAAAAGAACAGAGGCTATGCAGAGAGAAGAAAATTCAAAAAGTGAATCAAGACCCTCAGAGAAAAAAGGCAATGTGCCCATGAAAAAGGAACAGGATGGCAGTCTTAAAAGACCAGAGAATAAAAGAGTCCTCAGAAATAAAAAATATGATGGCAGAAATGAAAATTAACACAAAAGTTATAAGATAAAATTGAAGAAATCTCCCCAAAAAGTAAACATACAAACATATGGAAAATAGGAGAGAAAAGACAAGGAATTTGAAGGCCCAGTCTAAGAAGTCCAACACCTAAATGAAAGGACTTCCAGAAAATGAAAATAGAAGAAATAAAAAATCAGGTATAGTACAGTGAATTACTTAATAGGGCCCTTCTAGCCATAGTCTCTGTAACTCCCACCAAATGACTGGATGGGGCTATGCAAATGAGGTGTTTGCCCACCAAGGGGATTGGACAGCTTGCTAAGAATGCAAATAAGGTGTATGGCACCCTTGTAAGGGGTAGGACCATGCAAATACGGTGTATGGAACCCTAATAAGGGGACCGGTCAGCTTTGTCATTGGCTAGGCTTAAAAGAGAGCCAATACCAGAGCAGAGGAGGGAACTAACTACCACCAAGAAAGAAGAGCTTGGAGTGGAATGCATCCTTTGGATCCAGGACCCTTGCGCTGAGAACCTCCTAGACCCAAGAGACAAACAGAGAAAAAGAGCAGTAACACCGGAGATGGCACAAGACAGCAAGAAGCAGCAGCAGAGAAATGGCGACAACAGAACCAGGAGACTGGCAGGACGTGGCACGGTGAGCTTCCTGGCCCAAGGATCGAGAAGGCTGAGTGCCTTCGGGCAGGAGGCTTGCTGGTGGAGTACGGTGCCACTGGGCACCTGTCGGAGCTAGGCTCAACAACCCATGGAGTTAAGAGAGCTGAGTGCCTTCAGGCCAAGGCTTACTGGCAGAGTGGGGTGCCCCTGGGCAGAGCTAAAGAGCTTTGGAACCCTTGCCCAAACAGGGTAGAGGCCAAGTCAAGAAGCTGAGGGCCAGAGAGAGGCCTACCTGCGGGCACAGCTGAGAAGAGGCTGTCCTGATCAAAGAACTGTATCCTGAGTCGTCCCTGATCCTGATTTGTAACCTGTTACTTCTCTAATAAGCCCCGTAACTGTGAGCATGGTCTATGACTTCTGTGTGGCCACTGCAACGAATTACTGAACCCAGCAGAGGAGAATACCATAGGAGGGACAGCTGGTGTCAGAACTGGTAAAAAGGCTGGTGAGAGGAAGCGTGTCTGACCTCCGCCTCATCGGAATCAGCCTTG
>NW_004443985.1:1710994-1711832 GCF_000243295.1 Trichechus manatus latirostris
AGCAGCTATATTAACATGAAATTTCACACACAGAGACACCAAAATGGATAACTTATTCCCCTGCTGAAGTCTGATCAGTTAGGACTGCTTCCCTATATTGAAACTATTTCTCATACCTTTGAAATGTCACTTCAAAAAGTACTAAAATGCTTTGATATTTATTGAGAAGACTGCCCACTTCCCAACTTCTGTGTTGTATCTCCTGTGCCTTATATTAAGCATTCATATATACATGGATATATTTCTGGACTTTCTATTCTATTTCACTGTCTACTTAGCTATCTTTGTACCGAAAGCTTACCACCTTAATTACTATAGCTTTACAATGAATCCTGAAATCCAGTAGGAGCACCTTGTCCTTTTTATTCAAGACTGTCTTTTACATTTCTAAACTTTTACTCAGAGGATTAACTAAAGATTAAATGTTAAATGCAGTTTCTGCATCTACTGAGGTAATCATAGAGTTTTCCCCCTTCACTCTGTTAACATGAGGAACTACATACACTGATTTTTCAACAGTTGTATGACCATGCTTTCCTGGAATAAACTCATATAGTCATGATACTTTATTAGTTTTGCATATTGCTGGGTTCCACTTGTGAATGTTTTTATTAGGAACTTTTGTATCTTAAGTTCATGAGGATAGTAGTTTATAATTTTCTTTTCCTAAAAAGTTTTTGTCAGGTTTTAGTATCATGGATATGCTGGCCCATAAAACAGGTTGGAAAGTGCTATACTCTCCTAATTTCTCAAAGAGTTTGTGTCAAGAGTGGTATTAATTCCACCTTAAATGTTTAACAGAATTCACCAGTGAAGCCATCTGGGCCTAGATTTTTCT
>NW_004443985.1:1712416-1720888 GCF_000243295.1 Trichechus manatus latirostris
ATTTGACATCTAGCTCAATTTATTAAAAAAAAAAAAGAATATACACTGTATTATTTCAATTATTTGAAATTTGTTGAGACTTGCTTTACAGCCCAGGATATGGCCAATTTTTATCAACGTTCTCTGTGTGTTTGAAAAGAATGTACATTCTTGCAATTACAGTCATGCATCGCTTAACATCCACAATACATTCTGTGAAATAGGACGTTATGTGATTTGGACGTGGTGCAAACACTGTATTAAGGATGAAGGTCCTTCCAGGCATTTGCTTCCAGAATAAGGAGGTTTCATTCATATTAAAAATTTGCTGGGGCAAATAACCCCCCTCTACAATTATTTTATCTGAGGTTTCAACAAATAATTCTGCTGCCTTCGCATCGGCACCCATAGACTCACCACGCCACTTTTGCGTGACGCAGTGAAAAGCCGTCCGAAACACCCGAACCACCCAGAGACAGCACTAAACTCGATATTGTGGTCTGGTTCTGCTTCTTCTCAAGCATCTCAAACAAGCTTTATGCCTTAGCAGTGACCATCAACGTGCTGAGAGGGATTCGCTTTTGTGTTTGGTCTTCCATTCACATCATTAGCAATTTCTCCTGATATAGGTCCCTCACATTTTCATTAGCCTCGTAGCTTTCAGGGGAGCTGTTCCTTTAATACCTTGGAGACGTTTTTCTTTGTTTTTCAGGATCGTCATGATTGTCGAGTGTGATATGCCTGAATCCACTAGGTCCCATTCTCCATTTGGGATTTCTGAACTCTATTATAACCTTATGGGACCACGGATGAATACACGGTCGGACATTGCCCGAATGGACGTTACGTGGTGCATGACTGTATTATTATTCTACCTGTGCCATTAAGAGAGCTGTACTTAAGAAGTTCCCTGAAGGCAGAGAGGGTTAGGAGCTGGTTGAGTGGACGCGGGGAATCGGGTGGAAAGAGGAGTGTGCTGTCACAGTACGGGGAGACCAATTAGAGTCACATAACAATGTACAAACTTTGTAGGGGAAAAAATAAGTTCCCTGAATACAACCAAACACTTTGAGGGACAGAGTAGCAGGGGCGGGGTCTAAGGACCATGCTTTCAGGGGACATCTAAGTCAACTGGCGTAACAAAGCTTATTAAGAAAATGTTCTGCATCCTACTTCGGTGAGTGGTGTCTGGGGTCTTAAAAGCTAGTAAGCGGCCATCTAAGGTACATCAATTGGTCCCAACCCACCTGGAGTAAAGGAGAATGAAGAACACCAAGGACACAAGGAAAGTAGTAGCCCAAGAGACAGAAAGGGCCACATAAACCAGAGACTGCATCAGCCTGAGACCAGAAGAACTAGATGGTGCCTGGCTACCACCAATGACCGCCCTGACAGGGAACACAAGCGAAGAGTCCCTGATGGAGCAGGAGAAAGGGAGGGTACAGAACTCAAATTCTAGTAAAAAGACCAGGCTTAATGGTCTGAGACTGGAGGAACCCCAGAAAGCATGGCCCCCAGACTCTCTGTCAACCCCAAACTAAAACCATTCCCAGGGCCAACTCCTCAGACAAAGATTAAACTGGACTATGGGACATGAAATGATACTCATGAGGAGCGTGCTTCTTAGCTCAAGTGGATACATGAGACCAAGTGGGCAGCTTCTGTCCAGAAGTGAGACGAGAAGACAGAGAGGGTCAGGAGCTGGTTGAGCGGATGCGGTGAATCAGGGGTGGAAAGGAGGAGTGTGCTGTCACAGTACAGGGAGAGCAACAGGGTCACATAACAATGTGTGTGTAAATTTTTGTATGAGAGCCTGACTTGACTTGTGAACTTTCACTTAAACTACAATTTAAAAAAAAAAAGAATTGTACTATGTGTATTCTATATGTGCCATGTTTACTCCATTTACATTTAATAGCTCATACATTTAAGATTTAAAGTTTTTATTAAATGATGTCTATTTCTTCTGCTTTTCTCTCTCCTCTATCGCCTTACTTTTAATTTGCAGACTTTCCATTATTCCATTTGTCCCCTTTATTTGCTTGAAACTCACAATCTTTCTAACCTTTAGTGGTTACCCTAGAGATAACAGCATGACTTCTTGACTTAATAAAATTTAACATTAACTGGTAGTTTCAGCCTCTTCCTAGACACTGTAAGAACCTTTATAACAATTTAACTCCATTTTCACTCCACTCCCACATATAACATTGTTGTCATGCGTTTTATTTCTGTACGTACTTCAAATTCAATAAGACACAATAAATGCCTGAATATGTACCATTTTCAATGCTTTTCATTACTTCCTGCATCTTTCACCTCAAATCTGGATCACTTTCCTTATGCCTGAAGAACACCTAATTTACCTGACACCTTCATTCTTAAAAGATTAGTTTCACTTGATATAAAACTTTAGGTTGAAAATTATTTCTTTCAGAACTTAAAGGCATCATTTTATCGTTTGCTGGCTTCCACTGTCTTGTTGAGAAGTTAGTTGTCAGTACAACTGTTGCTCCTTGGATGGTAATGCCTTTTTTCTCTGACTGCTTTTAAGATTCTCTGCGTTTGGTTCAGAAGTTTGACTGTGATGGGAATAGGTGTGGATTTTTTATTCATTATCTTACCTGGTTCACAGGGTTTCTTGAATCTGTGTCTTGATGTCTTTCATTAGTTTTAGAAGGTACTCTGCTATTATCTCTTTTGCCTCATTCTCTTATTTCTGGGGCTCTGATTATATAGATCTTAGACCTTCCTCCCTCATTCTCTATGTATCTTTCTTTCTCCTGTTATCTTCCGTCCTTTTGTTTCTCCATGCTTTGGTCTGTAGATTTTCTTCTGATGTATTTTCCAGGTCACTAATTCTCTCTTCAGTTATGCCTAACTTCCTGATATAATCATTCATTGACTTTTCAATGTCTGTTATTGTACAGGTCAGTTCTGTAACAGATTTTTCATTTGGTTGCTTACAGTTTCCAGTTCTCTGCTGAAATTCTTGTCTTTCATTTCCTTGACCGTAGTGAACACTGCTATTTTTAAATACATGTATGGTAGCTCCAATCTGGAGGTCATGCAGATCTGCTTCAACTGTGATGTTTTTGTTGCCTTTTTTTTTTTTAAATCATCACCCAATCATTATATTTGCAAAATTGTTGTTGAAATATTTGTGGCCTAGAATGTTGTTCTATTTCCCCAGAAAGGATTTACATGTAGTGCTGGCAGGCAACTAAGGGCACTATTAATCCCAGAACATCTCAATCCAACTTTAGGGTCTGTCTACTTTTGGATCCCCCTCAACCCTCGAGTACAGTTCTTTGGGGTTGCAACCCAAAAGGAACAGTTTGCTGCATCAACCCACTACTTAGAACTCCAATTCCTGTCTTTCCAGCCCCATGAGGCTATCAAATACAATGCTGAGCCTCTCACCTGCCCCTATGAAATGACTGAATACAGACTCAAAGATTAGAATCACCACCCTGAGCCTCCGTCCCCACTTACATCCTGGCTTGGTAGGTCCTTCACTACCTGAGCTGTTCAATGTCTTCAACAAGAAATTTTTTTTTTCTCTTCAGCTTTTCTAGTTGCTTTCAAAAGGAGGGTTGGTCCTGATTACCAGAAGATGAAGTCTCCATATCTACTTTTTACTCAACTTTTTTACATATTTTTGGGACTCTAACAAATGGGGTTGCTATAAGTTGGAATCAACTTGATGGCAATAGGTACCATGACCAAAGGCAGGGGCACATCCACATATACATGAAGACTGAGGCCACCAGGGCAGGTAAGTTTGCCCATGGAATGTGTAAAGCAGTAAGAACACAGACCCCAGGGCAGATCCTGAAAAAAGTAACTTCCAACTCCAAAACATAAAAGCAAACCAAGTCCACTGCCGTCAAGTGGATTCTGACTCACAGTGACCCGGTAGGACAGACTAGAACTGCCCCATAGGGTTTTTCCAAGGAACAGCTAGCTGGTGGATTCGAACTGCTGACCTTTTGGTTAGCAGCCAAGCTCCGAACCACTGTGCCACCAGGGCCTCAAAACGTAACTGAGCAGGAAAACAATTCACTTTCAACCAGCTTTACTGATTCAGACCTTGCACATCACCTGCACAATCTGGGAACGCTGACTGGGATGTGATTCGCACTAGAAATAGCTCCACAGATCCAGGGACTGGCAAGGAGTATGAAAGAGCCGGTAAATTTCAGATTCTTGATCTGGATGCTGATTACATGGGCGTATTCCGTTTGTAAAAATTTATCAAGCTGTCACTTACGACAATTGCATTGTATGTACTTTGCATTTATACTTCAATCACATGTCTGGAAAAGAGCAATACCATTTTAGGTAGGAAAAAAGCGACCCTCTATTTCTAGAAGTACTCACCTAAAATGTCTCGAAAGATACCCACCAACCCGAGAAGGCTCACCTCTGGTCAGGTACTCAGGTGGGGGCCAGGCAGGGTAAAGGAGACCCTAGTTTGTCTGTACCACCTAAATGTTTACACCTGAATGCACATGTGTTGTTATTTCTGAAACTAGAAATAAATACAATGTAAAACGGGAAAGCAGTTGTAGTCAAAATGACATCTGACTCCCCCAACGACACCCTAGGGTGGGCTAGCCTAGGAGATCCCTGCGTCAGGGGAGGTTTGAGTACAGTTTTTCGGGACAGGGAAGACTCCCCTCCGTGGCTCTCCTGCATGGCCTGCAGGACCCACCTGAAGGTAGAGGGTCCTCAGGAAACGCCAGCCAAGTGGGAAGGAAGACCAGGACTCACCTCTCTAAACCCTACTGCTCCTCTATCTCCTAAGCCCCAAAGCAGATGAATTCTAATCCCTTATGTCCTCAGTGCAGAAGGAAGCTGGACCCCCTCATGAGGGTTCGCCTCCAACCCACCCCGCTGCCCAGGCCAGCAGCTCCAAGGCAACCCCTGGGTCTGCCCGACCTCTGAGGCACCCCTCGCCCCATCTAAGCACCTGAAGGGAACACCAACACTTGGCTGAGAAGGAAAGTCCTAAGAAGTACATAAAGTAAGGGTCTCCCGACTCCTGGCTGCCAGCCCAGGGCTCTGAGAACTCACGTATGCCTTCTGCATCGAGGGACCGATAATGATCACACTGTGTGTGTGCGGAGCGGGGGAGGGTGCCGTCAATGACACCGGACATTAAAAGGCATCGTCCTACACCTGGAAACACTGGGCACCACTGCAAAAGCCAGAAGAAAAAAATCCTGGCATTAACGCTGAGCAGGGCCAGCTTCCAAGTCAGCCTCCTGTTTTAATTGGTTCACAGCTCTGGGAGGCAAACAGGGGCCCCTCCCTCTCCACGGACGGACAGACAACAGCTGGTCTGGTCACATCCTGCGAAATGCTCGGCCCCAGACCCAGGGAGGCAAACTTCTCCATCCTCCAGCCAAGGGCTTGGGTTTCCAACCACCCTTCCCGTTCCTTCCCCGGGACTAATTTTAGCCTTCTTACTTGTGAGAGGGGAACTGAAATAGTCGGCAGAAGAACGTTCGCAAACAAGAGCAGGAGCTCGCCGGGCCAAACACCTCAGCTCCAGCCCAGACACAGAGGAGACGCAGCCCTGCTGCCCCGCCGGCCAGGCCCCTCCAGAGACCGTCCCCCAGGGAGGAGGATCACACATCTGCCCAGCAGAGCAGGCTTCCTTTCCAACAACCACTTCCAGAGATCACGTGCCCATGAATGAAAACGCACAGCTGGGGCTGCCAGCCCCCAACAGGGCCTGTATACAGCGAGACTGGAATAATCGGAGAAGTGCATGGGGCTGTCCGCACATGGGAAGCCATTCCTGGTCCTGGCCCAGGAGGAAGCACAGCTGTCCCCGAAACAACGCCAGCCTGCATTATCCGCTGATTCCCAGTACCCACCAGTGTCTCAGAGACACCGCTGACAAATGTGAAAACAAAGACGCAAAGAAGGGAGCAGCATCTCCTTCACTCCCCCATCCCAGCCAACACGGTATGCTCCAACCTGGGCATTGAGTGGTGGCACCATCAGGACCACAAGGAACAGGGACCCTTTGGGGCCGGGACAGGCCTGCGGGTCTGGCGGAAAACGAGAGACCAGAAAAGAGGCGAAAAACAAGGGAATGGGTGTCTGTTTCAGAACAAAGACTTGGTGATAGAATGTGAGAGAAGGGAAAGAAGATGAATTCTGAAGAGGCAACTAAGTCCCCTGTTTAGGAAAAATGCTTCACGAACCACCCTGGAAAGACCCCAAGAGCGACCAAAATAAGAAGCCTCTACCCAGCAAGCAACCCTTTAAAATAACACACCCGTGAAGTGGAACACTTGGAAACTGAGGCTTTTAGGGGGGCTTCCTCCCGAAGCACAAGCCCAACCTGCAATCAGTTCCCAGCGCAGCAAGCTGTGTCCTGCTGAGCTCAACACAAGGGAGGCGGAACCTCCCAGAAAGCCCTCCCTAGCAGAGCTTGGAAACCCTGGTGGCCTAGTGGTTAAGAGCTACAGCTGCTAACCAAAAGGTCGGCAGTTCAAATCCACCAGCTGCTCCTTGGAAACCCTATCGGGCAGTTCTACTCTGACCTATAAGGCCGCTATGGGTTGGAATCGACTCAACGGCAACTGTTAGCAGAGCTTGGACCAGGCCGGGGGCTGCCAGCCTGCCAAGCCGAAGCCCAACAAACAGGCCTCTGCAGAGATCAGACGCTTCCATCAGGGCCTCCTGTGCCAGCCGGCCACGTGCTGCCAGCAGTTCTGCCCACCACACCTCCCCAAGTCCAGAGGAGGAAGCCTGGCCCTGCCCTCCATACCTTTGGGGAGAGGCTGCCCAGCTGTCCTGGTGTCCCCGACCTCGGAGCCCCAGGCCCACTGCCGCTGCAGCTCCTCGG
The DNA here is from genome assembly GCF_000243295.1 of Trichechus manatus latirostris. Lineage (NCBI taxonomy): Eukaryota > Metazoa > Chordata > Mammalia > Sirenia > Trichechidae > Trichechus > Trichechus manatus. The sequence continues at coordinate 1,719,264 of NW_004443985.1, forward strand.
AGCCCCAGGCCCACCGCCCCTGCAGCTGCTCAGAGCTCCAGGCCCACCGCCCCTGCGGCGGCTCCTCGGAGCGCCGCCCAGCAGGCCGGTTGCGGGGAGAAGGCATGCCGGCGCCTGTAACGCCAGCGCTCCTCCTGGGACACAGGCAGCCTCAGCTCAAGCGGCTCGCAGGTAGGCAGAGAGGGGGTGCTGGGCAGGTGGAACGGCCCCAGCAACAGGCAATTCCAGACATTCTGCGTGTGTGGGAGGGAGACGCCAGAGAGCAAGCCTCAAGGCGGCGGGTGGGCGGGTGGGGACAGGCAGGCTGCCGGGCCACCCACAACTGCCGCCTCCCTGAAACCCGAACCACTTCTGGGAAAACTCAAGGACGCCAGGGTTCTCCTTCTGTAGCGAGCGATCCTCCGGAACCAAACTCTCACACACCAAGCAGGTTTAGCGAAGCAGGACTCTCCTAGGCTTTGAGGAAAATCCCACCGCCCACCGTTAATCTGACGGGTGGGGGCGGGGAGGGGGCGTTCCTGTTAGACATTAGTCCCACCTGTCAGAACTGTCCGGCCCTTTAAAAGCGAGAGAATGTTCCAGATCAATGGTTCTCAGTCTAAATCAGACGGTTTTTGCCCCCATCCCCAGGCACACTTGGCAATGTTGGCAGATACTTTTCACTGTCACACTTGGAGCGGTGCTACTGGGATTAGTGGGCAGACGCTAGGGATGCTATGACACAGCCTCCAGTTCACAGAACAGCTCCCTCCACACACACACCCGTGGGTGTGCCCACGTGTGTGTGAGGGTGCACACGTGTGCACACACAGATTACCTGGGCTAAAATGTCAACGGTGCCGAGGTCGAGAACCCTGTTGTAGAGTGAGGTCCACCCACCAGAACCCTACCTCAGGGCCATCTACCCAGTGTCACCCTCAGAAGTATTCTCTAGACCCCCCTCACCCCCTCCCTAGATCCCAGTCTGCAGTGACAAGCTGGCATCTGTGAGTGGATCGAAACTGCTGATCTGAGGCCCCCGGTCCCCATGCCCTGAACTCTTCAGCAGGGGGCTAAGGGCACAGGCACTCACATGTGGAAGACCTCAGGCGGCAGCTTCCTGGAGGAGGAAGAGACCAGGGCTGGAATCCGAACACTGGGCAGGATCGCCAAGACAGAAGTAAGGGAGAGAATACGTCCAAGGGCCAAAAACAGGGTGAGTAACGGGGAACAAGCCCAGTGTACTGCCCCAGGACGGCAAGCTGCCTTTAGAACTGGCGCAGTGGGGATGTGTGAGGCAGCCAGGGCTTCAAGCAGTCCAACCCAGGGGGCAACAGGTCCCCAGTACCAGTGCAAAACGGTGAGTGTGCACATGATACACACACTGCGCGTGCACACACAATACACACACGCACACCCAAACGCACATGCTCACAGAACACACGCGCGCACACAATACACATGCACAAACGCACACGCGCTCACAGAACGCACGTGCGCGCACATTACCCACGCACACACACAACGCACACGCGCTCACAGAACACACGCGCGCGCACAATACCCACGCACACACACAACACACACGCTCACAGAACATGCGCGTGCACAATACACACGCACACACAAACGCACACGCGCTCACA
>NW_004443985.1:1720993-1725261 GCF_000243295.1 Trichechus manatus latirostris
CGCGCACAATACACACGCACACAACGCACACGCGCGCACAATACACACGCACGCGCTCACAGAACGCACGCGCGCGCACAATACACACGCACACACACAACGCACACGCGCTCACAGAACGCACGCGCGTGCACAATACACACGCACACACACAGCGCACACGTGCTCACAGAACACACGCACGCGCACAATACACACACACAAACGCACACGCGCTCACAGAACGCACGCGCGCGCACAATGCACACGCATACACAGAACACGTGTGCGCACAATACACACGCACACACACACAACGCACACGCACTCACAGAACACACACATACACACAATACACACTGCACGCACGCACACAACGCACACGCGTGCACGATACACACAATGCACACGTGCACACACAACACACACGTGCTCACAGAACGCACATGTGCACACAATACACACACTGCATGCGCGCACACAATGCACATGCGCTCACAGAACACGCACACGCGCACAATACACACACACTGCACATGCGCTCACACGCTTGTTTGTATTTTCCTGGGGAAAGGGTCCGCAGCTTTCATCATATTCTCAGAGGGTCCCATGACACAAAGGAGAACAGACTGCAGGATGGGGGCTCTCCACTGGGCTCCTGTAAAGGCGGTTTCGCAGGCGAAGTGCCAGGGTCCAGGAGCTTATTTGGGGACTGTGTAGAACACCACAGAGGCCCACCCAAGCTGCAGGAGGCCGTGGGGTTCTGGGTCTTACATTTTCTGAGGTTCACATACACTCACCCAGTGTAGGGCCTGGGTGGGTAGGCACAGGTCTCACATCATCTGCCTTGGAGAGGGCAGAAGATACCCCTCCCTGAGGAGGAGCACTGACAGGTCCTGTGGTCGGTGTCCTTAGCAGCTACCACTAGCCCGAGGCTAAGGACTGAGGGTCACTGCGCTCACACCCTCCTCCCCTGAGGAAATGGATAAGAAACGTCTTCAGGTCAGAGAATGGCAGCCTGTGAGGCCTGCACTTCCCGATGGGACAGGTCCCCCTCCCTGGCCAACACCTACTGACACTCCACTCAGAACACTGCTCCAGCCCACACACCCTGGGCCCCCAGTCTGAACCCCACGTGCAGAGACAGACATCAGGAGCTCTTGGGGAATACACAGAATGCTGGGGACATCCAGGGCAATACAAGGGCCAAATGACATGTTTCCCAAGGGCAGTGGGCCAGGCACAGACCAAGAAAGACCTGCACAACTAAACGAACACCAATCTTATGCCCAGCACCAGGCGTCACCGTCCCAGCATACATTCTGCCTTTCCTTCTAGGCTTGCACTGTCCAGTATGATAGCCCCAGACAAGCGTGACTATCCAGCACTGGAAACGTGGAGAATCTGCAACAAGGTGTTCAAGTGTAAAATATACACACTTGATTTTGAAGACAAAAAAAAAAAGAACGTAAAATGTCTCAGTAAGTTTCAATACTGATTGTGTGCTGAAGTGATTATTTTGTATGTTACGTTAAGCATTTAACTAAGGTGCGCCTGACCCAAGCCATGGTATTTTCAATCTCCTCATACGCATGCGAAAGCTGGACAATGAACAAGGAGACCGAAAAAGAACTGACGCCTTTGAATTACAGTGTTGGTGAAGAATACTGAATATACCACGGACTGCCAGAAGAACGGACAAATCTGTCTTGGAAAAAGTACAGCCAGAATTCTCCTTAGAAGTGAGGATGGTGAGATTTTGTCTCACATACTTTGGACATGTTATCAGGAGGGACCAGTCCCTGGAGAAGGACATCATGCTTGGTATAGAGCGCAGGGTCGAAGTAAAAGAGGAGGACCCTCAATGAGGTGGACTGACACAGTGGCTGCAACGATGGGCTCAAGCATAGCAGTGATTGTGAGGATAGCACAGGACCAGGCAGTGTTCGTTCTGTTGTACATAGGGTCGACCGCACCTAACAACAATGACAATGTTTAAATATTTTTCAAGTATTCTTAATATATTTTAAGAACTTAAAATACATTATTGAAGTTAATTTCACTGGTTTCTCTTCCTTTTTATTAAGACTAGAAAGTCTCAAGTTATAACGTGGCTCACGTATATTCCTGTTGGACAGCATTGTTCCAGATCTTCCTTCTCCTGGGGCATTGTGTGCAGCAGGGCTGGGGGTAATTCCAAATGGCAGGCCAGGAGCTTGAAGGAAGGTTATCCCTGAAGCCAAGGGAACAAGAGGGCCATCGCTACCCTCATCTGAGCCAGAGGCAGCTCTTCCCACCATTCCTTAAGGTCAGAGCAGTAGCCACCAGAGGACTGGCTTGAATAACAAGAAACTCCCAGCAGCTTCCACCTTTCCCCCAGCGCAGGAGTCTTGATGTTCCGACCCAGTCTGCTGGGAGGGGAGGGCAGCACTGCCCACAGGCAGGAAACGAGTGCTTCCAAGGGTCCAGTCCCATGCCCTGCCCTGCCCTGCCCAATGAGGGCGGGAGCCGGTGAGGCTGGGCTGAGGCAAATGGGGGAAGGAGTCCCCAGCTCCCACGTCCAAAGCTGTCCTGTCCTGGGAGGGGGCCCTCCTGGAGGCCTGGGCCTGGAAGTGCCTGCAGAACCCAGTTACGTCCAGAGATCAGGTGCCCAGGGGGGATCTAGAGACAGTCAGGTGGGCTTCTACTGCCCTAGTAAGTCAGATGCCCGCCTCCTCCCCTCCGCAGGCCCTTTCACTTCAGAGTCCTTGCTCTTAGATAAAGCATCTTAAACTCAACTGCCATAGAGAGATCTCTCGGCAATTCCATCAGCCACACGGAACAGGAAGGGGGACAGAGAGAGAAACAAGTTCAGTAAGACCACCGCTTTGCCTCCACCACACCGTACATGGCTCCAGGAGACCCCCGAGGCCCCCTCCCACCGGGGGTCCAGGTACAGACGGGGGGGGGGGGTGCTGTCCTCTGGTCCTTGCGCTGAGGCTGCGCAGCTTCCAGCCCCCCACACACAACCTCTCGGTATAGACAGGTGAGCATTTCAACTTCGCAGAGGAGGCGAGAGAGTGGGGGTGGGGATGGGCAGGAGGACCCCCTCCCCCGCCCCGCGCGCAGCAGCACGGGGATCCCAGCCCCGCCCCTCCAGGCCCGGCCCCGCCCCTCGCGGGTTTCCCAGCCTCTGCGCTGTTGCCACTGTGGGCTGCTAGGGACCCGCGCTGCATGTGTAATGGGGGCAGGGAACAAAGACGCGCGGGACCTGGCGCCCCGGCTGCCCCGGACTTCTCTCTGGAGCCTCAATGCTCGGCTCCCCACGCGTCCCAGGGCTGCTGTCCCGAGTCACCCGAACTAAACCCCGGAGCGGGTCCCGGTGCGCCCGCCCGAGTTGGGCGCGCCCCGGCACCGCTGGGGGAGAGGAATGCGTGCCTCGGACTTGGGGAAAAAAGCGCTTTCTTGGCGGAACTCCCCATGTGTACACTCGCATCTACGTCGCCCCAACCGCGCGCATAGGCCGAACGCCAGTCCCGCGACCACCGGCGAGTTGGTGTAGGTCCCCCGCCCTGGCCACGTGCCTCCCGGACGCCCGAGCGAACCGGGACCTGTTGGTTTTCCTTCTCGCCCCACCCCCTCCGCCCAGGCGCCCAAAACAAAGCTGTCTCGTGCGGCGGCCGCACCCCGCGTCCCGAGACCGGCCGCAGGGAGAGCGCGCGCAGGTGGGCCCCAGCAGGAACTGCTCCCTGCGCTGGCAACGCGACACAGACTCGGGTGGGGTGGGGTGGGGTGGAGTGAGGGAAACTCCTCCCGGCTATGCGAGGCCGCCCCCTTAGCTTCGCCGCCCCTCGTGGCTCTGAGGAGCCCGCAGCCTTCCCCCAGCCGTTGCTGCACCTACGATCCTGCCACCCCTCGATTACAGCTGCCCGCCCCGCTAGGCCGTCTGCCCCCTCTCTGGTTTTCCTCGCACTCACCCTGCGTTCCACGCGCCCGCGTAGCCTGAAACTCAACGCTGGGGCTCCAGGTCCCGGGCTCTATCGCGGGGGGCGCCTCCGGCCGGTGCGCAGCACTCCTCCGACCCAAAGGCGCCGCCGCGATCCCGAGTACCGCAGCCAACCGCACAGAAAACATCGTACCCCCAAGATACGCGAGCGGGTACCAGGCGCACCCCCAGCGTCCGAGCCGGCGCCGGGAGGTGCGAGCTGGGTGCAGGTGGCGCGGCGACGAGGCCGTGGGCCCACCTTTTGTTGGTAAACACCGAGCGTCCTGGGCCCGGCCCGCGCGCCCCCGTGCCGCGCCCCGTTCTT
>NW_004443985.1:1725770-1759368 GCF_000243295.1 Trichechus manatus latirostris
ATGGCTCCTGAGCCGCGGCCGCGGAGCCGAGCCAGCGGGGAAACCCGGATGTTTGATACAAAGAGGCGGGCGCGCCGGGCGAGGAGGGGGAGGGGAGCTAGCCCTCCCGCCGCGTGGTCCGCGCCCCCCCGGGGGCGGGGCCCCAAGAAACAACAACACGGAGGCCCCACCCCCGGCCCGTGCCCTCTGGGAGGGCGCGCGCGGAGGTCGGGTCTGGAGGGTAGGCGCGCGGGCGGAGGTGGCAGGGCTGGGCCCCGGGCGGCTTTGCTTCGGGACCCCTGGAGCCACCAGACGCGCGGTTCCTGCTCCGCGCGCTCGCCCACTCTCTAAACGCATGCCGCCCTGTGATCCCGGGGTGTGTGGACAGTCCCCAGACTCTTGCCTGGACTCCCTTCGGCGCCTCCCTTTCCCACCTGTAAATTGGAGGTCGCCATGAACCATGACCGAGTCATATCTTTGTTGATGGGCAAATTAATTGGCAGAACAAGGCTGATTTCTTCGATACGACAAGTGGTCCCCACGTCTGCAATCCCACCCTACACAAAAAAGCTGGGGATCCTGGAGCATGGCGACGCTCTCCCATCCAAGGGAGGGAGAGCGCTGAGGCCCGCCCGCAGAACAGCAGCAGGTGGAAAAGGGCCTCTGACAACCTGCTTGCCCGCCCTTACCCGAATGTCCTCGGCACTCCCCACTCCTTCAGTCTGCACGTACAAAACTGCTCCCAACTGCCCCCAGGTCCCCGCCTTTCTAGCGAATGAGAGTGCCCCCCTTTCCCCTTCTCACCCCAGGTTCCTCCTTGGGGGTCGTGGTCTTCCATCTCAGATTCTGCCCTTATGAGACACCTGAGCTCGAGAGGGTGGAAATAGGGCTCCCAGCTAAAGAGGGAAAATCTGTCACAGTTCTGGGATGAGGCCGCGGGATCCTCAGATACAGTAATTGTCCTCCTGCTTCTGCTGACTTGACACAGCTTTCCTTGGAGCTGGGCAGGAATAGTTCAAGAGCAGCTGGAGGGAGGTGGCCAGAAAGTCTGACCCATTTCACCTCTCTGAGCCTCAGTTTTCTCATGGAAAACAAAGAAATTAGAGCCTTCAGTGCTTTGCTTTTTTTAATGACGGAAACTTTATTCAAAAAATAATCTTATGTAAATAAGTCCACCACATAGAACACACACAACATATATTGCCCTGATTGACATTGAAATGGGGGTCCTCCATCCCAGTCTCCAAAGTACCAGGAACACCTCAGGAACCACACTTTGGAGTCACTACCTAGAAAGATTTCTGGTTCTCTAAGGGTCCCTTCCAGCTCTGGGAAATCCCATGTCAAAAATCAGGGCCCTTCTCCTAGACTGTTGTGTAGTGCATGGGGTTTTAAAAGCTTTCAAGCGGCCATCCAAGTCACAACAATTGGTCTCTATTCACCTGGAGCAACAGAGGAAGAAGGAGAGTCAAGAATAGGAGGAGGATATGGAATGCATGGCTAATTGCCTCCATGCACAACTGCCTCCTTTGTCATGAGACCAGAAGAGCTGGTTGGTGCCCAGCTACCACTGCTGAACATTTTGATCAAAGATTCCATAGAAGAATCCTGATCAAAAGGGGAAAATGCAGAACAGAATTTCAAATTCTCATGGACTCTAGACTTTCTGGAGTCCCACAAAAGAAGGGTAGATGAACCCCTGAAGCTATTGCCCTGAGATAATCTTTAAACCTTGAACCTTAAATGAAAAATAATCCCCTTAAGTCTTCTTAAAACCAAACAATAGTTTAACTTATTTAAGGAGTGATCTTGGGGCAAATACCTGTAGAAGGAAGGGGACAGAAGCAGGAGTGGGCAGAGTAACAAGTCAGGCTATAATGTCAACCCAACCACAGCCTCATGTCAAGTTTTGGAGCTAGATTGGTTCTTCAGAATCGTCCTGGGTTGGGCTGTAATGGCCAAGCCTTAATAATGCATCTGTCTCTGGATGTGTGCTACCTCAGACCGAGGAATGTCCCGGTCAAAGTGGCTCTCAGCAGCTGAGAAGAACCCTGAACCCGGCTGACAGCAGAAAACCTACATGTGTCTCAGAAGATGGAGCAACAGTTACCTCTTGAAATACTTTTTGATTGAAGCAGGATCTGAACAGCACTTAATAGTATCTACCACAGAGAAACAATAAGCCAATACGGGAGATAAAATGGATAAAAAAAAAAAATCTAACTCAAAAGAAGAAAGAAGGAAAATGAACAGACAGAACAAATAGAAAACCACCACCAAGATGTTAGCTTTAAACAAATCGTATCAGTAATCACATAATGTAAATGGAGTCTAAACACTCCCATTAAAAGGCAATCTTTGGAGTCCAAGAAGGGTAAAATCTAAAGGATTTTTAAAAAGCTATACCACGCAAACCGGAATCATATGAATGGTGGAATAGCTATTTTAATATCAGGAAAGGTAATATTCAGAAGGAGTATTACCAGGGATAAAGAAGAGCATTTCGTAATGATAAGTGGGTCTACTTATCAAGAAAACATAACAGTTCTAAATGTGGATGCCCCCAGTAACAGAGCTTCGAAGTACACGAAGCAATAGTGGAAGGAACTGAAAGGAAAAGTAGAGAAATCCACAATGATAGTTGGAGATTTTAACACCCCTCTCTCAGTGATTAATATAACAAGTAGACAGAAAATCAGTTAAGATATAAAAGACCTGAACAACAAGTCAACCAACTTGAATTTATTGTCGTTTATTGAGCACTCTACTTAATCAGAGCAGAAAATACATTCTTTTCAAATGCACATGAAACATTCCACAAGATAAACTATATGCTGGGCTTAAAAGCAAGTTCAATGAATTTTAAAATATTGAAATTATACAGAGATATTCTTAGACCACATAGATTTAAATTAAAAATAAATTATAGCAAAAAGATATTTGGAAAATCCACCAATAATCTGGAAATTAACCCATAAATCAAATAAAAAATAACAAGATAAATCAGAAAACATTTTGAACTGAATGATAACAAAAAATACAACAAATAAAAACTTACGGGATACACCCACTTTGGTGAGTGGCCTCTGGGGTCTTAATAGCTAGCAAGAGGCCACTTAAGATGCATCAATTGGTCCCAACAACCTGGAGCAAAGGAGAATGAAGAACACGAAAGACACAAGGAAAAAATTAGCCCAAGAGACAAAAAAAGCCACATAAACCAGAGACTCCATCAACCAGAGACCAGAGGAACTAGATGGTGCCTGGCTACCACCAATGACCGCCCTGACAGGGAACACAACAGAGAGTCCCTGACTGAGCAGGAGAAAAGTGGGGTGCAGAACTCAAATTCACATAAAAAGACCAGACATAATGGTCTGACTGAGACTAGAGGAACCCCAGAAGACATGGCCCCCAGACTCTTTGTTAACCCAGAACTAAAACCATTCTGGAAGCCAACTCTTCAGACAAAGATTAGACTGGACTATAAGACATAAAATGATACTCTTGAAGAGTGCTTCTTAGTTCAAGTAGATACATGAGACTAAACGGGCAGCTCCTGTCCAAAGGCGCGATGAGAAGGCAGAGAGGGTCAGGAGCTGGTTGAATGGACACGGGAAATCCGGGGTGGAAAGGCGGAGTGTGCTGTCACATTATAGGGAGAGCACCTGTGGTCACATAACAATGTGTGTATAAATTTTTGTATGAGAAACTACCTGTAAGCTGCAAACTTTCACCTAAAACACAATTTAAAAAAATGTATGGGATGCAGTTAAATCAGTGCATACAGGGATATTTATAATGTTAAATGCTTATATCAGAAAAGAAATGTCTTACATGGATGATCTAAGTCTCCACCTTGAAAAGTTAGAAAAGTAGAGCAAATTAAACCAAAAATAAATACAAGGAAATAATAAACAGTGGAAATCAATGAAATAGAAAAAGGATATGATCAACAAAATCAATAAACCTCTAGCTAGACTGATTAAGAAAAAGAGAAAGAAAACTTCTGGCTCAGAGGATGTCACTGGTGAATTCTATCAAACATTGAAGGAACAAATAATACCAATTCTATACAAACTCTTGCAGGAAATGGAGGAGGGAACATTTCCCAACTCATTTTAGGAGGCCAGTATTGACACCCTCAAACCAAACCAGTTAAAGACATTACAAGAAAACTAAATTACATAGATGCAAACATCCTGAACAAAATACTAGCAAATGGAATCCAGCAATACATTTAAAGGGTGATACCACCTGAACAAATGAGGATTATCCCAGGTAAAAATCTTAACATTTGAAAATCGATCAATGTAAATTCACCATTACAACAAAATATAAGGGAAAAACTATAATAGATGCATATAAAGTATTTGCCAAAATTGAAGACACACTCATGCACACACGTGTGTGTTCTGCTCTCTCTCTCTAAAAACTAGAAACAGAATGGAAATTCTTAACCTGATAAAGAGCGTACACAACCCCAGAGCTAATATGATGCTTAAGTTACGATAAGGAACAAGGCAGGGATGATTACTCTGTACACTTCCATTTGATATTGTACTGGAGGTTCTAGCCATTGAAATAAGGCAAGAAAAAGAAATAAAATTATAGATTGGAAAGAAAGAAGTAAAACTGTCTGTTTTTTCCCAGATGACACGATATATACAAAATCCTAGCCATCCTACTAGTACAAAATACTGCTAGAGCTAACAAGTAAATTTAGTAAGGGTGAAGGATACAAGACCAAACAAAAATCAATTTCTACATGCTAGCAACAAACAACTGAAAAATGAAAAATATTTAAGAAACTATTTGTTCTGTAAACCTTCATCTAAGGTACAAAAAAAAAGAATTATCTATGTGAGATCAAATTGACAACAGCAACTCAAAAGGTTTGATGGGAAGCCTAGGGGGCAGTGAGTTAAAGATAATGGTGATGGAATAATTGGGAAAAGGATAGTGAGAAAAGCAGCACAACTGAAGAATGTAATCAGTGTCACTGAACTGTATATGGAGAAATTCTTACAATGGTGTACGTTTAGCTGTGTATATTTTCACCAAAAAAAAAAGATCCTCCAAGGTCGAGAAGGGAGAGTGTTGACATGTCGTGGGGCTGTTAACCAATGTCATAAACCAATATGTGTACTGACTGTTTAATGAGAAACTATTTGTTCTGTAAACCTTCATCTAAAGAACAATAAAAAAATTTTTTTTTAAAATTTTACATTAGCATCAAAAAACATTAATTGACAAGGGTGCTAAGTCCATTCAATGAGGATGGCAGAGTCTCTTTAATAAATGATGCTGGGAAAACTGGATTTCCACATACAGAAGAAAGAATCAGGATCCATGCCTCACACTATACACAAAAACAAATTCAAAATGGATGAAGGGCGTCAATGTGAAAACTAAAACCATAAAATGCTTAGAAGAAAACGTAGGGGCGAGGTTGTGGGACCACGTGTTTAGTGATAGATTAACAGATATGATAAAACTCAAGTAGCAAAAGACAAAATAGATAAATGAGACCTCATGAAAATTAAACACTTTTGTATATTAAAGGATTTTGTCAACAAAGTGAAAAAACAGCATACAGACTGGGAGAAAATTTGCAGGAACCGTGTATCAGTTAAGGGCCCAATATCCAAAATATATATAAAACTTCTACAGCTTCACAACAAAAAGACAAACAGCTCAATGAAAAAATGGGCAAAGGACTTGAGCAGACAGCTCACCAAAGAGGATATTCAAATGGCAATAAGCACGTGAAAAGATGCTCAACATCATTAGCCATTAAGGAGATGCAAATCAAAACCACAATGAGATACCACCTCCACACTATTAGAATAAAACCCATTGCCATTGAGTGGATTCCAACTCACAGAAACCCTACAGGACAGAGTAGAACTGCCCCACATGGTTCCCAAGGAACGGCTGGTGGATTCAAACTGCTGACCTTTTTGTTAGCAGCCAAACGCTTAACCACTGTACCACCAGGGCTCCCCCATTAGAATGTCAATGGTTAAAAAAAAAAAAAAAACTGAAAACAACAAGTGTTGGTGAGGCTGTGGAGAAACCAGAACCCTCATGTATGGCAGTAATATAAAATGGTGCAGCCATGGTGTAAAACAGTTCGGCAGTTCCTCAAAAAGTTGAACACAGAATTACCATATGACACAACAATCCCAATCTTAGGCTATAACCAGAAAAAGTGAATACAGGAACACAAACAGAAACATGTACACCAATGTTCACTGCAGCACTTTTCACAATAGCCAAAAAGCAGAAACAACGGACATATCTAGCAACAGATGAACGGATAAGCAAAACATGGTACGGACATACAGTGGAATATCATGCAGCTGTAAAGAGAAACGAACTTCTGATGCATTCCACAACACAAAGAGAAACCTTGAAAACATCATGCTGAGGGAAATCAGTCAGTCTCAAAAGGACAAATATTTTATGATTCCACTTACATGAAATAAGCAAATCCATAGAAAACAAAAGATTATTAATGATTACCAGGGGTAGGAGGGAGGGGGAAAGGGGAGTTTCTGTTGGGGGGGCACTGAGTTTATGTTAACGGCAGTGGAATGTTTTGGATGAGGACAGCAACAATGGTGGGACAACATGAAAAATGCAATCAATGTCATCGAGTTGTATGTGGAAGTTGTGTTGGCGAATTTAAAAAAAAGGAGAAAAAAACATTAAATATCTAGGAATGGATTGAACAAAATATGTATAACACATGTACACTAAAAACTGTAAAACTTTTGCTGAGGGGAATTAAAAAAACTAAACACAGAGCTGCTCACGTTTGTGGAATTCACTCCGTATCAGTACGTACAGACCTCACTCAGTCTTTCTATTGTGTGTGTGCACCATGCTCTATTTAACCAGTCTATATTAATGGATATTTGTTTTCCCCAATATTTTGCTATTATTAATAATTTCACAATAATCTCGTGCCTACGCTGTTCTGTATGTTGGAGCTGTGCCTTCATGCAGCTTCTGAGCAGGACCGTTAGACCGATGCACGTGTACTTACGTGTTATATGTGACGAAATTCTCCTCGCAAGAGTTGGACAAGGTGGCACTGCTACGAGCAGTGTCTAAGAATGCCTGTTGTCGCACAGACTTAGTAACAGAGTATTTTATCAAACGTGTGGAATTTAATATGATGGGTGAGAAATGGTATCTCAGTGTATATTTTTCTGATTTTTAAAATGTGCTTAAAGAGTATTTTAAAGTATTTTTTAAGATGTTAACTTTTTAACTCTTGAAAGTGTTAAAAAGCAAGGATGTCACTTTGAGGACTGCGCCCCCGACCGAAGCCTTGTTGTTTTCAATCGCCTCATAGGCATGCGAAAGCTGGACAATGAACAAGGAAAACCAAGAATTGATGCTTTTGAATTATGATGTTGAGGAAGACTACTGGATATGCCACGGACTGTCAGAAAAACGAACAAATCTGTTTTGGAAGAAGTACAGCCAGAATGCTCCTTAGAAGCGAGGATGGCAAGACTTCATCACACGTACTTTGGACATGTTATCAGGAGGGACAATTCCCTGGAGGACATCATGCTTGGTAAAGTAGAGGGTCAGCAAAAAGAGGAAGACCCTGAACAAAATGGACTGACACAGTGGCTGCAACAATGGGCTAAAGCATAACAACAACCATGAGGATGGCGTGCGACCGGGCAGGTTTTCGTTCTGCTGGACATAGGGTCCACCATGTGTTTCTTTGTGACCATTTTTCCACTGCGTTTCTGGCCTTTTTCATTTTTTGTGGGGGAAGAAGCCATTTCATTCACAGGAATTCTCTAAGTGGGGTGTACTGCTCTAAGCTGTAAATCCAAACATTAAAAATGTTTGACAGACATGTTTCTAAAACATAGTACACATTTGTCTGCCTTTAAGAAGAGAGTATGCAATTTAAAAACCCATCGCCATTGAGTCAATTCCCACTCATAGCCACCCTATGGGACAGACTAGAACTGCCCCATAGAGTTTCCAAGGAGCAGCAGGTGAACTGAGCAATTTAAGATCTAAATTCTTTTTTTTTTTCTTTTATTGTGCTTTAGGTGGTTTACAGAGCAAATACGTTTCTCATTAAATTACTGATACACGTATTGTCTTGTAAGATTGGTTGCCAACCCCATGACCTGTCAACACTCCCCTTCTCGACCGGATTTCCTGTCCCCTCCTGCCTTCTCGTCCTTGCTCCTGGTGTGCCCATTTAGTTTCGTATACATGGTTGAGCTACGTGTCTTATTGTTTGTTTTATGGTCCTGTCTAATCTTTGGCTGAAGGGTGAACCTCAGGAGTGACTTCAGTACTGAGTTAAAAGGGTGTCCAGGGGCCATGCTCTTGGGGTTTCTCTAGTCTTTTCAGTTTTTAAAAGGTTTTTATATATTAAGAGGATTAGCCCTTTGTCTTTGATGTAAATTGCAAATATTTTCTCCCAGTTGCCATTTGTCCTTGCCCTTTACTTATGTTTTTTGCCATGGTGTACACACACACACACACACACACACACACACTAACTTTTATGGAGTCAAATTTATCAATTTTTATTGTCTTCTGGATTTTGAGACATAATATGAGACTCTTTCCCCATTCCCAAATTGTAAATGATTCATCCATGTTTTCTTCTAGGACTTGTATGGTTTTACTTTTTACATTTAGGTCTCTGATCCATTTGGAATTTATTCTGATATATATGAGATGTGATTCTAATTCTACATTTTTCCATATGACTATCCAGTTTTCCTAATACTATGTATTAAAAAGTCCATTTTTCCCTGTTTTGGAACGACATCTTTCTCACATACTGTGTATGTATGTAATCATGTTTAACCTTGGACTTACTCTGTTCTATTGGTTCCTGAGCCAATGCCACGGTTTTTAATTTATCAGAGCTTTGTAATATGCTCTGTCATCCGACAGTGTGCCCTCACTGCAGTTACTCTTACGGTTTTCCTAGCTATTCTTGCTGCTGTGCTTTTCCAAATGAACTTGAGAATCGTATTGTCTAGATGCAGGCCAGAAAAAAGAAAAAAAGTTGGTATTTTTATTTGCATTATATTAAATCATTGTGATATGAGTAATTCTATCCAAGAATGTAGTTGCCTTTCTTTTGGCTCAAATCTATTTTTACAACTTTAAGGAAAGTTTCAAAATTTTCTTCATATGTTAGCTTTATTTCTAAGTATTTTAACTTTTTGTTGCTGTTGTAATTGGACTCATATCCTCTGTGACATCCAATTTTCACTGATTGCCTGTATGAACACTCCTCTCTTCATAGTAAAATTTTATATCCTACTACTTGACTGAATTCTCTTATAATGTACATTAGTTTCAGCACTGATCCTCTTATCTGTTCTTATTCCATTTTTTAAATTGTGGTAAAATATATGTAACATAAAATTTAGACACAAGGAAAGTATTAGCCCAAGAGACAGCAAGGGCCACATAAGCCAGAGACTTCATCAGCCTGAGACCAGAAGAACTAGATGGTGCCCAGCCACCACAATGACGACCCTGACAGGGAACACAACAGAGAGTCCCTGATGGAGCAGCAGAAAAGGTGGGGTGCAGAACTCAAATTCCAGTAAAAAGACCAGACTTCATGGTTTGATTGAGACTGGAGGGACCCTGGAAGACACGGCCCCCGGGCTCTCCATTAGCCCAAAACTAAAACCATTCACAAGGCCAACTCTTCAGACAAAGATTAGACTGGACTATGGGACATAAAAAAGATACTCGTGAAGAGTGTGCTTCTTAGCTCAGGTAGATACATGAGACTAAATGGGCAGCTCCTGTCCGGAGGTGAGATGAGAGGTCAGAGAGGGTCAGGAGCTGGCTGAACAGACGTGGGGAATCGGGTGGAAAGGAAGAGTGTGATGTCACAGTACAGGGAGAGCAATTAGAATCACATAACAAAGTATGTATCAGTTTTTGTATGAGCGACTAACTTGAATTATAAACTTTCACTTAAAGCACAACAATTCAAAAAGAAGTTTACCATCTTCGCCATTTTTAAGTGTACAACTCAGTGGCATCAAGAACATTCACGATGTTGTGTAAGCATCATCCCTCTCTATTTGCAGAACTTTTACATCATCCTGAAGAGAAACCCTGTGCTCATATAATATCCTTTCCTAATCTTATGCCTTTGTATTCTCTGGTCGGACTGCATTGGCTGCTACCGACCTTTTGGTTAGTAGCCGTAGCTCTGAACCCCCGCGCCGCCAGGGCTCCAGATGCCATGGAATGTTAATTGGTGGTGGAGACGGTGGGCTTCCGTGGCTTGTTCCTGGTTTTGGCAGGAATAACGCTAGCGTTTCCTCACTACATAGATGCCAGCTTTTATCAAGTATTTTTTTAAAAAATCAGGAATGAGTGTTAAATTTTGTCAAAGGCCTTTTTGGCAATTATAATCAAATTGCTTTTCTTAGATTTATTAATACGGAGAAATATGTTCATTCATCTCCTAAGACTGAACCGATTTTGGAACAAACTACATTTGGTCACAAAATAGGCGCCCTGGTGGCACACTAGTTAAAGCACTCGGCTGCTGAGAGGTTGGCAGTTGGAACCCACCAGCTGCCGCCCTTCAGGAGAAAGATGTGGCAGTCTGCTCCTGTAAAGATTATAGCCCTGGAAACCCTATGGGGCAGTTCTACTCTGTCCTATAGAGTCGCTCTGAATCAGAATCGACTTGATGCAACGGGTTTGGTTTCATTGGTTTTTGGGTTGTGATATATCTATCGTCTTCAATGACCTATTTGTTTTTGTTTGCTGATATTTTGTGATTTTTCTCCATTAGTGTTAATAAGAGATTGGCCTGGAGTTTTCTTATTTTGTAAAACCTTTATGAGGTTTACGTATTGTATGAGTTATTATCACAATAACGCTTCCTAAGAAGTAAACATAAGGCCTCATAGGCTTACAGCAATAAAATGTTTACTGCTCTTCTAACTGGGTGATCGGCTAGGTGGCTCTGATATTGGCTGGGCTAGCTTGAATATCCGGAGGTCAGGAGACCGTTGGCTGGAGCACCTGGAACGACCAGGCTCCTCCATGTGCCGGTCATCCTCCTGGTCGTGTTATCATGGTCACGGCGCTCATGCAAGACAGAGCAAACCCAACCTTGCAAGCAGTTGTCAAGCCTCGGCTTGTATCACATTTGCTAACATCCCACTAGCCAAAGCAAGTCACATAGCCCATCCCCGTCAGAATGGGAGGGCGTGGCAAAGTGACGCAGCAAAGAGTGTGGATACAGTAAGGGATGAAGCATTGGACCATTTTTGCAGGCTATCTCAATTTTCCCTCACGATCACAATTATTCACATCATTCCCACATGTAAAATATGCTCATTCCCATCCCAGATCCCTTCAAAATCGCACTCAATCATGACATCAGGCTCACAATTCAGGATCTCATGGTCTATATGAGGTCTGGATATGGCTCCTCTTGTTCCAAAGATCTATGAACTAAAAAGACAAATTATCTGGCCCCTACACATTCAACCTAAGTGGATGAAACAAGGACAAGATCATTGCAAAAGCACAGTCAGTTGCCACTGAATCCATTC
This sequence comes from Trichechus manatus latirostris, assembly GCF_000243295.1. Lineage (NCBI taxonomy): Eukaryota > Metazoa > Chordata > Mammalia > Sirenia > Trichechidae > Trichechus > Trichechus manatus. Next base: position 1,737,356 of record NW_004443985.1, read on the forward strand.
AGACTCACAGCAGCCCCAAGTGCGTCAGAGTAGAACAGCGTTCACAGGGTTTTCAAGGCTGTGACCTCTTGGAAGCAGATCACCAGCCCTTTCTTCCAAGGCGCTGCTAGGTGGGTTTGAACTGCCAGCCTTTAGGTTAGTAGTCCAGCACTTAGCCAGCCATTTGCGCCTCCCAGGGACTCCTGCAAAAGCATTACCATCTAGAAGACGTAAGAACAGAAAGCACATAGTAGAGCTCCTTAAAAACTTCCACTGTTTTCTGCGTATCTGGTTTAAGTCCACTCCGCGCACCAAAAGCCACACCCACGGTTATTTTTGAGCTCTCTCTCTCCAGGCTTCATCACTGACACTTCAGGTATGTCAGGCTGTTGTGAGACAATTGTGACTGCTGGATGGCGTTCTGTCTAGCCGAAGGATCTATTAGAGAGTGCCCTAATTCCTTCAGAAGTCAACGTATCTCATAGCCCTTGATTTTGTTTTTACTTAAAGCCATGTCTTCATTTGATAATCTCTTAACGGCTTGAAGGGATGGAGACAAGAAGGTTATTTTTCTCATCTAGCGAGATCAGGCACCTTTATATTCGCTCTAAATTCTACCTGAAGTCTAGCTCGTTTTTTTCTGAGTGACAGCCCGCTGACATTGTCAACATTCTGCCTAGATACCTCTTTTCTTAAGCCCGAAAGTTCATTAGGTACATTTTCTATCTCCCAGTTTACCACAGGTGCCATTTTTCCAGTCTCCTCCAATAGTTTCCCTGCATCTTTTCGGTCATCTATAATTTTCTCACCATTTTTCCAGTCTCCTCCAATAGTTTCCCTGCATCTTTTCAGCCATCTATAATTTTCTCACCATTTTTCCAGTCTCCTCCAATAGTTTCCCGGCATCTTTTCGGCCATCTATAATTTTCTCACCTTTTTCCAGTCTCCAGTTCCAATGTCACATTTTAGGTTTTTGTTTTGGCATCAATTTCTGTATCAATTATCAATTACTGCATCAGCTATCTATTATCTATCTACACAGTTATCTGTTACTAAATATTACTAAATAATCATAATTATTGCTAATAATTTATGACTAATAAATCACTTTAACTCTTGGCATCTTGAAACAATAAATATTTATCTCATGAATCTGTAGGTTGGTGGTTCAGCCTGGGCTGGGCTGGGCAGTACTTCTGGTCTCAGCTGGCCTCACTCATGCATCTGAGATCAGCTACCTTGTCGGCGATCGATCGAGGACGGCTCCGACTCCGACGCGGCTGGCTTACGCACAATGTTTTCATGACAAAGGCAGAGAGCAAGCCCAACTGAAAAAGTACTTTTCATGCCCCTGCTTGTATCACGTTTGTGAAAATCTCATTGGCCGATGGAAGAAACATGGCTGAGCCCAGAGCAGAGTGAGAGACCAAAAAAACCAGACCCACTGCCATCGAGTCAACTCATAGTAACCCTGTAGGACAGAGTAGAACTGCCCTATAGGGTTACCAAGGAGTGCAGCTGGTGGAGTTGAACTGCTGACCTCTTGGTTATAGCCGATCTTAACCACTGGGCCCCCAGGGCTCTCAGAATGAGAGGGCATTACAAAATCCCATAGCAGCTTTGGGGATATAGGAACAAATGTGCTACGTACTAGAGGCATCAATGCTATACTTGCTTCCTAAAAATAACCTGGAAGCATTTCTTCTTTTTCAATGTTCTGGGGCAGGTTATGTAGCGCTGGGGTTACCTGGTCTGTGAATTTCCCCATGAAGCCAACTGGCCTAGCAGTGCTTGTTTTGTGAGGGTAGTTCTTTGATAATTGTTTTCTTTTATGAAAATTTTGTGGTATTTTATGAAAATTAGCTTGTTTATACTTTCTTTACTGGAGTCATTTCTGAGGTCATTATCCATTTCACCTAGGTTCTCAAATGTATTTGCACAGAGTTGTGCAAAATAATCTTTAGGATTAAAGTTTTACTTAAATTTTTTAAGATTGTTATTTTAATCATTTTTTAAATCTTGTGTATTTCTGCTTTCTCCTCTTTTTACTTAAGTTAGCAAGGTTTGTCTGTTTTTTCTTCAAATAATAATTAGTCCAATGTTTTGCTTTTCTCATTTATTAATTTGTGATCTTCATTATTTTCTTCTTCCCTTTTTGTTATTCTTTTTGCAGCTTTTGGGGTTCGATATTTAACTTTACTTTTATTCTTTTGTACTGATTACAGTATTTCAAAGCTACATTTCACTGATCACTGCCTTAATTACATACCATAGATTTCATTATCAATTTTTCTTTGAGAAGCGCTAAAGTTTTGGTTTATATTTCCCCTTTGCTCCAAGAATAGTGTGAGTAGCTTTCTGCAGGTGGAAGGGACTGACAAAAAGGTTTCAATTTCTCATTTTACTGCATAGTGATTAAGGAAGATTGTTTCTATTTTGTGAAAAATATTGAGGTTTTCTTTGTGGTATAATAAACTTTTTTTTTTTTCCTAACCCCCCATTCCCCCTTTCCCTCAGTCCCTGGTTACCACTAATCTTTTGTCTTGATGGATTTGCCTATTCAATTTCAATGAGTGGGATCATACACTATTTGTTCTTTGGTGTTTGACTTATTTCACTGAGCATACTGTTTTCAAGGTTCATTTATGTGGTAGCATGTATGAAAACTTAATTTCTCGTCATGGCTGAATAGTATCCTATTGTATGTATACACCATATCTTGTTTAGCCGTTCATCTGTTGATGGACACTTGCGTTGTTTCCACCTTTCTAACTATTGTGAATAAGGCCGCAGTGAACACTGGTGTACATTTGTCTGAGTCTCTTTCAATTTTCTGGGGTACATACTTAGGAGTGGAATTGCTGAGCCATATGGTATTTCTACGTTTAACTTTTTTAGGAACTGCCAAACTATTTTCCACAGCAACTTAAATAGTCAATGTTTTTGAGAATAATAGGTGTATTCTCTGTTATCAGGATGCACAGGTCAATACATATTCAGATCTACTTTACAGACTGTTTAGCTCTCCTACATCCTTATGTATTTTTTGTCTCCTTGACTTCAGTCTTGGACTGAGAGTAGTGTGTTAAAGTTCTCTTTCACTACTAAGTGTCCATCTATTTTCCTTGCATAGCTACTCATAACTAATATATCTTCATTGTGAATTGTGGCTTTTAGAATTATAAAGTATCCTTCTTTGTCTTGTCTAATGTTTTCTCTGAATTCTATGTTATCAGATGTGAATACTGTAGGCTTTGCTTTTTATTGTTTGAATTTTCCTGGTGTATGTCTGCCCATCCCTTTACTTTTTAGCTTTTCTGAATCACTTTATTTTAGGTGTGTCTCTTGTAACAGAAAATAAGATGTTGGTTTGTGAGCCAATGTAAGCTTTTTAATAGATGGGTTGAGTCTGTTCACATTCATTGATTTGACTGATATGCTTGGCCTTATTATACACTTACTGTACAGAGTGACCCTATGTACAACAGAGCGAAAAACTGCCTGGTCCTGTGCCATCCTCACGATTGTTGTTATGCTTGAGCCCACCGTTGCAGCTACTGTGTCAGTCCATCTCATAGAGGGTCTTCCTCTTTTTTGCTGACCCTCTACTTTACCAAGCATAATGTCCCTCTCCAGGGACTGGTCCCTCCTGATAACATGTCCAAAGTACATGAGACAAAGTCTTACCATCCCACTTCTAAGGAGTGTTCCGGCTGTACTTCTTTCAAGACAGATTTGTTTGTTCTTCTGGCGATCCATGGTATATTCAATATTCTTCGCCAATAACATAATTCAAAGGCATCAATTCTTCTTCAGTCTTTCTTGTTCATTGTCCAGCTTTCGCATGCATGTGAGGTGCACCTTAGTCCTCAAAGTGACATCTCTGTTTTTTAACTTTAAAGAGGTCTTCTGCAGCACATCTGCCCAATGCAGTACATCATTCAACTGCTGCTTCCATGGGTGTTGATTGTGGATCCAAGTAAAATGAAATCCTTGACAACTTCCATCTTTTCTTCATTTATCATGATGTTGCTTATTGGTCCAGTTGTGAGGATTTTTGTTTTATGTTGCTTGCTGAAACCTTGCTTGCCGAAAGTGAAGAGGACTTGAAGCACTTACTGATGAAGATCAAAGACCACAGCCTTCAGCATGGATTGCACCTCAACCTCAGTAACACAAGAGTACAATCAGCAAAACCAGAATTTGGGAAATTCTCCCAGATAAATGACCCAGTTTCTTCAACAAGCAGAGACAGACAGAAGGACAGAGAGCGAGAGAAGCCCTAACCTGTGCCACCTGGGAGATGGTCCCTCCAGTCATCTGGTGTGCCCAGGGGTCAGGCAGCACGTGGTCACAGCTGAAGGAGGCAGAGGACGCGCGTCCAGCAGGCTGTCAGCTTTTCCAGGTGGGAAGAGGGGAGGGAGGAAAGGAGAAATCAGAGGGAGAGGAGGATGAGAGAACAAAGGAGGGGTGAGCATGGGACAGACAAGGAAGGAAGCTGGGAGGGGGCTTCAGATAGCTGAATGAGGAGGGAAGAGAGAGCGGGAGGTGGGGGTTTCAGGATGTGAAACAGGCAGCTGACGGGAGAGCAGGGACAGTGGGGCGAGCGCTTGGGGTGTGAGCGACTGTGGGCCAGGGTTTGGGAACGGGTGGTCAGAGTCAGGGTTGGAGAAGGGGGCGGGCTGGGTCAGTATAGGGGAGGAATGGCTGATGGGGTCAGGGTGTGGGGGAGGGCTTTGTCTTCTCCATTCTGCTGATTTCCCTGAATTTGCTTTACTTCTGCTTTTTGAAAGGGGAAAAGTCACAATGTTTATTGCATACATCCCAGACTCAGGGGTATCCCACCTCCTGGAATGAAAGACAGGGAAAGAGAGCCGCTTTCCTGCCGTGGGGCACGAGGGCACAGGCAAAGGCAGCCCGTCCATCTTCAGGAAGACGTGCTGAGGCTGGGTTCCAGGTGGTCCTGGCCAGGCTGGGACACTCAAGGAGTCAGGAGGGGCAGGCAGAACCCCAGAGCAGAGGAGGTCTCTGCTGTCCGGGGCCGCGTCTCCAACTGGGCTCCGTGAGTCTGGGCAGGCAAGTCTGCAGGGCGCCGGGCTGGCAGAATTCACTCTGGGGCCCCCCGGGTTTGGGACACGATTCTCTGCTCTAGCTTGGCATACTGTGGGAGGAGGGCCTCGTAGACCTGGAGCGGCAGAAAGAGTAGTTTAGAATCCGGCAACTGTTTGCAACTTGGCAATTTTAAAATTTTACATCCCGTTTACTTGCCATTTAATTTTTTGGCTGACCCAAAGAAAGGAAGCGTCAGCTCATGAAAATGGAAATGACAGTAGTCTCAAACCTTTAGTATAAAAACCCTCTTTTTAAACAATGCAAATTATGACCAGAGACCAATTTTTGTTATCAAATCCACAAAGGTTAAAAAAAATTCTAGGTGAAGGTAAGTGGAAACGGCTGTCCCGTGGCACGGGGTGGTGGCAGCTGATGGTCCAGCCCTTTGGGAATCAACCTGACTTTACAGCTGCACTGTTTCTGTACCGCTGTGGTTAACTGCCATCAAAGTGGCCCGACTCAGAACGACTCCACACACGACAGGATCGGGCAGTTGTAATCCACAATGTTTTTACTGGCTGACCTTCAGAAGTAGATTGCCAGGCCTTTCTTCCTAGTCTGTCTTAGTCTGGAAGCTCTGCTGAACCCCGTTAACCACAGCAACAAGCAAGCCTCCCCTGAAGGTGGGTGGTAGCTGTGCATGAGGTGCACTGGCTGGAAATTGAACCCAGGTCTCCCACATGGAGGGCAAGAATTCCACCATTGATGAGTGGGGTCTGGGGTCTTAAAAGCTTGCAAGTGGCCATCTAAGAGGCATCAATTGGTCCCAACCCACCTGGAGCAAAGGAGAATGAAGAACACCAAAGACACAAGGAAAGCAGTAGCCCAAGAGACAGAAAGGGCCACATAAACCAGAGACTTCATCAGCCTGAGACCAGAAGAACTAGATGGTGCCCAGCTACCACCAATGACCGCCCTGACAGGGAGCACAGCAGAGTGTCCTGGATGGAGCAGGAGAAAGGTGGGGTGCAGAACTCAAATTCTAGCAAGAAGACCAGGCTTAATGGTCTGAGACCGGAGGAACCCCGGAAAGCATGGGCCCTGGATTCTCTATTAGCCCAGAACTAAAACAATTTCCGAGGCCAACTCTTCAGACAGGGATTGGACTGGACTGTGGGACATAAACTGATACTTGTAAGGAGTGTGCCTCTTAGCTCAAGTAGATACAAGAGACTAAACGGGCAGCTCCTGTCCGAGGTGAGATGGGAAGGCAGAGAGGGTTAGGAGCTGGTTGAATGGACATGGGGAATCACGGGTGGAAAGGAGGAGTGTGCTGTCACAGTACAGGGAGAGCAATTAGGGTCACATAACAATGTATGTATAAATTTTTGTATGGGAGACTAACTTGAAATGTAAACTTCATTTAAACTAGAACAATAAAAAAAAATAATTCAAGGATTCTAAAAAAAAAAAAAAGAATTCCACCATAGAGCCATCACTGCCCTCATATTTGTAATAACGGGATTGAAAACATCCTTTGACCCAGTTATTCTGCTTCTGTGAAGCTCTGCTAAGGAAATAATCCTAAATATAGGATGCCTTGTCCACCAGGGGTCTTCTTAAACTCCACTCAACATTCAGACTCAAGACTATCAAGGGCCCCACACTGCAGTCCTCCGGGTACACTCTAGAAACGGCCTGTTGGCAGAGCGGCTGCAGGTGCTTCTCTTCACTGGGAGACCGCTCACCTAGCAGTCCAAACAGCAGTGCACGCAGCTGGCCGGAAGTGGGCTTCTGACTCCCTGCCTTCCTCCTTCCCTCTACATTACAGCTCAGGTGCAAAGCAGGCCTTCAAACTGGCTCGTTATGGTTCGAACCCCTGCTGAGGATTTGCACGTCCACCCCCGGTATACGCCATCAGAATGTACACTCCAACAAGACGCCCAGGTGATGCTCGACTAGTGGTTCTCAGACTTGGTCCCTAACCAGCAGCATCAGCATCTCCTGGGAACTTGTTAGAAATGCAGATTCTCAGCAGGGGCTGGAAGCCCTGGTGCAAAGTGGTCAGATCCACATCGTACAGGCGCAAGAACACCTTGGCTTGGAAACGTCACGCCCCGCAGGAATATCTTTATAACAACTCCACAGGCCAAGAGACATTCCGGTCAGGAGGCACCGCACCCGGTCAGGAGGCACCGCACCTGGTCAGGAGGCACCCCGCCCAGTCAGGAAGCACCCATACTCGGTCAGGAGGCACCCCACTAGGGAAGCCTTCAGCAAGACTTCCCATCAGGTATGTATAACTTTCCCAGACTAGGTGTAGTTTCCCAATCAAAAGCCATTTTTACATAAGCTACGTTGTCTAGTAATACTTCTCCCATTCCGTTTACATCCGGTCTCCAGGGAGACAGAGCTGGACAATTCACCAAAGGTCACATTCCCAAGCAGAACATGAAAGGGTTCTGTTAAGCTTTTACTCACATAGGGTTAATTGTAATAATGGGAAAATGAGAAGCAACTGCTCGAAGACATGGGCAATGGTCAAGGACATTAGGGTTCACGCACCAGAGAGACTATTACGCGGTCATGAAGAATGATGTCCGTGGTTACCAGGGGCAGGCAGGAGGGAGAGGGGAAGGGGGCTCCTGCTTAGGAGACCCTGAGCTTCTGTTAAGGGTGACGGAAAAAGTGGGAAATGGATAATGCTGTCGGTTGCACATGGTAAACAATGTCACTAAACGGTAAATGTGAAGAAGGCTGAGATGGCACGTTTCGTGACATCCGTATTTACCACAATTTATAAACAATAATGCGCACGTGTACGCAAATGCTGACGTTGTAATCTTGAATTTAAAAAAAAAAAAAGCAGGCTACAAAACGACAGACATCCTGTGCTGTGTAATAAGCCCAAACCTCAAAAACCACCAAAGGGAAAAAGACCAGAAAGAAACACAGCCCCACATTCTTCCTCTTCCTGTTTTTTTTTTAAGGGGTTTTCGCCCGTGGTTCTTCAAGTCTTGCCTTAGAAATTTAGACAAACATCCGGTGAGCGCGTTGTATTAAAGACCAAACAAAACACCCGCTGCCGTGAAGTTGATTCTGACTCATAGCAGCCCCACAGGGTTTCCAAGGCCGTAAATCTCTACCAACGCAGACTGCCACGTCTCTCTCCTGCAGGGCCACTGGTGGTTTCGAACCGCTGACCTTCTGGTTAGCAGTCGATCGCTTTAACCACGCGCCACTAGCGCGCCTTGTATTAAAGATAAATGACACTTCAGACCAAGGAACCCAGATTTTCCACTCCATCGTGGGACTCACAGGTAACAACACTAGTACCTCATGACAATCCCACTGCTTATTTGCCTTAATTACCTCCAGTCAATTCTTTTAATAACTGATTATGCAACTAGGGCCTCATCTGGTTGCAGCTGGGGCAGCTCTGACGGCGAAGGCTCAGGAAGGGCCTTGCAGGCTGTCAGAGCCAGTGAGAAGGCATCTGCTGGCATCTGAATCCACTATGAGTCTCGGCTGCCGGGCGGCTTAGAGAAATAATCCCTTTGTTTCTCCAAATGGAGATGGCATAAGTGATGTTCTGGTCCTCCCTGCAACATTCGTCTGTGAAGTGCACTGAAATCTTCTGGAAAAACAGACCCCATGGGTAAAATAAAGCAAAGGATAACAGGTGGCTCTTCATGAAGAGGCCCCCAGGACAGCAGTCTTAAGGCTGAAGATTAAGGAGTCAAAGAATGAAGCTGAGGGGGCTTTGATCATCTCTCCATGGAGGAAAGCACAGCGTTCAGCTGAACGGAGGGAGTAAATGCTACTAAGAGTTTCCACGTGAGCACGAGCACAGCTGTAGATGTGATAAAAGAAAACAGGATGTGACCTTGCTCACAAGGAGCTTGCAATCCAATCCACACAGAGGTCACTGTGCCAACAATCGCAGGCTGGAGCTGATCACAACGTGGTGTCGAGGATTCTGAGCTCACACTTGGGTTCAGCGGCGAAGAGGTCCATGAGCTACGAGTCACTTCCGTCGTGGGAGGGACAGGGAGAGTGGTGGTGCACACACTGAGTATCTGCTACCTGTAACGAGCCAGGTGCCACCGTTTGCTTCCCTAAAGCTTTGCCAACTCCCTTCTTTTTTGCTGGCCCCCCTCTAGAGAGGATGAAAGAGCCAGACTTCTCCCCAGCCTTTCTTCCCGTGAGGGTGGAGCCTATGACCAGGTGGTGGTCTGGTGGGGGCTTTGGAAGGAACAGACAAGTATTTCTCTCCCTGATAAAGAAGAAGAGAATCTCTGCCCAAACCTCCCGCTCTCCAAAAAAAACCAAACCAGTTGCCACTGGGTCAATTCTGACTCATGGCGACCCTATGTGTTTCAGAGTAGAACTGTGCTCCATAGGGTTTTCAACAGTTATAATTTTTTGTAAGCAGATCACCAGGCTTTTCTTCCGAGGTGCCTCTGCATGGATTTGAACTGCTAGCCCTTCAGTTAGCAGCCACACACGTAACTGTGCGTGCCACCGAGGGGACTCCTTCTCTGCCCAAAGCCACCCCTTAATTCCTGCTGTTGAATACCGACTATGCTGCGTGAGGACATGCGGTCCGGAGCAGCTGCAGACACCTGTGGCCGCCTCGAGACCATCCGGAGGTGCACTACCCAATCCGTGGGGCTCTGAGCACCTGGGATGCGGCCCGTGCCGTAAGGATAAAACGCACACCGGATTTCAAACACTTCATAACAATAAAGTATCACATGAATAATTTTTCATACTGATTACATGTTGAAACGACCATGCTTTGGGTACACGGGATGACATAACACATTATTAAAATTAATTTCACCTATTTCTTTTTACTTTTTTAAAACATGAGACTACCAGGAAATACTTAGGTTGCATCCGTGGCTCACGTTACATTTCCATTGTACATCGCTAACACGGAGAAGAAACGCAGGGAAAACGAGTCAGAGCGCGGACGTGCTGAACCACTGAACCAACACAGGCAACGACCTTCAGACTTCTGGTTCCGGGAGAACTTCAGGAGAGTCAAGGATCCTGGGTTTTTTCTTTTCTTCTTTTGGTGGCTGAAGGCATTCCTATCTGACACACCTGGCATCGTAAAGACCCAGCCGGACAGCTGCCCTCTCCAGCCTGTACGCTGCTCTACACTTCCACGCTCACCATCCTCTTCAGCCTCCCACTCCACGGGCAAAGGCAGCAGGACAGGCGTTGCGCACACTTCACGGGTGGAGGGTGAGGAGGGTTGCCCAAGGTCACATGGAGGCCACACGGTAAGGGGGAGGCAGAAGGAGGATCAGAGCTCACACGTCCTTGGTCTCAATGCAGGTGCTTTCCACTGTATTGAGCAGCCTCTCAAACCAAATCCGTAGCCGTCGAGTCGATTCCGACTCATAGTGACCCTACAGGACAGAGTAGAACTGCCCCGTAGAGTTTCCAAGGAGTGCCTGGTGGATTCAAACTGCTGACCTTTTGGTCAGCAGCTGTAGCACTTAACCACTATGCCACCAGGGTTTCCCTCTCAAACGTAAGGACCCCAAACCAAACCAAACCCACTGCCGCCAAGTCGATTATGACTTACAGCCATCCTGCAGGACAGAGTAGAACTGCCCCATAGGGTTTCCGAAGCTGTAAATCTTTATGGAAGCAGGCTCCCACATCTTTCTCCTACAAAGCAGCTGGTGGGTTTGAACCACCGACCTTTCAGTCAGCAGCCGAGCTCTTAGCCACTGCACCACCAGGGCTCCGTAAACATAAAGACACGCAACAGACAGAGGCTTGGGCACAGCCACGGCTGAGGGGTCTGGTCAGCGCCAGGTACGAGCTGCTGCTTCCAAGCTGTGCTGGGGGACAACTCTCCAGGGCATGTCTATGCGTCTCGTGACAGCTTCTGTCTCAGACTATCTTGTCCAGGCTGTCTGTATGCAAACCGCCTCAGGAGAGAGAGAGTCTCCTTCTGGGGCAGAAGGCAGACGTGTTTGCTGTCCAGGATAATAAAGACAGTGTCTCCTTTGAGGGCAAAGGTTGGACAGGTTTGCACGCAGCTGCTTTGTAAGGTTTCCTGAGCCCGGGGTCCCTCACCTGTGACACAGACACACTGCATACGCAGTACACACCTGTGTCCACTTCACATCACCCAGGGGCTTAGGGGACCCGGGGGAGCAAGGAGGGCATGAAGCTCACACTGCCTGCAGTACTGTAATGAGGTCCTTTGTCTCTGACCCAGGAGTCATATCTTCCGCCAGCAGCCACGAGACCGTGCAGGCTCACTGGTCAGCCTCAAGTAGGGTAACTCTCGGACCCTCCACAGTCCTGACAGGATGCACCCACTCTGCTCCCAGGCAGAAAGGGGTGGTGGATGCTGTGGCACACTGCCCAGGTTCTCCTTCAGGAATGAGGAACTTCTCCCGGCTGCTGGCAACAGCCCTCAGCTATCAGCCCCCTTCGGGAATTGCTCTGGCTACAGAGAGCTGCCTCACCCCATCCTGGAGTGGCCCACATGCGGTGACTGGTTGACATGAGGTATAAAGGCCTGGCCACCTCACCCAGCTTCAGAACTGACTGAAGGCGCCATGGAGATGGCACCCAGCTTGCCTTCACCCTCTCCCTCCTCCTCCTCTCTTCCACAAGTGTGGGTCCCAGAGCACCCCCCTCCTCCTCCTCTCTTCCACAAGTGTGGGTCCCAGAGCACCCCCCTCCTCCTCCTCTCTTCCACAAGTGTGGGTCCCAGAGCACCCCCCTCCTCCTCCTCTCTTCCACAAGTGTGGGTCCCAGAGCACCCCCCTCCTCCTCCTCTCTTCCACAAGTGTGGGTCCCAAGAGCAACCCCCGATGAACCTCCCACATCCTAACTGACATCTCAGGATCTGCTTTCCAGGGAACCCAATCAGTGATGAGTGAGGTCTGCCTTCACAGGAACATCCTGGCCCGGGTCATGGCATGGCTAGCGTGGATCCAGGTTTGAGATCTGAGTGCCATAAACCCAGTGCACCTCGTGCCTAAGTGACAGTCTCCCAGTGGCTCCTGTCCCCTGGTGAGGTGGGAGGGTCCACCCCGACGCACACAGAGCAATGAAGATATGCCCAGCAATCGATCTGACCCCTGGCTGCAAAATCAGCAATATCCGTGAATCCCCGCTGGACAGCTCAGTTTCTTTCACTCAGTTTTCTTGATGATCTCAAAAAGGGAGGATCTCCCCTTTAGTTGAGCACATCAAGTTTAAGGCAGGTGACCAAGAAAATCTGACCTTTTGGCAAAAAGAACCCGGCTGGCTTTCACCATGTGAACACCCTGACAGGATCCTGGCAGTCTCTCACCTGAGTGGCTCCTGGGGTCGGGGTCGCAGCTAATCGGGGCCGCGGGGCTAACTTCACCACGTCTGCAAAGGGCACCTCTGCTCCAGCTGCAAGGCCTGGAAGGAAGGCTCGTTTCACATCACTCACGCTCCACAGGAAGACGGCAGCGGTAAGAGGACAAAGGATCTCACTGGGGGTGAAACGGCACTAAGACTGGGTTATGGTGAAGGCCACACAACTTGGTGGGTTTACTAAAAATCACTGACTTGTACATGTAAAACGGGTAAATTTTATGTCATGCAAATTATACCTCAATAAAGCTGTTTACAAAAGGAAAAGGAAAAAGCAAATTTCAAGCCCAGGCCTCTGTTGTTAGGTGATCCCGACTCATAGTGAGCCCTCGTGACAAAGCAGAACTGCCCCACGGGGTTTTCTGGGATGTAATCTTTACGGGAGCAGATCACCAGGTCTTTTCTCCCAGAGAGCCCCTGGGTGGGTTCGAACCGCCAACCTCTCAGTGAGCAGCAAGTGCTTAACCATTGCAACACCAGGACTCCTTAGGCCCCTCCTTAGCAGGGGACTAGTTTATCCTGCTCCCTGTGGTAATGACAGAACAGGCCAGTCCACCCCAGAAGGAGAGGGAGCACCCTCCACGCTCCCCACTGCCCACCATGTTCGAGTCACCCTGGTCTTCCTTCAATTTGTTCTGCCTCAGAGCTTTTCACCGTGTGGAACGTTCTGCTCCCACCTGCTTATTCCTTTCTCCTCAGGTAAGCTGCAGCTAAAAACACCGCTTGTTCAGGAGACCCTCCCTGACCCGCCAGCCCTAAGCACCATCTGCTTTTCCTCGCGCCCTTTTCACAATTTGTGGCCACATATTTCTTCGTACGATTGTTTACAGTCCCTCCTCTGCTGAACTGTAAGCTCCTCGAGGCCAGGGGACAGCGTCTCTCTGGGTCACCGCTCCCATCCCAGTGCCCAGCACCCCACCTGGCACACAGAGGCACTCAATAAGCACCCGTTGCCGTTGACTTGATTCCAACTCATAGCAACCCAACAGGTCAGAGCAGAACTGTACCACAGAGTTTCCAAGGAGCAGCTGGTGGATTTGAAGTGCTGACCTTTGGGTTAGCAGCCGAGCTCTTAACCACGGCGCCACCAGGGCTCCACTCGATAAACAGGCCCTGAGCAAATGAAGAGCAGCACTGGACGAGACGGAAGGCTGCCAGAGGCGGGTCTGGTGACTGGATCGCTCTGTGTGCCCTTTGTAGCCACGGCCCTGTAACCACACCCAAGTGACTGGGCGGACCATGCAGATATGGCCACTGTGGCCCACCAAAGGGATTGGTTAGTTTTACCATCCTGCTGGGCTTGAGATAAGCCACCCCAGGGGCGGGAGAGAGAAGATCCCACCACCACCAAGGAAGGCCAGCGAGGAGCCAGCACGTCCTTTGGACCCGGGATCCCTGCGCTGAGAAGCTCCTGGTAAGAAGGGGAAGATGGAGGAGGCATGTCTGACCTCGGGCTCATAGGACTCAGCTCATCTTGATTCTCCTACCCCCTCGTGAAGTTAGAGTAGGTCAGACCCTGCCCCCAAGCCATTTTTACAGAGGACAAGAAACAACAGGGAATTTCTAGGCAATTTAAGCAGTAGTATCTGATCGACAGAGAAACCAAGCAACCACCTGGCACCACCACCAAGAATGAAGAGAAACTACACCACCAAGAGTGAGCATCCCCTGAAGACATGGGCCAGTTTTCCTAACAGAAGGTTACAAAATACCAGCTCAGATCCGTATGGAAAGGGAACAGGATGGTGGTCGGCTGCCCATCAGACAAATCCACCATTTTGCTGTGTGTTGTGGGTTGTGTGTGGGATCCACCCAGGAGCAGCTGGTGAGATGAGATCTCCAAACGGAATGGCTACTATGCCTCTAGTGGGGACTGTCTGCTAGGATGTAGCCCGGGCTTTTGTCGTGGAGGGCAGTGCCCCAGTTACCTCTGGCAACTAAAGGGGCGTGAAAAACCAAACCTGTTGCCATCGAGTTAATTCCAACTCACAGCCACCCTACAGAACAGAGGAAAACTGCCCCATAGGATTTCCAAGGAGCGGCTGGTGGATTCAAACTGCCGACCTTCTGGTGAGCAGCTGAGCTCTTAACCACTGCACCACCAGGGCTCCTGGACATATATGTGGCCTCAGAATATTATTATCTACCAAGCTCCCTCTTAAAAATTCACTTAAGTTGTATATTATAACAGAACTAGCATAGAAAAAAAAAGGGAGAAAGAAATTGTGGGAAGGAAAAAAACCACCACCACCCAGGAAAACTCATAGTTCACTGCAAACAAAAGCAAATATGATATAAAATATAATTAAAAACAGAACCACCTGGCAATAAATTCCCCAAATGATCTTGACCCAGGAGGTGGCATAAGGTACACATGCTGGGGAGGTAGGGAAAAAGAGTAAGAGGTTCATTCAATGGTGAAGAGAAAGACAGATCTGTGCACTGATTAATCGTCAATGCTGAAGAAAAATACCTCCGTTTAAATGGGTGCGTGAAGAAGTCAAGAGTATGGGCAACACCCGCCCAAAAGCAAAGACGAGAAGGCAGGAAGGGACAGGAAAACTAGATGAGTGGACATGGGGAACCCAGGGTGGAAAGGGAAAGGGGGACAGTGCTGACACATCGTGGGGACTCCAACCAATGTCACAAAACAACCTGTGTATAAATTTTTGAATAAAAAGTAACTTGTGCTGTAAACGTTCCATTAAAACACACACAGAAAAGAAGTCAAGAGCGGTTAGCCACTCAAAGAATGGCAGCGCTAGAGAAGGCAAAAAACCGTGAGGCACACGGCGGCCTGCGGAGCTCCCTGAGGGCAGTGGACACAGCAAATGGGTTCAAACTGGACAAAGAACGCCCTTGTGGGCAAGTGCCATGCCCCAGCGAACCCCCCTAGACAGGGGAGATTCCTTTAACATCCGGAGTTCTGGGTAGGCCATCAAGAGAACACAGGGCCTCGGCGGAGCTGTCCAGGGTGCTGGACTGTCTGGGTCTGAAGCCTTCGGCTCTGTCTCAACCTCTCGCTCCTGCTGAACAGGCTGCTCCCGACTTCATCCACCCTCCTCCCACCTGCGGTGCAGACCCAGGCCTGCATGCCCTCAGCACGCACACGTCCTTGTCCAGTATCTCTGTGCTGAGCCTGACTCTGTTCTGGAGAGGCCCCTGCCCCCTTTCACTCCCTAAGTGGAGAATACAGGAACAGAGGGTTTGGGTTGGTTTTGGCCCGATGGGAGGCAGGGAAGTGAAGCTAAAGCCCCCAAAGACTGGAACAGCCCAGTCTTGCCCTTCCACCCCCCTCGGCCCAGCCAGTGCCCCAAGCCCTTGCAGAGGCCGTTGTCCCCAACCCATCGACCTACCGTGAAAAGCTCGGTATGCAGAGCCCACACAGGCTGAGTTGGCAGTGTCTGTGACGTACACCGGGGCGCCAAACACATCCGCAAGCACCTAGAGAGGACATGCTGGTTTTTACCGTCCTGAGTCATTCTCAGAAGGAACGTGGACCTTTCGGGGTGTGTTTTCCAGGCTCCCCTTTCCCTTCCATTCCACCACCACTGCTTTAAAAGTACACTCGGCCACGCTGCCAGTTCCCACCACTCTGGTGATTGTAAGACCAGGGTGACCTGGGGGAGGTCCCGAGCGCAGAGTGCTCAACGTTCGTCAGCTTCTGATGATGGCAGGACACAGCACAATGATCCCGGGACAGGCGAAAGGCAGGACTCTGTTACCCACACAGGGGGTCCTAACCGGAGGCGGCTCACGCAGGGCAAGCGGGGTTGGGTTGGCTAGGTTTCCAGGACTTCCCGAGAATTGGGTATTTTGAATAATTCTGTACACCCAAGGATTCACAGGCAACGCCCATGGGAGCAGCAGTCAAGAAATCAAATGACGCAATGCACTGGGCAGACCTGCTGCGAAAGACCTCTTAAAGGGTTAAAAAGCAAAGACGTCACTTTGAGGACTAAGGTGCGCCTGAGCCCAGCCATGGTGTTTTTAATCGCCGCATAGGAATACAAAAGCTGAACAATGAATAAGGAAGATGGAAGAACTGATGCCTTTGAATTATGGTGTTGGTGAAGAACAGTGAATATCTCACAGACTGGCAGAAGAATAAACAAATCTGTCTTGGAAGGAGTACAGCCAGAATGCTCCTTAGAAGGGAGGATGGCAAGAGTTCGTCTTATGTACTTCAGACATGTCATCAAGAGAGACCAGTCCTTGGAGAAGGACATCGTGCCTGGTAAGGCAGAGGGCCAGCAAAAAAGAGGAAGACCCTCCGCGAGACGGGCTGACACAGTGGCAGCAACAATGGGCTCTAACATAGTAACGACTGTGTGTGAGGACGCACAGGGCTGGGCAGTGCTCCGTTCTGCTGTACGCAGGGTCGCTATGAGTTGGAACTGACTCACTGGCACCTGTCATGGATTGAATTGTGTCCCCCCCAAAACTGTGTCTGTCAACTTGGCTAGGCCATGATTCCCAGGATTGTGTGACTGTCCACCATTTTGTCATCTGATGTGACTTTCTTATGTGTTGTGAATCCTATCTCTACGATGTTAATGAGGCAGGATTAGAGGCAGTTACGTTAAGGAGGCAGGACTCAATCTACAAGATTGGGTTGTGTCTTAAGTCAATCTCTTTTGAGATATAAAAGACAGAAGCAAGCAAAGAGACAGGGACCACCAAGAAAGCAGCATGGGGAGAAGAGTGCGTCCTTTGGACCCAGGGTCCCTGTGCTGAGAAGCTCCTAGTCCAGGGGAAGACTGATGACAGGGCCCTCTCTCCAGAGCCGACAGAGAGAGAAGGACTCTCCCTGGAGCTTACGTCCTGAATTTGGACTTCTAGCCTCCTAGAGTGTGAGAGAATAAACTTCTGTTTGTTGAAGCCATTCACTTGTGATATTTCTGTTACAGCAGCACTAAATGACTAGGACAGTACCTAACAACAAGAAAGAAGGGGCTGTCCCAGGTGATAGGCATCTGGGGGGCCTCTGGCAGTTGAGTATGGGTGCTGCAGCCCAGGAGTGTTTGGGATGTGGTTGGGGAGTGGTTGGGGTGTGGGCTTAGCAAACTGCCCATGAAGGGGGTCTCCAAACTGGTCAAAACAGCACTCATGAAGTATATTACAGAGGCCACATCTCTCCAGCTGTGCCTGCACTGTTTCACCATTTTATCAAAAATAAGACAGGAGACTCAGTAAGTATGCTTAGTAAATGGCTGAGAGCTGGGGAGAGTGGAGTATCAGACCAATATTAACAAGCCCGAACAAACTCTAATGAAAAAGGGCACACTTCATAGGGATAAAGGTAAAGTCTTCCATTTAGGTCCTGAAATTAAATCGCACCTATGTAGAATGGAAAAGACTTGGGGGTCTTGGTTGAGCAGAGGGATTGTAGTAGGTGCCACCGATGCCCTGTTCAGATCCCCTGCCCCTGCTGCTGTGAGCACTGGCTGCTAGTGGCTCAGGGTTGCCCCTCCTGAAGAGAACTGCCCTCTGCTGAGCAGAAGCCGCCTCTCACAGGAGGCTGTGCCCATCACTCCCCACAGCAGCCAGCTGGCTCTCTTGTCCCAAGGAGACCCTGTGGTGTAATTCACACTCCAGGGCTCCCCATAAGATCAGGCCAAGGCAGACTCCCGCCAAGACCGTATCCTTCCTTTTCCTTCCACTGACCTGTCCTGAATCCCTGAATCCCGAGTGCCTCCTGGGGGCACTCTCAAATCACTTCCCGAGATTTCCCACTCCAGGCTCTGCCTCTAGGGAATCTTATGTATGGCAGGTATATGACAAGTCAACAGTTGATGCAGTTACTCAAAAGCTAAGGCAGCCTCGGGCTATATCCAAAAAACGTGTGGCGTCTCAGCAAGAACACACCCGCGATGTGACAGGCTGAGCGTCAGATATCTGCAGGTTGATCCCACGTTGGGTCGTATATCCCCAGCACAATGGAGGATCAGAAGGGCAGAGACAATGTCTGGCAGCTGTGTTCCAAGAGGAACGATCGCAGATAATCAGAGACGTTCACACTGGAAGGGCCAGGAATGTTGACGTTAGACACCAGAACGTTTGCTACCAGCACTTTCCGTGTGACCCCAGGGGGCGGCACCGCTATCAGAGCGCAGACACACAGGGTGGCAGACTTCACCTGAGCATGAGGCAGAACATGCTTACAGTGTGAACTGCGACAGAGATGGCTTCCTGGGAGACTGGGACACAGGCAGCCCTTCCTGCTGAGTCTGTGGCTCCTCCAAGTCACGGAGGCGGAAGAGGCCACGGTGCGGGGCCTTACAGGCACTTACCTGCAGGATGTCTCTGTTGTGAGATGCTCCTCCGGTGGCCAAAATCTTTGTCTTAGGCACTGCAAGGAAAGAGATAAAAATGAAGGGCGGTGGGCATTTCCTCAAAACAGAAAGGGCTATTTTCCAGAACCGTTCAGCCATAGAGGGCTTGTGGTAGGCTAATGCCTCCTGTGTACACACAGACTTGGGGGGAGGGGCAGAAGATCCAAAGCTTGCGTCTGTCCATGCAGGCCTGTCCCATCATCTGCTAGTGAGGCTGTTGCAGGGGACGGCCCCATCCACCCCTTACTGTTTTTTTTCCAATAATAATAATAAAAAAAAAAACCTCAACAAACCAGGAATAGAAGTGACCTCCTGAAATTGATAAAGGTCATATATCCAAAACTTACAACAAATGCCACTCTGACCAGACACATTTAGAACACTCTCTTTAAGATTGAAGTGCGTCCCTAAAAAATTATGCGCAAGTCCTAACCCCTGGTACCTGTGAAGGTGACCTTGTTTGGAAATAGGGTCTTTGAAGATGTTATCAGTTAAGATGAGGTCATGCTGGAGTAGGGTGGGTCCTAACCCCGTCTGAATAGTGTCCTATAAAAGAGAAGAGACATAGAGAGACAGACAGAGGAAAGACAGCTGTTATGGATTAAACTGTGTCCCCCAAAAATGTTCGTCAACTTTGCTAGGTCATGATTCCCAGTATCGTGTGGCTGTCCACCATTTTGTGATCTGATTTGATTATCCTGTGTGTTGTAAATCCTAACCTCTATGATGTTAATGAGGCAGGATTAGAGGCAGTAATGTTAATGAGGCAGGACTCAATCTACAAGATTAGGTTGTATCCTGAATCAATCTCTTTTGAGATATTATAGAGAGAAGATAGCAGAGAGGAGAGGGACCTAATTACCACCAAAAAAGAAGAGTCAAGAGCAGAGTGCATCCTTTGGACTTGGGGTCCCTGTGCTGAGAAGCTCCTAGACCAAGGGAAGATCGATGAGAAGGACTTTCCCCCAGAACTAATACAGAGAGAAAGCCTTTCCCTGGCGCTGGCATCCTGAATTTGGACTTCTAGCCTACTAGAGTGTGAGAGAATAAATTTCTGTTTGTTAAAGCCATCTGCTTATGGTATTTCTGTTATAGCAGCACTAGGTAACTAAGACAATGGCCACCTGGAGATGCAGCTACGTGCGAACGAACACCTGAGGCTACCATAAGCTGAGAGAGACAAGAAAGGATCCTCCCCTAGAGCGTTCAAAGAGAACATGGCCCTGCTGACTCCCTGAATTCAGACTACTAACCTCCAGAACTGTGAGACAATAAACTTCTATTGTTTAAAGCCACTCACCTGACTGTACTTTGTTACAGCAGCCCAGTGAAAGTAATACAGATTTTGGCACTGGGAAGTGAGATAATGCTGTGTAACGAATACCTGAAAACGTAGAAGTAGCTTTGGAATTGGGTAAGTAGAGGATGGAAGAATTTTAAGGTGGTTGATAGTAAAAGCCTAGGTTGCTTTAAAGACCAAAAGCAAAACTCATTGCCGTCGAGTCGATTCCAACTCATAGCAACCCTACAGGACAGAACAGAACTTTCTCCATAGGGTTTCCAAGGAGCAGCTGGTGGATCTGAACTGCTGATCTTTTGGTTAGCAGCTGAGCTCTTAACCACTGTGCCACCAGGGCTCCACTCTAAAAACACTGTTGGTAGGATTGTGGATATTAAAGGCCATTCTGTAAGGGCTCAGAAAGAAGGAGAATTGTAGATAAAGTTTCTATCATCATGAACAGATGTTGCTAAAAATGTGGACATTAAATGTGCCTCTGGTGAGGACTTAATAGGAAATGATGAACATGTTACTGGACACCAGAGGAAAGGTGATCCTTGTTGTAGAGAGGCAAGGAACTTAGCTGAATTATGTTCGATTGTTTTGTGGAAAGTAGAACGTGAAGATTTGGAACATTCTCAGCCTATCCATACTGTAAAAATTAAGAAAGTGTGCTCTGGAGAAGACAGCAAGGGTGTGGCTAGATCCTCCCCAGCACCTTCCCAGAGAACATGGCCCTGTTGGGATTTTGTTACAGCGATCGTAGGAAAGTAATACAACTGATATACCAGCCAGATCCAAGATGGCCCCCAAGTGATCCCTGCCTCCTGTTCTTCATGCCCTTTTGTAGCCCCTTGTCTCATTCAACAGGGCTGACTCATGTAACCAACAGGCTACTGTGTAAACAATCGTGTGTGAATTCCAAGACTAAGTCATAAAAGTCTTGGAATTCACACACCATTATTTTCTAAGACTAAGTCATAAAAGGGAGCCCTGGTGGCGCAGTGGTGAAGAGCTCAGCTGCTAACCAAAGGGTTGGCAGTTTGAATCTACCAGCTGCTTCTTGGAAACCCTATGCGGCAGTTCTACTCTGTCCTGTAGGGTCACTATGGGTTGGAATTGACTCAATGGCAACCGGAAAAAAAAGTCATAAAAGACACTGAGGTTTCCATCTTGCTCTCTCATAAATCACTCTCTTGGTTGTTGGTTTACTACCAACGCCTATTAAGAGGCAAAAAGATGGAATAAAGAAAAATCAACCAAAAACATTTACAAAATTATTCATACCAGCATTGTTTATAACACCAAACTGGAAACACCCAAATGTTTTCAAATGTGTCACGACAGAATGGATAAATAAATATGGTATAATCATGCAATGGAATACCATACTGCAATGAGAGCTAACAACTAATAGCTATACTATTTAACATGTATGCCTTCATAAACATAACATTTGGTTAAACAAGCAAGTCACACAGGAACACACAGAGTATAATTCCATACATTATAAAGTTCAGAAGCAGGTAAAACAAAAAATGTAAACTTGGGGATGTGTACATAGCTGGTAAAACTATGAAGAACCCCGGGGAAATGATAATACAAAATCAGGACAGAAATTACCCCTGGAGGATGAGGATGAAATTGAAGAGGTGCACACATGAAAAGTTTTATGGTTCTGGCAATGCTCTCATTTCTTCACCAGAGTGCTGGATAAACAGGTGTTTGATTTATTAATATGCTTTACTGTACGCATATTTTTCAATTAGCTGCATGATGTATATACTCTACTGTATGCATGATATTTTTCACAATAAAAACTAATAAATCTCTAGACACTTGCACACCTATGTTCATGGCAGCATTGTTCACAATAGCAAAACAATGGAAACAACGTAGGTGCCCATCAACAGATGAATGGATAAACAAACTATGGTACATACACACAATGGAGTACTATGCAACGAGAAAGAACAATAATG
>NW_004443985.1:1760566-1766258 GCF_000243295.1 Trichechus manatus latirostris
GTGTTACTGTTACATGAGAAATTATCTGTTCTGTAAGCCTTCACCTGAAGTACAATAAAATATTAAAAAAAAAAGAAAAAAGAAAAAAAAATAATAAATCTCAACCTAATAAAAGATATATAGTTCAGCTTCTGGTTAAGACAGATTTGGTCAAGAAAGAACTTCACTTGTGCTGTAACAGTGAGAGAATGCTGAATAAACAAAAATAACCATATTTTATTTAAAGCTATCAAAAAGTGGTGAATGCAAACAAGACTAAATAAACTAAATTACAGAATGAGGTAAGCCCTTAAGTGCTGATTCATCCTTGTGGTATGGAAGAGGTAGAGGAGTAAGCCTCCAAAGGCAGATAAACTTTGCCAGGTTAAGAAAAAGCTGCTCAGACATTAACAATTGTTTGGGTTGGTGTGGCAAACTGGAATCTGGAGGAGCCCCAAATGCATAGCTACTCCTCCCCACCCACCAATTCCCCTGTGGACATCTACCGTGTAAGTGGTGATGCGAAAGCTAGGCGCAGGGCTGGAAAGCAGGAAGAGATTTCTGTAACCTCACAGTGCTTAGATCCCAAAGACCTGATTGAGGAGGGGACCTGATCCCAACCTCAAGACATCGTAATCACTGGTGAACTAAAACTAACTAAAGCAGCAATACTACATTGACCCAACTCAGTTAGATTTAGAAAGACCACACTCTTACCCTAGCTGCCTGAAGAAGAGCAAGCAATCCCTTCTACAGGTAAATACCATATTTTTACACCAATAATGCATACCTTCCACATTTGTTTGCCAACCATGCCCTCCCCCCACGAGGTATTTTGTAAGCACCATTATGCCACTTTTTTTTTTACATGTTGCTGTAAAAAAATTAGCACAGCACACTTATGAAAATACCTTGTGGGAGAAGGGCACGGTTGGCAAACAAACATACAAGGTGTGCATTATTTGCGTAAAAAATACGGTATTAGACACTTATTACAACTAAATGTGAACGGATAATAAAAACTTTTTGAAAGTAAAAGAAAATTAGCTACTTCAGTTACCCCTGTACTTTTAAACACAATGTCCAGCATTTAATAAAAAATCACGTGACATTTTAAGAAGCAGGAAATGGGAGAAAAATAGTCAATAGAAGCAAACACGCGGTTGAATTCACAGATAAGAACTTGACAATAATTATAAATATAATGAAAATTCAGAGGAAAAGAATGGACAAAATGGCTAAAATATGGACAACTTCAGTAGAGAAATACGAAACTAAAAAAGAACCAAATGGAAATTCTAGAACTGGAAAAAAATACACTACCTAAAACGAAGAATTTGGTAGACGGACAGAATAGCACATTGTATACATCAGAAGAAAGGGTTAGTGAACAGCAAGAGGCCAATAGAAATTATCCATACTGAAGTAGGTAGCTAAAGAGAAAGAAAATGACAGAAAAGAAAAATAGAACAGAGAGCCAAAAGCCTATGGGACAATAACAAATGTGTAATTTAAGTCCAGAAGAAAAGAAAAGAGGTAATGTGGGAAAAGAAATATTTAAAGAGATAATGGCTAAGAATTTCCCAAAACTGATGAAAGACATTAAACTATACATCCAAAAAGCTCAGTGAACCACAAGCAGGATAAATACAAAGAAAACCGTATGTAGGGATGTCATAATCAAACGGCTCAACATCAAAGATGAATCGAAACATTTTAACTCGACCAGAGAAGAAAATTATATTATATTCAGGGAAAAACACTAAGAATGACAGTTGTTTCTCATCTGAAACATTAGAAGGTCAGAAGACAATGTATGACATCTTTGAAAGTGTTGAAAGAAAACATGTCAACCTAGAATTCCATTAAGTGAAAATAACATGAAATTAATGTTCTTTTGAACATGAGAATAAATACATTCTCAGACAAACAGAAACTGTGAGACTCCACTGCCAACATATCCACACTCTAAGAGCTGCTCTATATTTTTTCCTAAAGATCTGACCTTCCATCTGGTGTGATTTTTCCCATTAGCCTGAAAAAAACTTCCTTTAGCTTTTCTTCTAGTGCAAGTGTACCGGTAACAAATTCAAGAGTATAATATTAATTAAAGGTAGACTGTTGTAAGTTAAGGATTTCGATTTAAAACTTAATACAAAGAAGTATAACTAAAAAGCCAATTGAGGAAATAAAATGAAATACTAAAAATTACTCAGTTAACCCAAAAGAAAGCAGGAAAGACATAACAAAGCAAAAAATAACAGACGGAAAAGAAACGAAACAGCAAAATTGGAATGTAAATATTATCGATAATTACATTAAATGTAAATGGATTCTTCCCTTCCTTTCTTTTTTTAAGAGGTATTTATTGCCTGCCTTCCTTCTTTCTTTTCTTCCTTCCTTCCTCAAAAAGCCATTCCAAAAAAAACCAAACCCACTGCCTCCAAGGCAATTCTGACTCACAGCGACCCCATAGGGCTTCCAAGGCTATAAATCTCTACGGAAGCACACTGCCACATCCTTCTCCTGGGAGCCACTGGTGGTTTTGAACCACCGACCTGTCAGTTAGCAGTCGACCACTTTAACCACTGCACCACCATTAGGCAGACAAGAGGTAGGCAGCCTGGGGAGACAGTATCAGAGTGGGGCAGACCCAAGAAGGCACAAAGACAAGGGTGAGCAGACAGGCCCAAATGGGGTTCAAGGCCTGCATGTCATTGGGGGTGGGGGGAGGGCAATCTGGAGGGGTCAAGAAAACCAAAATGAAAGTGGAGACATTACTAGCAACCTTACAAAAATTAAAAAGATTATAAGAGAATACTATGAACAATTGTATGCTGACAAATTAGATAACCTAGATGAAATGGATAAATTATCTGACATACAAACTACCTAAACTGACTCAAGAACAAATAGAAAATCTCAACAGACCTATAGCAAAGGAAGAGATTAAAGCAGTAATCAAAAATCTCCCAACAAAGCAAAGTCCAGGACCAGACAGCTTCACTGGTGAATTCAACCAAACATTTAAAGAATTAGCACGAATTCTCAAATTCTCCCAAAACACAGAAGAGGTGGGAATACTTTCTAATTCATTCTATGAGGCCAAATTACCATATTTTTACACAAATAATGCGCACCTGCTACGTTTGTTTGCCAACCACACCCTCCCCCCACCAGGTATTTTCATAGCGCCACTATGACAACGTTTTTACATGTTGCTGTAAAAAAAAAAAAAAAGCATAGTGCACTTATGAAAATACCATGTGAGGGGAGGGCAAGGTTGGCAAACAAGCATAGAACGCAGCTGCCAATCTCAGCTCCATCCTCGCCCTGCTCACCCAATCAATCACATTTTTGGGGGGAACTGTGAAGTCTCTGGAGACCTTCGAGGTATGGAATTTTTTATAACACTCATTTTATTTATTTTTCAAATTTTACTGAAGTATAACATAGCCAAAACCAAACCAGAACCCGTTGCCAGCAAGTCGATTCTGACTCATAGCAACCCTATAGAACAGAGTAGAACTGCCCATAGGGTTTCCAAGGAGCGGCTGGCAGATTGGAGCTGGGGACCTTTTGGTTAGCAGCTGAGCTCTTACCTACCGCACCACCAGGGCTCCAAAGTATAACATTCAACCTGAAAAATGCACCTACAGCTTGACAAATTTCTACAAACTAAACACGGCTGTGTAACCCGAGAAACAGAACACTGCCGGCACCCCAGAGGCCCTGGCACGCGTCCTCCCGAAAGGTAACTACTATCCTGGTTTCTAACAGCAGCAAACAGTGTTGTCTGTTTTGGAATTTGATGTACACAGATTCCTACCACATGTGCTTAGCTTCTTCTGCTCAGTGTTACATTTGTGAACTTCATTTAGTTGTGTGCTGAGCTTTGTTCCTCTTCATTTCTGCACAGTATCCCAGTGTCTGAATACACCGTAATTCGTTTATTTTCTCTACTATTAATAGGCATTGGTTTGTTTCCAGTGTGGGGGATACTAGGCATAGCGTTCTCAGATAGGTCTTTGTATACAGTCTCATATTTACCTTCTCATATACGTCTTTGGTGAACACACACATGCATCTCTGGTGGATATTTACCTAGGAATGAGACTGTTGGGTAGATATATATTCAGCTTTAGTAGATGTTGCCCATAAGATTTCCAAAAGGTTTACCTAATGCTTATTTTTATAGTATCCTCTTACTTGGTAGGTTCAAAGATGTAAAGCGTGTACTATGTAGAACATAGGTTGTCCATAAAAGCATCACAAGGAAGCCCTCGAGAAACAGACTTCTGAGTTTTTCTATCTTCTCTAGTGACATCAGCTGTTACCCAGAGGGACAAATACATCCTGGAAACCTAGGACTCTATGGTCCATCCGTCCAACCTCCTTGCAGACCGTCCATTCCAACACCATCAGTAAAGGGAGTTCATTGACCTCCTAATGCTGCCCGTTCCACAGCTCAAGTTCCTAGAAATCCCCTTCTCCCCCTTATTTACCTCCCCATGGCCCCGGTTCTACCCTCTCAGCCCTTTCTCCAATGCAGTCCTCTGAGTTTTGACAGAGGTACCACATTCCCAGTCTTCCCTGCTCCACGTTGAAATGGCCAGGACAGTCTCCATAGGCAGATAGGGCCTGATCAGGCTAGAAGGCCAAGGTCCAGCCATGGCTCCAGACCAGACCCTTCCCACCTAGATGGCCGCATTACTCATGTCCACAGGGTCCAGAGCTTGGTACATTTAGTCTGAGGCTTGGAGCCTGGGGTTGCAGAAAGACCTCTCCAAATCCTACAGATGTTGGCCAGGAGATCTGGCTACTGGGGATGGAGCAGAGAAGCAGGAACAACCTGCCTCCTATTCCATACCTGACCACAGGTGCCCACTGACTTGCTCTCTCACCCCACCAGAGGTCAGTCTCCATCCCCCTCTGGCACGAAGCCCCCTGTAGCTGAGCCTCAAAAGACCCTGCCCTGCCAGCCCAGGCCTGTAGGATGAGAAGCGCTCAAGCATCTCAGGGCGTGAGCCAGGTCCTGGGACCCAACCCCAGAAGAGATCTCGCCGGCAGCTCACTTACTGACTCGGTAGCCCAGGCCCTCGGCATGAATCCTCTTGGCCATGAATTGTCCTTCGATCAGGGCTCGAATCTCCACATCCCTGGGGAACGCTGAGACCTGTCATCAGGAGAAGGGGGCACAGAGTGAGGAACTCATGTTGTCCATTCATGCGTGTGTGTGTGGTCTCTTTACACCATGACCCAGACTGGAAACTCACGACTCAGGGCTCCAGTGGAGCTGCAAATGTAGCCAGTTCTTTAGATACTGACTTTGCCTATCTCTCTCTCTCTCTCTCTCACACACACACACACACCTCACACACACCCCTCACACCCCTCACATACTCACACACCTCATACACATACCTCACACACTCACACACCTCACATACACACACCTCACACTAACATACTCACAAATCACAATCACACACTCTCATACACCACACACACAGCCCACATACACACACATACTCACACCACACATCCCTCATACACACACACACTCACACCACACACACACACACACACACACACACACACACACACACACACACACACACAGTGCCTTCTGTATCTGGAGTGCTCATGCCCTGTTTGAGGTCCCGTGCAAGGCAACCCTGAAGGAGTAGTGATAGGAATCTCATGTATATGT
>NW_004443985.1:1766358-1773460 GCF_000243295.1 Trichechus manatus latirostris
ACACACACACACACACACACACACACACACACACACACACACACACACACACCCCTCACAGATGCATCACTCTGGGGACTGCGAGGCATCATGGCGGTCAGTCTCCTCAGTCAGGCAGTCGTGGGTTCAAGTTGTGACTGCCATCCCTCTCTGGGACCCTGGATACTTGCCTCTAGCTGTGACTGCCTTGGTTTCTTTCTTCACCCGTTCTTACAGATTGTCCTAATGATCAGTGTAGACAGCAGAGCCTGGTGTATGTGGCTGGTTCTCAGGACATGGAGCCTGTGCTGAGGAACCACAGCTGTGGAGAGGCTGTCACACCAACTCGAGGCTCGCCCGTTTCTCCAGCCCCCGAGGCCGACGGTGGTCCACCACTCTCCCCTCACCAAGGCTCTAACCTCACTGGCCTCCTTCTAGTCCCTCAAGCTCTTCCCTCTACCTGGAACGCTGCCCCCTCTCTTTCACGGCGGGATCTTTCCCAACCGTCAGGTCGCGACCTAAAGACCAGCCGTCCTTGTTAGTACAGTGGTGAATATTCCCGCCTGTCAACCTAAAGGCCACCTCTTCAGAGAGGCTGCTCTTGATCACCCGTCTAGGCCGAGTCCCGCAGCCCGTCGATTTCTCTTGCGGCATCTGCTCTTTTCCCACCACATCACACGTCGTACTCGCTTGTTTGCTTGTTCGCTGTCCGCCTCCCTCCTAGACTGTGGGCTCCATGGGGCGAGGACCACGTGCGTCTCGTTCTCCTTTGAGCCCTCAATGCTTGGCACCGACCATACATGTCTGTCAATCGAGTGAATGAATGGATGGAGAAGACCACCTTCTCCTGGACAAATCTGGGTAGAGCTGCACAAATGAACCTTCTCTCTGCGAGCAACAGGAACCACACTGACCCTCCATCACGAGACTGCGATGAACTTTCCATTTGTGATTCAGTGGGTACCGCCGTGACCAGCCACACAGCCCACCGCCGACTGTGGCTGTTACTGTTCCTAACTAGAGCGTCTTACACAAGCTCCCCACACGTTCATCAGGTTCAGAAACATCTCTCAGGTCCGACCCACAATGGGACGATGTCTCTGGTAACTAACCGAATAGTCAGTTCACAGCAGCAAGTATTGACTGGGTCCCTCCTGGGAGAGGCCGCATGGTGGTGATGGGGGCGGGGGTGCAGCTTCAGAGCCAGAGGACTGGGTCTGAGTTCCCTCCACTCCCTATGACCTTGTGATTTCAGGCAAGTTATTTAACCTCTCTGAGCCTCCACTTCTCCATCTGGGTAAACTGGGATAGTAATGCCCACTTCATGGAGTTGCTCTGAGAAGTAAATGAGCTGCAGAAACCCACCAGCGCCACGCCCAGAACCAAATCACACTCGGCGAAAGTTCATGCCTCCACCGGCCCGGAGGCTCCCTCAGTCAGGAGGAAACTCGTGACCTCACGGTCAGCGTACCAGGGCTCCAAACCCCTTTGCTCAGGTTCAAACCCCTGCTGAGAATCTGCAGCCCAGGCAATGCTAATGCTGCTGGTAAGGGACCAATTCTGAGAACCACTAATACAGCAACCAATCCAAAACCCACTGCCGTCAAATCGGTTCGGACTCATAGTGACCCTATAGACAGAGTAGAACTGACCTATAGGGTTTCCAAGGAGCGACTGGTGGGTTCGAACTGTCGACCTTTTGGTTAGCAGCCGAGCTCTTAACCACTGCGCCACCACCAGGACTCCACTAGTAAGAACAGTGGTTCTCAAAATGTATTATACATAAGAATCATCTAGGGATCTTGTTCAGCTGTAGATTCTGATTCAGTACATCTGGGGTGGAAATACAATTCTCAGCAGGGTTTCAAACCGGTCCATGGAAACAAGCACTGTGAGGCTTAGCAAGACTCAGTGTGGTCATGTGCTCACTGAGGCAAACCCAAAACCAAACCCACTTCCACTGAGTGGATTCCAACTTATAACGACCCTACAGGACAGAGTAGAACCACCCCACAGGGTTTCCAAGGAGCAGCTGGGGGATTTGAACTGCCGACCTTTTGGTTAGCAGGCAAGCTCTTAACCACTGCACCACCAGGACACCATTCACTGGGGCAAGCCCTTGGGTTTTCCATGCTCTTTGAAGGACAGGATCGTGCCTGTCTTGCAACCTGCTGATTCCCCAGTATCCAGAATGAAACCCACCTGGTCCATCAAATACGTTTGTTAAAGCGATGGATGCGCAAATGAATGAAGTCTGTAAAACTAGCATAACTTGACTGGCAATGATTACATTTAACACTCAGCACCAACAGCAATAACACACGTACCTCGCAGTTTTCTGCGTTAAACCTGTGGCGCCCAACAATTTCCGGGGTGATCTCCATTACATCAAAATAAAAACCTGAGACAAGGCCAGGAAGAGATCAGCTGTCAGTGGTCCGACAGAACATCAACTTCTCAACAGTCTTAGGAAACAGCACCATGAAAGGACCCCACGTCCCGGTGTCCCCTGGCCCCCAGTGGCCCCCAGACCTTGGAATACTCTCAGTTCTTCTTTCCAACAGGACAGAGGGGACTGGAAAGGCCCGGGCTAGCTTTTCTTTGTGAAAAGCCTTCCTGCTCTCAGCTGGCAGCCCAGGTCAGAAAGCAGCAGCCCAACACCCAAGAACACCAGCCAGGCTTTGACCAAGGGGCCCATCCCTCCCCTGCTCAGGAGGCCACCAGGGACGCTGGGCACTTTTCCCAGCAGAATGTCGTGTCTGGGGCAGAAAGCTGTGCATGGGGCTGCACTGGGTAGACCAGGTGTTGTGGCTGCCATCTCTGATGCCGTCACCGGGGCTTCAAGGGGGACAGAAGGCACAGCTGTGGACTGACACATGCTCGGTGCAGAGACGGCAGCCAAGGGCATCCTCAGGGCCCCACCTGCATCCACACCATGGGGTCCCACACCAACTTGTAAGGCCTGTGAAGCAGATGTGCAGACAGACAGGGCCCTCCTCACTCCCCACCTGTGAGAGCCCAGGCCCTGCCCCTCCACGGGCAGCTGCTACCCCTCGCAGGCCGGGCATCACCAAGCAGCCTACCCAGGTTTCCGCCGTTCCCCATCTCCGTGGCCTGCAGGGCCTTCGAGAACTCGCTCCAGGAGCAGGAAGCGGACTCATCTCGGATCCTCTCTCTCATCAGGGAACCATTTTTAAAGCTGCAGAAACACACGCACGAGCTCGGGGGGAGGGACTCAGTGCTTGCTGACAGAACCACACAGGTCGTTGAAGAGTCCCAGGCAGAGAGCTGCAGGTCAGGCTGGACCACCAGCCAGCACACACGGGCAGCCTGAGCCACCCTCCCTCAGGTATTAGGCCCGCACAGGCCCCTGGGAGACGCACCTGTCTCCGGTTCTGTATATACAGGAGGCTGCCACAAAGGAGCCCCAGGCAGAGACAGGTCGCTGAGGTTTCTGTACATTGTATCATCTGTACGCAGGGCGGGACTGATTAGATTTACAAAGTCCCGGGCAGTGCAAATGGTTAAAGCACTTGGCTGCTAACTAGAAGGCTGGAGGTTCCAGTCCACCCAGAGGCACCTCAGAAGAAAGGCCTGGCAATCTACTTCTGAAAAATCAGCCACTGAAAACCATACGGAGCACAGTTCTACTCCGACACACATGGGATCGCCATGAGTCAGAGCCGCCTCAATGGCAACGGGTGGTGGCGGGCGGTGTGGACACGTTCTCCAGTGGTTTTGGGGGGCTCAGAAGGTTGAGAAACCTTCTCCCTCGGTGGCTTCTGACAGGTGTTCAAGGCCTGCGGTCCGACCACAGGGCAGGCCCCTTCTGTGAGAGCCACCACGAAGCAGGCATCCTTACACCACTTAGGAAGCATCTGCATTACAGCCGGGAGCGTCAGACGCTACAACACGTGAAGTAAACGCTTGGACTCTCCCTGCTTTACAACGAGGAAGTGGGGCTCAGAGGTGTCATGGGGCTTGCTCCAGGCCACACGAGACATAGGTGGTGGGTCAGGATTTGAGCCCAGGACTGGAGGACACCCTGTCCTGGGATCTTCCCCACCCACTCTGCTGTCGGCTGGAACCAATGGGTGCCTGGGTCTGAGCGCCCACAGGAGCCTGCTTAGTGGAAAGACTAGGGGGGCTCACGATGGCCCGGGTCTGCCCACGCCTCCTTCCTCCCCACCTCAGGTGGGGCGCCAACACCCAAGCCTACCACAGGAGGGCCATGTAGTGCTGGGGATCAACCGGGTTGCAGAAGATGTGGCCTTCCAGGGAGGGCATGGGCTCCTGGAGCCAGAGAAACAGGGTGTCGCTGGTGCCCAGGCTGACCTGGGGAGAGACAGGCAGGGGGGAGGCGCGTTGGGCTCCACCCGGCCTGTGTGTGCACGCCCAGGGGCCCTCTGCAGGGATGCCCTCTGTGCTCAGCACCCGGACCCCCGCACTCCACGCCTCACACTGCAGTCCTTCGGTTCAACGCCACTTCCTCTGGAAGCTTCTTCTGACTCTCTCACACCAGACCACACAGTCAGCCCTCAGTCAGCCCGTGAGCTGGCTTTCCAGAACCTCCAACTAAATGATGCTTCGGGTGACGACTGGTTCCCCAAACTTTCCCACCAGGCCCTGGAGGGCACAGGTCACGGCTTCCTTGTTTATCCGGGCAGCTCGCAGCCTCTGCCCGACCAATGGCTCTTCTGCCACTGTGCCTGTAAGCCTGGCCACTTAGCAAAGGGCAATCACTTTCTAAGAAAGGAGATGTGGGCAGGGCAGGTCCTGCGTCTCCCCAGCCCCTCCCTCAGCTGCCTTTTGGGGTTGGCAGACCCTCTGCTAAGCGGCAAAGATGCCGCTAAAACCCAGCCCCTTGTCCCCCAGGGCAGAAGGAGCTGGCTCTGCCCGTGGACATAAGAAGAAGCCACCTTACCACAATGTCACCTTCCTCCAGCCGCATGCCTGCCAGAGATGCTAAGGATGGGAGGGGAGCCTCTGGTGAGCTGGAGGTCACAAAGGAGTCACAAAGCAAACCACACCACCACTCCCATCCAGCCCACCCGCCCAGGGAGGAGAAGGGCTCAGGGGCCGGAAGGCAGGGCCTCTGTGCCAGGTCATGTTTACTGTCTGTCCCTCACTGAGACATGAGGCCCAAAACAGGGACGCCTTGGAAGAAAGGCCTGGCTATCTACTTCTGAAAAACCAGCCCTGAAAACCCTGGGGAGCACAGTTCTGCCACGACACACATTGGGTCTCCATGAGTTGGAACTGACTTTACAGCAGCTGTTTAGTTATTATGATTATACCTGAATGTTAACAAAGACCTTCAGCTCTATTTCTAGACACACAGCTGCACTCCCAGACATCTGTGTCTCTTTCTTTACATTTGTCTTTGTCCATTTCCTTCTCGTCTGTACAACCACTAGGAGGTACGCACAGGAAGGCTAATAAATGGGCAAGGACACTCCCGGACCCCCTGCTAACTCAGAACTGCAGCCACTCCCAAAGCCCACCGTTCAGCCAAAGATTAGACAACCCTATAAAACAAGCAATAACACATGTGAGGAACGTGCCTCTTAGTTCAATCAAATACACTAGTCCAGGTGGGCAACACCTGCCTGAGCAAAGACGAGAAAGCAGAAAGGGGCAGGAAAACTGGACGGATGGACACGGGGAACCCGGGGTGGAAAGGGGGAGAGAGCTGACACATTGCAGGGATGGCAACCAATGTCACAAAACAATCCATGTATAAATTTTTGAAATGAAAAACTAATTTGCTCTGTCAACTTTTACCTAAAACACAATAAAATAAAAAACGGGTATGGAGACCAGGAGGACGTCAGGAAAAGACTGCAATGAGATTTTTTAAAGAGGGGGAAACGGAAGAGTGACCCACACTCCTCGACGCCGAGAGACGCAGGGGTGGTCCTAAGAAGGGCAGCCAGGCTCCCTCACCATGCAGCCCCGGGACCCCGTGGCTGCGTCCTGTGATCTTGTCACGGACCTGCGCCACCTTTCACCACGCAAACACCTCCCTGGAGCAGGAACAGCTGCTCAGGAAGGTGGGTAAAATACAGGACACCCAGTTAAATCTGCCTTTCAGATAAACAATATTTGGGACGTACCAAAAAAAACAGACAAACCCGTTGCCATCAAGTTGATTCTGACTCATAGTGACCCTATAGGACAGAGTGGAACTGCCCCATAGGGTTTCCAAGGAGCGGCTGGTGGATTTGAACTGCAGTCCTTCTGGTGAGCAGCTGAGCTCTTAACCGCTGCGCCATCAGGGCTCCACCTGCGAAATACTTACACTAAAAAACTATTTGTCATTTCTCTGAAATTAAAATTTAGCTGGGTGTCCCATATTTTATTTACTAAACCTAGCCACCCTAATTTGGTGGTTTATTAAGTCAAGAGTGGCCCACTCTGGTCATTCTTCAGCTGGTCCCTCAAGGAGTGGGTCTCAGGGCCCGTGGAGGAAAGCAGAAGAGGACAGGAGGCTGGAGGAGGCAAAGGATCCAGGACTACAAGGAAATGTGGACGAGGAACAAGTCGTACCTAGAGCTCAAACGACGGGGCGGAGACGCAAAACCACGTAATGGGAAGGCTGGAGGAACCCGGATGCTTAGATTGGAACAGAACAGGCGAGATGGGGGAAGGGTGGGCATGGTTCCCTAGTTTAATCCCCTGATCAGCTTTCACCTGGAGGGGGCAGATGGATGTACCTAGTGGCTCCTGAGGGCAGAGTAAGGGCCAAGGTGGGGGCAGGTACAAGGAGTCACCTTTCAGGCCAGGAACAGGCTGCCAGGGAGAGAGGGGGCCCCACCACGGAGGGTGTCACCAAGAGGCCAGACTAGCTTTCTCAAATGTCCAGCTTGACCCCAGTCAGGCTACCTGGAGAGTGAAGTACCCCAGGTACTCACCTGGGTTGTCCCCCGTGAAGGCCACCACTTTGCATCCTGGGTGAAATCCATAGCGCTGGACGTAGTAGGAAGAAATGGTGCCCTGTGGAAAGCAACAACACGTAACCATACACAGCACGCGGCCCCACGCTCCACACGTAACCACGCCCGGCACGCGGCCCCACGCTCCACACGTAACCACGCCCGGCACGCGGCCCCACGCTCCACAC
>NW_004443985.1:1774052-1790696 GCF_000243295.1 Trichechus manatus latirostris
GCGGCCCCACGCTCCACACGTAACCACGCCCGGCACGCGGCCCCACGCTCCACGTGTAACCACGCCCGGCACGCGGCCCCACGCTCCACGTGTAACCACGCCCGGCACGCGGCCCCACGCTCCACGTGTAACCACGCACGGCACGCGGCCCCACGCTCCACGTGTAACCACGCACGGCACGCGGCCCCATGCATATGTTGGATGATGCGGGCTGGCTTTCAGATCTGCCTCACACGCCATAGGCTGCTTTCAGCATGTCAGCGTTAATCTCAGAAGAGAAGTATTTCCGTGGCTGAGACCCTGCTTCGACTGGGAGCCCCAATGGGGAGTGTTCTCAAGGGCCCTTTGCTCTGGGGCCCATCCTCCCAGCTCCATCTCTCCCCAGGCCTGCGGATCCTGCTTCTCCTTCCCTCACACACAACACTCTGTCCCACCTGAGTGTCTGGTGGTTCTGGCTGTGCACATGTGCCACCCACCAGGGCTCCGTTAAAACCAAACCCACTGCCAGCAAGTCAGTGCAACTCACAGCAACCCCATAGGGTTTCCAAGGCTGTCAATGTCTATGGAAGCAGACTTCCACATCTTTCTCTTGTGGAGCTGCTGGTGGGTTCCAACCACCAACCTTGCAGTTAGCAGTCGATCGGTTTAACCACTGCACCACCAAGGCTCCTAAAGGACTCTCAGGCCAGGGCCCAGGCATCTCTACTCCATTCTCCATACAGGACAGCCAAGAACAGCACCGGGCAATCTGGGCATGCCAGGTCATTCACAGCAGCATCTATTCTGAATGGGGGGTGCCACACTGACTGTTACATATTTTTGATATTAATATTACCTCTGGGACCAAGCACTATCTTAAGTGCTTTAGAAGCATTAACTCAAATAACCCACAAAATAGCCCTATGAGGTAGACAGTATGATTCCCATTGTTCCAGATAAGAAACCGAGGCACAGGTCAAAGTCACAAGCTGCCTAACGGTGGAGCCAGGATCCGGCCCCAGGCCACCTGGCATCAGGGTCTGTGCTCCTAACCACTACACTCTACCAAGCTCACTGTCATTTCTTTTTCTTTCCCCCAAGACTGCCTGCTTCCAGCTTCAGTGGGGGGTCCCCAGCCCTAGAATTTCAGTATTTTGTGTGTGTTTTTCAAGTGTAGAATCACCCAGAAATTATGCCTTTGATTTGTTTCCCCTATTCTAATAAATTTCTGGTGGAACTTTCCAAAGCTTCTCCTGCCCCTAGTCACCAAAAAAAAAAAAAACAAAACCCAAACCCCTTGCCTTTGAGTTGATTCCAACTCATAGCATCTCTATAGGACAGAGCAGAACTGCCCCACAAGGTTTCCAAGGAGTGGCTGGTGGATTTGAACCACCGACCTTTTGGTTAATAGCCAAGCTCTTAACGACTGCATCAATAGGGCTCCACCTCCCCTCCCCGAGCTTGGCTGCTGGTCAAAAGGTCAGCAGTTTGAATTCACCAGTCGCTCCTTGGAAATCCTATGGAGCAGTTCTACTCTGTCCTATAGGGTCACTATGAATAGGAATTGACTCGACAGCAAGGGGTCCCCAGCCAGGAGGCAGTAATCTATATATGTAGCTGAGCACCTATCACGGGCAAGGTACTGACCCCGACGCTTTAATCTGACCTATGTCAAACACTTGTCTCATACTAGACTGAAAACCCCGTGCACGTGCACCTGTGTGTAAACGGAAGCCTATGGACATGCACCGCACGGCTTCCCCAGTAGCTGCTGGCTCCCAACTGAGCCACACCCCTGGCAGAGCCGCCTACCGCAACTGAGGACGAACGCATAGGCGGTCCGAGCTTCTCCGCTAACTGAGGAGCACAGGCACCAAGGCAGGCCTGGGACCAGACTTTGTCACGTATCTGCAACAAGTTCATCCCAGAACCTAAGGGAGGCGGGAAACAAAAACCAAAAGGATATAGAGCAGGCTGATGCACTCACAGCAAACTCGTACCCGGAGCTCTTCCCTAACGGAATATGCCTGGGTCCTTCCGGAACCAGAGAACCAGAAGCCAGCGGGGCCCTTGGAAACTCATGGCACCACCACCTCCTCCAAATATGCCTCATAGACTCCAACACCATAGTCAGCCCAGAAAGCTGCTGCTCCAAGTCCTGGCCAGGGGAGGGGGCCAATCAGCAATATGTCCCTGTGGTCCAAAATGTCTATTCAGAGGCAGCCCTGGTGCGGAATGTGGTCAGCCCCCGGGGATTTCCCAGTCACACCTAACACCTCCAGGAACGCTCAGACTCCTCCACGCACCCTCATGCTCAGCACTGAGACCAGCTCTCTAGGTCCTTCCTAAAACAATCTACTCCCCAAGGCCTCTCTGAGGGTGGGAGCTGGGAGCGAACCCAGAGCCCAGGAGGTGGGATCTCTTCCTCCACTGGGCAAAGCAGAGGGAGACATCGATGGGGTGGGATGCTGATGACATCACCTGTCCAGGTTAGGGGGTGAGGCAGGTGGTAAATTAGGCGATTTATTGGGTGAGAGTGAGGGGAGCAGTGTGGAGGCCCCAGCTGAGGTTGGAGAAGGTGAACCTTGGAATGCCTACTGGGGCAGTGTTGTGGCTCTCTCCAGCAGTGCTTAACCACCCCAGGGTCGTGTGGAGAATACGGATGGATGCTCAGGCTGTTCCAAGCTGAGGGTTCTGCCAGTCTGAGTTCAATGAAGGTGGCCATATGGAACCTTGTCCTCTCTACACTGTGAGTGAAGCTTGGGGACCACACCTCAATCACCTACTTTCCCCCCTTGAAAGCTAGAATGATGTCTGGCACCCATCAGCATTCAAAACCCTTCAGATGGATCCCCACGAGGCTCAAGCATTCCAGGATTCCCTTCTGAAGCCACTTTCATAGGTCTGGGTTCTTGCTTTGCGCTCTCTTTCCATCTTCTGTCCACATTCCTCTTGGTCCAGCCTCATGCAAGAGTCCCTTCAGCAACCTCCCCCCAGCTTTCCAGAACTCCTCACCGGCATTGTTTGCACTTATTTTCGTCAGAGTTTTGATTCCAGAAGCTCACAACTCTCATGAGTTGCCCAAAAATGAACAAAAACTCTCATCAGTAACCCCTTATCGTAGCCAACCTCCAAGATGGCGACCACTAATCCACTTCCTGGTATTCACACTCTCGTGTAGTCTCTCCCTGTGCTATACCAGGGTTCGTCTGTGTGACCAATAAAATATGTCACATCAAGACCAGGTTATAAAGACTCTGCAGCTTCTGTTTGACCACTCTCTTCCTCGCGACATGCTTGGCAGGAATCCAGCTGCAATGTCATTCACAGCCTTATGGAGCAGCCTACATGGAGAGGAAAGGAGGCCTCCTGCCCATGGTCATGTGAATGACCTGGAAGTGGATCCTCCAGCCCCGGTCAAGCCTTCAGATGCATGCAGCCCTGGTCGACAGCTTGACTGCAACCTCATGAGAGATTCTGAGCCAGGATCGCTCAGCTAAGGCGCTCTGAGATGCCTGGCCCTCGGAACTATGTGACACTGAGAATAAATGTTTGTGGTCTTCAGCTGCTAAGTGCTGGGGTCATTTGTCAGGAAGCAAAAGATAATGAATGCACTCCCTGGCTGGCAACAGATGACAGGGTGAAAGGTTGGCACCTGCCCAGGCTGGATGAGAC
This sequence comes from Trichechus manatus latirostris, assembly GCF_000243295.1. Lineage (NCBI taxonomy): Eukaryota > Metazoa > Chordata > Mammalia > Sirenia > Trichechidae > Trichechus > Trichechus manatus. The sequence continues at coordinate 1,777,707 of NW_004443985.1, forward strand.
TCACGTTGCCTGCCCCCGCGCCGCCCACCCCCGCGCTACGTGCCCATATCCATGCTGCCTGCCTCGACGCCACCCGACCCTGCGCCACCTGCCCCGCACTATGCGCCCATATCCATGCTGCCTACCCCTGTGCTATGTGCCCATATCCATGCTGCCCGCCCCCACGCCACCTGCACACCGAACAGGCTCACACCAAGTCTCAGAAGGCTTACCATCACTGTAGTCGATAGGGGAGTAAGACCCAAGAAACAGGGAAGCAGCAAAGCTACTGACCAAAGAAATCCTCTGTAAGAGAAAGAAGCATGGTGAGAAGTAACTCACTTTCACACACTCTAGCACACACACAACATGAGAAGAACTTTAAATTGTGGAGGAAAGCGGAAACTTGAAGTAAGATGGCCAAGTAATGGAGAAGACTGAGCATCCTAGTTAACAGCAGCTGGAATCCCTATAAAAGAATCCTGATCAAAAGGGGGAAGAATGCAGAACAGCATTGAAAATTCTCAATGGAATCCGGACTTTCTGGAGCCACTGAGGCTGGCTGAACTCCCAAAACTATTACCTTGAGATAATCTTTAAACTTTAAACCAAAACTATTCCCTGAAGTCTTCTTTGAATCAAAAAATAGTTTATCTTAATAAGTTAAGTATGTCTGCCTTGAGCATTGTAGGTTTTTTTTTTTTTTTTGCCAGTTAATTTCTAGTTTACTGATTAATCAGATCAGTAAATACATCTTGTGTTGTTGATTTTTAAAAAAATATCGTTTTAGGTGAAAGTTTACACAGTGAATCAGGTTCCCATTTAACAATTTTTATACAAATTGTTGTGACGTTGGTTACAATTTTCACTATGCATCAGCATTCTTATTATTTCCATTCTGTTCTGTTTCCATTGCTCTAGCTTCTCTTCCCCTGCTTGCCTTCTCATCTTTGCTTTTGGGTAAATGTTGACCATTTGGTCTCGCACAGTCGACTGTTCACAGGAGCACATTACTCACGGATGATACTGTTTATTTTGTCCGCCAATCTATTATTTGGCTGAACGGTGACCTCCAGGAGTAACTTTAGTGTCAAGTCCAAAGGTATCCTAGGGTGACAGTCTCAGGGGCTCCTCTAGTCTCTATTGCTCCAGTTGGTCTGGCCAGTTTTAGGAATTTGAATTTTGTTTTATATTTTTCTCCCATTCTGTCCAGGACCTTCTATTGTGTCCCTGGTCAAAACAGGTGTTAGTAGTAGACGGGTACCGTCTAGTTCTTCTGGTCTCAGGCTAGAAGATGCCATGGTTCTGTTAGTCCTGTGAACTAGTTTCTCCTTTGAGTCTTTGGTGTCCTTCATTCTCTTTTGCTCCAGACGAGTAAAGACCAATAGTTACATCTTAAATGGTTGCTCACAAGCTTTTAAGACCCCAGACGCTATTCACCAAACAAGGGTGTAGTACATTATCTTTATGAACTATGTTATGCCAATTGACTAAGTTATCCAATGAGACTATGGTCCTAAGTCTTTTAAACCAGTAAACATTTAACCCACCTCTGTGAGTGAGTAGGCCTCGGGGTTCTGCTGGAAAATCTTTGCGATTTGGTTTCCTGTAAAACGCTGGAAAAGGAGTACAAATCCTTAGAAACCCAAATCTACACAGAATGAAGGATCAGCCCCATAAAATGAGGTAAGCATGGTCCACTCTGGGTATTAGCTCCATAAAGTGAGGTTAGTATGGTCCACTCTGGGTATTAGTATCATACGAGTTTTTAAGAGGCCCCAGATATGAAAAATGCTGGACATCTGCTGAGCACCCAAGGCAATGGGATTTTGGCCTTTGAGTCCTTGCTCTTGGTAATCTAATACTCAGGCACTGAACAATCACTTTGCACACACAGGCACTGGGATGCTGACGTGGTAACTCCTCAGGCCTTCCCAGGAGGGCTTCTCACACGTCAGGACCAGACAATTCCTAGTGGATAATCCTCGCTCTTTACCCAGCACGATAACTACCATAACCAAGGGAACCAGTGATGATGCCCTAAACCTAACCAAGGGTACCAGTGCCAGGGACTTAGGTATTTTTCCCTACCCACAGTTTTCTTATTTCAGGCGGCCCAAGTAAGGATGGGAGACCCTGGGTGATGCAAACGGTTAACATGCTCAGCTGCTAGCTGAAAGGTTGGGGGTTTAAGTCCACCCAGAGGCACCTCTGAAGAAAGGCCTGGTGATCTACTTCTGAAAAATCAGCCACTGAAAACCCTATGGAGCATAGTTCTACTCTGACACATACGGGGTCACCATGAGTTGGAATTGACTCAACAGCAACTGGCTAAGAAGGGTTTGGCCCTATCCCCAAAACTCTCCTCCAGTGAGGGCTGCATGACCCACGCTGGGCCAACCACGGCCACCCCGGGACTGTGGCTGAGGCCAGCAGTAAAGGTTCTCTTCATTTTTTTCACTTCGCCAGGCACTGCATTGAGGTCTTACATGTACCAATTCCTTTCAGCTTCTACATAACCCCAAAGTAAGTTCTATTTTTATCTCCAGTTTACAGAGGATGACACCAATCTCCCATTGTCACCCTGTCATGTCCATGCCTCAGCTCTGACCTGGGAACAACCTAGAGGAGTCTGCCCTTGCTCCCCAGTTAGCAGAGGGGAGCCCAGAGTGCCCCGGCCTGGCTCCACAGAGCCAGCACACACACAGCCTCACAGGATCCCCACGAGGCAGGTCACCCAGCGCTGTCCTCCCAGACTCCCAAGGGTGGGACCAGAGCCAGCCCCCAGCCCATCCCAGGCACTACCTACCTCATAGGCACGGGACCCTGTGAGGCAGCTGAGAGCCTGGGCCCCACCCATGGCGGCCTCCAGCTGGCGGCACTGGGCTGTGGTGCTGGAGTCCATCCACACCGGAGAGTCACTGATGGAGAAGCAGGCCTGGAAATGAGAGGAAGGCATAGGCTTGAGCTCTGCCTGCCGACTCTGGCGCCACCTTGGCGCTGGCGATCCTACGCCCAGCACAGCAGGTGCGGGCGCCTCTTGCCTGATGGGGCCCTGGAAACTCATGGACAAGCTCTGCCCCAAAGCTCGGCCTGGCCCATGGGGTCTCTCCCCAGAAAGCCTAAGGCAGAAAAGTTCTTCTGATGGGGGTACTGGAGCACTGTAAGCAGCAGGAAATGTGGACCAGAGGGGCTGCAGCTACAGACAAGGGCAGGCTTTGTGGGGTTTGGATCCAGGAGAAAATGAGGAACCAAAGCCTCTGACTTCCCAGCAGTATCACCAGGAGGCAATGCACACCAATGGGAGATTCCAAGTGGAGAAAGGACACAGGGCAGTGCTGGGCAGGAGGGGCCCATGGGATGAGGGTTAGCCCAGGTCCTCTGACCATACACCATTGTGGGAAGCAGGGCAGACCAGGCTCCTGGGACTATTGTACAACTAGCATCTTACACCCTCAACAGTGCATAAAAGCCCCAGATTTCAGGGCCCACAGGCTATGGGGCGGTTCTTCCCTTCCCCAGGGAAATGTTTCCTTTGCAGCTGGTTCTCAAACTCCCACCACACAGACACTGTCACCTCTAGCTGCTGGTGTAATGGGAGCGCTGGTGACAGGCTTGTCAGTGCCCGGCTGGCCCCGGCTTTCCAGTATATACTTCCGTGTTGCTGTCAAGAGAAAACCCAAACACATGTTCATGCAGCTGCACACACAAGTGCCGCAGCTTTCTGGAGGCTCAGAAAGACGCCCCAGACCGCACACCAAAGAACTGGGTTCCAAGTCTGCCCCTGCCACTTCTTAATCTCACAGCTCACTGCCTTTATGAGACTCAGTTTTCATTCCTATAAAGTGGGAGGAATCCCACCCTGTCCATTTCAAAATCTGTAGGAAACCAAACCTGTTGCTGTCGAGTTGATTCTGACTCATAGCAACCCTCTAGGCAGAGTAGAAATGCTCCACAGGATTTCCAAGGAACAGCTGGTGGATTCGAACTGTCAACCTTTTGGTTAGCAGCCGAGCTCTTAATCACTGCGCCACCATAGCTCCACATGTGGCCTGGGGTGGACAGGGAGAAATCCCTGAGAAAGAGACCCAAGGAAGAGGTCTGAGAGAAGATGGAGCACTCGGTTTGGGACATGATAAGTTTGAGGTGGAGCCCTGGTGGCGCAGTAGTTAACAGGTCAGCTGCTAACCAAAAGGTCGGCAGTTCGAATCCACCTAACAACCAAATGTATGCAGTGGCTATCGATAAGGAGCACCTTCCTTCCTAGCGGACCATCACCACAACAGCCACACCATCACCCAGGACAGCCACTCTCACAGAGCAGAAGGAGGCTGCTGTAAACGAACCTGGCCTGCCCCAGACAGGGCGAGGATCTGAGAGAAGTCGAAGCCCAAAGCCTTCATCTTCTCCAAGATGATATCCAGAGCCTGAGAAGAAAAAGAGAATCCACCGTGACTGTAATAAACCAGTGAATTAGGCAAATACACAAACCTCCCAAAGGAAATGTAAGCGCCTGCCATTACAGACAAGGGCTCCAGCACGGAAGACAAAGTAACTGATGACTCAGGATTTTGAAGCGCTAGAATAAACTAAATAAACAAGTCATGTCAATCAAATAAAAAGGCGAACTATGCTAAAGACGTTCTAAATAAGAAGCATAAACCACTGATTCTCCACTTGGTAGTCTCCCATTTGTGACTTACGAGCACTCGGAAAAAGCAAAAACAGGGAGGCACGAGTTTGGTTTTCTTTTATTTGCATTATCAACCCACCACGTCAATGATCTAACTTCACAGCAACAGAGACTTTCGTGAAGAGCAAGGTGGGGGCCCCATCAGAGCGGGTCCGTGTCCAGGAGTGCAAGGGTGGCGCGTCAGGAGGGAGTGGGTGGAGACGGTGGCCACATGTCCCAACCCCCCATCTCTCCCGCCACCATCTGGTTGGCATCTTCTTTCTAGCGAGACCCCATGGGTAGGATGGGTGGCGGTACCCAGCAGAGCCCCACACTTCACCTAAGATTTCAGAGCAGGAAGTTAGAGACTCACCCCGGCCTCTGTGTCTTCCTAGAGGACAGAGAGGCCAGTACCCCCCAGGCTGCTGCCTGACCCAGCACCCCACCCTATGTTTGCAGGGCTCCTTTCGGTCCTGCCTGTGGCTGGTTGCCAACTCAAGCAGGGGATGGGACACAGCTGGAGTAGGGACCAGCAAAGCTAGGAACAGGACTGGTCCTGGGGCGTGGGGCAGGTGGGGGGGCTGCTCATGATTAGAAATCACCTGGCCCCAACCCCAAGCCTGGCCCTCCAGCCCCCAACTTGCCTCCCCACGTTAAGGCCTTGGCCTACCAGATGTCCTTGACATCATCATTGGGACCCCTAGACACTGACCACTGCCTGTAACCCATCACCACCACCACCGTCGCTTGGTCTGTATGCCCCCAGAACCGTCTCCCTGGCAGCCTGTCTGGCTGAAATCCACCCTTTACCCCAACCCTCCAATGTCTCAGTCAGCGTCCAGCTGACAAAAAAGAGATCTTACTAGCTATCTGAACAGAAAGAATTTAATATAGGGAATTGGTGAAATGCGTACTGAAGGGCTGAAAAAGCTATAGCAGACACATGAAGTGCTGGCTTTGGCTGGTCTCCAGATTCAGGGACGCGGGCCTCCTGTGGTGTACGAGGCAGCCCCCTCCCACGCCTGTCTGTGTGGGCCACACCCCTAGTCCTGTGGACCCAGGGCCCACCCAGATCTGGCCACAGGGATCTTCCTTTCTTGTTGGTCCTGAACAGGCAGGCCTGGCTTGGGATGGATCCAGCCTGACTGGTCAGGCCATAAGCTACTACTCCGAGTGCCGCTGCCCTGGAAGCTGAGAAGCCTGGGGGGCTGGGCACGAAGACCCCAAGGGCTGTATTTGGGTCTGGGGGTACAACGGAGGCCACAGGGCCAGACTGCAGGGTGTTTAGGGAGTATGTGCTCTGTGGTATTTTACAGATAGCACTAGAGGACTTGCCAACCACCGTGCTCTCAGCCCGGGAGTACTGAGCGCCAGCGGAGCCTGAGCCCGCCCCAGGAACCACGCGGACTAAATTTTCCCCTGAGGACCTCGTCCCCACAGACACTTTCATGACCTGCTACCTTTGGGCTTCCTAGCAAATCACTAAGCCTGCTGGGTAAGACGGGCTAGGCGACATATGGGGCACAGGAATCCCATGCTTACCTGGACCCACATCAGGACGGGAGAAGTGACCGTCAGCCCATCCTTGTGGATATGCACACCACCCTGGGTCCTACAAGGAGAACAAAAGGTTGGTGGTTCAAACCCACCCAGCGGCTCCATGGGAGAAAAGACCTGGTGATCTGCTCCTGTAAAGATTACAGCCTAGGAGACCCTATGGGGCAGTTCTACTCTGTCGCGTGGGGTTGCTATGAGTCAAAAAACAACCCAACAGCACCCAGCAACAACACAGCTCCCTCTTGCATAACTAAAGCTCTAAAATATCATATAGTTAAAAAAAAAAAAGTTAAAAAATGTAAAGCAGCCAATTGCTCCTAAGAAAAAAACACCAGAGCTACCCCCCGCCCCAAAGACACCAGGCCCAAAGAGCTTCCCAGAAAAATCCTACCAAATCAGACACTTAAAGAACAAATACTTCTAATACTATTCAAACTGTACCAACCAAAAAAACCAAACCCAAATCAAATCAATTGAAGATCTCTTCCCCCCAAATTTGGCCCGCCATCACTGTGTTGCTGTTGCACGGCCTCAAGTCAATTCCGATTCATAGCAACCCTGTAAGACCGAGTACAGGGCGCCTGGTGGATTCAAACTGCCGACCTTTTGGTCAGCAGCTGCAGCTCTTAACCACTACGCCACTGGAGTTTCCTAAATTGTGCCAAAACACCTGAAAACAAGGAAAACTTTTCAACTCCTTTTATGAAGCAAATATAACATTGACACCCAAATCTGACAAATACTGCCCAAAAAGCATAAGCAACAACAGAACACATAAATTGGATTTTAGCAAGATTAAAAACCTTTGTACTTCAAAAGACACCATTAGAAAATTGAAAGAAAACCCACAGAATGGGAGGAGAGTTTTCAAACCATATACAATCACTTCTCATTATTCAAGGCAGTCGCAGTCTATAAGGTTTACCGTGGACAACGAATCAGCGAACGCAGAACCGCTACTCGTAGGCGAAACACAGGGTTTCTGTTTCAAGACACCTGATTTACATACACTGTTGACTAATGGTGAGCTCCTAGTCAGCAGCACTGTAACTCGTACATGAGTGAAGCTTATCTAACACGCAGATTTCCTCCGTGAGTGAAGCTTATCTAACAAACACACGGTTTCCTCCATAAGGCACATCACAGCCTTCTCAACCTTCAGAACTCTAGACAGCACTTCAGCAGTACACTTGGGGGCCCCTTTAAACCGCAAAATCAACAACAAAAAGCACAAAAATGCGAAAAATGTGGTACCAAATAGCCCGTGAAAAGGACATTTGTTTACAGTATGAAAGCCGAGACCAGCAGGCAGGGCCTTGTCACCCTGTTCAACTCCAGCTGGGAACGTGCCTGTCAGGTGACTCCGATTTTCTGCCACTCTGTGCATTGATGGGGACACATTAACAAAAACAAAATCTCCCACCAACCCGGACAAGCACTCCACAAAAGTAGAAGAGGAAGAAATTATTTATTTATTACTGAATAAGCATTATAAATTATTTATTATTGAATTTATTACTGAATAAGCATTACATCAGATGATGTGCACCACAGGCGATCCGCTGAAGAGATTGTAAAGACAGAAAGGAATTTTATCCTTTTATATAGCCAAGCGGAGTCCTGATGGTGCAGTGGTTAAGAGCTTGGCTGTTAACCAAAAGGTCCACTGTTCGAATCCAGCAGCCACTCCTTGGAAACCCTATGGGACAGTTCTACTCTGTCTGTAGGGTCGCTATAAGTCAGAATCGACTCGACGGCAACAGGTTTATACAGCCAAGCAGATGTCACCCATTTCACATATGCTCTCAAGACAAACAGTCACCAGCCCTCCAGTGGGAGGACCTGGCAGTGTCTTACAGAAAACCCCACTGCTGTGAGTTGATTCCGACTCATCACGCACGACCCTACAGGACAGAGTAGAACTGCCCCATAGGCACCTAAAGCACAATAAAATAAACCAATAAATAAAGGCGTATACCACGTTAACACTAATCAAAAAAAGCTGGAGTAGCTATATTAATTTCAGACAAAGCAGCCTTCAGAATAAGGAAAATTATCCAGGATAAAAAAGGGCATTTCATCCCGATAAATTCCCCCCAAAAAGCACCAAACCTGTTGCCACCGAGTCAATTCCCACTCATGGCAACCCCATGTGTTACAGAGGAGCACTGCTCCACAGGCTTTTCTTGGTTGTCTTTATAGTAGGAGTCCCTATGTGGCACAAAGAGTTAAGTGCTCAGCTACTAGACAAACGAAAGGTCGGTGGTTCAAAGCCACCCAGAAGCGCCTCGAAAGACAGACCCGGCCATTTGCTTTCGAATGTCACAGTCTTGGAAGCCCTACTCTGCATACATGGGGTCACCATTAGTCAGAATTTACAGAACAGAAACTAACAACCATCTTTATAGAAGCAGATCGCCAGGCCTTTCTCCCGTGGTGCCACTGGGTGGGTTTGAAATGCCAGCCTTTAGTTTAGCAGGTGATCGCAAAGTGCTTGCCCCACCCAGGGACCTCTTCATACTGATAAAGGGGTCAATTCTCCAAGAAGACGTAAGAATCTTTGTTTTTTTGTACTTTAGATGAGGGTTTACAGAACAAATAGTTTCTCATTGAACAGTTAGTATACATATTGTTTCATGACATTGGTTAACAATCCCATGACATGTCAACACTCTCAATTCTAGACCTTGGGTTCCCTATTACCAGCTGTCCTGTCCCCTCCTGCCTTCTAGTCCTTGTGTCTGGACTGTTGTACCCCATTAGTCTCGTTTTGTTTTATGGGCCTGTCTAATCTTTGGCTGAAGGGTGAACCTCAGGAGTGACTTCAGTACTGAGCTAAAAGCGTGTCCAGGGGCCGTACTCTCGGGGTTTCTCCAGTCTCTGTCAGGCCAGTAAGTCTGGTCTTTTTTTGTAAGTTACAATTTTATTCTACATTTTTCTCCAGCTCTGTCTGGGACCCTCTGTTGTGATCCTTGTCAGAGCAGTCAGCGGTGGTAGCCGGGCACCATCTAGTTTTACTGGACTCAGACTTGTGGAGGCCGTGGTAGTTGTGGTCCACTAGTCCTTTGGACTAATCTTTCCCTTGTATCTTATTCTCTTCATTCTCCCTTGTTCCTGAAGGGGTGAGACCAGTGGAGTATCTTAGATGGCCGCTCACAGGCTTTTAAGATACCACACACTGCTCACCAAGGTAGAATGTAGAACATTTTCTTTATAAACTGTGTCATGCCGATTGAGCTAGATGTTCCCCGAGACCATGGTCCCCACAGCCCTCCGCCCAGTAATTCAGTCCCTCAGGGCATTTGGATGTGTCTATGGAGCTTCCATGACCTTTCCTTGTACAAGTTGTGCTGGTTTCCCCCGTATTGCGTACCGGAAGATATAAGAATCTTAAGGTTTACGCACCTACAACACACCATCAAAATATTTAAGGCAAAAACTGATAGAATTGAAAGGAGAAATGGAAACATCCACTATTTTAACTGTAGACTTCACCACTCCTCTATCAGTAATTAACAGCTCAAGAAGCAGAAAAGCAGAAAGGATACAGTTGACTCAATAGCATTATTGATCAACTTGATCTAACTGACGTTTATACAAGACTTTAATCAAAAGGTCAGCAGTTTGAATCTACCAGCCGCTCCTTGGAAACCCTATGGGGCCGTTCTACTCTGCCCTATAGGGTTGCTATGAGTCGGAATTGATTCAATGGCAATGGGTTTGGTTTGGGTTTTATTCAACAACAGCACACTCCACATTCTTCTCAAGCTCACATGGACCATTCACCACAATAGACCACATTCTGGTCCATGAACCACATGTTAACACATTTAAAGGCACAGAAATCACACAGAGTACATCCTCAGACCACAATGGAATTAAACCAGAAATTGATAACAGAAAGAAAGACAATCACCAGATATTTGTAGATTAAACAACATACTCCTAAGTAACACAGGGGTCAAAGAAATCTTAAAATATTTTGAATGAAACAAAAATACAACATATCAAAATGTGTGGGATGCAGCAAAAGCAGCGCTTAGAGGGAAATTTATAGCATTAAATGCATATATTAGAGAAGAAGAAAGATCTCAAATCAACAGTCTAAGCTTCCACCTCAGGAAAGTAGAGAACATACACTCCTCCACATACCCCCAATTGTTCTCCCATTGTACCCAGAGACATCTTTTCAAAACACAAATACAATGTGTCACACACACACACTTCCGTGGCTATCCGTGGCTTTTAGGATAAAGACAATCTCCATACCACGGCCTATATGGCCCAGCCGTTTCCACCTCCCTCTCAGCTCCCTAGCCACGCTCTTTGCTGACACAGGACCTTTGCCTGTGCTGTCCTCCTACCTAGAATGCTCTCTCCTTTCCATCACCTGGGTAACCCCCCTCACTTAAATCTCAGCTTAAGCAATACTCTCTTAGGAACCCCTCCTAATCCCCACCCCCCAACTGTGGATCACATTCCTTTATAATAAGCACTTGGAAAAGTAAGTTCTTTTCCTTCAGAGACCTTCTCTGAGTTTATAACGAAATACTCTTTTGTGAGTTTCTTTGATATCAGCCTTCCCCACTGTCATGGACTGAATTGTGTCTCCCAAAAATATGTGTATCAATTTAGCTAAGCCATGATTCCCAGTATTGTGACTGTCCACCATTTTGTCATCTGATGTCATTTTCCTATGTGTTGTAAATCCTATACCTCTATGATCTTAATCAGATGGGATTAGTGGCAGTTATGTTAATGAGGCAGGACTCTATAAGATTAGCTCGTGTCTTAAGCCAATCTCTTTTGAGATATAAGAAAGAAGCGATCAGAGAGACATGGGGACATCATACCACCAAGTAAACAATGCCAGGAGGGCGTGTCCTTTGGACCCGAGGTCCCTGCGCAGAGAAGCTCCTAGAGCAGGGGAAGATGGATGACAAGGACCTTCCTCCAAAGCCCACAGAGAAAGCCTTCCCTTGGAGCCGACGCCCTGAATTTGGACTTCTAGCCCACTAGACTGTGAGAGAATAAACTTGTGTTTGTTAAAGCCACCCATTGCGGCATTTCCATTACAGCAGCACTAGATGACTAAGACACCCACTCAGTGGGGAGTTTTTGGTTCACCATCGAATCCCCAGCACCTAGCACAATACCTGGAACAAAGTAAGTCTCAACTGACCTATGACCGAACGAATGAATGAATGAAAGGAAGGAAGGAAGGAATTGGCATGGGATAGGGGAGTACATTTCAGGCCCAGGAAAGAGATTCTGAGGGCTCCATCAAGACCACCACTGCTGCAGTTTAACGAAGCTACAACAGTGTGATGAGAGAACGCAATCGGTTAGGGGCAGACCCCAAAACTGACTGCCCCCCTCCACACGCACACCAGGTACATACCCAAATTCTGGAAGGTCTCTGTCAAAATGCACACTGTCCTCATAGAAGACATTCAGGTTTTCATCAACAGCAACGACTTTCACCTGGAAGGCATTTTCAAGAAGTGGCAGACAGCATTTTCCCAGCTTCTGTCCTGGCATAGGGGGTACTAACATCAGCAGGTGACGCCCAGCACCCCAGGAATAGCTCAGCCTGGAGACCTCATGGTAACCATGCCAAGAGAGGCCTCAACTGGGGACACACCCAAAGAGTTTAGTAAAATGAGGAAGCTGAGGTTAAGCTGAAACATCTACATATCTCAAGGAGACTACACCCCAAACAGCCAAAGCCCAGACTTTCTAGAGGTGGATGTTCACAGATAAGCTGGTTCCTGTACCTGGCAGCAAGCCCAAACAAAAATCAAACCAAATCTGTTGCCAAGTCAATTCTGACACACAGAGACCCTATAGGACAGAGTGGAACTGCCCCGTGGGGTTTCCAAGGCTGTAATCTTTATGGCGGCGGACTGCCACATCTTTCTATGGAAGAGCAGCTGGTGGGTTCAACCCGCCGGCCTTTCGGTTAGCAACCGCGCGCCGCCACTAGGGCTCCTTAAAAAAAACAAAAAAACCCTGTTGCCGACGAGTCCGACTCCTAGTGACCCAAAGCAGGCCCAAAAGAGTCCTAAAGGGGAAGGAATGGGAGGCAGGGTTTGCAGCCGTCTTTAGGGGTCCACATCTGCAGTGGTCTGAAGGACCAGCAAGGCCTGCGGGCTATTTCCACAGACCACGATCATATAGTGTATGAGGGGACGGCCAAGCTCAAGGGTACAACTCCTTTCCTGAGGTCTAACAAAGCAAACCAATTCTTCCGTGGACAGCAGGACCTTCAGGCCAGGGACTGGCCACGGGCTGCCTCCCATAACTCATTTGAGGAGAAGGTCTGAATGCAACTGTGTTTATTCCGCCAGACCTTTTAAAAAGAAAGAGCCATTCCAGCTACCACGTTTTCTGTTCCCCTCTCCATGGGGTCTTGGGGGCAGCACCGCCAGCCCTTCGGCCAGAAGTCCTGCGCCCGCTGACCCTGGCACGCTGGTGCCAACCGAAGGCTGTCACACGGTGAGGCAAAGCGCACTTGTGCGTTGTGCCCACTGCACTTAAAAAAAAAACCTGTTTCGAGGGTGATCTGGCTCCAGGTCACTGGTTACGCATGTGTGCGCATCTCCTGTCTGCTCACCAGCCTCACTGCAGCAGCGGCCCAAGGTGCCCACGACGGCGCGCGAACCCGCAGGCTCCCCGCGCCCCTCTGGGCGCTTCCCCGCCACCTTCCCGCGGGGTTCCGCCGGGGGCGCCCGACGTTTCCGGGCGGGCCGGGGTCTGCACGCCGTGGCGACACTGGCAGG
>NW_004443985.1:1791031-1802109 GCF_000243295.1 Trichechus manatus latirostris
TCACGAGGCCGGGCGTGCGCTCTGGCGCCGCCTGCCGGGGACGCGAGCGCGGCCGCAGCCAGCCGCACGGCTGGGGCTTAGCACCTGTGCTGTGGACGGGCTCTCCCAGCGCAGCCGCTGGTCCCCCAAGGCCACCCCTCACCTCCCCACCATCCAAATCTGCAGTCGGCTTTCCTGGAGGACGCCTGGGCCAGAGGTTTCAACTCTACGCTGGGCTTGGCCTTGTGTGTCCCGCTGGCGGCCCCGGGCCTGGATACCCCCAAGGCTGTCTCCAGTCCTGGGGCAGCTTGTCCACCCATAGCGGTGACTCGGGGCTCAAGGGAAAATGCGTTCTGGGGTTAGAGGCACTGGGCTCTGACAGGCCCTGTCCTGACCCAGGATAACTGAGTCAGGGCTTTGAATCGGTTCGACCCGCAGCTGAGAATTTGCCTGCCCTGCTGACTTCGGTGGGGTACAGTTGCAACATTAGATGTGCTGCGGTCCGTTCCGTAACATCCTGTCTTTGCCAGGCTGGGTTTTCAGCAGAGGCAGGGATAAGGTGAAACGGGAAGAAGGGCGGCAGTATCCCGCCTGATTCCAAGACGTGAGGAGTTGTGCGGTGCTCAGAAGGTACATGCATCCTTTCAGTAACTCATTTTGGTTATTCAAGAATGAAATGAAATATGACTTTCTCTTTCAATTTGTGCGGGTTTTTTTTGTTAGTACATAAATACGTATTAAGCCGTATACATACTACCTAATAAACACAACAGCTAGACATTTCTTTCGGCCTAGGAGCACTGTGAGGGGGCAGTGATGGTTCAGCGGTGACATTCTCACCCTCCGGGAAAGAGACCCAGGCTCAGTTCCCAGGCAATACACCTCATGCGCAGCCACCGCCTGTCTGCCAGCAGAAGCTTGCGTGGTGCTGTGATGCTCAACAGGTTTCAGCAGAGCTTCCAGACTAAGACTAGGAAGAAAGGCCTGGCGATCTGCTTCCAAAACTCAGCCAATGAAAATCCTGTGGATCACAATGACCCAATCCACAACCTATCATGGGGATGATGCAGGACAGGGAGTGGGGGGCTGACTTGATGGCAACTAATGAACAAAGGAGCACCATGCAAAACTGAGACACTGAGGGTGCTGTGAAATACGAACACTTGGAGACCTCTGATCCAGTTTTTGCCTCTAACCGCTCCATCATCTCCGGTAGCGTGCAGACACCATAGTTTACTATCTGGTCTCCCAGGGAGTGACGGCTTGGTGTACTTCGGTTCCCCGCTAATACAAACACCTTCGTGGAATGTCCTCATCCATGGCCCTATGGACCTGTGTGAGAAAATGGGCTTTATATCCAAGACTGACACTATGTGTGCATAATTAATTGGACAGAAGAGTGCTAGACTGCTTTTGAGGGTGGCTGTGTCAGTCTGTGCTCCCAGCTGCAATGCACAAGGATACCTGGACCCTCCATCCTAGAGTACTTGGCCTTCTCCATCTTTCTGAGTCCCAGGTGGGGCAAACGGTTAACATGCTCAGCTGCCAGCCTAATGGTTGGCAGTTCGAGTCCACCCAGCAGGTCCTTGGAAGAAAGACCTGGCAATCTACTTCTAATAAATCAGCCATTAAAAACCCTACGGAGCACAGTTCTGCTCACACACACGGGGTGGCCATGAGTCAGTCCTATGGCAATTGGCAAATAGGTGATTTCTCCTTGTTGTTTGAATTTGCATTTTTCTCATTGCTGACGACTTTGAGTGTCTCTTCACATATATTCATTAGCCATTCAAGATTTCCCGTTGGGGGATCACAACAGAGGGTCCTGGACAGAGCTGGAGAAGGATGCAGAACAAAATTCTAACTCACAACAAAAGACCAGATTTACTGGCCTGACAGACTGGAGAAACCCTGAGAGTATGGCCCCCAGACACCCTTTTAGACCAGTGATGAAGTCACTCCTGAGGGTCACCGTTCAGCCAGGGATTGGACAGCCCCATAAAACAAAATGGGACTAATGAAGCACAGCAGTTCAGGGATAAGGACTAGAAGGCAGGAGAGGACAGGACAGCTGGTGATAGGGAACCCAAAGTTGAGAAGGGACAGTGTTGACATGTCGTGGGGTTGTTAAACATTGTCATAGGGCAATAGGTGTACTAACTGTTTAATCAGAAACTATTTGTTCTGCAAACCTTCATCTAAGCTACAAAACAAAAAGAATTATCTATGTGAGATCAAAACTGACAACAGCAACTCAAAAGGTTTGATGGGAAGCCTGGGGGCAGTGAGCTGAAGATAATGGTGATGGAATAATTTGGAAAAGGATAGTGAGAATAGCAGCACAACTGGAAGAATGCAATCTATGTCACTGAATTGCACATGTAGAAACTTATGAAATGGTGTAACTTTGGCTATGTATATTCTCACAAAAAAAAAAATGGTCCCCCAAGTTCGAGAAGGGAGAGTGTTGACATGTCGTGGGGTTGTTAACCAATGTCATAAAACAATATATGTACTGACTGTTTAATGAGGAACTATTTGTTCTGTAAACCTTCATCTAAAGTAGAATTAAAAAAATTTCAAAAAAAAATTTCCCGTTCGGTGAATTGCCTGGTTATGTCCTTTGCTCATTTTCCAGTTGGATATTTTTGTCTTTTTCTTGTGGATTTGTGGGTTTCTTGTATTTCAAGATTAAAGTCCCCTGTTTGTTTTAGAGATTTCGAATGTCTTCTTCCACTATGTCATTAGTCTGCCAGCTTTTTCTATCTTGCCCTTTGCTGCCTGGAAATCTCTAATTTGAATATAATAAAATTCATCAAATTTTTACCTTATTGTCTGTGCTATTTCATCTTGTTTAAGAAGTCCTTCCCCACCCCCAGATCACAAAGACATTATCCTACATTTTCTACAAAGATATTAGCTGATATTGTCTTCTATTAGCAAAGTGTTTGATTTTTGAATCATTAATTCTTGTTTGAATCTAGGTGTTTTTCAGGTGAATAAATTACATCATAACACACAGAAATCAGTGAAAACTAATCCATCTGAGGGCAAACACTAGATGCTAGCTTTTCAGAAACAGAAAAAAAAAAAAAACTTTTCATTTGGTCATTATAATAATGAAAACTCATTGTAAAATAGAAAAATCCAGACAGACATAAATTCAGTCCTTACCCTCGGGTCTGATGAAACAGCACCAGAGTGTCTCTTCGTTCTTTGATGTTCACAGGTACCTGCAACGTGGATTTTCTCAAAGGAAACCTTAGTCTTTGCAAAAATCCTGAAGAAAATATGCTTTCTTCAGAAAGACACATTATCTTAAATTCCCGTATGTTTTAACCTGTTAATGTAAAAATATCAGACTGGTTGACACTTTTATCCCACCCAACCGAAATCTGTGTTCCATACTATTGATGACTGTGGAAACCACCCAGGCTTTTACACTGTTTTCTAAATGAGTAGTTTTGAAAGTGAAAAGTTGGGAGCATATTGGTAGCTTTGATTACATGTCTTCTACTTCCAAGACAAAGGTAAAATCACTGAATCAGAAATTAGGGAATGAAATGGACAAATCAGTTATAATCAGATTCCCAGGTTTATTGAATCTATCTGAAATTTTATAATGAATGTACACACAGAAGATTTCATTTTGAAATATGTTGGAAATTATTTCTCTGTCTGTTCTGTCTCAGAAGTAGCAAAAATCTATAATTCTTTGTAAGATCGTTGGGAAGCTGTAATGAATTTAAAAAATACTTTTGAACTATGGCCCCTAGCAGGGCAAACAGATTTGTTTGTCCACATTTGAGGGTGGGGTGGATCTTGCCTCCAGGTGAATAAGTAACTTATACAGCTGGGGTTAAGATTTTTTTTAAGCTGATTTTATTTTTATGTCTGGAGAAAAGTCTGATGGACTTTGATGTTTAAGCAAACCGATTGTGAAGAGCCTGAAGGAGAAAGTACTTACTTTCACCAAAGTGTGAATATGCCTTCTGTCTATGTGTTCGTCTTCATCTTAGAAACAAATTTAGTTTAGGGAAATTAAATGTTGTTTATGGATATCTTCTGTTTTTCTGGTTTTACTGCATTCATCCTTGGGTCCTGCCCTTTGTGACTCCAGGAGCAGTGAAGGTAGATAACTACGCTGAGTATTTCTGTATATGTGAAAGAAACGTCTGAAAAGATACACTCCAAGTTATCAATAACAATTATTCCTGGGAGTGGGATTCAGAAACTGGTGGTTAACGAATGACATGTGCATTTTAATTTACTCTATATTCTTGAACTTTTAACTCTTGGACTAAAAGAATAAAGATAAAGAAAACAACCAAAAATAATAGCAATAATTGGGGGAGAGGGGAATCTCAAACCGCGTAGAGCTTTTAAATGATTCTGTTAAATACTTAGTGGGTCAAAAAGGAAATAAAAATACAACACACTATTTAGAAAGCTGGAAAATGAAAACATCCTTATCAGAACCTTTGGAATGTACTCAGAGGTAAATGCATATCCTTGAATGCTTTCACTAAACAGTGAGAATAAACTAACCCCAAACATAATTCGGCAAGTTAGGAGAAAGAAAAAAGCATGCATCTGCAGGAGAGCAGAAGACAAAAAGGATAAAAGTAATGAGAAAACAGCAAAAGCACAAAAATGATAGATAATTTCAAGAACTGGTCTTTGAAACCAAAGAGAAAGGCAAACCTCTTGAAAAAACAAAATCAGAAAGAAATTTAAAAAAATAAAGAAATGAAAGCATGATGTTGAACTCTGCCTCGGCCCACCTGCTGCAGCCCTCAGCCCCCAGCCCCCCCCTCACAGGTTCACCTGTAGAGGGGACAGGAACAGCTGCTGGGTTCCTGCATGGCTGCAGAATCAAGTCCAAAGGAACACTGACCTCAGCTTCCAGGACACGGTTCACCAGACCTTATCAAGGCTCCAGACGCAGCATCCCGAAGACACTCCGAGTCTCCAGGAGTGAGCCTGGGTCCAATGGCTGTAAGGATTTACTGTCATCTCTTCATCCAGGACACGCTTTAAAGCACCCAAACGAGGAACTTCATAATCGTGTCCGTAGAAACACGTTCTTTGGGTCTTCTTCTCCAGGAGCCTTTGCCTGGTCCCCACTTTAGCTATTCTCTCTTAGACCTTGTCACCACTGCTCTACCTCTGAATCGTAACCCCTCTGCCCCACATGTTCTCTGCCTCCCATCTCCCCACTCCTACAAGGCTCTAAGACCTCATTGAGACCCATCTAGGGTACCCTCCCCCGACTCCCTTTTGGCTCCATTTCTTTCCCTAACTTGCCCATCACTGTACCTACTCTCTGGACATTACACTCAGCTTCTGGCATCTTCTAGTCAATGGAAAGGCCCCCATCCTGGACCAGACCAGCTGGGCCTCCGCCTCCAGGAGCCCCACTGCTGAGCAGTGCTGAAGACCATTGCACATTCTTGGCCTGCAGGAGTCCCACTGCTGAGCAATGCTGAAGACCATTGCACATTCTTGGCCTGCAGCATCATCTGGGCTAGTTCAGGAAACCTGCGTGCTCCTGGTCAGCTTCTTCTGTTCCCCACAGAGGCACTTTCAAGCCTTCACCACCATCCGTGACCCTACCCAACTCTGCCCCACCGCGCTCAGCGGGAGAATTGCCTCTTACTTCTCAGGAAAAGATGAAAGCCATCCAATTCCCCACATGCTCCCAACAAACCTGTGGGCATTGATACTCAACTGCGGTTATGAAACCTAAAAGAAAATCTAAACTAGTCCCTTAATAGTATCAAGTCAGTATTCACATTTCGATTGTCTCCTAAATGCTGTAAATGTTTGTTTGAATCTAGACCCAAAAATGTCCACACATTGTGAGTGGCGGATCTGTCTTTTAAAAAACCAAACCAAACCCATTGCTGTCGAGTGGATTCCGACTCATAGCAACCCTACAGGACAGAGTAGAACTGCCCCATAGGGTTTCCAAAGAGCTGCTGGTGGATTCGAACTGCTGTTCTTTTGGTTGCAGCCGAGCTCTTAAGCACTGCACCACCAGGGCTCCATATGTCTCGTAAATCCCTCTTAATCTATAAGTTCTCTGTCCATCTTTACTTTTCCCCTGCAATTTACTTGTTGAGGAAAATGGGTTGTTTGTTCCGTAGAGTTTCTCAGAGTCTGCATTTTGCTGATTGCAGACCTGTGGGTAGTTTAACATGTTCCTTGTCCGCTGTCTTTCCTGGGATTGATAATTTTATGTCCAGAGACTTGATCAGATTCAGATTTGATTTTTTTTTTTTTTTTTGGCAAGACCACTTCATGGTGGTGGTGTTCAGATTTGTTTTTGAAAGATCCCTCTGGCTGCTGAGTGGAAAGCGAGTTCAGGAGAAAAAGAGATTGGAGGCAGGGCGGAAACCTGTGAAGGTGTTACAGGTGAGAGTGATGGTGTCCTGAACTAGGGAGGGGGCAACGAAAATGGAAGACCAGGTCAGATGCAAGGGATATTTTGGAAGAATCAGCAGGCCTCGGAGACCAAATGTGGGAACATGAGGGTCTCCATTTTGTGCCTTGAAATTTGGGGGCCTCTTCTCACACTCCATGGAGCCCCAGTGGCGCGGTAGTTAGGAGCTCGGCTACTAACCAAAAGGTCAGCAGTTCGAATCCACCAGCCACTCCTTGGAAACCCTACAGGGCAGTTCTACTCTGTCCTACAGGGTGGCTGTGAGTCGGAATCAACTTGACAGGTTTGGTTTGGCTTTCTCACACTCCGTGTTCTTCCTGAAGCTCCCTGGTAAAAACAGTATGAGAGGTTATATACAAATGGACAATGGCCAGACCGTCTGTGACAACAGGACTCTGGCCCACTGTCTGCAGTTACCAGCTCAGGAAGTCAAACCATAACCTCTGCAGCAATCAGCCCAGAAAGGTGCGGACTTGGTCAGTGACTGCCAGCTTCCCTAATTGTTGTTTCTGCTTCCAACTCAGAACCAACCCGAGAAAGCCGACTATGCTCCCCATACCAATTACACAGGATGCCCTGCTCTGGTTTACCCGCCTCCAGCTTTCCGGTGCCAACAACCTCCAACCAGGGCGCGGCGGAGATCAGCTGCCGCTGTGTCAGCTCCAACTCACAGCGGCCCCACGTAGCCTCCCCTTTTCCTACAATAAAGCTTTCCCATCCCCCCGCCTGCCTTAGAGTCTGTCAAACACAGGTCATGGTGACTGACTCCCTTGCTATAGCAGGACCTGAATAAATGGACTTTACCAGTTCTCATTTGGGTGGTCTTTGTGTGTATTTTCAAAACATCTTGGCATGGTCCTCTGGTGTAAAGGCAGCTCCTTAGCCTGGATGTTCATTTGGACCTAGACGTGGGAAAAGAGTCATGTCTCCTTGGCTAACCTGTTCCAAAGAACGAATGGTGTGAATTTGGACTGAGAACCTGCATGAAGACCAACGCAGAGTTATGATTGCTAAGAGGACATTTTCCTTCTACCCGTGCCGAAGTCAAGTTAAGGTAAGTTGCTTTGATTCCACCTTCTGCATCGGGTTTGCTTGTGTATTCGCTCTCACACCTAGGCTAAACATCTCGGAGTCCCAAATGTGTATCTGTGGAGGTCTCTTATTGGAGTTTTTACCTCAGGAAAACCCGAGATGAGTTCTTAATCTTTTCTCTGCCACCGACCCCTCTTTTCAGAATGATGTTGATAAATGCATGAAATACAATACTTAGGATTATAAGGAAATCAATTATACTGAAATGTAGTTATAAAGATATTAAAAAACAAATTTACAGTATAGTTATCTATGAGTTTCCTTATTAATGCATTCACTAACAAGATCTAGTGAAGTGTCTAATTAGCATAATTTCAAAGCAGTAAGAAGCACAAATGATACGTCAAGGTATCTGCGGCAACCTTAATGGCATGTGAGGATACCCGCCATTTCAACTGGTGAGTAACTTACAGGTCTTGCTAGTACAACTGTGGATTGTTGTCCACATTTATAATTAAAGAACGTGTGAAAATTCATGGAAAGGTTAGTGGAGATAAAGATGTTATTTTTTCCCACCCAAATAGATGGACCTCCTGACTCCCATCCATATACCCTTCAGGAAGTCCGTGGATACCAGGCTAAGATCCTGCTGTCATAGACTTTCTCTCCCGCATCTGTGCTCTGTTCAGCCCCCAAAGGGAAAGCTCAAGGTCATCAAGATTTTGCAGAAAAGGTAAAAGCTGACTTTGAAACTCTCTTACTACCCCACGTTCTTTCTTTCACTTTGTTTTGGGCTTCCGAGGATTCTTTTCTTTTATGCCAGCTCAGCAATGCACTCGCAAACCTATTTTTTAAATACTTTATTGGAGATTTTAGTTGTTTCAATGAGGGAGGTCATGCAGGGTATTGTAGCTGTCATATTGACAGAAGCGAAAGTCCTTCATTAAGGCAGATGAGCATTACAAATACAGAAAAGCTGACTCATTCCTGAGGTCCACCCTGCAGCCAAAGATTAGACAGACCCATAAAACAAAATGCGACTAAAGGGGCACACCAGACCAGGGGCAAGGACTAGAAGGCAGGAGGGGACAGGAAAGCTGGTAATGGGGAAACAAAGGTTGAGAAGGGGAGAGTGTTGACATGTCGCAGGGTTGGTAACCAATGTCACAAAACAATACGTGTACTAATTGTTTAGTGAGAAGTTCGTTTGTTCTGTAAACCTTCATCTAAAGTACCATAATAAATAAATAAAAATACAGAAAAGTTGAAAACAACCTTAATATCATCACTATTTTTCACACTAAGTAATGAATACAATGTATGATAAAGCCCTATATTTATTAAAATGAAAAGACATTCATGACACAGTGTTGAGAGAAGTAAGCAGTTGTCAGCCAGGTAAAATGTAGGCATTTGTTTATACATAAAGATGTCCAAAATGATGTTCATTAGAAATGTTAAGGGGGTTTCCACTGGGTAGAGAGTTTGAAGAAATTTTTTTTTAAAACTGTCTCATTTGTATTTTTCTGTAAGTTGGAGTTTAAAAAAAAATGGGGCTCTAAGTCCAGCAAATGGGAAAAAGTCAGTCTTTTTAATGAATGGTGCTGGCAAAACTGGATGTCCATCGGTAAAAAAATGAAACAGGACCCATACCTCACATTATACACAAAAATTAATTCAAAATGGATCAAAGACCTAAATATAAAACCAAAAACTATGAAGCTCATAGAGGAAAAAACAAGATCAGCGCTAGCGGTGCTAATACACGGCATTAACAGGATACAAACAATAACCAACAACACACAAACTCCAGACGATACCTGGGATCTTCTAAAAATTAAACACTTAGGCTCATCGAAAGACTTTACCAAAAGAGTGAAAAGAGAACCTACAGACTGGGAAAGAATTTTTGGCTATAACAAAGGTCTAATCTCTAAAATCTATAGGAAAATCCAACACCTCCACAACAAAAAGACAAATAATTCAATTAAAAAATGGGCAAAGGAAATGAACAGACACTTCACCAAGAAGACATTCAAGCAGCTAACAGACACATGAGGAAATGCTCGGGATCACTAGCCATTAGAAAAATGCAAATCAAAACCACAATGAGATACCATCTCACCGCGGTGTTACTGGACGAACCAAAAAAACAGTACATAACAAATTTTGGAGAGGCTGCGGGGAGATCGGAACTCTTATGCACTGCTGGTGGGAATGCAAAATGGTACAACCATTTTGGAAAACGATATGGCACTTCCTCAGAAAGCTAGAAATAGACATACCATTCGATCCAGCAATCCCACTCCTAGGAATATATCCTAGAGAAATAAGAGCCATCACACGAATAAACATATGCACACCCATGTTCACTGCAGCATTGTTCACAACAGCAAAACGATGGAAACAACCTAGATGCCCATCAACAGATGAATGGTTAAACAAACTATGGTACATACACACAATGGAGTACTATGGAACGATAAAGAACAGTGATGAATCTGTGAAGCATATCATAACATGGATGAATCTGGAGGACATTATGCTGAGTGAAATAAGTCAATCACAAACGGACAAATATTGTATGAGACCTCTACTGTAAAAATTCATGTAAACGTTTACACACAAAAAGAAATAATCTTTGTTGGTTAGGAGGGATGGGAGGGGTGGGGTGAACTAAATAGACAATAGATAAGTGGTAATTTTGGTGAAGGGTGAGACAGTAGACAATACTGGGGAAGCCAGAACAACTTGCCCAAGGCAAGGTCATGGAAGCTCCAAAGACACATCAAAACTCCCTGAGGGACCGAATTACTAGGCTGAGGGCCGCGGGGACCATGGTCTCGGGGAACAACTAGCTTAATTGGCATAACAGTTTATAAAGAACATGTTCTACATTCTACTTTGGTGAGTAGCATCTGGGGTCTTAAAAGCTTGTGAGCAGCCATCTAAGATCCTCTACTGCTCTCACCCTGTCAGGAGCAAGGGAGAATGAAGAAAACTAAAGACACAAGGGAAAGATTAGTCCTGATTTAGGAAATAATATTGGAGTTATTATTCCCTCTCCTTGAGCATAGGGAATGTGACCCATCTGGAGTTGGGCTCACAAGGACCCACAAGGACACATCAACTGGGCCCTGAGGTATAAAGACAATAGCTAATAAGATAATCTTGGAAAATATCTTTTAGGGAAACTTTCACATAAAGCCAATCAAACAGAACACAAAAGACTTTCTACTCTAATCTTTTTCTATTAGCATTTAGTGAATAGAAATTTGTTGGACCAATGAAGACCCTCCTGACTGTCGTTACTGAAACCTGTACCCAAGATTGTTAAGAAAGACAATTCAAAACGTAGGATCACAGTTTCTAGCCAATCTGTGAAAAGGTGAAGCTTTCAATGGTTTTGCCCATTTGTAATGTTAATATATACTGATGACTCTGTAATATTCTTTGGACTCGGGCAGACAGGGCTGTGGCAGCATGCTTGACCTCTTCCCACTTCTGCCCTTTTGAATATATGCCAAATAAAACTTTCTTTTTGCTTTACTAAACTTTGTGATGTTTTTCCCCTACAACAGTCCAAAGGACTAACGGACCACAACTACCACAGCCTACACCA
>NW_004443985.1:1803018-1814004 GCF_000243295.1 Trichechus manatus latirostris
TACTCAACCTTGGGTTCCCTATCACCAGCTTCCTTGTCCCCTTCTGCCTTCTGGCCCTTGTCACTGGACTCCTGTACCTCGTTAGTCTCATTTGGTTTTCCAGGGCTCCATAGGGTTTTGTTGACTGAAATCTTTATGGAAGCAGATCACCAAGCCTTTCTTCCGTAATGCTGCCCAGTGGATTCAAATCACCAACCTTTATGTTAGTAGTCAAGTGAAAACCATTTGCACCACCCAGGGACCTTTTTTTTGTTATTATTATGCTGAGTGAAGTTAGGACAGTTCCAAAAAAAAAAAAAAAAGTAGATCAATGTCATTCATGAACATTGCTGTAAAAATCCTAAGCAGCATATTACAAACTAAATTTAGCAGAAAAAAAAAAAGAGGATTTTGACCAGGTTAAGTTTATTCCTAATATGTAAGGTTAGTTTAAGATTAGAAAACTGATTAATATATTTAACCACATTATCAGATTTTAAAATTGTCACCTAAAATTTCAACATATGTTTGTTAGTTTTTAAAAAAAAAAACCTCTTAGTGATTTAGCTCAATTGGCATGACATATTTTATAAAGAAAATGTTCTGCATTCTACTTTGGCGAGTAGCGTCTGGGGTCTTAAAAGCTTGTGAGCTGCCATCTAAGATACTCCACTGGTCCCACCCCCTCTGGAGCAAGGGAGAATGAAGAAAACCAAAGACACAAGGGAAAGATTAGTCCAGAGGATGAATGGACCACAACTACCACGGCCTCCACCAGACTGAGTCCAGCACAACCAGATGGTGCCCGGCTACCACCACCAACTGCTCTGACAGGGATCACAATAGAGAGTTCCGACAGAGCTGGAGAAACTTGTAGAACAAAATTCTAACTCACAAACCCCAAGAATATGGCCCTCAGACACCCTTTTAACTCAGTACTGAAGTCACTCCTGAGGTTCACCCTTCAGCCAAAGATTAGACAGGCCCATAAAACAGAATGAGACTAAATGGGCACACTAACCTGGGGACAAGGACAAGGAGGCAGGAGGGGACAGGAAAGCTGGTAATAGGGAACCCAAGTTTGAGAAGGGTGAGTGCTGGCATGTCGTGGGTTTGTTAACCAATGTCACAGAACAATGTGTATTAATTGTTTAATGAGAAACTAATTTGCTCTGTATACCTTCATCTAAAGCACAATCAAAAAAAAAAAAAAAAACTCTCAGCAAAAATTCAAGAATGAAAGAGAATTTATTTAACCTAATAAAGGGCATCTATAAAATTGTACAGCAAAGATTATACTTAATGTTAAAATGTTGAAAGCATTTCTTTCGAGATTAAGAAATCTATACTCTAACTACTTCCATTCAGCATGTACTAGACATCCAAGCCAGTGCAATAAGATAAGAAAAATAAATGAAGTCTGAGGATTTGGCAGGAAGATAAAAAATTATCATTATAATTACAGACAATATGATGGTCCATTCAGAAAACTCTATGAAAAAAATTAGATGAATGATAGAATTTAGCAAGATTTCTAGGTATAAAATCAATTTCCAAAAGCCAATTGTTTCTTCTATACACTAGCAAAAGTCAGTTAGAAAATGTAATTTTTAAAAGTTATGCATTTTATAAGCAATTTCAGTTACTATGCTATTCATTTCTAGGATTTCTGTGTGTCATTTTCCAAGATCATGTCTTAGGGGTTAGAATAGTTCAGCTCTTTCAACATTTTAAATAAAATGTGAAGCTCTGCTTTTCAGAGAGCTCCGTCACCACTGGTTCACTGACGGTTTATTGACTCTGCTTTTGTTTCATTTATTTCCTCATGTGCTCGGTAATTTTTGCTTACAAGTTCATCCTCAGTAAGATTTGTCTTCCCTGGAAAGCCACGAGTCTTGAGTACCAGCAACATTGCTATAAATCAGTCTAGTGTTCGCATCTGCCGCAACCTTACAGGATTCACAAGTTTTTAAGTTAGTCTCCGGGCTTGGGACTTAGATTTATAGGGCTGAGTTTTCTACCCAGGGCCCAGGGGTGTAGCCCAGTCCTGAGCTACTTCACCCTCAGGCCGCACAGCCCCTCGCCTTTAGCTCTTGGGTAGATTGTGAGTGGCGTCCTGTGTCGGGGGGCAGGGAGGAATCTGAGGGGGAGGGGGCAACCTATGATAAGGGCTGGGTCCACATTTAGGTCAATGCCCCGGCAGTGGTAGAAACATCTCAACAGCTGAAAAGGTACAGATGAGATGAGAATCTCACAGCTTCAGTCCGTGACCAGGGAGATGAGAGCCCCTCACAGGGATTCCCAGGCATGGGGGTAACATCGCAAGTTTTGGAATCGACTCTATGGCAGTGGGTTTGTTGTTTTTTTGTTTATCCTTGCACACAGGGAGACTCCTGCTGACCTCTGTGACACATATTATTGAAGCATAAAGGCACTGGATTTGTGGGAAAGAGAATTTATTGCCAATATGTAACGTCCACGCAATTTTGGCATTTCGTTTTCAATATTAGACTAAGAAGCCTGTGTGATCACAGTGCCGTGTGAAATCAATAAAAGGAACCTTGTGGCTAGCGCTATCTAGTGGAAATATAACATGAGACGCAAATGCAAGCCGCGTGTCATTTAAAAATACCTGGCAGTCAGATTTTTAAACGTTTAAAACAGCAGGTGAAGATAATGATCTTATTAACTCAATATATCCAAAATATTGTTTCTACATATAATCAATATAAAAATATGAAGAGCTCTTTTACCGTTTTTCTTTTGTACCAAGTCTTCAAAATCCAGTGTGTATTTTACAGTTACAACCCATGTCCATGTGGCCCAGCAGCCACATCCACGTGCTTGGTAGCCACATCTGGCTAGTGGCTACCGTATGGGACAGCGTGGATCTATAGTCTGTCAAAATATATCGTGTCAGACTCTAGGTGGTATTAGCCATTGAGTAGGTGAACAAGGATTGGGTGGTGCAAATGGTTAATGTGCTTGGCTACTGTCATGGATTGAATTATTTCCCCCCAAAATTGTGTGTATCAATTTGGCTGGGCCATGATTCCCAGAATTGTGTGGTTGTCCTCCATTTTGTGATTGTAATTTTATGTTAAAGAGGATTAGGGTGGGATTGTAACACCCTTACTCAGGTCACATCCCTGATCCAATGTAAAGGGAGTTTCCCTGGGGTGTGGGCTGTTACCACCTTTTATCTTACAAGAGATAAAAAGAAAGGGAAACAAGCAGAGAAGCGGGACCTCATACCACCAAGAAAGCAGTGCTGGGAGCAGAGCACAACCTTTGGACCCAGGGTACCTGCGCTGAGATGCTCCCAGACCAAGGGAAGATTGATTCACAAGGACCTTCCTCCACATCCAACAGAGAGAGGAAGCCTTCCCCTGGAGCCGACATCCTGAATTTGGACTTCTAGCCTACTAGACCATGAGAGAATAAACTTCTTTTTGTTAAAGCCATCCACCTGTGGTATTTCTGTTATAGCAGCACTAAATGACTAAAATAGCTGCTAACGGAAATGTTGGAGATTCGAGTCCACCCAGAAGCACCTAGGAAGAAAGGCCAGGTGATCTACTTCTGAAAAAGCAGCCACTGGAAACCCTACAGAGCACAGTTCTACTCTGACACACGTGGGTCATCGTGAGTTGGAGTCAACTCAGCAAGGACTGGTTGGCTAGGTAAACAAACCAGGTCAGTCCTACCTGGAACTGACTGGCAACTCCTGGCCACCTAAGAAAATTTTAAGGTCATGTAGGATGCAGCAGGCGCTGCTGACAGCTTCTTCCACACCCACGCTGTCCCATCAGTTTTCTGACCAATCTCCTCTCCCTGTCCCCTGCAGCCCTGGCTGGTTCTTCTGGCAAAAGGATTTGAGGCCCAGTGCTTGAGCATGAAGGGGCCCTGGTGGGCACAGTGGTTAAGCACTTGGCTGCTAACTGAAAGGGGGGCGATTCGAATCCACCAGCAGCACCGTGAGAAAAAGACGTGGCAGCCTGTTTCTGTAAAGCTGACGGCCTTGGAAACCCTGTGGGGCAGTTCTGCTCTGTCCTACGGGTCACTAGGAGTCAAAATCAACTTGACGCCGACAGGTTTTGGTTTTGGGTTTAATCGGGGCTTATACGTTGGTCCTCACAGCTCAGACAGGCCTCCCCAGAAAAGGCAGCGAGGGATGGAAAACTAAAGCATCCCGGGCATCCCTGGGACACACAGTTAAGTACTCGGCAGTTTGAACCCACCCAGAGGTGCCTCGGAAGAAAAGCCTGGCAATCTACTTCTGAAAAATCGCCACGAGTCAGGCAACTGGTCTTGGTTAGTGTTGTGTGAGTGAACACTTTGCAAGGCACTTTCTGGGCTCATCGAGCCCCACTTTGGAGGCAATCCCAGGAAACCCCGTAAAGTACCAAGAGACCACAAATCAAAACTGAATGGCGAAGGCGGGGGCACCCGCTTCTCACTGTCGGAAGCTTGGAGGGCACACCAAAACTGTGTCCTCGACCCAAAGAGCCTGAAGCGCTGAGACCGCTTTCTGCTTCGTGGCACTTCCCCCTGGCCCGGAGACCTTGGGCCTGGCCGCCCACGCTTCCTGAGCGCTGGCGTTCTTCTGAGTCCTCCTTCCCACAGAGGCTCCGGGAGTTAGACCAGAGCTACACCCTGCAAGGTCGTGGCCTTGCAACAACCGGGCGCCAGCAGAGGAGAAGACCCAGGCCCACCCTAGGGACCTCCCCGCCCAGGGACGGAGGAGGGGGTGACAGGGCCTGTCCCCAAGGCCTCCCCGGTCTGGCTAAAGGATGAGGTATCTTGAGCCTCCCTGGGGGAACCCCAAAGCTGTCTGGGAAGGCAGACCCCCCTCAGGGTGAGTTGCAGTGTGGGGGCTCATTCTGGGGCGGAGGTCAGTGGTCAGCTAGGCAGGAGCCATCAGGGAAGGCATCCCCAAGGATGGGGACTGAATGGGGTCATCCCCAAGGACATCCTTACCTGGGAGCATCAAAGGGAGAAGATGCATAAAAGCCCTGTGCAATGGTACCAACGGGACGAGTTCTCATTGGGCCTTTACCATCCATCTCTGCCGTGACGGTGCATAAAGGTGGGGGTTGAAATGTGCCCTCGGCCCGTGCTGGAGCTGGGCGCCCACTCCGCTAGCAGCCGCCTGGGCTAGGGACATAGTCAGCCTGGGGGTGCTGTCCTGCCCATGCCCACCCCCAGGCACTCCCAGAGAGCTTCTCTGGTGTCCCCAAGGGTTTAGCCAAGGACACTTAGGAGCCTGGGGGAGCCTGTCGGGCCCACCTTCCCACAGGCCAGGACCACTGGGTTCTCTGGACACGGCCAGTTTGGATCTGAGTCATCTCAAGACCAACACTGCAGCTTTATTGGAACATACCACACTCTAGCTTCCCGAAATGGGGCATTTTTGGATCTCAAGGGCCAGCCTCGGAGCAGGACTGGCCCTGCCCCCTAAGCTGGACTGACCCCCAGTCGCTCAACTCCAGCCCGAGACCGTCGGGGGCCTGGCCTCAGGGGTCCTGCCTGTCGGCTCGCTTTCTGGGCTGCTGTGGCATGGTGACGAGGATGTCGGAGTCCACCTTCTGAACCATGGTATTGAGAACCGCGTTCTTGGCTGCCTCCTCGCTCACATCCTCAGACGACGTATCCTCAGTGAGGGTCTCCAAGGGGTCTTCCTGGCTCATCTTTTTCTGTAAGCTGAGCAAAGCAGCGACGCTGAGGCCCTGCAGCCATGGCCGCCACTGCATTCCCTGCAAGGTGGGGCCTTCCCACACCTGCAGGTCCCAGCCAAGATTCTGGATGGGCCCGTGAGGAACCCTCACCTCCAGGGTCAGACCTGGTCTATCGCCCAACCCTGGCCAGGCCCTTCACTCTTCCATGGCTCGAGGTTTCTGTCTACATCTTCATCGCTAACACGTACTGAGCGCTTGCTATGTGCCAGGCACCCTGCCAACTGCATTGCGTGGGTTCAGTCCTCCCGAAAACTCTGTAGGAGAGGAAGGCTGGACTACGTGGCTTTACCTCTCTGTGCCTCTGCTTGCTCATCTGTATAATGGGGGATTAACGATAGGACCCACCTCGCATGTGGTTTTTGCGGCAAGGTGAGATGAGGGCCGGATCTGACACATGACATGCTCAGTCAGCGGCAGCTGTTGTTATTACCATGATATCATTTTTACGAACGAAGAAACCGAGTCTCAGAGGTGTTGGGTAATGGTGGCGCAGAAACAGAAATCCAGGCCCTTTGGCTCCAGTGCCTATGTTCTTAACTATTATGCCCTTTACTCTGTTGCGTCGTACTCCTCCTCTCTATACTGCGGCAAACTCCTATTCATCCTTCAAAGCCCTACTCAAATGCCACTTCCTCTGAAGCCTGTTCTCGCTCTCCACACTGAAGGTGCTTCCTTCTTGGGCTCCTGTAGGTCTTGCACATCCTTCCATCAGAGCCTGCATGTGATAAGTGTTTGCATATCTGTCTCCCCACAGACGATGACTTCCTCAAGGGTGGAGCCCACCTACCTCTGACAGTACAGCCCCTGGCACAGTGCCTAGCCTAAAGTTTGAGGAGGGAAGCGGGAGGTGGGATGAGGAAGACCAGAGGCAGCGACCGCTTTGGTACAGAGCAGAGGGCACTGCGGGACCTCAGGCAACCTCCGCACCTCACTGGTCCTCAGGTTGTCTCAGGTTCGGGAGAGCGTTATAGGCTCTGTTGGCCCAAATCCCAGGAGGGGTGGTTCTGCCAAGCAAGACAAGTCCCCTCCAGAGGCCAGCAGTGCCCACAGAGGGGCTGGGTGGAATCCAGTTCCCAAATGTAGCTACTGGCGCCAAGGCCAGAGTCGTGAATGAACCTGGGTCCTTAAGAGCCCTGGACGTTCAGACAGGAAAGGAGAGCTATTCAGAGAGCTGGTTCCACGCCCGTCCCCTGTGCTCTGGGAAGGGAGGGAGGCCAGGGCACTGCTGCAGCGCCCCTGGAGGCATCTCCAAAGGCAGTGTCCAGCCCAGACAGGCAGACAGCTGCCTCCTGGTTGGGGGGAGAGGACAGAGAGGACCTGGCCAGGCTGGGTGAGGAGAACCAGGCAGGGAGGGAGCTGGCAGAGGCTGGGCCGGAGCCAAGGAAGCAGGCAGACACCCAGGGGAGCTAGGAGGCTTCTGAAGCCACAGGGTGGCCTGCGTGTCGCTAGGCCTTCTGACCACGGAGCAGCGGTGGACAGTGTCGGCCATACTCTCCGTGACAACGGCTCGGGAGCAGGCTCTGTGCTGGCCGGAGCCCAGACCTCGCACACCCACCTTAACTGTGAGGACATGTGCTTGATTCTGTCGGCGAGGGGCTGATTTTGCGTTTCCGGCAGCAGGAAGCAGAGGTATGAGGCCAGGAGAGCCAAGGCGCAGGACAGACTGGCAGGCAGGATGGAGGGGGTCTGGCTGATGAGCGAGATCCTCAGGGACGAGATGGCTCCAGCCGCAAAGGCCAGAGACACCAGCCCCAGACCTGTGGCCCTGGAAGGGGAAGTGAGAGCTTGTCTGGGAGGCACCCCAGGCCCCGAGGCTCAGGGCCGGCAGAAGGGAGCCGCCCCCCTGCAGCCCCACACCCTCCAGTCTCCGCCCCGTCCCAGCTCGTTGCAAGACTTTGGAGAATTGCGTTCTCCATTGATTCAAAGTAGGTAAGGATTTCTCTGGGTCTGCTTCCGGGGGGCTCAGGCTTGGGAGAAATAGAACCATACAGCACTGTGTGGGCGTGAGCCAGGAGGCACGGGCAGTGACACCCGGTGGGCAGGGACCACAGCTGCCATCAGTGTGGGGGTGAAGGGTCTGAGCTCAGAGGGAGTGCGTGCGGGTGGGGCTCTGGAGTCAGACCGCCGGGGCCCGAATCCCGGCCCTGCCATCGGCTCCATCTGAGCATTAGCAAGGGTCTTGTCCTCCCGATTTTCTTATCTGCAATAGGGTTCGTCGTGATAGCATTGGGGAGATCTGGGTAAGAGGGGTAATCCACGGATTTAGCACAGCGCCTGTCACCAGGTAAATGCTCAGTAAGTTCAGCTGCTCTTATGAATGCTGCTCCTGGCCGGCCGTCCCCAGGCCCGCTCACCCCGCTCACCCCCAGGCCCGTACCTGAGCACAGTGGGTAAGAGCTCGGCGGTGTAGATGAGGAGCAGGGTGACTGAGCCGGCCAGGCTGAACTCTCCCAACAGGATCACCAAGAACACCGTGAACTTCAACCCTGTGGCCAGCCAACATGGCCACCTGAGTCTGGGCCCATCCCCCCGTCGGGGTGGGGTGGGGGGAGCCCTCCCTCCGTCCCTCCCAGGAGGCATCTAAACAGTCTGTCCCCACCCCCTGGTCAGCCCGTCAGCAGACCCAGGCATTTGGCCAGAGGAGGGTCAGCCTGTCTGACGTCCAGCCAGGCCGTGAACTAGGACATCTGCAGTAGGAGAGCTGGTCAGCAGGGGTGGGGGGTTCCACTGGGGCCCCGCTGGCCTCACAGGCTACCATCACCAGGCCGGACCCAGCCCCCATTCGGTGCTCTCTCTTCTCTTCCAAATCCTCACCCAGCTGCAGCTTGCCTCACCCCACCTCACCCCACTTGCCGCTCCCTCCTGGGGCATCCACTTAGCACCCAGGCCCGCTCAGCAAACTCCCCCCGTGTCCTGTGGGCCAGGTCCCTGCTCAGGGTTCTCTCACCTAGGCCCTGCTCCCAACTCTCCCCTTCATCCACGTTGGGGTGGACTGGGGCCTGAGCAGCTAGGACTGGTGTTAGGCCTTCCAGGATGCCCAGTTCTGGGCAGCTGGACATGTACGTGGAGGGAGAAAGAAAAGAGCCAGCACCCAGCGAAGCCCGTTTTGCGGGCGTGGTGAAGCTGGAGGCTGGAGGCCCTGCCCACGGGCCTGGATCTGGACAGTTTGCGGCTTTTCCCTGTCCGCTTCTGCTGGACCCCGCCCCAACCCCACACCCCACTCTGGCGCCAGGACGCAAGCAGAGATCTAGTTCACCTTTGGGAATTCTATTCCCAGTTTCTCTCACATGTTGGAGGGTTTAAAATATCTCTGCTTGATTCACTTACAAAGACCCACTTTTAATAATCGATTTGTTTTCACCAACTGCCAGTCAACACTGCCAACATCTAGGCGGGGAGGGCCCCTTCAGACACACACAAGCCCACTCCCCAGAGAAAGGGAGCGCCCAAGGCTGATCCTGGAACAGCCGAGAGGGCTCTCGCAGACAGCAATCCTAAGTGTGTGTACGATGACCTCTTCACGGCCACATCCCAGCCTTGCTACTCTCCAGCTCTGTGACCTGGGTTCTATTCATTGACTTAGGGCCCTTTGAAATGTTCAGGGTAACTGCCAGCCCTGCCCTGCTGCCTTCTTTAGTTCTCGGCCCTGTGGCAAGCAGGGCACTGAGTCCGGAAACTGAGGCCTCCACACAAGAACATCCTGAGAGCTTAGCCTAGTCTTACGCTCGGTCTTCAGCGGGCGGGTTATTTTTCCTGGTGAAATTACAGACCAAAACCAAAAACCAAACCCATTACTGTGGAGTCAGTTCCACCTCATGGCAACCCCATGTGTTACACAGTAGAACTGCTCAGTAGGGTTTTCTTGGGAGTCTCTGGGTGGCGCAAATGGTTAAGCTCTGAACTACCAGCCAAAAGGTTGGTGGTTCAAAGCCACCTAGAGGGGCCTCGGAAGACAGGACTGGAGATCTGCTTCTGAAACGTCACAGCCTTGAAAACCCTATGAAGCAGTTCTACTCTGCACACATGGGGTCACTATGAGTCAGAATCAACTCAGTGGCAACTAATGACAACAATCTTCATGGAAGCAGATCGCCAGGCCTTTCTTTCGTGGAGCTGCCGGGTGGGTCTGAACCACCAAAGTTTGGGTTCATAGTTGAGCGTAAACTGTGCCACCCAGGGTCCTTCAAAGTTACAGAACAGGTTTTTCCCAGTCAAAGGAGCTACAGATGAGAGGCAGAGCTAGGGGTAGCAAAATATTTTTGCCAGCATCTGTTCACTTTTAGCCATCAGATTTGCTTTGGACACGCACTGGAATCAGGTGGAAGAAGGACGGCTGCTCTCCCGGACAAGGACAACGGCTCTGGGCAACGGGCCAGCCTCTCTCAGGCCTCTGAGGGTGTGCGTGGGCCCTGTTTGGGCCCTCCCACTGCCGGGACGCAGGCAGTGCCCCCGGGACGGAGCCTGCTCCCAAGGGGCACCCTCCTCAGCGTGGGTGGGCTCTGGGTGCAGAAGGCCAACCCCCGGGTGTCTCAGGTTGCTGGGCCGGCAGGTGCACTCAGGGAGGGTCAGAGGGAGGAGGAAGCTGGGCGGAGAAGGGTGCCACCTGGTGAGCTGTACCTCGTGGGAGGAGAAGGACAAGCAAGCACACCAGGGAGCTTTGCAGGAGAGTCATAGCCAGGGTCCACTTCCTCCCCAGGTGCTCCAGGAGCAAGATGCAGCACAGCCGGGCAGGCACTTCCAGGAGGCTGGGAATCATCTGCCGGGCGTAGGGGCTCACGCCAAAATCCTTCATCTTGAAGCTCAGTGTTAAATAGGTGTAACCGACGGAGAACCTGGAACAAAGCCAGGAGAGGGACAGACACACACACAGAGCAAGGCTTAGAGGCAGAAGACAGAGGGGGCAGGGGGGGACGGAGGGGAGACATTCGCACAGAGGTCTGTGATCTCCGGGCCTTGCCTGTGGCTCCTGCCTCTTGCTCCCTGGCAGCCTGACCATCCCCTTGCCCTCCGTGTTCCTGGCTTCCAAGCCCTCTGCAGGGCCAGCAGCCGGCCCGAGCACTCACCACAGGCAGCCCATCACCACGACCACCTTGCGGAGGTGCCTGTTGCTGAAGAAGGCCAGCACGGGGGTCTTATTCGTTTTCTTTCCAGACAGGTGCATCTACGGGACCAGCAGGACTAGTCAGAGGTGGAGCCGAGACCCTAGCTTGCTCCCCTCCACAAGACCCGCGACCTGTCCCCCACAGCCCGCCTGCCCCCCACAGTGCCC
>NW_004443985.1:1815223-1821321 GCF_000243295.1 Trichechus manatus latirostris
CCTGCCCCCCCAGTGCCCGCCTGTCGTCCCCCCCCCACAATGCCCGGCAGGGCTCAGTTTTGCTGTTCTCATTCTCCTCGAGCAGTGGGCTGGGGACACCCCTGGGGCTGGGGCCCCACCTGCAAGGTCGAGGAGGGAAGAAGCCCTTCCACAGCACACGGCCCTGGCCCCGCTCCAAGCCTGCAGCTCCTACCTTGTCCAGCAGATTTAAAGGAACGACCTTCTTATTCACGGAGGCCGCTCGGCACAGTAGCTGTTTGGCCTCTTCCGTCTTCCCTCTCACCATCAGCCACCGTGGCGACTCCGGGAGAATCCTGTGGGACCCATCCCTCTCATCTCATCCTTCCAGGATGCTCCCAAGACCCAAGTCAGCCCCACCCAGCCTCGCCCATGCCCGTCCTGCCCCAACGGGAGATGACATGGACACAGGAGGCCTTGAAGGCCACCACCACCCTGGGGATGCCCTCTGCCCCTCCCCGGCAGCCGGTCCCTCCCCTGCCCAAGCCACACACAGCCCCCCACCCCTGCTGCCCTGCCTACAACTAACTCCTCACCCTCAGAGTCCTCTCTAAGAACGCTCTCCTTCTCCACCTCAGGGGACGTCCTGAGGGCACCGTCCTCCATGCCCACCCCTCTGTGAGAACCCCGGTTCTCACAGCTGGGACTTTTCTGGCTCTTTCTCTGTCTCCCTAACAGCCCGGGGAGTCTAGGGGGGTCCAGCACCCTGCCTGGGTGAATGGAGAGTGAACAAAAATCTCCCCCGTCCCATCTCCTCCCCTGCCACATCCCATTGCCTTTGACCTCAGAGTAACTCAACGCCCTCCATGTTTTCCAATCGTCCTACGCGGTCCGAATCCACGCGGAGTGATATACACAAGCACTTGTTATACCAGAAATTGTGCTTGGTGCCCCTACATGTATGGTCTTGTTTAATCCCCCCCAGACCTTGGACGTTATATTATTATCCCCACGTAATTCCCAGCCTTAGGGAGTAGGGACCTGCTCAAGGTCACAGAGGTCGAGCAGGTATGAGCCTAGGGCCTCTGCTAAGGCACTCTGCATAAAACTCTGTATTAGCCCCTTCTGGTTTCACATGCCACCATCCCTGCCTCGGCCTGAACTTTGTGGCTCGTTCACCATGACCCCACAGACAAGCTCAGCCCTTGGCCTGCCCCGGCTCCTGCCCCCATTCCCGCAGGGACCGGTAAGCAGTAATCCTTTTCCACTCTAAGGCTGCAGAATTCTCCTAAAGAAAGTCATCACACTGGGACTTCCTCAAAAGACGGGAGATTGACCGCATGTCCTCTGGAAAATTGTTGTTGTTGCCGGCAAGTTGATCCCAACTCATGGTGACCCTATGTGTGCAAAGTAGAACAGCTCCATGGGGTTTTCAAGGCTGTAACCTTTCAAAAGCAGATCACCCGGCCTGTCTTCTGAGGCACCTCTGGGCGGGTTTGAACCATCAACCTTTTAGCTAGTAGCTGAGCTTAACCATTTGCATCACCCAGCCACCATATTCTATAAAATTAAACCAAACCAAACCAAACCCATTGCTGTTGAGTCGATTCCAACTCATAGCGACCCTATAGGACAGAGTAGAGCTGCCCCATAGGGCTTCCAAGGAGTCGCTGGTAGATTCCATCTGCCAAATTTTTAGTTAGCAGCTGGGCTCTTAACCACTGTGCTGAGGGACAAAAAGATACAAACTCTCACCGACAAAGAGTGTGGGAGAGCGAACATAGTGGGGGAGCGTTCCCACATTACCGAAGCCCGGGGGGTTGGAGGGTCCTGCTGACTGAGCCGGGTCTGCGAAGGGAGGTGTGGGGAACTGGATAGAGCATCCCAGTGCTCAGAGATGGGGCCCCACCAGCTCCCTCTGCAGTTTGCACCTGGAGCACAGAGGCAGCAGGGACGCCTGGGGCAAGGGCTGAGGCTAAACCCGGGGGAAGTGAGCAGAAGTCCTATAAAGATGACAAGATTCCCTGCCTCCACCCCCACCAGGGAGGAAGACAGCCTGCGCCAGGTAACTACCTGGCTTTGGCAGGGGGCCCCTCAGGGAAGGGAGCGAGACACCCAATAGCAGTGCTTCTCAAAGTGCGGTCCCCGGAGCAGCAGCATCGACATCAGCATTCCCTAGAAATTTGCTAGAAATGCATATTCTCTCAGGCCTCACCCCAGACCTGTTAAATCAGAAACTCTGGGGGTTTTGATAGGCCAGCAGGGGATTCTGGTGCTTTTTAGAGTTTGAGAATCGCTGCCCTAAAGGATTATGTGCCAGCCCATCAGCTGCCTCTCACCCAGAGTGGCCCCTTAGCTTCCTAGTGGCTCTCTCTTCAATATGCTGACTGAGCACAGAGATCACTAGCTTTTGAAGAGAACCTCCCACATGGAGAGTCCAAACCAGAGGACACAGATAATGCCCAAGGGAACAGGAGGATAAAGAATCAAAAGAAGACAAAACTCTTACTTGTACTCTCAAAACGCTGAGAATGTTTTGTGATTTTATGCGCGTACAACAAGATCCAAGTGCCACCGAGAAAAAAAATAAAATCAGAGAATAAGGAATAGCAGGGTAACAGAATGTTAAGTGGGATTTCTTTCGTTTGTTTGTTTTGTTTTTAATGTCCTGGAATTTCAGCTGAAGTCCCAAAGCTGGTAACTATGAGTGATAACCACACCTTCTAAAGAGAGGCCTTACCACATTCAGAGGAGGATTAGTAAAATAAATAAATAACAACAAAACAGCAAAACAGCCCAGGGGCCACCTCCCTCAGCCACCTATTTAGGCTGGAAAGATTCAATTCATGGAAGTGGGAGGGTCTTGGATCTCCTTCCTTCCTCCCTGGCTCAAGCCAGATGTGGCGACCCCAAGCACACTCCTTAGATAGATTGGGGGCTGCCTTCGAGAAATGGAGTCTGGTCCCTGTTCGTTGGCTGGAGCTTGCTGACTCAGGAACATGAGGGCCTGATACTCCAGAGTTTATGGAAGAGGTCTCCTGAACTTCGAGGGCCTACACAGGCCCAGAGACCGGGGCCCTCTCTCACTGAGGCCTGATGAAGGCAGGAGGTTGGTGGGAGCAGCCCAGGATGGCAGGATGGGGGCTGGGGGGCGGTGAGCATACTGCATCTGGATGTTGAGTTTTGTTGGCCAAGTGGACCTTGCTGTATTGAAGGCACCCATGTGCTAGGGTGAGAAGACCCTGCACATGTGGGGTGAGCTGCCAAGGACAGGGGCTAGGGGAGGTCACAAAGAGGTTGGCCAGAGAGCCCCTGGGCCTCAGGAGACTATAGACTCCGAAGCCCGGCAGGCGCGCTGAGGGAACCGGCGTTTGAACGTCCGCCCACAGAGGGCGCTGACGAGCAGGCTGTAACCTCCCCTGCAGTACAAGGCTTTTGCCTTTCTTCTCCCACGCCCCCATCCTCTGCCGGCAACAGCACTGAAGCAGGCCTCATTCTCTTGGCCACTGCACGCCAAGGTCGGGCCTGGGCTACGTAGGGGTCAGGAAAAGCCGTAAATTGGGCATAAGACTGAAGTTTAAATGGGGCTGGTCTGAATTTTTTAATGCCTGAAAACAAGTCTTAATTACCAAAACCAAGACTTATTCTTACAACTAAAAATGACTGGAAAGAGATGGAACCTGCTCAAGATATTGTCAAGTGGTGGGGAAGGGACAGCCAACAGGACATGTCTGAAGGCAGTGGCTGAAGAAAAATGTACCCCAACGAGCTCAGCCCATCGATAACTGTCTATTCATATTACACAGAACCACGGAGACACCTACCAACAGAGAGAGTTGAAAGAGTTCAGTGTGACGGCTTCTGGGAAAGGAACTGGGGGCTGGGGTTGTAGGAGAGACTTATTTTCATCACAAACCTTTTGGTACTATTTAATGTTTAACCATATGCATCTATTACATTAATAACGTTAAAAAATATTTTCAGGAAAAATATTTCCCAGCTACAAGACAAAGTCATGTCATCTGGCAGGATGGGTCCCCACACTCACTTGGGTATCTTAAGGACTATCAAGGCTGGTCTCCAGCTTCTGCATAGCTTGGAAGGTCTCCAAGCCACCTGGAGCCCTGGCGGTGCCGTGGTTAAGAGCTCAGCTGCTAACCAGAATGTCGGCAGTTCAAATCCACCATCTGCTCCTCGGAAGTCCTATGGGCAGTTCTACTCTGTCCTAGAGGGTTGCTAAATCCTATGAGTCTTTCGCTAACAGTCCTCTGACTGTGAGTCGGAATTGACTTTACAGCAACGGGTTTTTGGTTTTCCAAGCCACTACATGTCCTTACTCTTGGCTGGTAACCCCACCTCCCATAATCCATGCTGTGTATGGTGCAGTGGTTAGAGTGCAGGGGCTCTGAGCCAGACAGCCTGGGTTCAAATCCCAGCTCCACCACTTTCTAGTTGTGTGACCTTGGGTAACAACAGAGTTACTTAGACTCTCTGAAGCCTCAGTTCTCCCCCCGCCATCCCCTACCCCGTAACATGGGACTTGCAAGGCCCATTTTTTAAGGTTGTAAAGATGAAATATAATTTCAAGGTTCAATATGATAAAATATAATTTCAAGATTCAATATGATAATTTCTTCCTGCAGAACTGCCTAGCCCTTAACAAATGAGTGGCCTCCCTCTCGGCCTTCTCTCCTGTTCCTCTCCCCTTCCCACCATCCCACTCTTGTTCCCATCCCCTCCTCTAACGCCTCCAAGCTTTGCTCCATGGGTTGTCCCTTTGCAGCTTCAATCCTTCACGTTCCTGTCTGTGACTCCTCTCCAACTAAAAACATCAACTCCCATACCAGTCACCACTTTTCCCCTGCCCACCTCAGCCCAACACCGTGAAAGAGGCATCTCCCACATGGCACCCCTTCCTCAGCTCCTAGTCACCCCTCACCACTCCACTGAAGCCACTTAAGAAGGTCACCAAGGCCAAAAGACCCTTCCCCAGCCTCACTTTCTTGCCTTCGACCCTGACCATCTGCTTCTCCTCGAACCTCACCTTCCACGCTCCTCCTGCTGACTGACCACACCACCGACACCTCTGAGGAGGGTTCATTTGGAGTTTCGGGGGCTCCTCCCTTGGCTCCTTCTCATCTCATCCACATGCACTCTCTCCCAGGGGGAACCTCACCCACTCCCACAGCTTCGGGAACCCTCCACACCCCCGATCTCCAGCCCGTCAGACCCATCCCTGTGCACAGCCCGCACTCCCTTGCTCACCAGATGTAGGGGATGACTGCGAACACAGGAGCCCCGCCCACCAGAAACAGCAGCCGCCAGTGGGGGAGGCTGTAGGCAAGCCCCGACAGTAACAGGGTCCCGGCGGTGAAATAGCAGTGGGAGAGGACGGTAGCGCGGGCCCGGTGCTCACCCACTAGCCACTCGGTGACTGTACAGAGGTCCAGACGACAACACCAGTCAGCTCAGGTCCCCAGGACTGCCCCCGTACCCAGCCCCCTGAGATGCCCCGACCCTGCCCTGGGCAGCTCAGACTGGGCAAAGGCTTTTCTGCCTGCTCACAGTCTGTCCCCGGGTCCAGGGACAGCCCCTCCAAGCCAGGCAGAGTTGCTACACCCTAGGCCCCTTGCCTGACCCCCCAGTCTCAACCTGGTTGCTCCCCCCTACACCACCTCCGGCCCGACCACACGCCTCTCGCGGAGAAGGCCTGGCACGTGGCGCAGGCAAGGAGTCACTGGCCCCGCCTTTGCTCTGAGCACCTAGGCTTTGGCCAGCGAGGCCTAGGGCTCTGTGGAGGCCCCAGTTCCCTCCGGGGGAGCTCGGGCAAGTTCCTGCCGGGGGGGACCCTGAGCACACCAGGCCATTGCAGCTGTAACGCTGTAACCGCCCAAAATCAACAAGCATAAAGGGCTTAGCAGCTCGTCTGTCCCTCTCAAGAACTCAATAAATGTAAGCTGTGTGCGGGGGTACGCAAGGGGCACGCGGGGAGAATGTGTGGGGTAGGGTGGGGGCTGAGGGTGGAGGGGCAGGCTGGGCACCGACCCCGGCATAGCCAGGCAGCCGGGAGCGGAGGCTCCTTCCGGCTCCGCCTGCCTGAGCAGCCTCGACTCTGTCCGGTGGGCCCCCGGCCCCGGCCC
>NW_004443985.1:1821963-1885694 GCF_000243295.1 Trichechus manatus latirostris
CCCGCCACCGCCTGGGAGACACTGAAGCGGAAGAACAGGTAGACTTCCATGCTGTTCACGAAGGCTGTTCCGAAGCCGAAGACGATCAGCCCCAGCAGCGACAGTAGGATGGTGGGGTAGCGGCCCAGCCTGCGGGCGACGACAGACCTCCCTGACTGCTCCCTGGCCCCAAGCCCTTCACGGGCCTCCAGGGTGCCTCTACGGGCACCTCCTCGAGCTTGAGGGTCTTCAACTCTGAATGCCCGCGGGGAGTGTGGGGCGTCCCGGGGGCTAGTAAAACTCTGCAGACTCACCTGTCACACAAGAACCCGAAGGTAACAGATCCTATCAGGAAGCCCGCCATGTACACGGTCATCACCAGTTCCCAGTCAAACTCCTTGCCACACACCAGGTCGAACTGCGGGTGAGACGCGGACATGGGCCGCCGGCCTCCACCTGGGCTCAGCTTTGTGGGTCCAGAAACTGAGCCTTCCCCCAGGGTGGGGCCTTTAAGGAGAAGGGGCCGGGAGGAGGTAACTGTGTGTGCAGCAGGCCCGCGCTGTTAACCTGCGCCTCTCACTCTGCACCTGGCTGACCCGGGGGCTAGGCCTGGACAGAGGGCCCAGAGGCACAGGCCATATGGAGGATGGCGTGGGGTTACTGAGCACAGGCCGAATCACTGAGGACTCTTTCCTACATACAAATGCTGGATCGCAGCCTGTAGATTCCAGTTGGACAGGTGTGTGTAGGGCCCAGACTGCAGTTCTGGCTGGGAGACCCCATGAGAGGTACCAGAGCAAAGCAGCTTCTCTCCCATTCCTTATCTTCTGTGAGGTCAGAGGGCAGAACCACCGCTAGAGAAGCAAGTCCCTGGGAAGATGGCAAACCCTGCCGTCCGCTGTCCACGCCTCCCCCCAGATCCCTCTAGCTTCCTGGATAAGGCAGGCAGGGCTGGGGCTGGGCAGCAGGAATTCTAGGTTTCTGTCCCGGCCCAGCCTCTGCAGGGAGACCTAGGACCAACTGCTTCCTTTTTCTGGGCCTCAGTTTCCCCACCTGTTCAGTGAGGGTGAGAGCACATGTCTGGGCCCTTGGGGTGGCTACAGACAACCCAGAACAAGGCACACCTCATCTGTCAGCAGTCGCTTCTTGGACTCAGGATAGATCCACCCGTCCCGGCACATCTCTGTGTGGTTGAGGCCAAACTGGATGATGGAATCTAGATTCCAGTCCACAGGTGAGTACATGAGACATGTCAGGAAGCTGCCGTTGGATTCTCGGGGAAGGGTCAGATTCAGCTGCTCAGCCTCTGACAAGTTGGGGTACATTGCTAGGATCCAGCTGGTGTTGCAATAGGCCTTCTGGGCTGTGAACACTAAGGAGTCAGCAAACGTGAAGAAGGCCGACAGGATGTTGGGGATGAAGGTGAGGGCCACCAGCCTCCGCTGGAATGTGCCGAACTCCCCCACTGCACCCAGGATGCTGGCAAGCTGGTCCTCCTCCTTGGATTTGATGGCCCTCAGTCTATGTAACAGCATCTCCAGAAACCAGGAATGAGCATTCAAGATCCTGGAAGAACGCTGGGATTCAAGTTGCTTTACCTTGAAGTCGTTTTTCCTCACCATCTGTTCAAAGAAAGGATGCAGCTCAGTCTCTACTGACACCACTCCCCAGACATCAGAGGTCAGCATGGGAGACACTGACCAGACACTGGCCTCTCTGGCTTAGAACAACATGGATTGCAATCTTGGTGTTCTCTGTACTTCCCTTCTCTGCTTCTGATGTCTCCTGGTTAGCATAATTTGCCCCTCATTGACTCACCCGCCTGATTCTTAGTGCATTTAAGCCTTTTTAATGTTTTAGAGCACGCTCTGCTTCTGCTGTCCTGAGTGACTGAGTTTTGGGGAACTCTCCCGCAAATGTCCTGCAACTGAAGCTTCGTTTACACACACATTGAGGCACAGGTAGGAGAGGTTGCCAGGGACACTTCCTTCAGAAAACGAACCAAAAAGATCTGTGGTCAGGAGTGGCCAGGAGCTGGGGCCAAGGTGGGGTGGCTGGAAGCCTCAGCCACAGAGCTGGGGAGCCAGGGCAGGTGCAGTGGGACCAGAATAGTAGGATGGCATACAATGGCACAGAGCCAAACTGGAAAGGCAGGTAAGAGAGAGGATTAAGGTAGCAATACTGACTGTAAGGACACTACCCTGGAGCAGCAGTAGGTGGGGAAACTGAGCCTAGCGCGCTCTCGTTTGAGCCAGAATCCTCAGCAGGGCTGAGGAGGTCATGGGCCGAGGCACCCCCTGGTTACCAGCGTACGCAAGCCTTCTCTGAAGGAAAATTTCTCCGAGTTAAGCCTGCAGAACTCTCAAAGGTTTGGGTCAAGCAAAGAGCTTGTCATGGGTTGAATTATGCCCACCAAAAATGTGTGTATCAATTTGGCTGGGACATGATTCCCAGTGTTTTGTGGTTGTCCTCTATTTTGTGATTGTAATTTTATGTTAAAGAAGATTAGGGTGGGATTATAACACCCTTACTAAGGTCACATACCTGATCCAGTGTAAAGGGAGTTTCTCTGGGGTGTGGCCTGCACCACCTTTTATCTTACAAGAGATAAAAGAAAGGGAAGCAAGCAGAGAGTTAGGGACCTCATACCACTAAGAAAGCAGTGCCGGGAGCAGAGCACATCCTTTGGACCTGGGGTCCCTGCGCGAAGAAGAAGCTCGTGTTCCAGGGCAAGATTAATGAGGACGAGGACCTTCCTCCAGAGCCGACAGAGAAAGCCTCCCCCTGGAGCTGACACCCTGAATTTGGACTTCTAGCCTACTAGATGGTGAGAGAATAAGTTTCTTTGTTAAAGCCATCCATTGTGGTATTTCTGTTATAGCAGCACGAGATGACTAAGACAGAGCTCAAAACCAAGATTACCAAACGCACAAGGCAAGCCGTCCAAGAGTCAGCGGAAACAAGAAATGACAGACTTGACTTGCAGATGTCGAGAACTGTCAGATACAGAATACAGAGCAGCTATCGTATGAGCTTTTTAAAGAAATGAAAGGTGCAATTACAAAGGTGAACTTACAACAAGAAGCTATTGGGGAGACACTGAACCTCTAAAAATGAGAACTATACTGTTGAAATAAAAACACCAAAAGGAAGGTTAAATAGATTAAGACACAAAGAAAGCAGTGAACTGGAATATACAGCTGAATGTGAAAGAGAGTTAAAGAGACATAAGAGGTAGAATCAGAAGATTTAACGCACATCTAATTGGAGGCCCAACAGGAGAAATGGAGAAGCAATACTGAAAGAGATAACAGCAATAAATTTTCCAAAACTTGAAAAACATGAATCCTTAGATTCAGAAATCACAACATATCCCAAAAAAGATGAACAAGAAACGCATGTCTAGGTGCATTGCGATGAAGCTGTAGAACACTAATGACCACAAGGTCTTGATAAACAGCTGGAGAGAAGACCGATCACCGACAAATGAATAGCGTCAGTAGGTCTTCTTAACAGCAACAAGGAAACCAACAATGGAGACAGTGAAGAAAATTCTGCAAAATGTTGACAGAAAATTATAGCCAAGCTAGAATTGCTTACTCAGCCAAATGATTTGTCAGGAACTGCAATAAAGACAGTTATAGATAATAAAAAACTGAGGAAGCATACAAGCAAGAGACCTGCTTGAATGGAACTTCTAAAGAATAAGAAGGAAAATTATCTCAGAAAG
Organism: Trichechus manatus latirostris; assembly: GCF_000243295.1. Lineage (NCBI taxonomy): Eukaryota > Metazoa > Chordata > Mammalia > Sirenia > Trichechidae > Trichechus > Trichechus manatus. The sequence goes on from NW_004443985.1 coordinate 1,825,673, forward strand.
ACAGCTTGAAATGCGGTCATGAGCAATCAAAATAGTAAACACGTAAGCGAATCCAAACATTAATTTGTACTAAATAATACAAATACTATCTAGTTTGAGGAGTTAAAAAAGAAAAAAACAAAAGATAAAGCAATGGACACTGATAATATGTAAGTCAGGAGGAGGACTATCAGAGCCAAAGTATTCCAAAGTCTTCTTTACTGTTCAGGGTGTGGGCAGGGGAGTTACAATTCAAAGTTACATTTGCATGATGGAATATTCAACAAGGATAACTACTGCAATAACATATAAATAGAAAACAATAGTAGAAAAAAGTAGACTGAAGGGAAAAACAAAAACACCTCCATCCAGAAAAAGTTGAGAAAAGAGAAAGAAACCATGGAAAAAGCAGACTGTAATAATTATGATGGGAGAAATGAATCAAGGTATACTGACGATCACTAGTTGAAAGACAAAGGTGGCTAAATTTAAATATTTTTAATCAAAATAACATGCTTTTTAAAAATAGGGTGACCAGTATTTCCCAGAACATTTCTGATTTATGCCTGCTATGCTGGTATAATTATTCATAGTGTTTCCTTTACTTCTCAAAAGTGTCTTGATTTCGATGACAACTTGGTCACCCTATAAGATGACACACTTAAAACATAAGGACATGAGCAGCTTGAGAGTAAAAGGATGGAATTATATTAGGTAAACAATCAACCAAAAACTGCTGGAGCTAAACTTCTACGAAACAAAATAAGCATTAAGACAAAACATCATTTGGAAGAGAGAGGTTCACTGTCTAAAGATAAAAGGTCACTACACACTCACATAGCAAATAATTAATTCTAAATATATATATGCACCTAATAAATGTCTTCAAATATATGAAACAATATGGGTAGAATAACAGGAGAAATTGACAGCCCCAATATCATAATGAGAAATTTCAGTGCACCTCTTTCAACAGATCACATATACAAAAACTTAGCAAAGGTGTAGATTATTTGAATAACACAATTAAGTTTATCTAATGGCCGTTTATACAATTTTGCATCTAACAAAGAAAACACATTTTTCTCAAGCCTACTTGGAGCATTTGTAAAACTTTGTCACATAGTAGGCAACAAAATGACTTCTTCATTGCAAATATCTTTTTTCGCCAACATAAATTGCAACTATATGTGTGAACCTCCCCAGATGGAATGCACAGGAATCAAATAGACTACATCTGCGGAAAGAGATGATGGAAAAGCTCAATATCATAAGTCAGAACAAGGCAAGGGGCTGACTGTGGAACAGACCATCAATTGTTCATATGCAAATTCAAGTTGAAACTGAAGAAAATTAGAACAAATCCACGAGAGCCAAAGTACAACCTTGAGTATATCCCACCTGAATTTAGACAGCATCTTAAGAATAGATTTGATACATTGAACACTAATGACCGAAGACCAGATCAGTTGTGGAATGACATCAAGAACATCATACATGAAGAAAGTAAGAGGTCATTGAAAAGACACGAAAGAAAGAAAAGACCAAAATGGATGTCAGAAGAGACTCTGAAACTTGCTCTTGAACGTTGAGTAGCTAAAGTGAAAGGAAGAAATGATGAAGTAAAAGAGCTGAACAGAAGATTTCAAAGGGCAGCTCAAGAAGACAAAGTAAAGTATTATAATGACATATGCAAAGACCTGGAGATAGAAAACCAAAAGGGAAGAACACACTCAGTATTTCTCAAGCTGAAAGAACTGCAGAAAAAATTCAAGCATCGAGTTGCAATATTGAAGGATTCTACAGAGAAAATATTAAATGATGCAGGAAGCATCAAAAGAAGATGGAAGGAATACACGGAGTCACTATACCAAAAAGAACTGGTAGATGTTCAACCATTTCAGGAGGTAGCATATGATCAGGAACCAATGGTACTGAAGGAAGAAGTCCAAGCTACACTGAAGTCATTGGTGAGAGACAAGGCTCCAGAAATTGAGAGATTACCAACTGAGATGTTTCAACAAATGGATGCAGTGCTGGAAATGCTTACTCATCTATGCCAAGAAATCTGGAAGACAGCCACCTGGCCAATCAACCGGAAGAGATCCATATTTATGCCTAGTCCCAAGAAAGATGATCCAACCAAATGTGGAAGTTATTGAACAATGTCATTAATATCACACGCAAGTAAAATTTTGCTGAAGATCATTCAAAAGTGGTTGCAGCAGTACCTCAACAAGGAACTGCTAGAAATTCAAGCCGGATTCAGAAGAGGATGTGGAACGAGAGATATCACTGCTGATGTCAGATAGATCCTGGCTGAAAGCAGAGTACCAGAAAGATGTTTACCTGTATTTTATTGACTATGCAAAGGCATTCAAGTGTGTGGATCATAACAAATTATGGATAACATTGCGAAGAATGGGAATTCCAGAAAACTTAATTGTGCTCATGAGGAACCTGTACATAGACCAAGAGGCAGTTGTTAGAATGGAACAAGGGGATACTGCGTGGTATAAAGTCAGGAAAGGCAAGCATCAGGGTTGTATCCTTTCACCATACTTATTCAGTTTGTATGCTGAGCAAATAATCCGAGAAACTGGACTATATGAAGAAGACCGTGGCATCAGGATTGCAGGAAGACTCATAAACAACCTGCAATATGCAGATGACACACCCTTGCTTGCTTAAAATGAAGAGGACTTGAAACACTTACTGATGAAGATCAAAGACCACAGCCTTCAGTATGGATTACACCTCAACATAAAGAAAACAAAAATCCTCACAACTGAACCAATAAGCAACATCATGATAAATAAAGAAAGACTGAAGTTGTCAAGGATTTCATTTTACTTGGATCCACAATCAACACCCATGGAAGCAGCAGTCAAGAAATCAAGACATTGCATTGGGCAAATCTGCTGCAAAAGACCTCTTTAAAATGTAAAAAAGTAAAGATGTTACCTTGAAGACTAAGGTGTGCCAGACCCAAGCCATGGTGTTTTCAATCGCCTCATATGCATGCGAAAGCTGGACGATGAATAAGGAAGAGGGAAGAAGAATTGACCCTGTTGAACTGTGGTGTTGGGGAAGAATATTGAATATACCATGGACTGCCAAAAGAACAAACAAATCTGTCTTAGAAAAAGTACAACCAGAATGCTCCTTAGAAGCAAGGATGGTTAGGCTATGTCTCACATACTTTGGCAATGTTATCCGGAAGGAGCAGTCCCTGGAGAAGGACATCATGCTTGGTAAAGTAGAGGGTAAGTGAAAAAGAAGAAGGTCCTCAACAAGATGGATTGACACTGTGGCTGCAACAATGGGCTCAAGCATAATGATTGTTGAGGATGGCGCAGAACCGGGCAGTGTTTTGTTCTGTTGTACACAGGGTCACTATGAATCGGAACTGACTCGACAGCACCTAACATCAACAACAGCAGGCAACAAAGCAAGTCTCAATAGATTTCAGAATATCATATAGACCTGGTTTTCTGACTACAGTGCAATTAAATTCAAAGTCAATAACAAATTTAAAATTAATTTAAAATTCTGGTATATTTTTCATACATTTGTAATGCAGTTATATTCTTTTGTCACAGTTTGCATTCCATCCTGGGTTCCCTCAATCTCCTAAATGATTTTTTCAACTTACATACATTAGATTCACTCTTGTGGTGTAAAGTTATATATTTTTTAATTGTGGTAAAATATATATCACAAGAAATTTGCTGTTTTGACCAGTCTTAAGTGTACAGTTCAGTGACGTTAATCATGTTCACCATGCTACGCAACCATCACCACTATCCATATCCTCGCCAAATTTTTATCATCCCAAACAGAAACCTAGTACCCCTTAAGCAGTAACTTCCCATTTCCCTTCCCCTCATTCCCTGGTAAACTTTTGTCTGTATGCATTTCCTGTTCTAGATATTTCATATAAGTGGAATCATACAGTATTTGTCCTTTTCAGTCTGACTTATTTCATTCAGCACAATGTATTCAAAATTCATCCATATCATACCATGTGTAAGAACTTCATTTCTCTTTTTGTGGCTGAGTAATATTTCGTTATAGGTATGGACCACATTTTGTTTATCCAGTCATCTGTTGATGGACATTTGGGTTGTTTCCACCTTTTGGCTGTTGTGAATAATGCTGTGATTGGTGCACAAATATCTGTCTGAGACCCTGCTGTCAAGTCTTTTGGGTATATACCTATGAGTGGAATTGCTGGATCATACAGTAATTCAGTTTAATTTTTTGAGGACCTGCCAAAGTCTTTTCTACAGCCACTACACCATTTTACATTCCTACCAGCAATGGATGAGGGTTCCTGTTTTTCCACATTCTCTCCAACACTTGTTTTCCATTTTTCTGATAATTGCCAACCTAGTGGATGTGAAGTGGTATCTGATTGTGGTTTTGATTTGCATTCCCTAATGACTAATGACATTAAGCATCTTTTCACGTGTTTGTTGGCCATTCATACAGCTTCTTTGGAGAAATGTTTATTTAAGCCCTTGGCCCATTTTTGAATTGGATTGTTTTGTCTTTTTGTTGTTGAGGTGTATAATTTCCTTATATATTCTTTATATTAAACTCTTATCAGATATACAGTTACCAAGTATTTTCTCCCATTCTGTAGGTTGCCTTTTTGTTGGTAAAGTCCTTGTGCACAAAAAGTACTTAATTTTGATGACATGATGGTGTCATGTCTAAGAATCCATTGTTAAAAACTAGGTCCCAAAGCATTACCTCAATGTCTTCTTCTAAGAGTTTTATGCATTTTCCCTCTTTTTTTCTTTGTCAGTCTCACTAAAGGTTTGTTGATTTTATCGATCCTTTCAAAGAACCAACTTCTGGTTTTGTTGATGCTCTCTATTGCTCTTCTATTCCGTATTTCATTTATCTCTACTCTGATCTTTGCTATTTCCTTCCTTCTGGTAGCTTTGGACTGTTTGCTCTTCATTTTCTATTTCTTCAAGTTGTAAATTTAAATTATTGACTTGAGATCTTTCTTCTCTTTTAATGTAGGCATTTACTGCTGTATATTTTCCTCTGAGCATTGTCTTTGTTGCATCACATAAGTTTTGGTATGTGGTGCTTTCATTTTCATTCATCTCTAAGTATTTACTGATTTATCTTTTGATTTCTTTGACCCATTGGTTGTTTAATGGTGTGCTGTTTAATTTCCACATGTTTATGTAATTTATGTAATGGAATAATAATTGAAATGTTTCAGCAAACAGATGCAAAGCTGTAAGCACTCACTCATCAATGCCAAGAAATTTGGAAGACAGCTACCTGGCCAACTTACTGGAAGAAATCTATATTTGTGTTCATTCCAAAGAAAGGTGATCTAACAGAATGCAGAAATTATCAAACAATATCATTAATATCACAGGCAAGTAAAATTCTACTGAAGATAATTCAAAAACGGTTGCAGCAGTACATTGACAGGGAACTGCCAGAAATTCAAGCCAGATTCAGAAGGAGACATGGAATGAGGGATATCATTGCTGATGTCAGATGGATCCTGGCTGAACGCAGAGAATTCCAGAAAGATGTTTACCTGTGTTTTAGTGACTATCCAAAGGGATTCAACTGTGTGGATCATAACAAATTATGGACAGTGTTGTGAAGAATAGGAATCCTGGAACACTTAATTGTGCTTACAGAATTTGTACACAAAGATGCAGTCGTTCAAACAGAACAAGGGGATATTGTGTGGTTTAAAATCAGAAAAGGTGTGTCAGGGTTGTATCCTTATACCATACTTATTCAATCTGTATGCTGAGCAAATAATTTGAGAAGATGGACTAAATGAAGACGAATGCAGCATCAGGATTGGAGGAAGACTCATTAACAACCTGCAATATGTAGATGACACAACCATGCTTGCTGAAAGCAAAAAGGACTTGAAGCATTTATTGAGGATCAAAGACTACAGCCTTCAGTATGGATTACATCTCAACATAAAGAAAACAAAAATCTTCACAACTTGACCAATAAGCAACATCATGATAATTGGAGAAAATATTGAAGGTGTCAAGGATTTTGTTTTACTTGGATCCACAATCAACACCCATGGATGCAGCAGTCAAGAAATCAAATGACGTATTGCATTGGGAAAATCTAAAAGGATCTCTTTAAAGTGCTGAAAAAAAAAGATGTCACTTTGAGGACTAAGGTGTGCCTGACCCAAGCCATGGTATTTTCAGTTGCCTCATATGCATGTGAAAACTGGACAAAGAATAAGAAAGACTGAAGAAAAATTGATACCTTTGAATTATGGTGTTGACAAAGAACATTGAATATACCATGGACTACCAGAAGAATGAACAAATCTGTCTTGGAAGAAGTACAACCAGAATGTTCCTTAGAAGGGAGGATGGCGAGACTTTGTCTCATGTACTTTGGACATGTAATCAGGAGGTAACAGTCCCTGGAGAAGGACATCATGCTTGGTAAAGCAGAGGGTCATCAAAAAAGAGGAAGACTGTCAATGAGATGGATTGACACAGAACAGAAATTTTATTTTCTCACAGTTCAGGAGGCTAGAAGTCCAAATTCAGGGTGTGGCTCTTGGGGGGAGGACCTTTCTTGACTATTTTAGCTTCTAGTAGCTGCTAGCAATCCTTGGCATTCCTGGGCTTGTAGATGCATTTATCTCCATCACCTGTCTTCCTCTTCCACCTGTGTGTGTCTTTGTCTGTTCTACTCTTTTTATAACTCAGACATGCTTAGGTTTAGGACCCTACTCTGGTGTAAATTCATCAACATAACAAAAGAAATGCCCTGTTTACATAATAGGTCATATTTATAGGTACAGGGGTTAGGATTTCAACACATACTTGGAGGATACGATTCAATCCATAATATTGACCTTTATATTTTACTATGAAATTACCTTTACCAGAATCTTATTTTTATTCATACAATTTTGAGCTGCTGTTTAGTGTCCTTTCCTTTCAATCTGAAGCATTCCCTTTAACATTTCTTTTAGGGCAGGTCTGGTCATAATGAACTCCCTCATCTTTTGAAGAACAGTTTGCCCTATTTTTTGAAGGACAGTTTTGCCAGATGTAGAATTCTTGGTTGACAGTTCTCTTTCAGCAGTTTAAATATGTCATCCCACTCTCTTCTGGCCTCCATGGTTTCTGAGGAACTTAATCTTATTGAGGATCCCTTGTACGTGTCAGTTGCTTCTCTCTTGTTGCTTTCAGGATTTTCTATTTATCTGTGGTCTTGAAGAGTTTAATTACAATGTGTCTTAATGTGTATCTCTTTTGGTTTATCCTGCTTGGGGTTTGTTGAGATTCTTGGGTTTGTAGATTCATGTCTTTTAACAAATCTGGAAAAATTTCTGCCATTATTTTTTCAAATATTCTTTCTGCCCCTTTCTCTCTTCTGCTTCTGGGATTCTCATGATGCGTATGTTGGTTAGCTTTATGATGTCCCAGAATTCCATTAAACTTTGCTCAGTTTTCTTTATCCTTTTCTCTTCAGACTCAATAATTTTGATTGTCTTATCCTCTAGTTCACTGATTCTTTCTTCTGCCAGCTCAAATCTTCTGTTGAGTCCCTCCATTGAATTTTCCATTTCAGTTATTATATTTTTCAGCTGCAATAATTATGTTTGGTTCTTTTTAATAGTTTCTGTCTCTTTATTGAAATTCTCATTTTGTTCCTGTATTGTTTTCCTGATTTCCTTTGGTTCATTATCTGTATTTTTCTTTAGTTATTTGAGCATATTTAATATTGTTGATTTAAAGTCTTCTAGTCTGTCCATTATCTAGGCTTCCATAGAGACAATTTCTAACACTTGTTTTGTTCTTTTGATTGGACTGTCCTTTATTGTTTCTTTGAATGCCTTGTAATTTTTTGTTGAAACTGCAACATTTGAATATTGTAATGTGATAACTCTGGAACTCATATTCTTCCCCTTCCCTAGGGCTTGCAGTTTTTTTAAGCACTGAAGGTTGTGACAGTCCATCTGCTCAGCAACCTCCCCTACTATTTATCAATGACTGCCCTCCAAGACTGCATGGACATCAAGGATTCTGTCCCACAGATTGGGCCCAGCTAGTGTTTCAAAATAACTTTTCTTGTACTCTAGGGGAAAAAAAAAATCTGATTCACTTCTCAGGAATTGCTATTGTTACTTAATGAAGGCTGCAGTTGACTGTTTAGTGACTTTTCCAAACTATTTTTGCAAAGTGTGTATTACAATTCTGTTATTTCTTCAGTCAGTGGCATAACAGATATCAACAACAAGAACAAAAAGAAAACAAGAAAACAAAGAAATAAGAAAAAAGGAAAATAAAAAGATGGATTGGCCTTTTAAATTGCTGCCACTAGGAGAAGCCACAACTGCAAGAGGGCTGAAACTACTGCAATCATCTTGTCCCATCTCACAGGGCACTGCTGGACCATCCCAACTGTGCAAACTATGGGATCCCAAATCCCTGGAGGACAAGGTCTCCACTGCCTTCCCTGGCACCAGCCATCCACTCCAGGAACACAGGCTGCCATCTCCACCACTGCAACAGGACTGAGGAATGGGAAATGGTAGCCAGTTGGCACATGTGGCTCACCTACAGAACAGCAGCCTTTCCCACCCTCTGGCACTTCTCTATTTGGCTTAAGTGTCTGACCAGGTTCCAGAGTTCCAAAATTGTGGTTCCAATTGCATTTTCTAGTTCAACTGTTGTGTAGTGGAGGCACTGACCTCTAGAGCTCCACTATTTTGTGTGACATACTCTATCGGTTTTGACTAAATGCAGTGTCATAAATCCACCAGTAGAGTATCATACAGAAGGTTTCACTGCCCTAAAAAGTCTATACTCTGCCTCCTCCACCTTGAGACCAGAAGAACTAGATGGTGCCCAGCTACCACTACTGAATGTTCTGATCAGAAACACAATAGATGAACCCTGATAAAAAGGGAGAAAAATGTGGAACAGAACTTCAAATTCTTAAAGAATCCAGGCTTACTGGACCTATTGAGGCTGGAGGAGTCCCTGATACTATGGCCCTGAGTTGCTCTTCAAACCTTGAATTGAAACTATCCCCTGAAATCACCTTTAAACTACCAGTTTAGCCCAAAGAGTAAAGATTGTCACCCTTGAGTATTGTGTGTTTTTTTAATTATAAATGTAAGACCATAGGGTCAACAGCTATTTTAAAGCAGAGATGAGAAGGCTGGGGGGCAGGGATATTAAGTGAATGGAAGTGAAACAACTAGAACAGAAATAATGAGAATGTTGACACAATGTGAAGAATAGAACCAATGTCACTGATCATTATGTCTAGGAACTGCAGAATGGGAGCAGGTTTTGCTGTGTATATTACCACCAAAAATTAAACTGAATTTAAAAAATCACCTGTACTCCACCTCTTCAACCCTCCCCCATCCTCCAAAACTCTGGCAATCACTGATCTTTTTACTGTCATTATAGTTCTGCCTTTTCCAAATTCATATAATTGGAATCAAAGTATGTAGACTTTTCAGACTGGCCTCTTTCACTTAGCAATATGTGTTTAAGGTTCATCCATGTCTTTTCATGACTTGGTAGCTCATTTCTTTTTATTGCTGAATAATATTCCATTGTATGGATGTAACACTGTTTATTCATTCACCTACTGAAGGGCATTTTGTTTGCTTCCCCTTTTTAGCACTTGTGAATAAAGCTGCTATAAACATTTTCATGCAGCTTTTTGTGGGGACATCAGTTGTTAAGTCAGTTGGGTAAATACCTAGGAACACAATTGCTGGATCATATGGTAAGACTATATTTAGCTTTGTAAGAAACTGACAGTCTGTCTTCCAAAGTGGCTGGGCCATTTTGCATTTCCACCAGCAGTAAGTCCCTGTTGCTCTGCATCCTCAGCAGCAATTAGTATTGTCAGTTGATTGGATTTTAACCATTCTAATAGATGTGTAGTGGTATCTCATTGTTTTAAGTTGCAATTCCTTAGTAACAATGTTTAGCATCTTTTCATATGCTTATTTGCCATCTGTGTATCTTCTTCAGTGAAGTATCTGTTCATATCTTTGCCCATTTTTAAATTGGGATGTTTGTTTCTTTTTGTTAAGTTTTAAGAATTCTTTGTATATTTAGGATACAAGTCCTTTAAAGTATATATATTTTGCAAATATTTTCTACCAGTCTATGGCTTTTTTTTTTATTCTCTAAACACTGTCTTTCACAGAGCAGAAGGTTTTAATTTTAATAAAGTCTAACTTATTGATATTTTCTTTCATGGATGATGCTTTTGGTGTTGTATTTAAAAAGTCATCACTAAATCCAAGGTCACTTAGATTTTCTCTTATGTTTTGTTTAGAAGCTTTGTGTTTTACATTTAGCTCTATGATCCATTTTGAGTTAATTTTTGTTACAAGTGTAAGGTCTGCTTCTACTTTAATACTTTTTATTGTGATATAATATATTCTGGTAGGCTACAAGTCCAAATTCAGGGCATCAGCTCCAGGAGAAGGCTCTCTCTCTGTCAGCTCTGGAGGAGGTCCTTGTGATGCATCAGTCTTCCCTTGGTCTGGGAGCATCTCAGCGCAGGAACCTCAGGTCCAAAGGACACATTCTGCTCCCAGAACTGCTTTCTTGGTGGTGTGAGGTTCCTATGTCTCTCTGCTCACTTCTCTCTTTCATATCTCAAAAGAGATTGGCTTAAGACACTATATAATCTTGTAGACCTCATCAGTATAACTGCTGCTAACCCATTTTATTACATCATAGTGACAGAATTTACAACACATAAGGAAACCACATTAGATTACAAAATAGTACATAATCATACAATACTGGGAATCATGACCCAGCCAAGCTGACAGATATTTTTGGGGACATAATGCAATCCATGAAATATATGTAACAAAACATTTGCTATTTCAACCATTTTATATGTACAATTCAATGACATTAATTAAATTCACCAGGTTGTGCAACCATCACTACTTTCAATTTCCAATTTTTTTCATCACCATTAACTGAAACGCTGTACCCCTAAAGCAATAACGCATTTCCCCCACCATTAATATTTTTGCATATGTCCAGTTTTTCCAGCAGTGTTTGTTGAAAAGACTATTCTTTCTCCATTCAATTGCCTTTGCTCCTTTGTGTGGGTCTTATTCTGGGCTGTTATTCTGTTCCGTGCTTCTATGTGTTTATTCTTTTGTTAATATCATGCTGTTTTGATTACTGCAGCTTTATAGTAAGCCTTGAAATCAAGTAGTGAGTCCTCCAACTTTGTTTTTCTTCACTATTGTGTTGGCTATTCTAAATCTTTTGGCTTTCCATATTAACGTTAGAATCAGTTTGTTGATAGCTACAAAACAGCTTGCTGTGATTTTGATTGAGATTGCACTGAACCTATATAGGTCAGGTTGGAAAGAATTCACATCTAAACAATAAGTCTTCCAATCCACTAACCTGGATCATGTTTTTTAAGTTAAAAAACAAGCAAAAAAACTTGTGAATATCTCAAGGGTCAAAGAAGAAATCATCATGGAAATTTTTAAATATTTATAACTATTATTATGAAAACTATTACATATCAAAACTTGTGGGTGGCATAAAAGGGTACTTTGCAGGAAATTTATAGCTTTAACTGCTTTATAATAGAAAATAAAAAAGACTGAAAGTTAATCAACTAAATGTCCATCATAAGAAATGGAAAACAAACAAAACAGAAAAGTAGAATAATTCCAAAGAAAGTAAAGTGAAAAAATAAAGAAAATAGAAAACAAAAATATAATAAGAGAATCAACAAAGCCCAAATTTGGTTCTTTGAAAAGATTGATAGGCAAATCTCTGGTGAAATTAAATAAAATTTTAAAAATGCAGAAGATACAAATAAATCTTTTATATATGCAAAAGGGAATATACAGATATAGCATGATTAAAAATATTAACTGAATACTATCAACTTTATGCCAATGCATTTGAAAACAGATGAATCAAAATGGACTCAAGAAGAAATAGAGAGCCTTAAAAGTTCTATAATGATTAAAGAAATTAAAGCAGAAGACTCTTCTCACAAGAAAACACAAGACCCAAACTGTTTTATAAGCAGGTCTGCCAAACTTTCAAGGAACAGATCATTCTAACTTATACTAATATTTTTCACAGAATATATAAAAAGGAATACCGCCAACATTCTATCTTTACAGGGTGAAGACCGCCATGTGACAATGGAGACAGAGATTGGAGTTGTTACCCTGCCACAAGCCCAGGAACACTTGGGGCTACGAGAAGCTGGAAGAGACACGGAAGGATTTTCCCCTAGAGCCTTCGGAAAGAGCACGGTACCCTGAATTTGGACTTCTAGGCAACGAATTTATTATTTCAAGTCACCCATCTTGTGGTGTTTTGTTACAGCAACTTTAGGAAATGAATGCAGTGAGCTTCTGCCTGCTTCTACTTGCTCTTAGTCTTTCCCACACCAAACTTGCCTTTGTACTTACTGCGTTAATGGTTGCAGAGTTTTCATTGAGCCAAGGCCCTGTGGCTTACTTCACTGTGTTGCCGGACACCAGGGGTGTTTCTCGCTACTTTCTCCCTATCCCGGACAACTCTTTGGGACAGGGTGGGTGAGAATAGAGAAGAGCTCACTGCTTGAGTAGAAGAAGCCAGGTCTGGCTGCCTGCGTACAGGCTCAAGTTGCACCTCAGCTGGGGGTGCACCCTTGAGCACATCCCTTTCCGCGTGGGGACTTAGTTTTCTCCCAGTCACACTAGGGGGCTCCCACCCCATCCATGACCCTGCAGGTCTGTACTCTAGCCTATGGATACATTTTCTTTGGCTAGACCATATTGCCCCCATGTGTCTGTCAGTTTGTTGTACTGTGGGGCTTGCGTGTTGCTGTGCTGCTGGAAGCTATGCCACTGGTATTCAAGTACCACCAGGGTCACCGAACTGAGATGTTTCAACAAACGGATGCAGCGCTGGAAGTGCTCATTCATCTACGCCAAGAAAGTTGGAAGACAGCCACCCAGCCAACCGACTGGAAGAGATCCATATTTATGCCTGTTCCCAAGAAAGGTGATCCAACCGAGTGCAGAAATCATCAAACAATATCATTAATATCACATGTAAGTAAAATTTTGCTAAAGATCATTCAAAAGCAGCTGCAGCAGTGCATCGACAGGGAACGGCCTAACAACAACAACAAGACCATACTGGTCCCTCCCGGTGTCTTAGAGCTGAACTAGCTGCCAACAGGAGATTTCACATAAATTCAGCATTTTCTTTTTAAAGTTTAACCAACGGGATCAGCATTCCCACATGGCAGCAATTGGCTAACGTTGAGTAGGGCCTCTCTCTTTACACTGAAGATCACTCTGCTCACCACAGGTCTCATTACTGCTGATTTATTCCAGTAGGAGGCCAGGGCCCAGCATCACTTGTCTCCTACACTTAGCCCTTTTCATGTATCTGTGCCTGCTGCTTCGCCCCAAATCTGAGATCCCTGATCTCAGCAGGAATAGGACATGGACAAGAGAATACTAGAAGAAGAATGTACTTGAATGAGTATATATGGGGGGGGAGGGTAGGCAGAATAAAGCCTCCCTCCCAAGATGTCCATGTCCTAATCCTTGAGATCTGTGCTAATCAGCTGGCTTTAAGATAAGAAGATTGTCCTGGATTGTCTGGGTGGGCCCAGTGTAATCATGTTACTGTTAGTAACCATGGAGTCGATTCTGACTCATGGCGACCCCATGTGTGCAGTGTAGAACTGCCCCATAGGGCTTTCAAGGCTGTGTAATCCTAAGAGTCCTTTAAAGGTGGACGAGGGAGGCAGAAGAATGAGTGTCAGTGTGATCTGATGTGCGACGTGAGGAAGATTTGACCATCCAAGATGGAAGTTTTGAAGATGGAAGGGAGCCACAAGCCAAGGAATGAGGGCAGCCTCTAGAAGAGGAAAAAGCAAGAAAACAGGTTCTCACCTGGAGCCTCCAGAAGGAGCACAGCCCTGAGGATACCTTGATTTTAGCCCAGTGAGACCTGTTCCAGACTTCTGACCCCCACAACTGTAAGATGATAAGTTTCTGTTGTTTTAAGACACTAAGTTTGTGGTGGTTTACTCCAGCCGCAATAGGAAACTTTAGTGTGTAGGTGTATAAGGTTGCAGGGGAGTTAAGAGTGGACAAGAGAAACTTCCCAGAAAGGGAGGGGGACACTTCGCTGTCCTCACAGACATCTGGCTCCCAGGCTTGGAACCAGCTGTTCCAGCCTCTCCTGGCAGGGTCCCTTAGGTCTCCCCACAGCATCACCTGAGCACCTGCAAGGGCCTGGTGGTCTGCAAAGCCCTGAACACTTGCTCCCTCAAATGATCCCAAAGGTCCCCTGCCAGGTCCACATCCCCGGGCAATTGGTCCTCAATATACAAAGGAGGAAACTGAGGCCTGGATAAAGGGAGTGTAGCCCAGGAGCAGTGCTCTACCTGAGGGCAGGAAACGGCCAGATGCCACACCTGAGAACTCACAGTTCCTGTGAGGCTGACCTGGTCCTTCCACAGACCCCCTACAACTGAACAAGCCCAGGCAGGCTCCTGTCCACATATGTGCTGAGAATGCGGCCCCACAATTGCTGGGTGTCATCATAATTGCCACCCTCCACACCCTCCCGGTCCCTCCTCCCTGGAGACAGGACCACGAGCCAAAGCCAGGGCCCACCTGACCACTGTCCAGGCCCAGTCAGACCCTCGGAAGCAGAACACTTGGCTTCCACTGGTGGCCGGGAGGAGTGTCACAATGGAGCAGGGAGGTTCTCAGGGTGGGGTGGGAATGGTGAGGGGCAGCATTCCACTCCAGGGACCCGACTGGCCACAGCCCCTAAGGACAGAATGAGGTAAGGCTGGGACAGTCTCCACATGAGCCAGCCCTGTGAGTTCTAGTCCCTGTGCCTTTGCATGGGGAGCTCATCCCCACTTACGGAAATTCTCCCCATCCTTCCAGATAGAACTGTTGTTAGCTGTCTCTGATGGCATCACTGCAAGTGGCTTGTCCCTGCCCACATCCCCTGCTGTCTGTCCCTCTATAACACTTCCCTGCCAACCAGCACTGGTCAGAGCTACCCGCATCTGGCCCATCTCCCCCACAAGCCAGAGGCTTCTGCCAGCTTGGGGGTACAGAGCTCCAGTCTCTGTGTGTGAGGGGGAGAAAGGGGGTCAGCACAGGGCCAGGTACACAGCAGCCCCAGGAGGGCAACAGATGGCCTCTTGCCAGGGAGGAGAAAGCCTTGTCCTTTCCTGCTGAGCTGGCCCACGGGAGCCAGAGAGAGCAGATTTCACAATGGGGTCATTCAGCATCAGATACCATCCTCTGAGCAGCGCAAGCCCCACTGGGTCACGGGCCCCACTGGCTCACGGGTCCCGCCTCTGCTTCCGGATGCTGCAGCGACAGAGCTCTCTCCTCCTCACCCCATTCAGGATGCTGCCCTGATGGGCTTTGGAGGGAAAAAGGCACAACTGCAGGGGTAGCTAGGAGCAAGGCCTGCCTGATACAGTCAGCAGACGCCACACATGTTCAGGATTCTGGCAAACTTGGGGCCACCAAAACGTTGAAAATATTGTTTTGAAAAGAATTTGGTTCCGAAATGATGACATTTCAGTAAAAAGCCATCGAAGTATTCATCATGGGAAAAAGCAGGTTTTGAACCTCTTTATGCCTATTTTAAGGAGCCCTGGTGGCACAGTGGTTAAAGCACTCACTGCTAACCAAAAGGTCTGCAGTTTGAATTCACCAGCTGCTCCTTAGAACCCTATGGGGCAGTTCTACTCTGTCCAGTAGAGTTGCTGTGAGTCGGAATCAACTCAACCGCAACAAGTTTGGTTTTTGTTTTTGTTTTTTTTTTTGGTGACTGTCATGGATTGAATTATGTCCCCCCCAAAATGTATCAATCTGGCTGGGCCATGATTCCCAGTATTGTGTGGTTGTCCTCCATTTTATGCTTGTAATTTTATGTTAAAGAGGATTAGGGTGAGATTGTAACACCCTTACTAAGGTCACATCCCTGACCCAATGTAAAGGGAGTTTCCCTGGGGTGTGGCCTGCACCCTTTCTTGTAAGAGATAAAAGGAAAGGGAAGCAAGCAGAGAGTTGGGGACCTCATACCACCAAGAAAGCAGTGCCGGGAGCAGAGCGTATCTTTTGGACCTGGGGTCCCTGTGCAAAGAAGCTCCTCAACCAGGGACACACTGATGAGAAGGACCTTCCTCCAGAGCTGACAGAGAAAGAAAGCCTTCCCCTGGAGCTGACACCCTGAATTTGGACAAGAAAGATAGGTTTCTACAAGAGGGAAGGGCCACAAGTGGTCGAGAAGCAGCAGTGGGGAGGCAAGAGGCCCTGACTCAGCTCCCTGAGAGCCAGGAGATGGAGTGCCATTCCACGCAGGGCTGAGGATTCGAGGGCTTCTACTGGATTTGGAGCGGCATTTCCAGAGTGTCGAGATTAGGAGGTGGAGCTGGGTGGGGTTGGGGGTTAGGTCAGTGGAACTGGAGTCAGAGGGGACAGTGGTGAAATACAGGAATAGCTGGCTAGGGAGTCTGGGGGTATCTTAGGCTTGGGACATTCAACGAGTGAACACAAGATGCGCAGGAGAGTGGTTTTAATCTCAGAGGCCTCTTTGAGGAGGGCAGGCACTGGGCCTGGAGGATAGGGGGCTTCCCCTGGGTGGAGCCAAAGGAGACCAGGAAGCCAAGCTCCATCCCCAGAGCACAGGCCAGCTGTGCAATTAATTGTTCTCAGATGCAGCCACTTCCCAGTTCCACCACCATCATCCCACTTCATCATTGGGATGTTTTGAGGGTAAAATGAGATAACGTTTGCTATTACAGTAGACCTGTGAAAGCTGGAATCTGTGTAAGGCAGAAACCTGTCAGAGAAGGAAAATACAAATATTTTCCACTAAAATGAGCAATAGAAGAGTTGTAAGACTGCACTTTGTCAAAGGCAGAAAACTTGTGAGACCCGGAAGAACAAGACAGCCCAGTCGCATCCAGCTCTCACTGTGATTTTATTGCTGTGATGATGTCCTGCCTGGTTTCTCTGCTTCCACTTTTGTCCTCTACCAACACAATTTCCAAATATAAAGTGATTTTTAAAAATACAAATCTTATCAGCCAGTCCCCTGCTTAACAAAAAAAAAAAGGAAAAATCAGTATTTTTTGTTACCCTCCAAAAAAAGTTCCAAATTAAGGATACAGCTTTACAAGCCCCCTAGTGTCTGGTTCTTCAAACTCCCGGCAATCCCTCCAGCTGCGTGCAGCACCCACCCATTGCTAGCCTTCAGGCCCAGAAGCTCCGGGGCACCCCCAGCCTTCCTTCTCTGCATCTGGCTGCCTCTGGCTCATCCTTCAGTTCTCCCCTCAGACATCTGTCCTCAGTGGGCATTCCATGCTCCGCATGCTCAGTCAGCTACCTTGTTCCACACCCCACAGGGTCCTTGCCTCCTCATCTGTGACCCTTCTCCTGGAGTTCCGGGGAACCATTTAAGAGCTGCAGATGAGCTTTGGCTCTCTGAGTCCAGCATGCAGGGCAAGTCACATGGGGTCTCCCTGACTTGTCAGAGAGTGGGCAAATAGGTAAACAAGTGGTGCAGAGACCAGGGGTGGATGGGCCAGGGCCACGCCTGAAGACTTAGCTCTGCCTCGTGCCTGGCACCATACTGGGAGGGGGGGTGTTATGGATTGAATTGTGTCCCCCCAAAACGTGTCAAACTGGCTAGGCCATGATTCCCAGTACTGTGTGATTGTCCTCCATTTTGTGATCTGATTATCCTCCATTTTGTGATGTGTTATAAATCCTAGACTCTACGCCTATGGTTATGGTCCCATTTGGGAGTGAGCTGTTATGTTAACGAGGCAAGATTAGGTCATGATAATGAGGATTAGTGTGGGATGCAACACACTTACTCAGGTCACAGTCCTGATCTGAAGTAAGGGAAGTTTCCCTGGGGAAACTCTTACAAGAGAAAAAAGGAGAGAGAACCAAGCAGAGAGATAGGGACCTCATGCCACCAAAAAAGAAAAGCCAGGAGTGGAGCGCATCCTTTGGACTTGGGGTCCCTGTGCTGAGAACCTCCTAGACCCAGGGGAAAATTGGTGCCAAGATACATGGAGAACTCCAAGGAACACCAGGTCCACAGATGTTGAAAGGAAACAAGGACCTTCCCCCAGAGCCAACACAGAAAGCCTTCTCCTGGAGTTGGTGCCCTGAATTCAGACTTCTAGCCTCTTAAACTGTGGACAATAAACTTCTGTTTGTTAAAGCCATCCACTTGTGGTGTTTCTGTTATTGCAGCACTAGAAAACTAAGACAGGGGGTGTTAGGACCTTCGGGGGCAGACTGCTGGACGTCTTTGCCTTTCACAGCCGGTTAGGGCACCCAGTACTAGACTCCCCAACAACTGGTGCTATCGGGACCTATGAAATCATTTATCCTAAAATGCGGAGGCTGAGGCCCAGAGGAGGTACAGCTCCTGCCCCAAGGCCTACAATCTGAGTCCTGCATTAGCCTCCACAAAACTAACCATAAACACTGAGTAATGAGTCCACTGCTAGCATGGCCCCCAAATCCAACTGCGGTTCCTTCTAGTGCCTGGGTGCTACACTGTGCCAACAAAGACTTTCAAGAGTCCCCAGGGGAGAGTTTAGCTTGGGAGTCTGTGAAAGAGTATGCAGCTGGAAGCTAACTAAAAACATTTGCCCATCACTCTAAAACTGAGAACCATGGATAATACGCATTTGAAAGCAACGTGCTGGATGCATCCTATGCTGGATTTACAAAGACAGCAAAACAGGTCCAGAACCCACCACCCCTTCCAGGCTGCATAAGAGAAGGTGAGCACAAGGGAGGGAGTAGGGGTACCTGTGAGAAGGGGAGACTGGAATCTCACTTCCTGGTGGGAGGTTGGCTGGAGATGCCATTGAGGACAGGGCAAAGAGTGGGAGCAGTGGTTGGTAAGCTTTTTCCACTATTGGGTGGGGCAAAGACTTATGGTGTTCTTGTAGGCTTCTGGTAGCTTGATGGGACCTCACCCCACAGGCTGTCTTCTAAGGTAAGGGAATGCCAGCAGTAGGAGAGACTATATGGGGAGCAATGTTGGGGGCAGAAGCTGAAGAGGGGTCCCAAGAGTTCTGCCGTGAGTACACTGCTTATATTTAAAAAAACACAGAGGTCTTGAGAAGATCTCTGAAAACCCACAAGCATGCCCCCGTGGAAAAGCCAGCTTTTGGAAACCTGCCATAATGGACTGATGATCTGCAGTATAAACCTGGAAAGAGCTACCAACAGCAGCAGCTAAGTGAAGACCTCTGTCCTTTTCCCTTGTTTTGTGTGGGCCCTTGGGGAGCCAGAAGCAGCAGAGCTTGAGGGAGGGCAGTGAGCAAGGAATAGAACAAACCCCTTCTCCCTCCTTCCCCACTGCTGGTCCCTGAGCCACACAGAGGTTAGGCACGAGCCGAGCTGGGGCCAAGGGGGTGGAGGGTCTTTGAACAGAATGCAAGACTGAAGCTTTGGTTTGGAGTGGATGTGGAGTTTTCTCTCAGTAGTATCAAATGTCCTGTGGGGCCCCATCTTAGCCAGAGAGGCCTTGTCCAGGCACTAGAAGACATCACAATCTTCTCTTCATCCACAGCCTTTTCATCCACCTGCCTCAACAGAGTCCACAACTTCAAATGTATCCTCCTTCTGTTCCCACATACTTGGAAAGGCATTCTGTTCCCACATACTTGGGGTAGGAAGGCTCCAGACTGAAAGGATCAGGGGAGCCATACCCCTACAAGATTAGCAGAGAACAATTTAAGCCTAAGACACAACCCAGACCCTAACCCAGGGTATTGGAGATGGGATGCCTGACCGGGGTTCTGGAGATGAGAAAGGTGAAGGGGTAGGGGGTGTCCTGTCCCAGATGGTTCTGGATTTGGGCTTAGCAGTGGGGGTGGGGTTCATGGTGTCCTGCCTCCATAAGCAAGCCTGGCCTTGTCCCTGGGTCCTCACAGGTCCCGGCCATATCCAGGGGAATATTTAGGCAGGTCCCCTGCTGCTGATGTCTGGCTACAATCAGAAGTGCTGCTCACGGCAGTCACCCCCTTAGGCTGGAAGCTCTTCTGTGGCATCTGTTTCTTTTTCTGAGGGCGCTGGCTTCGGGGACCTAGAGGGAGTAGAAGGTTGTCACTGGCTGTCCAGGAACTGGTCCCATGGCAGTGTTCCTCACCATCCCCCTCCCCAAAGTAAGGGGGAATTTGACCCAAAGCCAGTCCAGATGACTATGGTTCCAGATGGATCCATACTTGGCCTCCAAGCAACAATGGACTAACAGTGAGGTGGAAGCCTGGGCCTCTGGGAGAGGGGTCACTGATATGAGGCCGTGGTCCTGTACTTCAGAGAAAGGAAGCATCTCACCGTCATGGGACCCCTGCTCCAGGTCCTCAACGGTGTCCTTCCGGGTCTGGCCACGTGTCTCTGGTAGCAGGACACACAGCAAGCCTGCACGATGGGGAGACTGCCATAGATGATCATAGGGAGGGCCGCATAGTATTCTTCCAGCAGGATCACGAGTAGTGTGATGATACCCCCAATCCTTGAGAAGATGGCCACCAGCCCCATGCCTGTCTGCCTGGGGAAGGCTAGCCTAGGCTAAGCACACCTGGCCTGAACTCCAGGCCACAGCTCCATGCTAGCACACTTCCTTGGGACAGGCCAGACCCTTTACTATGAGCCCCAAAGTCCGCAGGCCCTCCAGCCTAATCCAGGCTCCCCTCAGCCCTCTTGCTCTTTACTCCTGTACACTGAACTACTCGTAGTCCAACTGTCGCACTTGTATTGTGCCGTGTTTGTCCCACCTCCATCTGCCTGTCTCCCACACACCTGTCAAGTCTCAGGTCAAAGGCTACACCTCCTGACCACCCCCCTTCCCCCAACTGAGTGTTCCTTCTCCTGGGCCACTCATACCCCATAGTCCAGTCCTGACCTGGTAGGGCATGGCCTACTTTCTTACCTGTCCTCCACCAGCCTGGGAGCAACTTGAGAGCTTGGACTAGATCTCTAATTGCCATGGACCCCACCTAGCACTGCTGCCCCAGAACCAACCCCGTCAACTATTTGTGGAATGGTGGTGAGGGCAGAAGGAGGAAGGGTCAAAATCAGGGTCTCGGGAACAGAGGAGCAAAACCTGCACCAGCAGCCCTTACCGGATGATGGTGGGGAAGAGCTCAGCAGAGGACATGTAGGAGATGGTAAATCCAGCAGCGGTGGCAAACTTCCCCATTACGGCCAGCACAGTGACCACCACGGGCAGATCTGGGGAAGGACATGGGAGACAGACAGCCCCATCACCTGGGCCCTGCCCTGTCCACCCAAACTCCTCACCCCTTCTGTACCCAAACCCTGGGGAAGCTTTCACTCCTAGAAGGGAAGCAATGTCCATAGGTCTAGCCCCTGATGCAAGGTGGGTGGGAGTGGATGGGGATGGGGGACAGCCAGCCCTGGTACCTGCTGGGATGAAGATGATGATGATACACATGAGGCCACCCAGAACTAGAGTCCCCAGCTGGCTCCACTTGCGGCCCGACTTCTGCATCATGAAGACGCTGGAATAGCGAGCGGGCACCTCAACTGCTCCAAAGATTAGCTGTGTCAGGTAGATGTCCACGCAAAGTCCCCCACTTTGAGGCCCATGCCAAAATACACCAGACTGTCCACAAACCTACAAATTGTCCAAGAGTCCCTGTCACTGCTAGGTGACAAGTCACCATCACACCAAGAGGGAGAGTCTGCTTTGGCCGGGAGTCACAATGGGAGATAGCAGCACAGCCAGGGAGAGACAGTCGTTCCCAGACAGACCATCCCAGCCAGACAGCCTCCATCTCACCATTCCACTGACACAGACCAGGGAAAGACAGCCAGAGAACCACCATCCCACCAGACAGACCATCCCAGCCAGAAAGCCACCATCCCACAGACAGATCATCCCAGCCAGAGAACCACCATCCCACCAGACAGACCATCCCAGCCAGAGAGCCACCATCCCACAGACAGATCATCCCAGCCAGAGAACCACCATCCCACCAGACAGACCATCCCAGCCAGAGAACCACCATCCCACCAGACAGACCATCCCAGCCAGAGAACCACCATTCCACCATTCCACTGACATAGACCAGGGCAAGTCAGCCAGAGAGCCACCTCCCATCATTCCACTGATACAGACCAGGGCAGGGCAGCTCTTTGACTCTGTCCTCAAGGAAAGGCATGGGCCCTGGTGCACTCACCAAATGCAGAAGAGAATTAGGGTCACCTTCCTGAGCTGGGGGTGCCGGAACAAGTCCAGGGCATTCCCTGAGGGGTCTTTCTTCTCTGGATCCAGCTGGGAGGAAGATGCAGAGTGAGGGGCCAGGCAGAGAGGTCTGTGGATGTCAGATTTGGTGGCAGAGCTGGGCCTGGGCCTGCTGGAGATACCTGGTTCAGGAGCTCTGGTGACAGTTTCTGCTTGTTGACTCAAGCTGCCTTCTGGATCACTTGTTTGGCCTCCTCTACCCTCCCCCAGGTGAGAAGCCACCGTGCAGATTCTGGCAGAACCCTGTAGGCCAGGAACGGCTATGACCATTGGGTCCTGGAGTCCTGTGGAACCTCCCCTCTTCTCCAAGGAGCCTTCCTGGGCTGTTCAAGGGCACACTGAACCCCACACTCCAGCCTTTACAGGCTCCCCTTCCTGGCCGGTCTATGTCCCGCGTTTGGATCTGGGTGCTGTGCTCCAGCCCCCCATAGCACAGCTAAGCTAGGGGTGGCCTGTTCCTGGGAAGTGTCTCCTCACCAGAAGTAGAAGAAAAGTAGCAGGACAGGCGCCGAGCCAATAATCTGGAACAGCTGCCAGTTGCAGATGCCATAGGCAAGTCCTGCTAGTACCATCTGCCCGGCTGTCTTAGTCATCTAGTGCTGCTGTAATAGAAATACCACAAGATGTTGGTTTTAACAAAGAGAAGTTTATTTCCTTACAGTAAAGTAGGCTAAAAGTCCATATTCAGGGTGTCAGCTCCAGGGGAAGGCTTTCTCTCTTTCTTGGCCTTCTCATCAGTGTTCCCCTGGACTAGGAGCTTCTCGGTGCAGGGACCCCAGTCGAAAGGACGCGCTGTGCTCCTGGCACTGCTTCCTTGATGGTATGAGGTCCCCCAATTCTCTGCTTGCTTCCCTTTCCTTTTATCTCTTATAAGGTAAAAGTGGTGCAGGCCACACCCTAGGGAAACTCCCTTTACATTGGATCAGGGATGTGACCTGGGTAAGGGTGGTGTTACCATCCCACCCTAATCCTCTTTAATATAAAATTACAATCACAAAATGGAGGCCAACGACACAATTCTGGGAATCATGGCCCAACCAAATTGATACACTTATTTTTGGGGGGACATAATTCAAACCATGACACCAGCCGAAAAGGCACACCGGGCCGGGAACACAGCCTGGATCCTCCATGAGGGTCCTATCCACTCTGTAACTGTGGGAAGAGAGAGGCTGAGACTGGGCCAGAGCCTGCCTACCCACTCCCTGGAACTCCCCAGACGCCACCCGGTCAGGATCTGGGAACTCAGTGCTAGCACTAGAAGGTCCAGTATGACCACTTCAGGTGTGACAAGCTCCCCACAGGCAGTCTGGGACTCGTGGCCAGCCTGGGCTTTTGGAAGCCTGCCATAATGGATGTAGTTCAAGTCTTTAGGGCTCAGATATGTAGGGTGACATTACTGGAGGTGTACCCAGTGACAGCGGTGGCCACAGCAAAGTGCAGGGCTGTGTAGAGCTCAAAGGTGGGCATGAAGGCTGTGGACAGGCTGATGACGGCGAAGAGCAGCAGCTGCACCAGGACCTTGTGGCCAATCCTGTGTAGCAAAGAGGCAGGTCTGTGGGTACGCTCCCTCTTGGGAGCCTATCTGAGGGGAAGAAGCAAGGAAGACCCAATCCTGTCCTGAGGAGGGTCTGAGGAGGAGACATGGTCTGTCCCTGGGAGCCCCATTTGAGGGCAGGGGGAACATGGCCTTGCCCTGGAGTCCAGTGTGAGGGGCACAGGGAGAAATTTGGCCCTGGCCCAGAAGCCTAAGTGCATGCTAGGTGAGGGGACAGCTGGTCAGGGCTCTGACCAGTCACAGATGGGCCCAACGATGAGAGAGCCAACGAGCAGCCCAGCCATGGACACTGACTGCGAGGTCTCCTTCAGGTGCTTCCGGTCACAAACCAGGTCAAACTGAGGCAGATACAGGCAGGTGGGAGTCTAGGGCACCCTTGCCCTCTGCAATTGCCAAACTGTGCGCTGAGGTGCCCCAGGCATACCAGTGAACTCATGGGGCACAGCAGGATATTTTAAATTTTAAAGGGAAACACAGCAGTATTTGACATTAGTCCAATAGCACGCAGACTACCAGCACAGGACAGTTCACAGTTTCAACACTGGATCATGCTACCTCCCTTTCAATGACATCATATCTACGTGAAGCTGTGTTTTTGGCAGTTGCTGTGATAAAAAGCAAGTATTGTGTGAAAATCAATGTGGAACAGAATACGAGGGTGGTGGTGTCCGAGGCTTGGGCTGAACTCTGTCCCCCAAAAAGCTATGCTGAAGTCCTGATCTCTGGAACCTGTGAACGTAACCTTATTTGGAAAAGGGGTATTTGTAGATGTAATCAATTAAGACAAGGTCATGAGGATAGACTCTAATCCAATATACGTGGTGTCCTTAAAAGAAGAGACACAGAAACACAGACACACAGGGAGAACATCATGCATCAGCAGAGGCAGAGAGTGGCGTCATGGGTCTACAGGCCAAGCAATGCCAAGGATTGCTGGCAACCCCGGATGCTAAGAGAAGGAATGGAGCAGATTCTCCCTTAGAGCCTTCAGAGGGAACATTGCCCTGCCAACACCTTGACTGTGAAGGTCTAGCCTCCAGAACTGTGAGACAATGAGTGTTGTTTTAAGCCACCCAGTTTGTGGTCACTTGTTACAGTAGCACTGAGACACTAATCCAATAAGTGATTGTATTTATTAGGAATGAAATAAAAATATTTTTTCTTTTGATTTATGTGTGTATTTTTCAAATAGCTACTAAGTTGTTAGGACATGTGATGGTTAAGATTGTGTGTCAACTTGGCTGGGCCATGATTCTCAGTGTCTGTATGTGGTCACCCTCGTGATGGGATCTGCTGTGAGTAGCCAATCAGTTGAAAGGGAGTTTCCTTGGGCATGTGGCCTGCATCCGAATATAAGTGGATGTGCTGGCTTTCGCCTACTCTGGATCCTGCACTGCCTTCTGTTCGTCTGACCTCCGGTTCTTGGGACTTGAGCTAGCAGCTTATCTGCCAATGTTGGGATTCTTCAATCTTCATAGCCTGTGAGCAAGAGCCCTGCTCTCCAACCTGCTGATCTTGCGTTTGCCGGCCCCTGCGACTACGTGAATCAGGAGAAGCCTCTATTCCGATCCACGAACTTGGGACATTCCAGCCTCTACAATTGTGTGAACCATTTCCTTGATATAAATCTCTCTCTGTATATATTTATACACTTTACTGGTTTTGCTTCTCTAGAGACCCCAGCCTAAGACAAGACATAAGTACCTGTTAAGTTGTTTGGACCTAATTACTTAATAAAAAGAACCTGGAGATGCTGTGTATAAACTACTGACACGTTCAAGGATACAAAGGTTGGGGCAGACCACGAATTGCTGCTTCCTGACTATCTTGGCTATCTAGAGCTTCTGTAACAGAAATACCACAAGTGGATGGCTTTAACAAACAGAAATGTATTCTCTCACGGTCTAGGAGGCTAGAAGTCCGAATTCAGGGTGCCAGCTCCAGGGGAAACCTTTCTCTGTCAGCTCTGGGGGAAGGTCCTTGTCATCAATCTTCCCCTGGTCTAGGAGCTTCTCAGTGCAGGGGCCCCAGGTCTAAAGGACATGCTCCGCTCCTGGCTCTTCTTTCTTGGTGGTACGAGGTCTCTCTCCTCTATCCTCACATCTTTTATATCTCAAAAGAGATTGCCTTAAAACAACCTAGTTTCATAGATTGAGTAACTCCCTTTAATCTCGCCTCATTAACATCATAGAGGTTAGAATTTACAACACATAGGAAAATCACATCAGATCACAAAGTGGAGGACAACCACACAATACTGGGAATCATGGCCTAGCCAAGTTGACACACACTTTTGGGGGACACAATTCAATCCATAACACTGACCAACGGGGCCTCTTCCTCACAGCCAGGGTGCCCCTGTGACCCACTTGGGCCTCTCCAAGTTTTTCCTATGGCTGCAAAATTCCCCTGAGACTCCCACCATTCACAGGCAGTCAGGATCCTAATGAGTCCTCACATACCCCTTGAGGAAGGAGACTGGGACAGAGACAGAGAGAGAGAGAGAGAGAGAGAGACCAACTCCGCTGGGGATGGGCACAGAGAGAACTTGTCTGAGAGAAAGGCTGGGAAACCTCATGGAGAAATTGTGTGTGTTCGTGTAACTCTGCACACGTCTACTGCAGGTATGTGCAGGTGCACATACACCACGTGACTGACTCCCCCTCCCCACTGGGTAGTAGGCCCCTCAGGGAGTTCTAAGTTCCCGGGCAGACCACTCAGCTCAGCGTACACAAATGATGTCTGTGGGGGAGCATAACATGTGAGCTCTCCCTCGGAGCTCATGGTCAGAGCTTAACAACAACAGGGAGTAACGCCGTTTGCATGCTTACTCCGTGCTAGGCACTGCGCTAACTGCCTTACATGCATTATCTCATACCATTCTGACAACAGTCCTTGACTGACTATATCCCTGTTTTACAGATGATAAAACAGAGGTTGGAAAGGTTAAGCAACTAAACCCAGGTCACACAGCTGGATGGCAGTGGAGACACCCCCATTGCCCCAGACAGGGACTGAAAGTGAGTGAAGGCTGAGAGAATGCTTGCTGAATAAATGAATGGGTGAATGAACAAATGCCCTCAGACAGTCAACTAGCCAGCCACCATCTGTTGAGTAATCTTCAGAAGAAATTAATCAGTATGCTCATACTCTGTTCGCAGGGAAAACTGTTCATTTTAAGAACTTTCCTATGTGTCAGATGGTTAACTATGACTGCCCCTGGGTAATGCAGCAGGCCAGGACAGAGGACTTGATCTTGTTCCACCCAGTTCTGTCCTGTTTGGTTTGTCCAGCAACCACTGACTGCCTTTATAGCAAGATGTTAATTAAAATTGATACCAATAACTAAAGGTCTTCTTCTGCCAGGCTCTGGAGTCAGGACTGAGTGAGTTTGTGGGACCTTCGGCCTGTTAGCCAACCTGTGTCTTGGTTATATATTATCCCCATCATGTACAAAATGGGGTAATACATAATACATAGTATCACCTGATGGGATTAAGGGAATTAACACATGGAACATGCTTAGCATGGGAGAGCTGGTGACGCAGTGGTTAAAGCGCTCAGATGCTAGCTGAAAGGTGGGTGGCTTGAACCCAACAGACACTCCATGGGAGAAAGATGTGGCAGTCTGCGTCCGTAAGGATTACATCCTAAGAAACCCTATGGGGAAGTTCTACTCTGTCCTACAAGTTTGCTGTATGAGTCAGAATTAACTTTACAGCAATAGACAATGTACTTAGCGCAGCGTCCGTCACGCGGCTCGGCGCAGTGGTTGTTACACAGCTTAGCACAGTGGCCATTATACAGCTTAGCGCATTGGCTGTTATACAGGAAGTCCTTGGTAAAGGTTTGCTTGGATGAGGGCACGCTGGCCCTTGTGCTCATGACACTCACAGCTGGTGATGTAGACATCTCAAACATGAGAACGTATAGTACTCTGAGATCATGAGCACCCAGCCATGGGAGTCTTCAAAGGCTGGTACCCCTGGTCTGTGGCCACCATACACTACCTCCCTGCAGACTGCATATTCTCATTCTCATTAAATCCTCAGATCGACCTCATAAGGGCTTACTTATCATTCCCATGTGTGTACACCAGCAGAGACTGAGGCTTACAGGTGCCAAGACTTGTCCAACTCATGTTGTGGTGTCATGCTATGGACGGTACAGAAATGAAGAGCGTTCCAACTTGCGATGCAGGTCATCAACATCTCCATCCCTAGCACCCAGAGTAGATGGCTGTGTCTGGGGCTGCCACAGAGATCTTCAGGGCCCATGCTCTCAAAATCCTGTCCTCATTCCTTGCAGCAGGTGCAATCACACCTCTCTCCCCTGCTCCCACACCTTCAGTGGCTCCCCTTAGCCTCTAGGAGAAAGCCCCAAATCCCCAGCACTGTATCTAAGACCCTTTAAGAGTGGGCTCCCGCCTATTTCCCAGCCTCTTCTTATGTCATGTCAACGTTCCTCAAACATGCCAGGCTTTTTAATGCCCCCTATAGCCCTAGAAATGGCTGTTTTTTCTGCTTCCCCTTCCTCCCATTCCTACCCCTTCCTTGGTCCCAGCATAGATCAAACTGTTACTGCTCTCCACTGATGGGGTATGTCTCTCCCCATTCAGAGGCCAGAGCTCTGTGGACAGAGGCCAGGGGGGTCACTTTCTGTTTTACCAACATGGGCACCCAGGAAATGTCAGATTGTCAGGTGGGAGGTTAAGAAGGAAAAATGTACTGTGTTATCTAAAAGCAAACAGCCCCTGAGGAAACGTGCCCCTTTCTTCTCCAATAAGGATCATTCATTTGTATTTCAGTTTGAATATGAAGCTTCAGGTTGGAATCAGGCAACTTGAGATGTCAGCTCAGAGAGGGTCAGTCTGGCAAAGCCCCTTCTCCCAGACAGGAAGCAGAGGCAGAAAATCTCCCACCAAGTCACCTCCACTCTGGAACTGAGCTCGGGGTTATCATGGGGTGAGGGACACAAATTACCAACGGCGTACACTCACGGGAAGGTCACAGTCCTTGGGAGGGTGGGGATGGCAGGAGCATGTCAGCGAAGAGCAAGAGGTCCACGGCCCCACCCCAATGCCAGAAGCAAGGCTGATGAATTAAAAAAAAAAAAAAAAAACCCTGGTGTCATCAAGTCCATCCCAACTCATGGTGACCCTACAGGACAGAGTAGAACTGCCTCACAGGGTTAAAGAAAGAGGCCCAAATCCTTGAGCACATCCCATCAAACACCCAAACTCCTGCCTACCCTTCCACTCCAGGCCCAACAAGTTGCCTACTGTTCTGCTTCTGATGCCAGGTGGGCCTTTCTCTTGCCATTCTCTGTCTGCAAAGGCCTTCCCTTCTTCTCTGTCAACAGTTTTATGGTGTCTTGGTACCCACCTCACACGCCACCTCCTTCAGAAGTTGTCTGCCTACTCCCTCCCCAGGAGGAAGCAAACTCTGGGTGTCAGGGCCCACCCAGCCCTTTATCCCTCCTACAAGGGCCCCAGATCTTCCCCTGGCCTCCAAGAGTCCTTGGAGAAGATGAATGGGACACCTCCTTCCTGAATGATCTCTGCACAGTTAAGGCTCAGGAGGCTTTGACTGAGTAGAACTGCATCAGCAGCCCAGCACAGGGGATGAACAAGGACTAGAGTGGGTTCTGAGCAATCTGGAAGGTTTCCTAGGTTTTAAGGATGATGACATTTGGCCAGGTGGGCAGGAGAGTTTATGAGCATGTGTAAAGGTAGGCATACCCATAGCACTTGAGGGCCAGTGAAGGCTAGAACCTCCTACGGAGGTGATGCTGGGAATGATGGAAAGGCCAAGGAGGGCTAGGCTGAAGTAGGCTGGGCTGGATCCAGAAGCTAGGAGATTTCACAGGCCACCCAGCTTTCCTTGTGGAGCTGGATGCAGAGAGTGTCAGGAGGAGGCTGGCAGGATATACCCTCAGGCTGCCAGGGCTCAAGGGGCAGCTGGATGGTTTACACACACAAAGGGAATGCTTAATCTCGGGACTCCAGGCCCCCTCCCTACACTGGCTCAGCATTTACCACCACAAAGAAGGTGGGAGTTACACACATCTCCTGGATAATCCCTGCCCCTTGGGTCTCTGGATTATCTATGCTACCTCCCCCTCCTGCAGGGAACTGGACAGCAGGAGCCTACGCAGGAGTCCAGCTCCCCGTGCCGCTTAGGCCCCTCTGTGCCTCAGTCCCACCTTTTGGGAAGCAACAGAATGGAACGAGGTGCTTTCAGAGGGCCCCTTTTCCTCTAAGGTGTTTGGGAGTCAGAGCATCTGCCTGAGTCTCTCCCAAGAAAATGAATTTAGCAAGCGCATATACTCAGTTATCCGAAGGACAAGACCTGAAGTCACGTGTGTCCACCACGCAGACAGGCAGGCGGAGACCTGCAGAGCTGAGAAGCTAAAAGGCTGGAAACCCGGGGCCAGCAAGCAGGAAGGCAGACAGACAGCGGACAAGGGAAAAGGACAGCATAAATAGAGAGCCAGGAAAACACAGGAAGATAGGCAATCAGGCAGACACGGGGCCAGACAGAGAGACACAGGCAAATGGACAGACAGGTGGGAAGACTGGCTAGAAAGGCATAAAGACAGAAAAACAGAAGGGGACAGGAAGAAAGGCAGGCGAGCAGGCAGATGGGCAAAGGGACAAGCAGAGAGAAGGAAAGGCAAAGGGTAGCAAAGACTATGAGACCCACTAGAGACAGAACAAACGGTTAGAGAGGTCAGTGGGCTGATAAGCAAAGGGAAAATAAAAAAGCAGGGTTACTGGGAAAAGGAAAACATGGACACCTGTGGTCAGCCATACACAGGGCAGGTACATGGACAGAACAGTAGTGTCCAAAGGTAGAGAGCTCAGACAGACAGAGAGACAGGCAGAAGGACAGCCCTACCTCGTTCAGTAGGGACAGGGGCTTGTTGTCAGGATAGTGCCAGCCAGCGTCACAAGGCTGTGTCTCATTGAAGCAGTGGCTCAGGATGTCCTCAAGGCTGGTGCTGTCGGGGGGCGGCCAGAACATGAGGCAGGACTCGGGGTTGCCATCAGCATCCAGAGGCACGCTGAGGCTCAGCTGTTCAGTGGCACTTAGGTTGAGAGTGTGGTTCTTGACCCAGTCCACTGACCAATGGTGGGCCTCGTCTAGGACCACCAAAACCTGGGCAAACATGAAGAAGGCAGCTATCAAGTTGGGGACACTCAGCAGTATCAGCGGCTATATCTGGAAGCGACCAAAGCTGCCTATCTCAGCTAGGACCTGGGCAAATTGAGCCATGTCTACCGGCCACCACCTCCTCAACCTGGAGCCAGCAGGTAGCTCTGTAGCTTAGCTCTGGGGCACTTGTTCCTCCGGGCAGTGAAGACGGCTGCATTAATATTTAATCCAGCCCAGCCCCACCTGTCACCCCTCAGCTCTGGTAGAATACGATGTAAAAATAACCTGCTCTGGATTGTAGAACTGAAAGAGTATTTATTGACTGTGTGATAGTTATGAGAGGGCCGAGAGGACCTTCTGAAGTCCAGCACACAAAAGTGAGCTTTTTTATAGAACGTACAGCAACCCACCCTTCAACTGCAACTTCCTCCATAATTCAGCCAGACTCTTCCCAAAATCCAAATTCTGAAAGTAGATGCAACACTCAGAGGCACACAGAAGTCCCTTCTGAGGACTAGCCCACACCAGGCAGTGGGGAATAAATCAAGAGAGCAGCAAGGACCTAGCCTGCACACCAACTCTGCCAGCAGCCCAATCTGGCCTTTTTTTCTTTTTAATTTTACTGTGCTTTAGGTGAAAGCTTACAGTGCAAATTTAGTTTCTCATTCAAAAATGTATATACAAATTGTTTTGTGACATCGATTGCAATCCATGTGTCAGCAATCTCCCTGTTTCCACCCCGGGTTCCCTGTGTCCATTCGTCCAGTTTTCCTGTCCCTTCCTGCCTTCTCATCTTGGCTTTGGGCAGGTGTTGCCTATTTGGTCTCATATACTCGATTGATCTAAGGAGCACGTTCGTCACGTGTGTTACTGTTTGTTTTATAGGCTTGTCTAATCTTTGGCTGAAAGGTGGACTTCGGGAGTAGCTTCAGTTCTGAGTTCGCAGGGTGTCCGGGGGCCATAGTCTCAGCGGTTACTCCAGTTTCCCTCTGTCAGACAAGGAAGTCTGGTCTTTTTTTGTGAATCTGAATTTTGTTCTACATTCTTCTCCTACTCTGTCCAGGACCCTCTTGTGATCCGTCAGAACCGTCAGTGGTGGCAGCCGAGTATCATCTACTTTTTCTGGGCTCAGGCTGGTGGAAACTGTGGTTCATGTAGTCCATTAATCCTTTGGACTAGTATTTTTCTTGTGTCTTTGTTTTTTTTTTATCTTCCTTTGTTCCAAACATGATGCGACCAATAGGTGTATCTTAGATGGCCACTTGCAAGCTTTTAAGACCCCAGATACTACTCTCCAAAGCAGTACGTAGACTATTTTTATAAACTATGTCAATGGACCTAGATGTCCCCAAAGACTATGGTCCCCAGCCCTTAGCCCCAGTAACTTGGTCCCTCAACCAATCTGACCTCTTGACCTTGATCTTACCTTGCCCTCATGAGCCCCTGGTGTGTGGTGGTACGCAACAATCCCAGGAGGCCGCAAGCAGGCCAAGAAGAACCATCGAAAGCATAACTGCTCTTCCTTTTCAGCACCAAATACAATCTAAGAATGCAGAGCAATTATAGTTGAGACAAGAGTTGCATTTTGAATAGAAAATAATAAATGTTGGAGAGGTTGTGGGGAGACTGGAACTGTTACGGACTGCTGGTGGGAATGTAAAATGGTACAACCACTATGGAAAATGATATGACGCTTCCTTAAAAAGCTATAAATAGGAATACCATATGACCCAGCAATCCCACTCCTAGGAATACATCCTAGAGAAATAAGAGCCATCATATGAATAGACATATGCATACCCGTGTTCATTGCAGCATTATTCATGATAGCAAAAAAGATGGAAACAACCTAAGTGCTCATCAACAGCTGAATGGATAAGCAAGCTATGGTACATACACACAATGGAATACTGCACACTGATAAAGAACAATGATGAAGCTGCGAAACATCTCACAATATGGATGAACCTGGAGGGCAATATGCTGAATGAAATAAGTCAATCACAAAAGGAAAAATATTGTATGAGACCTCTATTGTAAAAACTCAAAAACAAAGGTTTACATACAGAAAAAAAAAAAAAATCTTTGATGGTTACAAGAGAGAGGAAGGATAGGGAGGGAAAATCACTAATTAGATGGTAGACAAGATTTTAACTTTGGTGAAGGGATAGACAACACACGATATAGGGGAAGTCAGTACAACTTGACCAAGGCAAAGTCAAAGAGGCTTCCTAGATACATCCGAACACCTTAAGGGAGCAATTAGGGTCACACAGCAATGTATGTATAAATTTTTGTTTAGGAGACTAACTTGAAATGTAAACTTTCACTTAAACTAAGACAATAAACAAACAAAAAAAAAGTACAGCCAGAATGCCCCTTAGAAGCAAGGATGGCGAGGCTTCCTCTCACATACCTGGGACATGTTATCAGGAAGGACTAGTACCTGGAGAAGGACATCATGCTTGGTGAAGCAGGGGGTCAGTGAAAAAGAGGAAGACGCTCAACGAGACAGACTGACACAGTGGCTGCAACAATGGGCTCAAACATACCAACAGTCGCATGACCGTGCAGTGTTTCATTCTGTTGTACACAGGGTCGCTATGAGTCGGAACCGACTTGACAGCACCCAACAACAGCGATCATCTTCACGGGAGAAGATCACCAGTGCTTTTCTCCAGCAGAGCTACTGGTGGGTTTGAACTGCCAACATTTTGGCTAGCAGCCGAGTGCTTAACCATCGTGCCACCAGGGCTCTTGCCATTTTATACCGACAACACCCAAATCCTAATTTTTTGGTGTTATGGATTGAACTATGTTCCCCAAAATTATGTGTAAGTCCTAACCCCTGTATTTGTAACTATGACCTTGTTTGGGAATATAGGTTTTCTTTTGTTATGTGGTGAGGTCATACCAAAATAGGGTGGGTCCTAAACCTAATCCCTTCTTACTGGGATCTTATAAAAAGAGCAGGACAGGCAGACACACACAGGGGCAGACAGACACCATGTGAAGACAGAGGCAGATGAACCCACAGTCCAGGAACGCCAAGGACTACCGACAGCTACTAGGAACTGCAAGAGAGAAAGAACCTTCCCAAAGAGCTGACGTCCTGACTTCTAGCCTCCAGAGCTGTGAGAAAGTTTCTGTTCTTTGAAGCCACCTGCTTTATGGTATTTTTTTTTTATATATATATTTTATTGTACTTCAGGTGAAGGCTTATGAACAAATAGTTTCTCATGCAACAGTAGTACACGTTGTTTTATGACACTGGTTAACAACCCCTGCTTTGTGGTATTTTTGTTACAGCATCCCTAGGTAACTAAGACATTTGGTTTACTTTCTCTTAACTCTGCTCCCAACCAGTTTGCCGAAGGTTCCCCATGCTTAAGGCTCTCTCCTGTTTGAGGACACCCCCACATCACTGCAGCCCCAGGGCCCCTCTCTACCCTGTAATCTCTCAGACTGGGGAGGCTGAGCCCAATCCAGCACCCTGCTGGCCCCACCGTCCTCTGGACCTGCAAAGTAGGCTCAGGGTTGCCGCTAGCCCTTCTGAAAAGCAACAGCTGTCACCCCGCCTCTTCTCCTTGTACCTGTCCTCATTCAAGGGCAGAAGGCCAAACAGGGGTGTAACA
Organism: Trichechus manatus latirostris; assembly: GCF_000243295.1. NCBI lineage: Eukaryota > Metazoa > Chordata > Mammalia > Sirenia > Trichechidae > Trichechus > Trichechus manatus. The sequence goes on from NW_004443985.1 coordinate 1,860,363, forward strand.
AGAACTTTCTCACCATCAGAGTTGTTTTACTTCAGCATCAAGACTATCGCTGGGAATCGCCTGTCTAGGGCATAGGTGGGTGTGCGTGGTGAGGGGAGGGAGCAGCTTTTCGACGGGTTGTTGTTAGCTGTCACCCAGACGGCTCCAACTCGTGACAGAAGGAAGTGTTGCCCGGTCTTGCGCCATCTTTGTGGTTGTTGGCATGTCTGAGTGGAGTTGGACAATGCGATGTTCTGCCTCATAACGTTTTCACTGGCTCATTTTTGCAAGTAGATCACCAGGTCTTTTTTCCTAGTCAGTCTTTATCTGAAGCTGCGCTGACATCTGTCCATCACAGGTGACCTGCTGGTGTTTGAAGTACTGGTGGCAACAACCAGCATCATAACAACGTGCAAGCCACCACAGTATGGCAAAACTGACACCCCTTGTAGGGACAGACTATACATGGTATCTCAAACCTCTTCCGAACTTGAGAATTAATGATTCTAGGAAGGAGCCCTGGTGGCACAGTGGTTAAGAGCTACAGCTGCTAACCAAAAGGTCAGCAGCTCAAACCCACCAGCTGCTCCTTGCGAACCCCATGGGGCAGTTCTACTCTGTCCTAAATGGTCGCTGAGTTAGAATTGACTCAATGGCACACAGCAACAACAGGAAGTAAAAATTCGGGGTAGGTGACCTGGCCCAAAGGAGGAATCCCTCAACTGCTGCCCTGAGCATTGCTACTGCGCAAGAGGCGGAGCTAAGGGACCAGGCCTAGTGCCAACATCAGACCCTGGTCAAGAAGGAAGGCCAAGGAGAGGCTCAGTTTACTCCCTCCCCACCCCCCTTCCTCCTCACATACACCACAGTCACTTTTGAGTAACCAGCACCTCCTCCCTGCCCTCACAGTCAGAGTCCACTTTTATAACTCCCTTATCTTGAAAGCAAACTCAACCAGCTGCAGGCCACATGGTGCGGTCAACTCCGAGGTGCCACAGTCCTGAGGCTCTAGAATACCAGACCCACAAGAGGTCCTGGCATGTCTCAAAGGACACTTTCTGTGGGGAGGGGATTAGGATCAGGGAGAGCACCCATCCAGGAGGTGGGTGACAGGATATAGAGGGGTCTAGGAAAGAGCGTGGCTGCTAACCAACAGGTCGGCAGTTCGAATCCACCAGCCCCTCCTTGGAAACCCTATGGGGCAGTTCCACTCTGTCCTGTAGGGTTGCTCTGAGTTGGAATCGCTGGATGGCAACGGGTTTGGTTTGGTTGGTTTAGAATCTCACATGAAACCCCACCATTTCAGTGCTGAAGCCAGACAGGGACAAGTTCATGTTCCAAAAAGGATCCCCAAGGGCTTGAATCTGGCATCTTCTCCTGGCCCACCAGTATGAGCAGGACCAAACAGAAAATATTCAAACATAATGCAAGTAGTTCCCTATCCCAACCTACCAGATTTCCTTGGGATTCCCTTATCCCTGCCTTTTGGGGTTTTGGTTTCCCTATCCGTCACACGGCTGTAAGCTGTTCTAGGGAATCTGTAGATGGGTACATGTATCTTACAGGCTACTGCAGTTGGGCTTCTTCCCACTCGCCTGAGAAACTAAAGTCGTGACACTGACCTACTCCCCACAGCCCCCACCAGCAGCCACTAAAGGAAAGCGACCGTACACCACTGGGGACAATTTGCTCTTTATTGATTAAAAAGGCAGGAAACATGCAGTAAAATACAAAGTCCGAAAAAGAAAAAAAAAAGTGACTATTTTACATCTTTCACAATCTAGCATACATCATGAGGAGGAGCTCTGTTTATTGATACACCATTATTTTATCCTCCAGATGATTAAATAGTATCAGCCGGCTCTAGGGTTTGGTTCAGAACTTAAGCAAAAAATCCAAACAAATCCATTAGTCATTTAGAAAGAGCACATATTTCACAAATAGCATTGGCACATGTTACCTGTACTACAGTTAGTCCCCACCCCAGGGCCAGAGGTGCACGCTGGACCAGACGCCCCACGACACCCCCTGCTATTCCACCTGGGCAGTTCCAGCTCACTTATTTTCTCAGCACCACTGCACAAGCCAGCAAAGGGACAGTCTACCACACATCACGCAGGGGAAGTAACACTGTCCTGGGCTTGGTGCTGCTCCCAACTCCCAGCGGCGCAAACAGTGAACTGAAGCGGGAAAGCGAGGCCCGGCCTACTTCTCCTGTGCTGCCTATCGCCATCAGTTCAGGTAAAGGCCGAGGCTGCTGGAGGCAGACCACCTCCAAACACAGAGCTAAACTAGGATGATGTCACCAACCCCTGGATTCAGAGCTAAGTCGATCGCAATAGGTTTGTTTGAAACCAAAGAAGCATACTCTAAGGTTAAGCCAAAAAGGACACCATCTCTGTTCCACACCTCACTCCCACCTCACCTCCCTGTCCCCTCACCAATGCCCCCCCCCACCCCAAGATAATGAAAATAAAAGCTAAATATCTTTCCGGCCAACTCATCCATCTTCTCTTCTCTCTCTGGGGTCAGCAAGTTCCTTCCTTCTATCAGTCATGCCAGGACAGTGGACTTTTGTGCCTGGCTTTCTAACCTACTTTCCTCCCCACCCCTAATCCCAAATCCACTCCCTCTCTTCCTCCCCAACATCCATCCCCTTCTCAAAACGCCTCCCTCATCCCAAATCCACTGTCTTTCTTCTTCCCCAACAGCCATCCCCTTCTCAAAACGCCTCTCTCACCCCAAGTCCACCCATCTCTTCCTCCCGAACATCCATCCCCTTCTCAAACGCCTCCCTCATCCCAAATCCACTCCCTTTCTTCCTCCCCAACACCCATGCCCTTCTCATAACGCCTCCTTCATCCTAAATCCACCCCTCTTCCTCCCCAACGCCCATGCCCTTCTCGTAATGTCTCCTTCATCCTAAATCCACCCTCTTCCTCCCCAACACCCATCCTTCTCCAAGTGCCTGTGCACCTGGAGCAGATGAAGAAAGCCCAGGACTGAAACCACAGGCATTCAAGTCAACTGTGGGGTGAGCTTCCAGAGACGCTCCAAGATAAAACTAGCTACAGCAATCTTGTTCATCACGTCAACAATGCCGGAACAGGCTCAAGTGACCCTGTAACAGGCAACACCCCCCTGCCGTGGGGCCAAAACCCACCTCCGTGTGTCTTCTCAAGGCCAGACTGAGTATCCATCCTGTTCGTATATAAAAATTGGTAGGGCTATTAGCAGATAGACAAGGGCTGGCTATAACACAGTAGGAAAAAAAAAAAGAAAAAATCAACCCCACTGATTATTCACATCTTGCATTATGAGCGCTCTCACTTAAACCTGAAGAATAACTTATATTATTTCTGTGGAAAATCAAGCAAACACTGTCTACTCGTAAACCCTACAGGTCTCGGCACACATGGTTTCACTTTCCATCTCGAGTTGGCCCCGCGCACGAGGTGTGGACCCCCCCAAAGGGTCAGCGCAGGAGACGGCGGCAGGCAGGCGCCTCCTGTATTGCTGTGGGGCCTCAGCTCCGTACACCCACTTCCCCTGGATGTGGGGGCCAGGCGGACCAATTTTCATGGGAGGATCGAGGAGCAGCTTTTCGTCAAATTTAATTTTGAGACAGCTGAAAATAAATACTTCCCCAACGATGAGTTATGATTTTCCTGTTCAAAAACCACCTCACTTTTGCAAGCCACTGCTTGACGAATTCTCTAAAAACAGCCCAAAGTTCCCCTCGGAGGGGTCCGACAGCTGCAGTGTGATGGGTCAGGTGTTCCGCACCAGCCGACGTGAAGGCCAGCAACCCTTTCTGGGGCAGCACTGAAGGACAGGGTGCCTGAGAACAGCTTCAGCCAAACGCTGAGTATCCAGAACAGAACGAGAACGACTCAGTCTGCCTCCACCTGAGGCTGTGCTTTGTCCTAACAAAGGTTGCTAGAATTCACATCAGGTACAAAGAAAATCACACTGAATTAAATTCTCTGGGTTCCAGCTGATCAACCAACTTTTAATTGCTACTTCCGTGGTAAGGAGATACTCCAAGATGCCCACACCTCGGCTGGTGTAGGAAAACAGGCAGGACAAGGAACGTGAACAGCGGCTCCCTCCACCCAGGGCTGTGTTGGAGTAAGGCAAGAACGAGCTCACACATCTCCCTTCTGGGTCTGGAGGCTCACAGCACATCTCAGATGGAGGAAGAGAGGGGACACGTGCGGTCGGTTTACTAACACAACTCTTTAGGGGGACGCTGGCCACTGGTGATCCAGCTTTCCTTTCCCTGTGGAAAAGGGGGATGGCAGGAAGAACGTAACGAGGCCTCTAAAGCCCCTAGCCAGGGAGGTCTGTTGCGGGGTCTTTGGCAGTAGTAGGTTTGGACCAACAGGAGCAACAGAGATACACGTGTGGAATCTCCTTGGGCCGCCTCTTCTGGGCTGTGGTTTAGCTGATGCTGAGCTGGGCAAATCCTATTAATTTACCATCATCAGGAATATCCGAGCCTTCCACACCAGATGCCTGAGAACCAAACAAAATGAGAAGCTGTGGCTATTTACGAACGAAATCCAGGTGGCAGTCAGAACTCACATGGGGACTGTGGGAAGGAAGGTGGGGGGATGGTTCCTGGGATGCAGCAGGAAGCTGATGAAGGCGTCTCTTCCAGAAAAGATGAGGGGTTGGGGACACAGCTGGAGTCAAACTGGCTAACAACCACTCCTGAGCACAGTCAAGTGCCTGGGAGAGGAGGCTGGGGTAGGGGAGGGAGGGAGAATCAGCCCAGGGCTTCAGCGAGGCTAAGGACAACCCATCATACTGTAACGTTCTCATCAGAGGGAACAGGGAAGCTGGTCTCCCGGGGCTGCTGGTGCCTAAACGGTAAGGGGGTTTAACAAGGAGGAAGGGATGAATACCAGTTTGAAAGTGACAGATCGATTTGACTGAGGGTCTTCCACAATTTTCTGCAAATTAGCCGCCACTGTAATCATACAAACAGAGAACGTAATGAGGGACTAAGCACATCCACCTTCCATCATACTTAAAAGGCTTAGATGGTAGTTCAGAATCTTCCATGCACAATCAAAACAGAAGTACAAAGATCAAATAGTAACTCCCTCAAGAAAAATTAATTTTAAACTCGTCTCCAAGCAGTACAAATAAAAATGGAATCACCATCTAATTACTGTCTGTAAAATGCTCTATCAATCTAGGAAAGACGCTCGGTGAAAAAGGTCTGATCTGCCTCCTCATGGACTAGAGAGCCTTGGACCGGGAGTCAGCCAACCACCGCGTGGGGCCTGTTTCTGTTCTGCCTGCAAGCTAAAACTGGTTTAAAAATGCCAGAGACCACAAACAGCCCACAAAGTCCGAACCATTTCCTCTCTGGCCCTTTACAGAAGAAGTTTACGGTCTGCTCTAGATGGTGGTGGCTCCTTCAGCAACACGGACCTGTGGCCTGACTCTGCCTTCCTTCCTGCTTTTTCTACAGCTAAACTGCTCACGATTTCTGCTCCCCGCTGGCTGCACAGGGTACAGTTCACCCTCCAGAAAGGCCTAGATGTGGCTGAGCTGCCTTTAACTTGTGACCTTTGTCATCATTTCAGTAGAGCCTCACAGAGGCCCGGGTCTACTTTCAGACTGCCACTGAACATCACAAAGCAAACTCAGAAGTGAGATATTTTTTTAGGGGGTGGGGAGGCTAAGGAAATGTCCCCAATAGCCTGTAATTTCAGCAAAGCCAGGAGCTGCCCCAAGAGCCGTTAGGCCTACTCAGTGGAATCAAAGTCTGGTTCCGTCGGCACTAAGTGCTTGCGTAGCGGTGAAGAACTCGGCTGCTCACCAACAGGTGGGCAGTTCAAATCCACCAGCCACTCCTTGGAAACCCTATGGGGCAGTTCTACTCTGTCCTGTAGGGTCACCTGACAGCACCTAACAACAAGTGCTTGCACAAACAGAGACGCAGGGGACAAGGGCAGGGCACAGGGCAGGGCACAGTGCAGTTACCTATTACTAAATCCCTTCCGTCGACCAGGCCAGCAGAAATGAGCTCCTGAGAGACGCCCTCCGCTGTGTCTGCAGGGACAGAGAAGAAGGTCCGTTTCTTGTGCACGCACATCACTGGTAACTCGAGGAGCCAGGGCAGGGGTCGGGACTGCCAGACCCAAACCAGCCGCTAACTGATCCACGGCATCAGGAAGGCGGGCAGGGCCTCTCCCACACGAGCTCTTCCCCCCACTCAGCATCATGTCCAGTGAAGCACCCGCACAGCTGTCATCTAGGGGCAGAATCTATGGCAACCAGGCAGCAAACATGAGCTCGCCATAAAGATAACTTGCCAAGTAACAGTGTAATTCTGACGGGTTCAGGGCCGGTCAGACAAGCACCTGACGATGATATCGCAGCAGAAATGCCGGTCCAAGAGCAGCCCCGGACCCCGGTCTCTCTCAGACCTTGGGCCTGTGACTCAGGATTCATGCAGAACATCCCCAGGGAACACACTGCCATCTCTTCTCTCTGGGGATCACGCTCCAAGTTTTCTGCTCAAATCCCTTCTTTCTCATCTTGGTGGGCTTCTCTGCATATCTAGTCATCCCAGGTGGTGCAGGCTGAGCAATGGACATACCCAGAAACTGAAGATAGGACAGAGCACCCCCATTAACCTCGCCCCCAAGCTCCATGGTGCTAGTTCCAGAGGGCTGAGCGCTGAGCTCCTCCAAGGGCACAGGGGATGATTCTGGCAGAGGGCTGTCACATGCGTGCGCAGATGACCAGCGATTTAAAGTAATCCCTTGCAATGTGACCTTGCCTGGCTTACTCCTCTGCCCACCTGCTCTCTTTAATGGCTAGCTGCTGATGGCACTGAGGGCAGGGAGAGTGTATAGGGACGGTGCCTGCTGGTTGCGGGACACTCCCCACATCAGACCCCTGAGTAACAAGGCAAGAGGGAAACAAGCCTCATTCCAGGAAGAGCTCATGCCACAAACAGTGCCTGATAGGATCGACTTCAGTCTGATTACTTACTATCACGGAGGACAACTGTCATGGACTGAATCACATCCCATCAAAATGTAATGTATCGATTTGGCTGAGTCATGATTCCCAGTATTATGTGACTGTGTACCATTAAGCAAGCTGATGTGATTTCCTTATGTGTTGTAAATTCTATCACTATTATGTAATAAGATGGATTAGCGGCAGTTATACTGAAGAGGTCTACAAGATTAGATAGTGTCTTAAGCCAGTCTCTTCTGAGATATAAAGAAGAGAAGCGAGCAGAGACGCATGGGAACCTCCTACCACCAAGCGAGCAGCACCGGGAGCAGAGCGCGTCCTTTGGACCTGCGCTTCCTGCGCAGAGAAGCTCCCAGACCAGGGGAAGATTGATGACACGGACCTTCCTCCAGAGCTGATGGAAAAAGCCTTCCCCTGGAGCTGACGCCCTGAATTTGGACTTGTAGCCTATTGGACTGTGAGAGAATAAACCTCTCTTTGTGAAAACCATCCACTCGTGGTATTTCTGTTATAGCAGCACTAGATGACTAAGACAACCAAGTACGATGATAAAACAAAGAGCTTTGGCCTCCCACAGATCTGGGTATGAATTCCAGTTATACCTCTTCCCAGCTCTGTGACCTTGAGAAAGTGACTTTGCTTGTCTCTAAGCCTTGATCTCATTATCTATAAAATGGGATAATAATCTTTCCTTAGGGGGCTATTGTGAGAATGTCATGAGACAGTGCTTGTAATACCTGGCCCACAGCAAGCGATAAATGAGAGCTGCATTCACTACTCTCTGCTATTAGGCTACATGTTCTAAATGAGTTCAGCAGTAAATTAACTACATTTTTATTTTATTCATTTGCCCACCGAAACTTTTCGAGCAGGAAAATTTTTATTGTCTTTTAACAGGAAACCATATCTAAAGGACAACTCTTCACAACCCTTTTCATTACATAACCAGAGGAAAAAGAAGTTATTCTCTTTTCAGTGTTTTTGATGCCTTACCTCTCCCAGGAGTAAACTCGAATCGGATATCATTTAGTTCTTTTTTTGAATTCCTATGAAAGAAAACAGAAGGTATGAAATAAAAATCTCTGAATTTATAGACTCTGCCAACATATACTAGTTACATCTGCCTCAAGAAAGCCTGCTCTGTTCCCATAAATCCTGTCAATGGTCCCGAGGAACTCACACTGCAGTGCTTCAAAGCAAACAACTGAAAACGATCATCCTGCGGCCCTTTTAACCCTGGTCCCCCACTCCCACTGATAAATACACAAACCTCACGTCCTTGAGGAGATTCTCACACGCCCACTCCCATCCCTATTAAGATGATCATATAAAAGGAAAACCTGTATGAGCACAGGGAGGCAGGACTTGAAGGACAGGGAGGACTTAGGTGGGCAGAGAGCATGGGGAAAAGAAGTGGGTCCATCCTGGCAGCAGAGTTAACACATGACTCCAGAAATTTAAACCTGTGGCTGTGAGTTACAGTTTGCAGTGTTTACGGACCACCCCGTGTACGCAATTAATCAGGCTCCCTGGAGGATTTGGCTGAAGGCAGTGAATTCAGAATGCTGTCTCTAAAGGCAGACATACCTGACCACTTAGGACCCCAAAACATTTTATCTAAACAGCACAGAGGGCTCAGGTCTATCTGATACTATACCTGAGGATGTCACTGAAATTGTGCTTAAAATATGACTACTCCTTTCAAACATTCCTGCCACAGAGTGGCTGTTCCGTCACACTGCCTTCTCTCTGCACTTGTGTGCACAGACTCACACTCTGCTTGTTAAGCACATACAAAGAGACTTCCTACCTAGACTCCATTATCAAGGGAGGCATTTAATTGTCTCTTTTCTTGGAATCCTTCCACAGTATTGGTATGCTTCTAAAATATCTAAGAGTGCTATGCAGAGTCTGTTCTTAATACATAGTTACTCAATTAAAAACAGTATCTATTTTTTCTGAAAGCTGAATACAATTAAGACTGAAATGTTCAGCACAAGTTTACTGATGTAACTGGCATGTCGATCACAAACAGATCACAAACACCTTCAAAGCCGTCACACAGTGACCTGGGCTAAATGTGCTTCTTAGCACCTCTTCTGGCCATTCAACCTCGCAGTCTTCATCTGTGAGAATAAAAACCCAGCCTCCTATCCCACAAACACAGTCTGGAACACAGGCCAGAAAACAACCATTCTCTCAGAAAGTTCACTACATCACCGCCTTCCTGAAGCACACGGCAACTGAATGTGTGTACGGTCCATTAACAGAGTTTCTTTAAAGAGACAAGTGGTGTTCTGTACGCACATTTAAAACAGGATGAGATCACCAAGGCATCCTAGGTGAGATCAGGTACACTGACGAGGCTTCTATAAAGGAAAGGTAACCAAATCTATTTTCCTTACATTTATGGCATAATTTCAATGCTCCTGGTGGTAAGACCAAAACAGTCTCAAAAGATCTCTTGCTGCCCCTATTGCTCCTTATAGCCCCACCAGGACGACTAGGAATCCATACGTGGAAGGAGGATGAATCTGATGGTAACTCAGTGTAACTCTTTTGACAAATGCTGGTGTCAGCTGAAGCCTGAGCTATCTCAGGCCACACTTCTAATACTACATGTATTTTTTAAATGCATTTATGAGTAGAAAGAGACCTAATCAGACAAGAACACTTGGAAACTTAATCCTAATTCAACTACTAGCAGAGGGAAAAGGTTAAAACTAACAGATTGCTACCTATGGCGCTTCCTGCTGAGCGATCTATCAGGACCTGTCTGTATGCCTCCATCAAGAACCAATAATTTCTTCAACAGCTTGCAAGCTGCCATCCAAAGCACAATAACTGCTCTCTATCCGCCTGGAGCAAGAGGAAGAAGGAGAGTCAGCAACAGGAGGAGGATATGGAATGTGTGGCTAACTGCCTCTGTAAACAACCACCTCCTTTGCCATGAAGGACAAGATGGTGCCCAGCTACCATCACGGAACATGTTGATCAAAGACCCTATACAAGAATGCAGATCAAAAGGGGAAACATGCAGAACAGAACTTCAAATTCTCATGGACCCCACACTTCCTGGAGCCATGGAGGCTGGATGAACCACTGAAGCTACTGTCCTGAGATAATCTTTAAACCTCAGAAGTCTTCTTAACACTAAACAGCAATTTAACTTAACTAGTAAAGAATGTCTGCCTCGAGCATCATGTTTTTTAAGGAACTATCTATATGGGATCAAACTGAGGACGGTAACTGGAAAGATCAGATAGGAACCTTAGGGGGCAGTGAGTTTAGGTTAATAGGGGAGGAACAATTCAGAGGAGGAGGGTGAAAACGGGCACACAACTTGAAGAGTGTAATCAATGTCACTGAACTGTACACGCAGAAATGGATGAATTGGTATATGTCTTGCTGCGTATATTCTCAACAACAACAACAAAGAACCACAATTCAGAACACTTGCTGTAAAACAGAGACAAAGACCAAACATACATTCAGAGGATTTTCCTTTCATCTCTTAACAATAAGGCTTCTATGTTATCTGCCACAATCAAAAAAACCCTTCACTCTTGGGTTAGTTGATCATAGAGTCCATGGTGCTTATATGGTAAAATTACAGGTCTAATCTTCAGATAAGGAGCCCTGGTGGCTCAGTGGTTAAGTGTTCAGCTGCTAACTGAAAGGTCAGCAGTTCAAACCCACCAGTGGCTCCATGGGAAAAAAGACTTGGAGAGCTGCCTTGTAAAGGCTGCAGCCTAGGAAACCCTCTGGGGCAGCTCTACTTTTTCTCACAGGGTTGCTGTCATGAAGTGAATTGTGTCCCTCAAAATATGTGTCAACTTCCCCGACAGAGGTGGAGGACGGAGCTGGAGAAAAATGTAGAACAAAATTCTAACTCACAAAAAAAGACCAGACTTACTAGTCTGACAGAGACTGGAGAAACCCCAAGAGTATGGTCCCCGGAAACCCCTTTAACTCAGTACTGAAGTCACTCCAGAGATTCACCCTTCAGCCAAAGATTAGACAGGCCCATAAAACAAAACGAGACTAAAGGGGCACATCGGCCCAGGGAAAAGGACAAGAAGGCAGGAGGGGACAGGAAAGTTGGTAACAAGGAACCCAAGGTCGGGAAGGGGATAATGTTCACATTGTGGGGTTGGCAACCAATGTCACAAAACAATATGTGTATTAACTGTTTAATGAGAAACCTATGTATCAACTTGGCTAGGCCATGATTCCCAGTAGTATGTGATTATCCTCCATTTTGTGATATTATGTAACTATCTTCCATTTTATGTGTTGAAATCCTAAAACCTCTGTGAGATGGGATGAGGGTGGGATGTATCTTGAGTCACAATGCCTAATTCAGGCCACATACTCGCTCAGGCCAAGCCCTTGCTTGAGTCACACCTTTTATTTCACAACAACAACAATCGTCAGGTAAGCCAGCTACTGCCGCCCCCCTAACACCCCTCGGCACAGACCGCACGCACAGCCACGGGCCACTATACTCGCTCAGGCCAAGCCCTTGCTTGAGTCACACCTTTTATTTCACAACTACAACAATTGTCAGATAAGCCAGCTACTGCTGCCCCCAACACCCCTCGGCACGGACCGCACGCACAGCCACGGGCCACTGGACTGCAGAGACACAAACTGGGCACCACCGGTGGAGAAACATCAACAGGATGTGAACACTGGCTGGTCACAGAACCTACCGACACCCAGGTGCTCACGCGACTCCTCTAACTTGGGAGGGAAATGATACACCTGGGAGCATGCAGCGCCTGATGCTAGGACAACACATAATCCCCTGCAGCTTCTCCCAGGCACAGACTATTCAAAAGGGAGCAACCTTCAACAAGAAAACAGCATATCTGCGGTACTCAGAAAGCCAAAAATGTCTACTTACCTTAATCTTAGCACTAGACTGATTGGGGTCTTGGTTTCTTGTGAACCTGCTCCTGAAGACAGAGCCTAGAGAACATTGAAAGGTAAGAAGTCACTGCCTGAAACGCTAAGCATGGAGGTGACTTAACGGGCAGCAGTGATTTCATCTCCAGGTGGGGTCATCCTGGCCCCCAGGACACTCTCTGCTGTGGGAGGGTACGCACCCCACGCAGCCTGAGTCAAACACAATGAAAAAGGTAATTGTCAAACTCAGATGCAAATCCATATACAGCCACATTTAAAGTTCGTATTTTTCAGACCTCTGCTCCCCTCTACGGAGGTGAAAGAAATGAAGCTGGGTTTTTTACTTTTAAAATATCTGCTAGTATGCCACAAGGTAGGGCCTAAGTCAGCTGTCGCCCCAGGAATCTGTTCAATTCTGGGGTTGCAGGTCTTTTTAGGGCTAGGCCAATCCTCTCTGAAACCCCTTGCTTACTGGAGGAAATACACTCCACGGAAGCTGTTTATCAAATAAAATCAACCTTTCCCTCCATTTTCATAAGAAGCTTTTCCCACGTAACGCACAGCAACTGCAAGCTTCGATGACGGAAAGGTTAAAATGCAGTCAGCTCCATGACTGAGTGGAAGTGCTCAGAGCAGGGGTCTCCAGAGACAGAGTATGAGATAATTCACTGGAGCACAAGAAGGAAACAACTGGAACTTTCTTTTCTACTTCTTTTCCTCTAAAACATTAGGAAAAATGACACTTCTAATATTTAATAAACGAACTGACTCTGGAACCCCAGCATAGGGTCACAGGTCAAATACAGCATTTGAGTCTCCTGAGGGAAGAGCAGGAGCTCCACAGCATCCAGGGGCTCACAGTGGGGCCTCACTGGCTCAGCTGCTCTCGGTGTGCGAGATCTGACAGCGTTCGTGGGTAACTGGACTTACAGATTACATTACTCAGTTTAATACAATTAGCCTTCCAAAAATTGACAGTATCTTAAAAGAGTAATACAGAAAAATCGTGGATTGAAGATAGTTTTATTAAGAAATACAAGCCTAAGTGAACAAGAAAATAAGCAGTATGGCTGACAATTCTGCTTGCCTTACTATGAACTCCGTCAGCTGAAGTTAAATATAACAATGATCTAATTAACAGCTGCTAAGAAACTAGGCAAAAAATTTAGGGCACTTGGAATATTTCAACTGTTAACTGATTTTGGTGCTTAGAATAATGTGTGATCCTTGTAAAACTCTCACATCTGCATACCTTTGTAGCTATGAAAACTGATTTCTAACTTGTTTCACAATCACCAAGACACCAACATTAGGTTGTATTCCACATTTAACATCAGCTTTTCTCATTTACCCAGAAGGCTGCCCGTTAAAGTGTACCCCCACTTTTCACCTGAGCTGGTTTCGCTGGCTCTGTGGGGGGAGGGAGAGAGACTTGAGTTGGCTGTGCAGGCGTCTGCCCAGCTGGCTGAGGTAGATGAGCAGAAATCTGTTCTGGAACTTGAAGCAAAGTACCCACGGGATCAGCTGTTGGAAAGAGCTATAACAAAAACGCACATCCAGTAAGTTTTTAGATTTTATGATGTTTAGAAAATTTACACGTTGTACAGTCATCACCACGGCCAGTTTTGGATCACTCCCGCCGTCTCAAAAGTCCCCTTGTGCTAATCTGCAGTTACTTCTGCTCCCACCTCCAGCCCTAGGCAACCACTGATCCACTTTCTGTCTCTGCAGATTTGCCTTTTCTGGGTATTTCATACAAACAGAATCAGACAATACATAGTCTCTTGGGTCTGACTTCTTTCACTTAGCACAGTATTGTGAGGTTCAGTCATGCTGTAGCATATATCTGTAGTTTTTGACCATATCTACTCCGTCTCCTTTGTCCAGCAAAAAAGCACCTCCAAAAAAACAGATATAAGTATGTAATACAAGATTATAGAAACATCATTTTTCTATGCCTAATGGCCTTTCATTATTCATAAAGACAATTAGTCACTGATTCCTTAATATATCTGAAACGCATTTCCAAAATGAACAGGAAGCTTTATGACGAACAGAGATATTATGTATATTATTTTGTATGTTTGAAATATCCCATAAATTTTAATTATCTGATTTGGGAAAAAAATACTGAGGTTGAGTACAAAAACAAGTTACATACATTCAAAATCATAAGTTGGTAATAAAAAACAAACAAACCCACAATCGCCAAAAATTGAAAGAGAAAAAAAATTAAAAGGACAGTAATAGAGGCCTAATAGTTGATGGAGTCCCTTGGTGGTGCGAACAGTTAATGCTCTCACTGCTAACTAAAAGGCTGGGGCTTCAAGGCCACCAAGAGGTGCCTCAGAAGAAAAGCCGAGCGATCCGCTTCTGAGAACTCAACCACTGAAGTCCGGTGGGACACAGCTCTACTTTCACACTCACGCGCTTGCCGTGAGTCAGAGTCAACTTGACAGCAACTGGTGTGGTTTTTCTGCTGTTGTTGTTAGTAGCTGATATTATAGAAACAAAATTCAGGAGATGGTGTAAAACTTTGTGTTCATTTAGCTTCATATGTTAGAAGTAGTCAAAAGTTCCTCACTGGTTCTCAATTTTGACAGAATAATAAAGCTTTGTTACAGGTTAAATTGTGTCCCCCAAAAAGGTATGCTGAATTAACCCCTGGTTAACCTGTTTGGAAATAGGGTCTTTAAAGATATCATCAGTTAAATTAACAGGAAACCATACTGGAGGGGGGTCAGGTCCTAATCCCATCTGAGTGGTGACCTTGTAACAGAGGACAAGAGTCTACAGAGAGACAGAGTGAAGACAGTCACGTGACAGAGGACTTGGGCTGCAGGTGTAAGCCATGGAATGCTCAGGGCTACCAGAAGCTGGGAGAGAAGGTCAGGAGCTTCCCCAGAGTCTTCTGAGAGAACGTGGCCCTGCTGACACCCTGAACTGGGACTATTAGCCTCCGGAACTGTGAGACAATAAATTTCTCTTCTTATAAGCTGCCCAATTTGTGGTATTTTGTTGGCAGCCCTGGGAAACTAATAAAAGCTTTGAGATTAGCTTTGAAAATGTTAATAGAACCATGAGCGCTATTTCAAAAGAAGATCAGGTGCACATCTATGTTTACCTATACTGAAGACAGAGAAGATACCTAAAACAAAGCAATGGGCATGAGAGTCTGAGTATGAGTACGCAGAGTTCACACAGAGATACATTTAGGCAAAAAAACGGGAAGACGAAAACAAAAATCTCTGGAAAATGTGTAAAATGTCTTCTCATTCAATCTCTGAAAAAATCTAGTATTAGTTAAGATGGGCTAAACTGGAGAGTAACAAATAATCTGAAAATCTTCGTAGATTAAAACAACGAGTTACCACCTGCACACACTTCATGTCTATCTCTGGCTAGCAGGGGCTAACCTCGGAATCACCCTCACTGAGGGAGGCAGGTCATGGAGGCGAGGACAAGGGAACATGGAAATTCACAGGGCTCCAGGGCTTCCTCCTGCAGGCAACACACCCTACATGGGCTCCCATTTCATTGGCCCAAAGTAACCGATGTGGCCACGCCTCACCGCAAGGGGCAGGGCAATGCCATCCCACCACACACCAACAGGAGGGGGAGCCCCGAGGATTAGTGGACAGCAGTTTTAATGTAAACTTTCAGGCACTGGCCTGTTACAACACTGAGGCGCAGTTCTTATTTTCAGTCTGAAACAATACAGTACTAGGTACACAAATTTCTTAGATAGCGAAAAAAGTTACTTTTACGCACAGGGGCAAAAACAATATTGGTTTAAAATCGAGATGTATGCCACTGAATGAAAGACCGAGCTCTTAAGTGAAGACGCTGTCAGATGGAGAACGTGTGACAGGGACCCGTGAAATGGGTGTGCTCCTCAGCTGGCGAGAACCAGGAGGCCAGCCTGTCAGGATCCTGTTTAGTAGGATTCCCTACAGCGGGGGGCAGTAACTACTGAGAACTAAATCTGCGCAGGAGAAGCAGCAGGGGTGGGGAGGGTTCTGGAAATTTCTAGACAGTGAATGCAAAATGACCACTTCCCACTTCAAGCCAAAGAAGCAATTGCTAAAGTCAGACAAGCGTTCTGGACCTGAAGGGCAGGTTTTCAAACGAGTGTGAAAGCACCAGTCCGCCACAAAGGGTCCACTCAAACTCAGAAACGGTATCGCTGAAAAAACTCCACTGGCGTAAATTCTCGTTCTCCTTTAGGCATACAAACATCATGTGCTTAAAATGAAAACAAAAGCATGTATCCATTAATGAGGATTCATTAATCACAATTACTCACCTCGGAATTTAATGGTTCTTTCACTCGAGGAGACTAAAAGAAATACAAAAAAGGAGGCTTGTTAACTCAGAACTCAGGTTACTTGTACTCAGTCCTAATCTGCAAGTAATGCTGAAATGCAACTCAACCACTGTTCATTATGACTGCCTACTAACTCGCCAGTAACGCTAGTGAAAATTTTCTGGAAAAAGAAACCTGTCACAGTACTACTGTATTCATTATCCAGGTAGCCTACAATGCAACAACAAGCAAACATAACGGGAATGTCCAAGTTCTTAGGCAGTAGGGAAGTCAAGTTCTTCAAAGTAAAATTCTTTCCACTAATCACAAATATATTATGTGCCTAAGACCCAGACCAAAAAGGAAATAATAAAAATTAGAGAAGAAATGAATGAAATAGAGAATACAAAAACAACAGAAAAAAAATCAACAAGACTATAAGTTGGTTCGCTGAAAAGATCAACAAAATCGACAAACCACTGGCCAAAGTAACAAAAGAAAAACAGAATAAAATGACCCAAATAAGAAATGAGAGGGGAGGCATCACAACAGACTCAACAGAAATAAAAAAGATCATAACAGAGTACTATGAAAACTTGTACTCCAAAAAATTTGAAAACCTTGAGGAAATGGACAAATTTCTAGAAACACACTACCAGCCTAAACTAACAGAAACTGAGATAGAAAATCTGAGCAGACTCGTAACAAGAGAAGAGACTCCCAACAAGTAATAAAAAAGAAAGACTCCCAACCAAAAAAAGCCCTGGCCCAGACAGCTTCCCTGGGGAATTCTACCAAACACTCAGAGACGAGCTCACACCAGTATTACTCAAACTATTTCAGAGCATAGAAAAGGAAGCAATACTTTCAAATTCATTCTATGAAGCCAGCATAAGCCTGATACCAAAACCAGGCAAAGACACTATAAAAAAAGAAAATTACAGACCAGTATCTTTCATGCATATAGATGCAGAAACTTTCAACAAAATTCCAGCCAACAGAATTCAGCATCGTATTAAAAAAAAAAACAAAAAAACACCATGACCAAGTGGGATTCATACCAGGTGTGCAAGGATGGTTTAACATCAGAAAATCAATCAACATAATCCACCACATAATAAGACAAAAGAATCACATGACCATCTCAATTGACTCAGAAAAGGCAGTCAATTAAGTCCAACACCATTCCTGATAAAAACTCACAATAAAATAGGAATAGAATGGAAATTCCTCAACATAATAAAGGGCATCTATACAAAACCAACAGCCAACATCATTCTTAATGGAGAGAGCCTGAAAGTATTCACCCTGAGAACAGGAACAAGACAAGGATGCCCTTTATCACCACTCCTATTTAACACTGTGCTAGAAGTTCTAGCTAGAGCAATAAGGCAAGAAAAAGAAATAACGGCATCCAAATTGGTAAGGAAGAAGTAAAACTGTCCCTATTCGCAGATATGATTCTATACATAGAGAACTCCAAAGATTCTGCAAGAAAACTCCTGGAACTGATAGAAAGATTCAACACAGTAGCAGGATACAAAATCAACATACAAAAATCAGCTGGATTCCTATACACCAAGGAGAACTTTGAAAAGAAAAAGAAAATCAGGAAAACAACACCATTTATAATAGCCCCTAAAAAGATAAAATACTTAGGAATAAATACAACCAGGGATGTAAAAGACCTATACAAAGAAAACTACAAAACCCTATTGCAAGAAACCAAAAGAGACCTACATAAATGGAAAAACATACCATGCTCATGGATAGGAAAACTCGACATTGTGAAAATGTCAATTCTACCCAAAGCCATCTACAGATGGAAAGGAAAGAGACCCTGGGTAAACAAAGCATTTACTGAAGAAAAAGTACAAAGTACGACACCTCACACTACTTGATCTCAGAACCTACTATCCAGTCACAGTAGTCAAAACAGCCTGGTATTTGTACAACAACAAACACACAGACCAATGGAACAGAATCCAGAACCCACTTGTAAATCCATCCAACTATGGTCAGCTGATCCTTGACAAAGGACCAAAGTCCATTATGTAGGGAAAAGACAGTCTCTTTAACAAACAGTGCTGGCAAAACCGGATGTCTACCTGTAAAAAAATGAAACAAGACCCGTATCGCACATCATACACGAAAACTAACTCAAAATGGATCAAAGACTTGAATATAAAACCTAAAACAAAGATCACAGAAGAAAAAACAGGGCCAACACTAGGGGCATTCATGCATGCATAAACACAATACAAACCATAACTAAATACACAAACACCAGAAGATAAACTAGATAACTGGGACCTCCTAAAAATTAACACATATGCTCATCAAAAGACTTCACCAAAAAGAGTAAAAACAAAACCTACAGACTCAGAAAAATTTTTTGCTATGACATATTCAACATGGGTTTAATCTCCAAAATCTATAGAATACTTCAACACCTCAACAATAAAAAGACAAACAGTCCAATTAAAAAATGGGCAAGGGATATGAACAGACACTTCACCAAAGAAGACATTCAGGCAGCTAAAAGACGCATGCTCGTAATCATTAGCCATTAGAGAAATGCAAATCAAAACCGCCATGAGATACTATCTCACCCTGAAATTACTGGCATTAATCACAAAAACAGAAAATAACAAATGTTGGAGAGGTTGTATGGAGACTGGAACTCTTACGCACTGCTGGTGGGAATGTCAAATGGTACAACTACTATGGAAAATGATACGGAACCTCCTTAAAAAGCTAGAACAGAAATACCATACGATCAGCAATCCTACTGCTAGGAACATACCCTAGAGAAATAGGAGCCATCACAAAAACTTTCTATTGCTATGCCTCCAAGTTCACTAATCTTTTCTTATGCAATATGTAATTGGCCATTAATCCCAACCAGTGTATTTTTCACCCCAAACATATCATCTCTAGAAGTTCCATTTAGGTCTTTTCCATATAATCTAGACACTGTCATATTCAAACAGACAGGCCCATGCAATTTTCTACATAGAATGAACCAGACTCCTGTTGATAATAAGATTTTCAAAGAAATTCTGTCACTAACATGTATTCTTTATATTCTAACTGGTTAAGCTGAACAAGTGTTAAAAAAGCAAAGATGTCACACTCTGAGGACTAAGATGCACCAGACCGAAGCCATGGAATTTTCAATCGCCTCATATGCATGCGAAAGCTGGACAATGAATAAGAAGATCAGAGAAGAATTGGTGCTTTTGAATTCTGGTGTTGGCAAGGACTACTGACTATACCATGGACTGCCAGAAGAATGAACAAGTCTGTCAGGACGCTCCTTAGAAGCAAGGGTGGCTAGACTTCGGTTCATGTACTTTGGACATGTTATCAGGAGGGTCTAGTCTCTGGAGAAGGACATCATGCTTGGTAAAGCTGAAGGTCAGCAAAAAAGAGGAAGACCCTCAACAAGACGGATTTACGTGGTTTCTGCAACGATGGGCTTCAGCACAGCAACAATCATGGGGATGGCACAGGACTGGGCAGAGTTTCGTTCTGCTGTACACAGGGTCACTATGAGTTGGAACCGACTCAACGGCAGCTAACAACCAGCTGAACGAGAACCACAGAGCACGGAATTATCTCTGAGGCTTGAGACAAAGACACAGTCCCCACTAAGGTGTATTTACACAACTTACCCTGAGTTGTGAAATTGCTGCTTTCCCCTCCTCGCTTTCTTCATCAAACTCATCATCACTCCACTCCCAGCCACCATCCTCTGTTTTGTGAAGACGGCCACTGGAACCCGGTACTCTTCGCACCTGCTCATTAAAAAGAGAGAGACGCAGATTATGGTCTGACATCTATTCAACAGAAAACGCAATCATATTTTTGTCTTCTCCTTTTAAATGCATTAAGTAGATAATTATTTTCCCCACAATCAAGTTTTCCTACATTCATATCCTCCAATTCTCACTTGCCCTCTGTTCACACTACTGTCTGTCTTTGTCAAAAGCACTAAACTTCCCTGTACTTCTACACTCTAAGCCCAAACACCAGAATTCTCCTTATGGAGGTGTTTACAGCCGCTGCCTCTAGCTCGCTGAGCTCCAGCAGGAGGAGGAGGAGGGTAAGTGAGGACGTCCCTACACCACGGCTTACACAAAGCAGACGCCCGCAGATCAACCAGTGCTCAAGCGCGCCTCCTACCGGAGGGGTGAAGAAACCTCATCGTTACAGGCCTGGTACCGTGGCACTCCGGGAAAGCAGATGTTATCAGAAGAACTTCTGATTCACAAACTTCCCTTCCAGGGTCTGGTGTGAGAAATTGCTCAGGGCTTCAAAACCGATCTGCGTTTCCAGAGCGCAGCTACTGGTGCCTTGTAGGAGGCAAGTGAGGCCTATCTCGTTGGCCTTTTTGAAGACAACAACCTGTGTGCTATCCCCGCTGAACGTGTAACAATTATGATAAAAGACATCCAGTTAGCATGCCACATATGTGGAGGACATGCTTAAGAATCCATTATGATGGGAAACGTTTCATTTAAAAAAATTCTCTTCTCCCTGTCACTGGTAGTTCTGAATGTTAGGTACTTTTTTCCGTGGGGTCAAAAGGTACCTAAGTATATGACTGCGAATGGAAAAACAGGACAGCAATCAGGTACTGGCAGTTTTTCCACTTCCAATTGTGTGTGAATTTTTAATATAAATGTGGGGACATAAAGCATTAATGCAGGTCAAACTGTTTCAGTGAACCAGTTTCAGCAGTTCAACTTTATAACAATTATAAATAAACCTGCTAAATTTTTCTGGACAATGCCAACATTTGGATTGTTTTTAAAACAAGTAAATGTCTTACTGACGGCAACTAAAGGGTGTCTGCAGCATTTTTATCACACAGCAGATTCTATCCATTCACTGTACTTTTCTGAGTTGTCCTACATGCAAGTACATGTTCTTACTGTTGTCTGTCTTCTGTGCTGTTCCTATAGGTTTGCTATTAAAATACATTAAACTATTAAAAAAAAATTCTCCTATGGATTAATGTCATGCAAAATGACGAACAGGAATCCCTATGAGTCAGTCCCTCCACTGAAATAACCATTAACTAGGGAAAACCAGCAGCATCAACTCCTTTGGGACTCTAGAACCAGACTGACACTGCTGCCTCCCAAGGCAAAAGGCAACGGCTGCTGAGCTTTGGTAAGAAAGTGGCGGGCACAGGCCAGACACCATCTCCTGTTCTTCAGCCCCACAGCAGTCACGGGGATAGTGGCCCACATTACTGGAGTGGCTGGCTGGTGCCAGGGTGGGCAATAAGGACCTTCCTCTTCAAAAATTTGGTGCTGTGTGTTTTGGTCAGTCTGGTAGTCTCCTGAAGGACTGGTGCAGACACGTGCCTTGGTTTCAGTCCTCTTGGGCTTCAGTGGCTTCCCCCCGCAACGTCTATCGGAAGATTTTGTAAAAAGAACTTCTTTGTTTTTCGGAGCCCTGGTGGCACAGTGGTTAAGAGCTCAGGCAGCTAAACAAAAGGTTAACAGTTCGAGGCCACCAGACGCTCCTTGGAAACCCTATGGGGCAGTCCTACTCTGTCCTACAGGGTCGCTGTGAGTTGGAATCGATTCGACGGCAATGGGTTTGGTTTTTTTGTTTTTCTACTGAAGTCAGACATTTAAGGAAATCATTGTCAGGTCACTTGCTGACTGGAGAGATAATGGAAAAGAAACGTCAGTGACCACGTACAACAAAGAACACAAACTGCAAAAATAGTTTGGAAAAATCACTAAATATCCACCAGACTGAGTCCAGTACAACTAGATGGTGCCCGGCTACCACCACTGACTGCTCTGACAAGGATCACAACAGAGGGTCCCAGGCAGAGCTGCAGAAAAACGTAGAACAAAATCCTAACTCACAAAAAAAAGACCAGACTTACTGGCCTGACAGAGACTGGAGAAATCCCGAGAGTATGGCCCCCAGACACCGTTTTAGCTCAGTAATGAAGTCACTCCTGAGGTTCACCCTTCAGCCAAAATTTGACAGCCCCATTAAACAAAATGAGACTAAAGGGGCACAAGAGCTCAGGGACAAGGACTAGAAGGCAGGAGGGGACAGGAAAGCTGGTAATAGGGAACTCAAGGTTGAGAAGGGAGAATGTTGACATGTCGTGGAGTTGTTAACCAATGTTATATATAAAACAATACGTGTATCAACTGTTAAATGAGAAACTATTTGTCCTGTAAACCAGCATCTAAAGTACAATTAAAAAAAGAAAACCACTAAATAAACGAACAGATGGAGCCCTCAACCAGCAAAAATCCGCAAAATCTCTGAGGAGGGAGGGAATCTGATTTCCAGAGTTACCACAAAATAACACTAAAAATGTCCAGTTCCCAACAAAACAATTAGAAAGAATACAAAGAAAAAGACGACTATGGCCCATTCACAGGACAAGAAGAATCTGACAGAAAACACTGCTGAGGAAGCTCAGATACTGGAATTCCCAGTGAAAGATGTTCAATCAATTGCCTTAAATATGCTCAATGACAAAGAAGTAAAGCATCTCAGGAGAATAACACATGAACAGACAGGAAATGTCAATAAAGAGATAGAAATTTTAAAAAGGAACCAAACAGAAATTCCAAAACTGAAAAGTGTAATAGCTGAAACATCCGGTGTCCCATCTGTCCCCTTCAGTCCAAGCTGGCATCTCTGCTCAGATGGCTGACCAGGTCCCTAAGCTACGTGCCTGATCTCTTTAGCCAACGGCTGTCCAGCCACACCGTTGGTTTTCTCTCCAAAGCATGCGTTTTCATTTTCTACAATATGGATAGGCTGAGAATTTTCCAAATCTTCAAGTCCTGCTTCCTTTTTGCTTAATAGTTCCTTCCTCAATTTCTCTCTTCTCCCTCGCATTTTACTATAAGCAGCAAGGAGAAACCAGACTGTGCCTTCAACGTTTTGTTTGGTCATCTCCTGAGCTAAATATCCAAGTTCATCACTTAGAAGTTCTACTTCCCACAAAACAGGAGACTGTAATTGAGCCAAGTTCTCTGACACTGGATCATGAGGATCGCCTTTCCTCCAGCGTCCCATAACATGTTCATTGTTATTTCCTAATAAGGCCTCATCACAAGCAACTTTAATGCTCATATTTCTACTAATCGTCTCTTTAAGGTAATCTAGGCATCTTCTGTCAAGCATCTCAAAAGTCTTCCAACCTGTATCCATTACCCAATTCCAAAGCCTCCTGTACATTTTTAGGTATTTGTTACAGCAGCACCCGACTTCCTAGTACCAAAATCAACTTTAGTTACCTAGGACTGACGTAACAAATTACCATAAACTGGGTGACCTACAATAACAGAAATGTATTCTCCCATAGCTCTAGAGGGTAGAAGTCTGAATTCAGGATGTCAGTGGGAACATGCTCTCTTTGAAGGCTCTAGGGGAAGATCCTTCCTTGGCTCTTCCAGCTTCTGGTAGCCAAAGGCGTTCCTTGGCTGTGACAGCAAAACTCCCATCTCTTCCTGTCTACACATGACTATCTTCCCTGTGTCTTCACACAACATTCTCCCTGTGTTTCTCTCTGTCTCATGCCTCTTCTTAGAAGGACAGAAGTCAGATGGGATTAGGGCCCACTCTACTCCAGAATGACCTCATCCTAGCCAATCACATCAGCAAAGATGCTAGTTCCAAACAAGGTCACTATCATAGGTACCGGGGGTTGGGATCTCAACTATCTTTTTGTGGGACACAAATTAACCCATAAAAAGTTTATTTTCTGTGTATGGTCTGAGGAAGGGCTCCAACTTTACTGTTTCGTGTGTTGCTATCCATCTGTCCCAGCACCATTTGTTGAAAAGACTATTCTTTCCCCATTAAATTTTCTTGGCATGAATGCTTCTTTAACATAACCCTATCGGTCTTTCATGAACGTAGACTCTTACCTTTAAAGAGAATCATGATTTTAAGTTGTCTTACTACATAATCTGTGTTTCCTCGCACTTACTTTTTTTTCCGGGCTGTTTATTTTGTCCTCTATCTTTTGCATTAAGAGGTTTTCCTCAGATATCCTGTGATCTCAATTTTCTGCTCATATTTAAGAGCAAGGAACTAAAAAGTTGATTGGAAGCAATGAGCTTTTAAGTGGATGGAGCTTACTGACTATGAGCTTCAGAGTAGTCTGTGGGCATTTCACTAGGGAACCCTCGATGTCAGTACCTTTAAGTTGTTCCTCTCGGGGTGGTCAGACTGATCAAATAAGGATCTTCCAATATCCTGTCTCGGTGAGTAATATGTCTAGATGCTGGTGTTCCAGCTGAATAAGGCAATGTGACTGAGGTTCTCAACAGCCAGTATATAAACATTCACTTAATGCCCATTTTAATCTCGAAAGAAATTACTCAAGATACACCCTGCACTAACCCCACCTCATTAACATAACAAAGACAACCCATTCCCAAATGAGATTATAACCACAAGCACAGAGGTTAGGATTCACAACATGTTTTGGGGGGACATAATTCAATCCACAGTACCGACCAAGTCACTGTTCACGCATCAATTTGTTTCCTGGTTCCAAAAATCTGGCTGCTGCTGTCACTTTCCCATTCTTTGTCTTTTTTTTTTTTTTAAGTGTTCTTTTATTAAGGATTTTTGGACAGGACGGTGGAAATAAATGCAGGAATTCACCATACTATCTTTTTCAGGCTCAATCTTCTTAAATGAATCAGATTGTCAGTACTAAATCAAGATGCCCCTCAGTCGGGATTTACTATAAACAAGCACAGATTTTAGTATTCATTCTATTATCCAGTGATCATTCAGAGTATCTACTGCGTGTCAGGAACTGCTCTACGCCAACTAAGACACAGCGATGAACAGAGCTCCCTGTTCTCATTAGGCTTTTGTTCTAATGGTACAGAAATATAAATGAGTATAAACTGTCAGATAGGAAGGAGGGTGCTACTTCAGTTTAGGCAGTCAGAGGAAACTATTCTGAGCAAGTGTCGTTTGAGTGGAGACCTGAATAAAGTGGGAGAATGAGTCAAGTGAGTGTCTAAGTGGCTACCCATGACAGTAATCTCTCATGCCCACGCCACAGAGACACTAACCCCACTGGTTTAGGGTGACAGTAATCTCTCATG
>NW_004443985.1:1885907-1892056 GCF_000243295.1 Trichechus manatus latirostris
CCCCACAGAGACACTAACCCCACTGGTTGAGGATGACAGTAATCTCTCGTGCCCACCCCACAGAGACACTAACCCCACTGGTTTAGGGTGACAGTAATCTCTCGTCCCCACCCCACAGAGACACTAACCCCACTGGTTTAGGCTGACAGTGGATTTTTGTCTGTAAAGTCCCCAGGTGATTCTGTTGTACAACAACGGATGATAAATACTGATTTAGGGAAAGAACATCCCAGGAAAAAGAACTCCTTTGCAAATGCAAAGGTCCTGAGGTAGGAAGCAAAAAATGTCCAGAAGGGAGGTGCCAACACTTTAAGTCTAAGGAAAAAGCTGGAAACCAAAATTAACTTGTTGGTGTTTCTCAAGAACTCTTGAAAACCAGATTTGATATCCTAATCTCTACACGGAAATACCCCTAAAGTACAGACAGGTTACTTTTGCTATCATTACTTAGCAAGAATATCATTTCAAAGTGTTTAATATACTTTTCTGGTTCTTTATTAGAATTCCCAAGCAGTGAGATCTATGAAAAAGAATAAGACAAATTATTCTACCTTCCTGGGCTGGTCTACCACTGCATTATATGAGGTATAGCAGCTTTACCTTCTTCAAGTCCACCATCAGCAGAAGACCAGACTGCCTCATTTCCTTTACATTGAATCAGTCTGCTCTGAGCAGAGAAGAGTGAGGAAACGGAAGGATTTTCCCCTCCCTACTGTTCCAAAGGTTCGTAAATGTATCATGGTAGGGAAAACTCATATTTTGCCCAAACTAGAATCTTAATGCATTCTCTAGTTTTGGCTTGCATTATAACCAAACTTCTCAGAAATTATATATGCATAACCAGGTTCCTTTGGTACTTAAGTCAAAGCAATAGAGCATATGGAGTCAGAAGTGGGTACTGTGACTTACAAACAAAGCTATTAATACCATGTGTAAAGTCACAACTCACTCTGGTAGTCAGAAATAGTGATTTAACAGGGTAATTAATTATAATTAATTTATCCGTTATTGTGTAACATACCTTTTCATTCTAGTATAACAGAGTACTATCTATTTGCTGAATTAAGATATAAAAGAAAGCTATAGTGATTATTTGCTAAATTAGGTTATCAAAGAATTCTATAGAAAAGATTAAAATGAGTGCTACTCATATACTGCTAACAAACTGTTACTTAACGTATACTTTCTAAACCCTAAAATAAAATAAATCTACTCAAAGCAATTTCCCAAGAAAAAAACTGAGTTAAATCCCCATTTACCTTTTTAGATCTTTCAGAAATGGTTGGTGCTTTCTGTAGTATTTTTTCTTGAAGAAATTCTTTATTCTGGCAAGGAAAAAATAAGTATTTCCTTCTTATCGGAAGTTTCATCGAACCAAAAATTTTTGTAGAAATGCTTACTACAATTAAAACGTGATACAGTAATTATTTTATAAAAAGTATCAGAAAAACTTCCATTGTTTTACTCTGAAGTTCTTTTAGTTCATTAGTACTCCTATAAATGCTTTTATAACTTGGTACAGAGCTTTATTGAACTGTGTTGAACCATTATCTATTGGAAATTTGCTTTACCATATGCCCTTTGGGATCACGGTCCCACACTTCCAACTACAGTAACATCCCACCTAACTGGTATCTTTGGGAAATGGGATGCTTACTAATTCAGTAGTGAGCCCTGAAATGAGAGGTCAGTATGTTTTCACAGATTATATTTATAACGGCAAAATTTGATATTCATCATTCATATTGTAAGTCTGACCCATCTAAATTAATTTATATGAAAAAATATATTTACTAAATTCCAAATTTAATTTTAGAAAAGCATTTAATTTCCAAAGAACGTGTAGCTAGTGCCCTCAGCAGTTACTGATCTACTATCAGTCTTGCAATCATCTTAAGAAACGCAGCTTCTAAACATGAACGGAATCTGGGTAACCGAGAGGCATCATGTGAACACACACAATCCAAAGCGAGAGTTTCCTACCTTTGCTTTCTGGAAAAATTTGTTCCTCAACAGTTCTGCTGCTGTTGGTCTAAAACCAGAAAACAAAGTTTTTATAGTTAATTCAAGTGTAATGTGGGTTTCCATCTTCAAAAATGATAAAATGACTTTGTGAGCAAGGTAAAAACTCAGCATACCCCACTTACCCTAATCTGCTAAAAAAGGAAAAAGTAGGATGAACCTGGTACAAGACACTGAACAGAATAAAAGGCTCAAATACAAATGCTCTGATAATAATAACGATCGATTGTTTGAAAACTTCATTCGTGAAATGTTTCTTTTGGAAGCATGACTTCTTAGTGGCTTCCAATATATTTGTTATTAAATATTATTTCTAAGAAGTACATTAGAGAATACCTACCTTACCAAGTCATAAAACATACGGACTTACAAAGAGGAAACAGACCAAACCCTGGGCGTCCCGCTGTATGGCCGCCTGCCACTCTTCAATATAAGTAACTACAGATTCTTAAAATTAGATTTTACCATTTTCTTCAAAAAATTGAGGCTGTAAAAGCATATTCCCCAAATTTAACCTAAACTCAGTTTCTAACTCAACTGTGCACAGTCTTATTTTGTTTTTAGTGAAGATGACATTGTCAATTTTACCAACCTTTAAGAGAATATGATTCAGAGGAAAGAATAAAGAACACTCCACCTAGAGACGGGGTCTGACTTCCCTGCGTACCTACAGTGTAACCCTGAGAAAATCACAGCTTCTCTAAGGTTCGGGACTCCCTGGCTACGTCCCTGAGGGCACATTAGGATTCCTGAGTGCTTTTTAAACTCCCCAGTGCCCAGAGTGCACTCTGTACCAATGAGAGCAGAACCCTGAGGCGAAGACCCAGGCATCAGTAGTTTGTAAAACTCCCAGGTGATTCCAGTTTGCATTCAAACTTTAGAACCAGTGCCTCAGATGATTACTGGAAGGATTAAAACAGAATAAATTTGAAAGAGCTATGCAAACTGAAAAGTGCTATATAAATGTAATGGCATAAAAATTAGTCAGGTTCTTCCTAAATTAGAAATTTTTCACAGTTGCCACCATAATCATAAAAATTTTTTTTAACTTAAAAAAATCACCTTGAAGTTTATCTGGAAAAATGTATACTCAATCTAGATAAGAAAATTTGGGGGGAAAAAGCCAGGGGTGGGGAAGAACCTGCTCTACCATCTATCAAAACGTGTAATAATGACAACTGTGACACCAACACAAGTGGACAATACTCCGCGCCAACGGGACACCAAAAAGACCTAAGCAGCTGCATGCAAGAATTCAAGGGTGCACTGCCAATCACTGAACTGTTGGAAGAAATGATCAACCACTGGGGAACAAAAGTTAACATGAGCGCCTTACCTCACATTCGGCATTAATAAACTCCTGAAGATTTAAATGTTAAAACAAAACAAAACAAAACTAAACACCCGTAAGAACATACATTTTAGTAATAACAATAAACCATAAGGAGCCCTGGTGGCGCAGTAATTAAGAGCTTGGCTGCTAACCAAAAAGGTTGGCAGTTCAAATGCACCAGCTGCTCCTTGGAAACCCTATGGGGCAGTTCTACTCTGCTCTACGGGGTTGTTATGAGTCGGAATCAACTTGACAGCAACGGGTTTGGGTTTTGGTTTTTATAAACCGTAAGGAAAAAGACCAATACATCAGACTACATATAAACTTAAAGCTTCAATAAAAAATTGAAGAAACGAAATTCGGGCTTTCAGGAAGATGGTGGCATGAGCAGGTCCACCATCCCAATCCCTATCTCTCACACAACCAACAAGCAAAGCAACCAGAAATCTGCAACCTCAACTCTGTTCAAGAACTCTGAAAAGCAAAGGGAGGTCTGCAGCAACTGACCACATGCTGAAGCAAGAAAAAGGCCACTTTTAAACAGGAGGACACCTTTTTTTTTTGGTACTGCTTCCACCCCTTGCATGTTCTCCAAGAGTGGGCCACCTTCTGGCTGTACAGTGAGCAGGGCTGGCTTTGCTGGCTTGGATACTTTGTACTTCAGAATTCTGTGGGTTCCTGAACACCACATGTAGGATAAATTCAGACTACCTCTGCAGAATGTCGAGGTCAGAGGGCTTGATCACGCAGGGGAGATTTTTGTTGTCTCTTTGTGCTGATGGACAGATTTTTCCCCCAGTCTGCACTTTTACTTAGGATAAAGACTTTGGAAGGTCCTAGCTTTAAAAGCAGAGCTCTCAGTTCAAAATGAGTGGGCTGGGCCCAAGATCTCACCTCCAGTCTGCACGGGGGAGTTAGAAACCCAAGCCATTAGGTGACTGAGGGTGGTCACACAGCAGCTCATGCTCCTTTGCTAACTTACAACTCCCTCATGTTTCCAGCAGCTGAGGACCTCCCCTTCTCGCAAGCTCACCTTTGGATTTTTTTAAGTTTGATACATTTTACCTGGCATTTCTAGGTGTTTGTAACAAGAGAATTTTTATTTAAGTCAACAAACTTGGCAGAACCAAACTATTCCTTACTTTTTAACCATTTATCCAAAAACAAACAAAAAAATCCTAAAAACGCAAGTATGAACTTTGGGGCCTCTGTCTTTCTGACCCTTTCCAATATTTCCAACAGTAAATCCCAAAGCCCCATTAAATATACTAAAGACATGAACAAAATGTCCAATAATATCTTTTTCTTTTATTGATCTTTAGAGAAAGCAAAATTAAAGAACTCTTGGTGCAAGGAAAAGAGTGGAATATGTGTGTGAAACAGAAACATTGGGAACAGAGCCTGAGATGCACAACCATGAGTTCTGGATTCACACCCCAGCTCTACGCGACTCAGGTTAACCAGGAAGGCAGCAAGCAGAGTGACTTCCGTTTCCTCAAAGATATGATAAAAGGTTTTACTCAATAATCTCCAACATCCTATGATTCTGTTTAATCTATAAAGATGCTTTCTTATCCAGCCAGGATGTCTAGCTATTTGGCTTTTTGGTCTGCTTACAGAAGTATCTTTCAAACAAGGAAATGAGTATGATTATTTGACATTAAATACAACATTTTCTATGTCTATTTCTTTTGGTATTAAAATTGTAAACAGCCATCAAAATATTTGTTTATATAGAACTTTTAAATGCAAATTGAAAGCAAGCCCCTCCCACTAACCTGACATTTTATTAATACAGAATTCATGACCTATAATTTTATAATCATAAGAAGTCCACCAGAAAATAGCTGAGCTATTTAGGTAGGTAATATACTGAAAGGAACGGAGAAGTTAATTCGATCATTTCCAATCTAGTATAGTAATCTCTGTATACTTTTTCTAATGTTTATACTTAAGAAAGTCCCTTTGAATACACATAAATAATTCCCTGTGCATGTATGTATGTCATTTTAGGCTTCCCACAATGGTTTACATATTACATGAAGAGAAAAGTAAGCTTTATCTGCTATTTTACCTTTTTTCTGGATCTTTTTGAAGACACAATGAGATCATTTTTCTGAATGATTTCCCGTATTTTTTCAGCATTTCTTTATCTTGAACACCAGTTTCCAAAGAAGGAGGATCATTCTGTAGTGTCAGCATTAAAACCTGTAAGAATTTGCAATATAACATAAACTTCTGAAGAATCAGTAAAGTTTAATTAAATATTGTGGCCAAGACATTTTCAATATAGGCAACCCCAACATACAAGCAGATTTTATTTTCTAAAAGTTCACATCTAGATCAGTTGTTTAGAACCCAGAATTATTTGCGTATTTTTCACATAAGTAATATGCTATAAAACGGTTGGCTTCCAGACAAGTCCATAAAGGCTCACTGCATCAGCGTTGCTATGTCCTTTATTTAGAATCCTTTGCTTCTTCATGTTCCCCATTCCCTACTCTTATACTGCCAAACTCCCTTCAAAAAACCTGAAGCCATAACAAAATGCAGATTATGTGATCTTGCTGGCTTTACCTCTTCATGGCCCTGTATCTCCCTGATCCCTTACAATCCAGCCGTCTCTTCCCAGAATGCCACAGAAACTTCTCTCACAGAAATCACCAAGGATGTCCTACTTAACAAAGCTAAAGTCTTTTATTAGTCCTCATTTTTTCTACCCTTTTCTACCTTTCCACACCTCTGACAATCCTGATCACTCTGTCCAGCCTGAATCTCTTCATCCCGACAATCC
>NW_004443985.1:1892183-1915382 GCF_000243295.1 Trichechus manatus latirostris
TCTCTTCATCCCGACAATCCTGATCACTCTGTCCAGCCTCAATCTCTTCATCCCGACAATCCTGATCACTCTGTCCAGCCTCAATCTCTTCATCCTGACAATCCTGATCACTCTGTCCAGCCTGGATCTCTTCATCCTCTGACTTTTATGGCAACAACGAACTTGAAT
This sequence comes from Trichechus manatus latirostris, assembly GCF_000243295.1. Lineage (NCBI taxonomy): Eukaryota > Metazoa > Chordata > Mammalia > Sirenia > Trichechidae > Trichechus > Trichechus manatus. The sequence continues at coordinate 1,892,352 of NW_004443985.1, forward strand.
CTCATTTTTCACCATTCCTCTGCTTCTGACGTCTTCCCTCCTTTCCCACTCACGTCTCCTCTAAGCATTCTCATTACCTAAGAGTCCTGCGTTTGGATCTTTACTTTCTCAGCCCCGCGTTTCTGCAAAGTCTCATTTGTTTGCACAGATTTAATCATCATCTTAATAGGATGATCTTCAAATCGATACATTTAATTCTGTGTACTAGATATCAGCACCTGAATATACTGCTGGCAAATTAACTGATTAAGTATAAAACCAAACTCATCATTATATTACTTCCCAAATCTGTTGCTTCTTCTGACTTCCTTATTTCTTTTCCCGGAACAACACTGACCATGGCATGGCAAGTCCATTAGTTGCCAACTCATTTAAAAAGTCATCCAACAATCAGTTAGCAAGTATCCACTATATGGTCAGCACTGTTCTCAAGAGTGAAGTATAAACTCATTTATAAAAGATATAACTTGCGGGGGAAGGAATCCAAGGTAGATCTAGATGCAGCAGATGTTTAGTATTTGGTCCTGCCAACAAGATGAAGCTAGGAAAGAAAAGACTTTGAACAAAGAGAATTCCTGGCTTAAACAAAATTAAATAGGTAACCAGAGTCATTTAGGTCCGGTGTTTCATTTACCCTTACAGGTATGGCATGTGATAATCCTCACAAAAGCGAGAAAAAACAATGACTTCTTGAGGAAAAGCGAAGCCATGACAAACGGACCAGAAGTGAGCAGCAGTTCCATTCAAACAGAGAACCAGACTAGACAACGGAGTGAACTGTGGCTGCAGACCAGAAAGCAAATGTATGCACCCGCACAGAACAGAGGTTACAGAAGCAACAAAAACTGGGGGGGCGTGTAAGTGCGTTCATCCGATCGTTTCCTCCTTCTGAGCAGGGAAGGAATCAGGATGTGAAACCGAAACTTGCAATTTAGTAACAAACATAATGAATCCAACCTCTTACCATAATCTTTTTTTCTTAATCTTAGAGGGACCTTTAAGACATATGTTTATTTTATGTTGAAAAAACAATTATCTAAAGGTCAAATTTTCCTTCAGTTTCTTTTAAAAAATGAATTGACACTTTCATTTAAAACAACACCATGCATACAATGAATTCCATTCCTATGAATTTATTACTCTTTACCCATCTACCTATCCACTCACCCATCCAGTAGATATGCACTGAGATGTAAGCACTGAAGACCATATTTATGCAGTGGGATTTGGGTGAATTGTTTTCTATACTGTTTTGACTTTTTTATAAAAGCATATGCTGTTTTCATAAATATAAAGTCAACACTATAGTAACATAAAAAAAAATTGGCATAGTGGTGCTTACAAAAATACCTCAAGGGGGAGGGAGCTGCTGGCAAACAAACGTAGAAGGGGCACGCTTCATGCGTAAAAACTACGTTATAGCCAGAGTTACTACTTGTTCTTCAGATTCAATTTACAGTTCCTGAAATGTACGTCTGGTTACAACTGCAGGAGTTAACTACCCACAGTGGATGTCATGGATAGAACTGTGTCCCCAAAACTGTGTGTCAACTTGGCTAGGCCACGATTCCCGGTATTGTGCGGGTGTCCTCCATTTCATGATTTAATGTAATTATCCCATGTGTTGTAAATCCTAACGTCTAAGATGTTAATAAGGCAGAATTAGAGGCAGTAATGTTAACGAGGCAAGACTCACTCTACAGGATTAGGTTGTATCTTGAGTCAGTCTCTTTTGAGACATAAAAGAGAGAAGCGAGCAAAGAGAGGAACCTCATTACTACCAAGAAAGAACGGCCAGGAGCAGAGCGTGTCCTTTGGACCTGGGGTCTCTGTGCCTGAGAAGCTCCTAGACCAGGGGAAGACTAATGATAAGGACCTTCCCCAGAGCTGACAGAGACAGAAACCTTCCCCTGGAGCCAGCGCCCTGAATTCAGACTTCTAGCCTTCTAAACTGTGAAAGAATAAATTTCTGTTTGTTAAAGCCATCCACTTGTGGTATATCTGTTATAGCAGCTCTAGGTAACTAAGACAGTGGATGAAAAGCAAACCTTACCCCACTCCACATTCCTTTTTTTAAATAAGTCATTTCTTTGGCCTGAAAATAGTCTCCCACCTTACAGTTATAAAAACACATCTTTTCAAAACCTTGTGAATATCCATTTACTCCTAGGAATCTTCAACCGCTGGGCAGAGCATGACCTTAAAATATCCCTAACCTTCAACATGATCAAAATGTCATTCATCAAATACACACGCCCAGGTTATGAAAATGGAGATACAGAGAAGGTTTTCACGGTATCTTTTTGCTGGTTTTATCCCCCTCTATCTTGTTAGGAAGCCCTGCTGGCTCAGTGGTTAAGAGCTCAGCTGCTAACCGAAAGGTTGGCAGTTCCTTGGAAACCCTATGGGGTAGTTCTAGTCTGTCCTAGGGTCGCTATGAATCGGAATCAACTCAACGGCAACTGATGTGAATAATACCAATATCTGCAATGGGGCCACCATTTTATATAGTGTCACAGGGCACCCTGTGAAGTGGGCAAGCAGAGCCACAGACAACAGATACAGCTACAAACAAAACAGAATTCATGTGCATATAATTAAAGGGCTGGGCACACTGATAAAAATGGTTTCCAAAAGTATTGGTAGTACCATCTGGAAACACAAACACTCATTGTGTTACTAACGTTGGGGAAGGGTTAGCAACTACACTTCAGGTAACTGCCACATCAGAATATAATTTAGGTTTAGGAGGCATAGCTAGAACTCCTCGTTTCCCCAGTTGCCACTGAGTCGATTCCAACTCGTGGCAACCCCATGTGTGTCAGAGTAGAGCTGTTTTCCTCAGGGTTTTCAATGGCTGTGACCTCTGGGAAGCAGAATGCCAGGTCTTTCTTCCGGTGCACCTCTGGGTGAATTTAATCCGCCAACTTTTCAGTTAGTAGCCAAGTGCTTAACCATTTGTGCCACCCACAGACTCCATAATAACAGACTTTTAAATAAAAGTTGCTTAGTACCCTGCCACAAAGCAAACTTTTATTCAGTTTATAATGAGAATAATAAATGCATCTGGCGCATGAATACTTTGCATAGATTATATTATTTAATATATGAAAAGCATTTAACACACTGCCTGACACAGTAAGTTTTCAATAAATGTTAGCTATAATTACTGTTAATATTTAATCCTACCAACAACCTTATGTGGGGATATATGCCATTTAAACATGGCTGCACTACTGACAACTGCAGCCCCCACAGGCCTCTATGCTGCACAGCATGTTGAGACTCGTCACCACTTGTTTTCCCAAACCTATTGTCCGTTTACTGATTGGCTTGTTTACCTGAATTCCTTCTCCCTTGCCCACATCCAAAGTGCATTGTTCTGCTATTTGCTTCACTGCTTGCTGTACTGGCTATAAATAAACTCCTGGAACTGAAGCCGGGGTCGACTCCTCAGACTCCTGGCCCCACTTCTCTGTAAGAGTTGTGTTTCGTTACTGCCTCCGCCGCCCCGACATTCGCCACCACTGCGACAGATGGTGCCCCGTGTGAGGGGCTGCGACAACCTTACAAAGTAGAAATGATCATCATCCCTGCTGAGGCCACTCTGCACAGATGACTGTGGGGAACATACTGCATTTTACGCAAATAACACGGCCTTCTATGTTTGTTTGCCAACCACTCGGCTCCTGCAAGGTATTTTCACAAGCACCACCATGCTAATTTTTTTCATATGTTGCTGTAAAAAGAATTAGCATAGCACACTTATGAAAATACCTCGCCTAGGGAGGGAGCGGTTGACAACAAACATAGAATCTCCATGTTATTTGCATAAAAATACAGTACTTAAAAATGAGAGGTATCAGTCCCTAGTATCAAACTAGTTAAAGAGACAGAGACAGAGAAAGAAAAAGGTTATACCATTTAAAAAGGTCAACTACAATGCAAAGTCCTCAATGCGGAACACCAAGTATCTAACACAGACTTTACCTGCTACAGCAGTTAGAAGGAGCACAGGGCAGAACACTGGGCGGAACATGATGGGTGGAACACGATGGGCGGAACACGATGGGCAGAAGAAAGGCTGAGAAAAGGAGCCGGCACCTAACCTGTGCTAGTATGCTGAATAGGAGTCTCACCTTCATTGGTGGATACTTGTGATAAGGAGCTGCCCCTGTGGCCAGCTCAATTGCTGTGATCCCAAAACTCCAGATGTCAGCTTTGAAATCATAGCCTCGGACCTGCAAAAAACAGAGAGACGTGTATGATTATTTTTCCAGCCCCAAAACACTTTCAAAGCTAGCTTCTAATATGCATTAAGAACCATGGAAGTGCTCACAAGCTTTAAACCAATAAAATAATTTAAAATAGGCAAAAGCTAAGAATACTAGCTAATAGCAAAAAACAAAAAAAACGGCAACCCCAATGTTTACCAAGAATAAGGAAGTGGTTAAGAAGGGTATGCTCACTTAAAGGAGTATTACATAGTCAGCTAAAAGCAATGTTCATGAATTCTACGAAAATAGAGAAAAAAGCTTGTGATAAAACACTTACTATGAACAAAGGAACAGGAAACTGTCCACAAGTTCTGACACAATTACAAACAGGTATACAGTCTATTAAAAAAAGACTAGAAACAACTAGAACAAAATGTTTGGCAGTGGTACTAAGTTTCTTTTTTCCAAAATATTCTGTACTATGGTGTTGTTTTATCACCTTAACTTTTATAATGAAAAAAGTTACAAAGAGGTAGCTTCTTAAAAGAGTTGAAAATTGAAAATAGATAAAAGCAAAAGGAAAAATCAAAGTTGCTTCTTTACGCCTTTTCCACGAACCTTAAAACTCAGTGAGAGAATTAACTGGTGGTAAAGAGCCCTTTCTTTCAACAAAAACAAGTAAGCTTTGCAGCAGCAGGACCCAGCGGAAAACAGGTGCCTTCTGTATCCGAGCGGTAGCTAGATTCTATTCTAGAATCTCTGAGAAACTTGCCACGGCTGCTTACTCTGTAAAAACCACAGGATAAACTTGGCAAAACACAAATAAGGAAAACACCGTCTGCAACTCCTCCGACAGCCGCCCCACCGTGGTCCTTCTCTGACTCAAGCCAGGTTCCTATCAGCTACAATGCGTGGCTACGTGTTCATAAATTCAGAACCTGAGCGGGTAAAACTGACAGAGCAGAACTCAGCTTACGGTCTGAAATGCACTACGACAAAACGTGCCTTATACATGCTCACGTCAACTTCTTTGTGTTTGCTGCTGCTGCTGGTTTGGGTGCTGTAATTATTTTTTCAAAAAATTTTAAGGCATATTACGAGAGTGGGGAGGGAGGGTGAGAGTTATTTAGTACTAGATAGTAGATAAGAATTATCTTAGGTGAAGGGAAGGACAGCACACACTACAGGGGAAGTCAGCACTACTGGATTAAGCCAAAGCTAAGAAGTTTCCTGAATACAATCAAACAGTTTGAGGGACAGAGTAGCAGGGGTAGGTGTCTGGGGGACCATGCTTTCAGGGGACAGCTAGGTCAGTTGGCATAACGAAGCTTAGTAAGAAAATGTTCTGCATCCTATTTTGGTGAGTGGCGTCTGGGGTCTTAAAAGCTTGCAAGTGGCCATCTAAGATGCATCAATTGGTCCCAACCACCTGGAGTAAAGAAGAACAAAGAACACCAAAGACACAAGGAAAGTAGTAGCCCAAGAGACAGAAAGGGCCACATAAACCAGAGACTTCATCAGCCTGAGACCAGAAGAACTAGATGGTGCCCGGCTACCACCGATGACCACCCTGACAGGGAACACAACAGAGAGTCCTGGATGGAGCAGGAGAAAGGTGGGGTGCAGAACTCAAATTCTAGTAAGAAGACCAGACTTACTGGTCTGCCTGAGACTGGAGGAACCCTGGAAAGCACGGCCCCTGGATTCTCTATCAGCCCAGAACTAAAACAATTTCCAAGGCAAACTCTTCAGACAGGGATTGGACTGGACTGTGGGACACAAAGGGATACTTATGAGGAGTATGCCTCTTAGCCCAAGTAGATACAACAGACTGAACGGGCAGCTTCTGTCTGGAGGTGAGATGGGAAGGCAGAGAGGGTAAGGATCTGGTTGAATGGACATGGGGAATCAAGGGTGGAAAGGATGAGTGTGCTGTCACAGAATGGGGAGAGCAATCAGGGTCATAACAATGTACATATAAATTTCTCTATGGGAAAAAATTTTTTAAAAAATTTTAAGGCATAACATATGGTAAAGTACACAAACCCTAAGTATATATAGCTCAATGAATTTTTACCTATATAAAAGGTATAGAAGTAATTTCTTTTCTAACTTCTACCTCATAGACTAGTTTTGCCTGTTCTTGCATTTCATATAAATGGCATCATACGTCTCAGTCTATTTTCAACACAGCAGCCAGAGGGACCTAGCTCAAGTATCAGTCAGATCATATCAATTCCTCTGCTCAAAACCCTCTAAAGGCTTACTATCCCACTCATAGTTACAGGAAAAACACAAGGCCTACACGATCACCACCACCCACCCCTATCAGAGCCACCACCTCTGTGACCTCACCCTTGCTATTCCCCTAGTTCACGCCTCCCTCCCCATCAACACTGGCCTTCTCACTGCTCCGTAACAGACCAGGAATGCTCTACCTCAGCCTGTGTTCTTGCTGGTCCTCTCCTCAGCATGCTGGTACCCTCACCTCTACCAGGTCTATTCAGCCATCATTTCGGCCACCCTATCTTAAATTGCAAACCCCTCCACTCTACCTTTCCTGCTTTTATCTCATTCACACTCATCACTATCTGCCATACTATTTATTTTCTTATTTGCTCCCCCAGCAGAACTGAAGCTCTAAGGGGCAAGGTTTGGTCAGTTTTGCTCACACTACGCGGCCAACACCTACCTAGGAAGGTGCTCAGCACACAGCAGACACTCTATAAACACTTAGGAGCTGAGTAAATGAGGATAAGGCCGAGAAATCCACAGGGAGAAGAGAAAAACGGATCCAAGTATATATCAGAAAATCACAGGGGAAAGACTGAAATATACAAACTATATTGGGAAAAAAGATTAACTAAATAAAAAATTAAGCTGTTTTCATACCATAATAGATTACACCAATTAAAAAAAAAACTAGCAGAAAATATAGGTAATATTCTCTAATTTCAATGTAAGAAGGGCCTTTTTAAGCATAAAAGTGATAAAAAACATAAATAAACTGACAAGAAAAAAATTAAAATCATATACAAATAAATCACACAAAGTTAAAATGCTAGTTCTGAAATAATATTCGTAACACCCTTATTTTGAGACTGCATATAAAGCAATAAGTAAAGGAAAAACAATCTAATATAAACACGGTCAAGTGAGAGAACAGGGGATTCAGGAAAGAAATCACCAGTAAACTTGTTCAATTTCTACAGCAACAAAGAAGGTACCAGTTAAACGCTGATCTTCCCGATTCACCCAGCAAAATGACAAAGATAAATTAAAATTCATACTCATACACTGTGCTGGTGGCAGTATAAAAGGCAACATGCACACACAGAAACTTTAAAAATATTCACACCTTTTGATGCTACAATTTTTCCTCTCCATACATTAGAGAACTATAAGCCTTAGGAAAATGCTAACAATACATTGTTAGGTAAGAAAAAGTTGCATTAAAAAACAGTATTTTTTATTCTAATTTTTGTTTTAAAGTACATGTATATGTGTGTGTGTGTGTATACATATACATATATATATATATATATGTATACACACACATGTATATAATGTAGGTTTTTCTGGGGGGAACTGGAGAGAAAACAACAAATCTAACTTTCTTCAAAAGGCACACTGAGGGCCTGAAATAAGTTGGTAACAAGGAATATATTATTCAAACGACGTTTCAAGGAGGAGCTCTGACTATGTGGCTAGACAAGGGAGGCAAGAGGGAAGAGAAAGTCCACACTGACTTCTACTTTTCTACCTTAAGCAACACAGGAGAAGTAGGTTTTGGGGGAACAACGGTTAAACACTCATCTGCTAACTGAAAAGTTGGCAGTTCAAACTCACCCAGCAGCTTCACAGGAGAAAGGCCTGGCAACCTGCTCGCATACAGCCTAGAAAACCCTATGGGGCAGTTCTGCTCTGTCACATGGGGTCACTATGAGTTGAAACTGACTTGTCGGCATCTAACAACAGGTTTTGGGGGTGAAAAATGAATTCAGTTCTGAATATACTGAGTTCTATGTACCTATGCGACGTCATATAACGTATCGACAGGGAGTTGGAAATCTCTCTGGAGGCTGAGGAAACACGACTGGACTGAAGTGATTAGTCAGTGGAAAGCACAGATGAGAACATCTAGTGAATATGCAGAGTCAGAGAAAAGGAGACAGTATCATTTCAGAGTAGGAGGGGACCAGAGAAGAAGTCAGAAAAGTGGCCTGACAAGTAGGAGAGTGAGCAAACAACACTGGGGACACTGAGGAAGAGAGCCAAGGTGGGGCTGGTCGACAGCTTCAGGTGCCACCAGGAGGCCAAGCAAGGTGAGACTAAGAAGGGAGCGCTTGCATCAAGGAGCAGCAGAGTTTCTGTAAATTGATGGGGATCTCTGACACCAGACCGACCAGTCTTCCCAGAAGCACAGCAACGAAACTAGCAGTGAAAAGACTAGCCCATTTTATTTGTATTGAGGGAATTATTATTAAAACAACACTGATATATTATCCCTTAGGTTGTCTTTGGTAGAAATCCTGAGTGTTATGTCCTTTATACGGTTCTAAAGTTTTGTCTGTTTTTCTCAGGGGTGAATCAAAGTCTCACCCATGGAAGAGAGACATGCATTTTCCAAAGCTAACCTGGAATGCCGAACAGGAGCCAACACTACTCAGTCTTTTCATTTTTGTAACAAAACCCCAAACCATTTAAAACAAGCAAAAGACACGCACCTGCTCCATGACTTCGGGTGCCATCCAGCAAGGCGTGCCCACGAAGGTCTTCCTCACTTTATTTCGTGTAATATCACCACCAGTTGCTAAAAACGCACTAACCCCAAAGTCTGAAATAAAACAAAACAGTACAATCACTGCTCGCGAACAGAAAGAAAAATAGCAGAATGCAGTCCAAGTCCTGTACACAAACAAGATAAAGAGCATGACATTTTCTCTTCTTCCTGCTGAACTTTTTCACTTAATCAGGACAGTGCTTAATGGGTCCCTCACTCCACCCCTCTTCACCCCACACATCATCTCCTCAGATTCTCCTCCTTGCTGCAATCCATTCCACATACCACCACCAGGTTGGTTGGTTTTAGTATCACTTTGACCATAGTCCTCTCAGCTCAAAAACCTTCTATATCTTCTTACCCTACTGAATAAAATCCAAACATCTTAGCTTGGCATTCAAAAAGCTTTCAAGAACCTGGCCCCAAATAAATTAAGAGTTAGTAATCCGAAACTCATATCCTAACCCGACCACTCACCAGATGTGTGACACTGGAAAACTCAGTTCACCTCTCTAAGCCTCAGGATTTTCCCTACAAAGATTTTATCTCAAAATAGTGAAGCCCAAGTAGTAGTCACCAACAGGGAGGACTGCTTTTCTCCCACGATTCCTCCAGCTCTGAGAACTGCCAGGGCATGTATCTGCACTCTTTGGCCGTGACCTTGGGCCATAGCGGATTTGAGCCAGAGTTAGTCACCCTACCCAATCTGGGCCAATCACAGTCTGTCCTCGGAATCTGAAGCTTGAATGGGAAGACATGCAAACTGAGGGTCCCGGAGCTGAGTCTAAGGGCAGCAACCTGGAAGGCAAGTTACCAGCAGGACCAGGTTCTTGCCCATCCTGAAGCTTAGCTGCTGAGTTCATTCTTGTGCTTCTGGGTACTCAGTACAGTTCAGAGGATTTCCTTTCTGTCTAAGTGAGGCAGTGATATTTCTCAAGCAATCAAAGAACCTTAACTAACACACTGAGGTTTTTATATGGTAGTCTGATGCCTCTCTTGCTTTTTGTCTGTTTCAGAATATTCCTCAGGGTGTAAAATGGGTCTATATTTGAAAATAGAATACATTATGGACAAACCCAGTGTAAGAAGGATGGTTTTAGCACTGCAAACTTTAAGCTTCAAGAAGTCTATAAATTCAGTTCATCTTGAAACAGCATGTCACCATGTAAAACAGCAAGTCCATACAACATGGATTTTTAAAAAATGATCTTAATGGTTCTCAACGCTCTGAAGCTGGCAAATGTCTAGATACTTTACAGTGCTGCTCCATTTGTAACAACAACAACAAAAAATTTTAAAAGTACATTCTACTACGCCCCCCAGACACACTGCTAACTCAGAACTGAAGCCACTCCCAAAGCCCACCTTTCAGCCAATGATTAGAAAGGCCCATAAAACAAACAGTACACGTGAGGAACGTGCTTCTTAGTTCAGTCAAGTCTACGAGACCAAACGGGCAACACCTGTCCTAAAGCAAAGAGGAGAGGGCACGAAGGGACAGGAAAACTGGACGAATGGACATGGGAACCCAGGGTGGAAAGGGAAAGGGGAGAGTGCTGACACATTGCAGGGACTGCAACCAATGTCACAAAGTAATTTGTTTAAATTGTTTGAATGAAAAACTAAATTGCACTGTAAAGTTTCACCTAAAACACAATAAAATAAAATAAAAAAAAATCGTGTTGATTTAGGCCACTAAAACAGTAGGAAACTGCACAGATACAAACCCGGTAAAGGCAGAGTCTAGCTCTGACCCCTGGTCACCCCAGTCCAGGCCTCCGTCTGAACCCCCTACTGTACCACCTCTGCAGAATGACATCAAAGGTCACCTGGTCCCCTCTCCCGCCTCCAGACCAAACGGCCTGCATAAGTCACATTTCTTCAGCCCCTCATGTGCCAAATGGGAATGCCATCTGATGCCTGGCCATTATCACCCGCAGGGCAGGTATGAAAACCAAACCAGGTAACCAAAATAAGACCAGCTGCCAACTCATGGTGACCCATGTGTTAGAACAGAACTGTGTCCTACAGGGTTTTCAATGACTGTGATTTTCCAGAAGTAGATTGCCAGGCCTTTCTTCTGTGGTGCCTCTGGGTAGATTCAAACCACCAGATTTTTGGTTAGCAGATGAGTTGAGGAAGTCTGAATCTATTCATCAAAGTACAGTATTTAACACACTGACTGTACCATAGCTAATGTTGTAGTTAGCCCACTAGATATACAAGGAGTGGATTCTCTTAGAGGCAAGAAAAGTATCTGTTTCTCTCTTGCATACATTTGTGGAAGTGAAAACTAAATAAATTATACACTCTCTTTACCTATTTTATTGTAAAATGTTAGAAAGGTATTATTACAAAACACACTGAGAAATGTATCAAACATAAACATGCAACTGAATGGACTGGTATAAAACATACAACCCCGTAATCAACACCGAAGCCAATAAAAACCTTGCCAGCACCACAAAAGCACCCTGTCTACCCCATCGAGCCATAACCTCTGTATTACCTCTCTGTCCCCACTAGCAATAATCACTCTGTTGGCTTTTACGGGATTCATTCCCTTGCTTCTCTTTAGTTTACCATCTAATTTTGCACTGCTAAACAATACAGTATAATTGTGCCTCGTTTATATAAATGGAATCCCACAGTATATATATTGTTTGGACTGGCTTGTTTTACCCTATATTATGTTTTTATGATTTACTAAGGTAGTTGCATGTAGTTTTAGATCTATTCATTTTCATTGCTAATAAAAATGAATATTATTAATTTATTATGATTACTCAACTCATTATTATTCAGCACCATTATTCAATTTATATATCCGTTCTACTAATAAAGGGCATTTGGACTGTTTCAAGCTTTTTGGTAATTATGAATATTAGGGCACACGTACGTGTGAGTTTCTCTAGGACACACATCTAGGAATCAGAGTGTTAGGGTGTCATATCTTCAACCTTAATAGATAAAGTGGTTACACCAGTTTATATTCTCACCATCAGAGAATGAGATTTTTTTCCCTTGCTTTACACCCACACACCAATAATTGGTATTGTCCAACATTTTCTGCCAGGCAAATCAGTATAAAGTGGTATCCCAATGTAATTTTACTTTGCACTGAATGGATTATTAATGAGGTTGAGTACCTTTTATTGTATTTACACTTGGATATCTTTCATTTGGGAAGTGTCTATGTCAGCTTTCTGTCCTTTATTTGGATTATCTTTTTTAATGATTTTATTTTTTGTTGTTGCTGAGAATATACACAGCAGAACCTACACCAATTCAACAATTTCTACATGTACAATTCAGTGACATGGATTACATTCTTCGAGTTCATTCAACCTCCTTTTCTGAGTTGTTTCTCCCTCATTAACAGAAACTCACTGTCCCTTAATGTTCCCATCTATTCTTTCGAGTTGCTGTTGTCAATTTGATCCAATATAGATAGACCTTAAAATAGCACAATGCTCAAAGCTGACATTCTTTACCAGATAAGCTAAACTATTGTTTAGTTTTAAGAAGACTTCAGGGGATTTTTTTTTTTAGCTTAAGGTTTAAAGATTATCTCAGTGTTCATCCAGCCTCCACGACTCCAGATTATCTGACTTTTTCTCAATGAATGTTTTACATATTCTAAATCTGAGCCCTTTGTCAGTTATTCTTACTGCAAGTATCTTCTCCAATCTGTGGCTTACCCTTTTACTCTATTAATATGACAGACCTTCTGTTCCTCTGTTAATGAATAGGAGTTGCTAATATGAGAACAGCCAATTTTATTAATCTTTTCCTCTGTTGGAGCTTTGTGTGGCTTGGGTAAAATATTCCCTTACCTGGAGGACAGAAAGATGTCCACCTAAACTATCTTCTAAAAGCTGAAGAAATAATTCAAGGTTTAGGTAATTATCTTCCTTCTGCTCAGACACCTTACTGTTCTAGCACAGTGGGACCAAGGATTTCTCAGCCACCCAGATGACCTGCTAGCCAGACAACAATCCCTGGAAATAGCCATTCAGGAGCCTCGGCTGGGAAGAGGGGGTGTTTCACTAGGGGGCACACCCCTGACTGACACTGGGCTCCAACTCTGTCCCTCCAGTTCCGTGACTCTGCCAAAGTACACTTCCACCTCCCAGGTGCCTCTTCGAACTGGCAAATCCTCCTCCTTACGGGACAGAAGTAGCTCTGATCACCTCTCCATAGCACGTTTGCCCTCAAATTCAATGAGGATTCTTGACGACTTCTCCTCCAAAGGGAAGTACAGACTGCTATGAAAATCCATAGCAGAAGACCTTAACCAGGGTAAGGAGTAAACAACTGGAAGACAATGAATAATGGTCGGAAAAACTCTAAGATCAGACATGAAGGAGGAGCAGCAGACGATATCTTGAGTCAGCAGGGATGTGTCAATCAATGTAGGACGCTCAAATGAAGCAGAGATAGTCCAAGGAACAGCAAAGAAAACTAAGGAAAACATAGAAAATAAGTAATGTGGCCAATCACCATTAAATCAGAATAATAATAAAGGGACAGTAAATCATTACCTGCGATTTGTACTGAGCCGTCTTCTCCAAGAAGAATATTTCCAGCTTTCACGTCTCTTCAAAAAAAAAAAAAAAAAAAAGAGTTACATATCAAAAAATTTCTATTTTTGAAAAAAAAATATTTTTGAAATCCCATCTAAGCAATTGTTTACTCAAACAACACTGGCAATATTTAAATTTTCTATTTTGCAATATATTATGGCCAAAAGTAAAATCTAAAAAATTGAAGTCACTTGTACCAGAACCTAAACATTAAACAGAAAGCTACAAAATAAGACATAGCTTCTTATGGCAATATCTAGAAAACCCAAGGTAACTGAATACTCTTGATTGGGATAATAGTGGCCAAAGAATGTGATCCTCATCTATTTTTACTTTTTGAAATATAGTAATTTTTTTTCCTACACCCCAACATATGATCACTTTGTTTAAATGATCAACATGCAGTTGAAAATAGGGACTCTCTGTGCCTGTAGCATAAAGAGAGGTAAAAATTATTCAGACACTGTTTTAATTGCTGACTGTAACAACTCAAGTAATACATGAACACTTTCTTGTTATAAAATCCTAAGCATCACTAAAAAAGTCAGTCTCTTTGACCACCTTTCTCAAGTTCAGCATTCTCTCCAAAGTTTCAAACTGATCACTCTGATGAAAAGTATGTGCCTATGATACAGCTAAGGCCCCTGGGTGTACAGATGGTTCGTGACTGGTTGCCAACCTAAAGGCTGGTGGTTTGAACCCACCCGCCTGTAGAAGAAAGGCCTGGCCATCTGTTTCCACGAAGATTACTGTCAAGAAAACCCTACTCGGTAACACACAGGGTCGCCATGAGTTGGAACTGACTCAATGGTAATGGGTTTGGGTTTTTTTTTTATTTTTGTTATGACATATGACACCCAGGAGCCCCTGGGTAATGTAAACAGTTAATGCACTTGGCTGCTAACCGAAAGGCTGGAAGTTCAAGTCCACCCAGGGGCGTCTCGAAAGAAAGGCCTGTCTGAAAAATCAGCCATCAAAAACCCTATGGAGCACAGTTTTACTCTTGACACACGTGGGGTGGTCACGAGTCGGAGTCGAGTCAATAGCAACCAGGTAGTTGGTTAGTAGGACATACATGGAGTTTTTTCTTTCAACATAAATGATACTACTTGCTTTTTTTCATGCAACGTTTCAGTAGCATCTGGGAAAATTAAAAAAAAAAACCTTAAATCCTATCAGAGCAAACCACTTCTTGATAACCTAGAGAAACTCTCACAACATACATACAAGGAATGCACAGGGTTCACTGCAGCACTGTCTGAAATAACAAAAATGGTGACAACCCAAATAACCCACACTCACAGAAAGGTTCAATAAATTCAGCTACATCCATGAAATGAAATCAGGTGATGTGAAATGCCTTCCAACACACACTGGTAAGTGAAGAAATCAAATAGCGAGATACCACATTTTGTACAACACTGTTAATGTTACACCTTTCCATACACAAATGGAGAGCAATGGTTACTTCTGTGGAAAGGAGTGAGACTCATGTCATGGACAATGCTGGAATATCTTACGGGAATGTACTCATGTATTCATTTTTAAATTAAAAATAAAAATAATTAAATCAACAAAAGAAAGGCAGCCCTTGAGGTTGGACGAGAAAGAAAAGCAAGCACAGCTCAGGGAGAAGGGCCACATCTGTCAGGAAAAGGAGTCACAGAAAAGCACAACACTGCCCTGTCTCTGTCCTCTTTTTCCTCCATCCTTAGACGCACTTCTTGGTAAACAACAACAACAGTTTCACGTCAGTGCATGGCAGCATCACCATACCACAGTACACAACGCAGAAGAAGGCAATCACCTTCAGGAGTTATGCTGTACTACTGATAAACCCAAGCAACGTACAGGACGTCTTCCCAGAGGCTGACTGAGGAGAGGGGAAGGCAGCCAGCACTGCTCTGACGCTGGATGCCGCCAACAGGAGGCACTGAGGACATTCTCTTTCCTTAGTGACAAAGACCATCCAACTGTGCCCACCACTAACTGCCAACAACGTCTGCTGTGCTCACCTGGAAGGACATCTACAACCCAGTGAAATCAACAGTGTAGCTGAGTCACTTCCTCCTCTGTGTTTCTGCAGCAGGCTGTAACACAGGGTTAGCACAGCAGGATCATCCTTTTGGATCTGTCTCCCCCACTTTACCGAGAGCAAGACCTTGGCCTGTATCTTAACATACTTCTGCATCACTGCACTTACTTACATGGTTAGGGCATAGGAGGTATTTCCCAGATATTCATCAAACAGATTTATGTGACTAAATAAGAGGAAACCTGTTTCATATCCTCTTCTGGAAAGAAGTGAAGAATAAAAAACCAAATAAAAACAGACAACGCCAACTGAACACTAAAAGGAAACTAGACAGTCGCCAGCCCCCGCTCCCCCTTCCCAATCCCCACTCTCCGCCTCCCAGTGTTAGGGGTATAAACTAACACGCTGCAGTCGGAGAGAGAGCACAAACTGACCACCCATCAGCAGGAGACTCGTTCGGCTCTGTGCATCTACGTAACGCCATGAGGCTTACCTAGATGTGCTCGTAGGGAACAATCTCCAACTACACTCTTAAGGGAAAGAGCAAACAACACAGAGTATGTTGCCATCCGTGCCTTTCTTTAAGTGGAAGGGGGGACACATACACCACAGTGAGACCCGTGAGCTGGAACTTGACAGGACTGCCTTCTTTTTCAGGTTTTGCAAGTTTTCCACCTTTGGTAGAGTGCGGTCTTACCACTTTTCTATCTCTTGTTTTAGCAGAAAATACCTGAGTTTTCCTTCTCTGATGGGTTTCCACCTAACACAGGTTCCGGCTTTTGCAGGTTTTACTGTATATTTATATACGCATAAAATATCCCTCAGAGGGGTCACAAGAAAATTAGTCTGGTACTTCTGCCTAATTAACGAACCGGTAACGTCTACAGTGAATCCAAACGCCCTCGGCTTTTCCTGGGGTCTCTCACTGTTCTGGGACCCTATTCACATTATCACATTACGCTTAGTCATCACGTCACCTCAGGCTCCTCTTGGCGGTGACCGTTGATCAGACTCTCCTTGTTTTAGACGACCCTGACCATTTTGCGTACTGGTCAAGAATTTTGTAGGATGCCTGTCTATTGGGGTATGTCTGATTTTTCTCATGATTAGATTGATATTATGGGTATTGGGGAAGAAAACCACGGCAGTGAAATGCCATTTTTATCTCCTCATATCAAGGGTACATAGTATCAGCACGATACATCTCTGCTCATACCGAGAGGACTTTTTACCAGACACTAGTTTGTATCGTTTGAATTCTTCTAAACCACGTATGCGTGTCACCTACTCAAATAATTTTTCATAAGTTTTTGTCTTTCATATGTGAAAATAATCAATTTCAGTACAGCCTGCAGTCTGGGTGACTACTTTTCCTCATCAATTCCCTAGATAATCCATGTTTCCCCTTTAAAACCAAAAGTGCACTCTGTACACCAGCTTCTGGGAATTAAAGCCAAGGAATATCGCGAAGCCCGACAGTTCACCAGAGAACAAGCCTTCCTCATCTGTCCTCACACAAGATAGGGCAACTGAGCTTGTCAGGGAGACGACTGCTAAGTAAATACCTGGAAATCAACCCAGTCCTCGGTTAAAAAATCTTTTCTTCTCTGCCACAAAGATTGTTAAGCAGCTCAGCAGCCACAGAGGTCAAATCCTCCATCCACTCAGCAAGTAGAAGAACAATGACTTTCTGTCAAGACAGTTCACTGTCACTTCTCACACATCCCCGCTGTCCTAAAGTCACACATTCCTCTTGAAGTTAAGAAGAATGTCACAGCTGTGCTTGACTTTCTCATGAGTACACAACACATCAATAGGCACGGCTTATGGGAAACGTGAAAAAAGACCAAGAAAAGCAATGAATCAAAGCCAGAGCTAGAAAATACACTAACTCAGACATCTTAAACTGACTTAAAATATCCAAAATTTCTGTTACAGTTAACCTCTTTGTAATGGGAGAAAGACCTGAGGAGGTAGATTCAGAGAGAAAAAACCTAAGTCTAATTTAGGGAGCCTTCAATCCTGCCCAAAGCCTCTGAAGTCTAAAAGTTCCAGGGGGAAACAATATAGAGATGGAGGGAAATTATGTGACCTGATCCACCACGCTAATACGGAAACAGACCTGAATTAACAAGTGGACTTTAAAGATACGAGAAGCTGAAAAACCTATTAAAAAATATTCTTCTCTACTTTCCAATAAAACAACGTTCTCCTAAGCCAGTTAAAGCCTCAGTGTGTCTAAGAATTGGTTGCTGCTAAGGTATAAGGAGTGGCTCTCAGCTCTGGCTGCACGTTAGAATCACTCAGGGGAGCTTGTAGAAGCCCCAATGCCCAAGGCCTCTGCACAGACCAATTAAATGAATCTCTGGAGGTGGACCTAGGCATCAGTACTTTGTAAAGATTCCCAGGTGATTCCAATGTGCAGCCAAGGTTGAGAGCCTGTGATTTAAAGTGTGAGACAGAGAATCCCCATTCCAGCCACATGGCAAACTGTGCTAACGGAGAACCTTCTCATCACTACCCGGGTCCTTCCCCCCAAACCCAGCCTGCCCTTGCTTCAAACATGAAGAAGTGCTGGATTAATTGGCGGAGGTATCACATACCTGAACATCAAATGAGGACAGGGAAATCCTCAAGGTTCAGAACTTTAAGAGACACAAGAAACAAAGCAGTAAGCCGTGGGGAGATTAAACGGAGATACTGCCATGCATGTCTAGAGAGCTCAGGTTTTAAAATCCACATCTAGACAGAAGACATGGCAATGGGTAGGTTTAAGGGTGGGGGGCTAGAACTGACACTCCTTCATGAAGACACAGTAGAAGATATATTTACCAAACCGCCGAGTCAACTCTGACTCATAGCGACCCCACAGGACACAGGAGAAGTGCCCCATAAGGTTTCTAAGGACTGGCTGATGGACTTGAACTGCCGACCTTTTGGTGAGCCAAGCTCTTAACCACTGCGCCACCAGGGCTCCATAGCTAGTATAGCTATATTAAAATAAGACCATCAGTGAGACACCTCTATACACCTATTGTTGTTGCTAGGTGCCGCTGAGTCACTTCCGAGTCATTCCGACCCTACGTACAACCGAACAAAACACTGCCTGGTCCTACACCATCCTCACAATCATTGCTATGCTTGAGCCCATTGTCGCAGCCACTGTGTCAGGCCATCTCGTTGAGGGCTTCTTCTTTTTCGCTGACCCTCTACCAAGCATGATGTCCATCTCCAGGGACTGGCCCCTCCTCCTAAGGAGCATCCTGGCTGTACTTCTTCCAAGACAGACTTGTTCGTTCTTCTGGCAGTCCATGGTATACTGAATATTCTTTGCCAACATCATAATTCAAAGGCATCAATTCTTCTTCAGTCTTCCTTATTCACTGTCCAGCTTTTGCATGCATATGAGGCAACTGAAAATATATCATGGCTTGGGTCAAGCACACCTTAGTCCTCAAAGTGACATCTTTGCTTTTTAACACTTAAAAGAGGTCTTTTGCAGCACTAAAATCCAAAACACTGACAGACAACACCAAATGCCGGCAAGGATGTGGAGCAAAAGGAATGCTCATTCACTGCTGGTGGGAATGGAAAACGGTACAGCCACCTTGGAAGACAGTCTGGCAGTTTCTTACAAAGCTAACTATAGGCTTACCATACAACCCCGTAGTTGCGCTCCTAAGTATCTACCCAAATGGGATGAAAACGTATGTCTACAAAAAAACCTGCACGCTAATGTTTACAGCAGCTTTATTCATAATTGCCAAAAATTGGAAGAACAAACAGATGAATAGATAAACAAACTGAAGTACATCCACACCACATCCATGGAGTAGTATTCATCAATTAAAAAAAAAGAACTCTCAAGCTTTGAAAAGGTATGGAGGAGTCTTAACAGCATTTCGTGAAGTGAAAGAAGCCCGCCTGGAAAAGGTACATTCTGCACGACCGCAACCACATAACATTCTGGAAAAGGCAAAACAACACAGACCATGAAAACATCGCTTTTAGGGCAGTGAAACTCTTCTGTGTGGTGCTGTAATGGTGGATACATGATACTACATGTTTGCCAAAACCCACAGCACTGTACACCACACAGAGTGAAGTCCGATGTAAACTATGGGCTTTAATAATAGAGCAATGCTGGTTTATTAATTGTAATAAACGTACCACAGGAATGCAAGACGTTAGTGACGGGAGAAATGGGATAGTTATGAGGGGCACTTATGCTGGAGAGCTTCCAAAGCATCCTGTTAATTTGGTCCCCCCTCAAAGGATGCTGATTTCCAGGTTAGCTGGCATGAAGGACCACACAGAATGCCCGAGTGCAGCCTGTGCTGACTCTAATACCAGATCAAGGACGCTGATTACAGGTTAGTTGATATGAGGGACCACACAGAATGTCCAAGTGCAGCCCGTGCTGACTCTAATACCTGATAAAGGACGCTGATTACAGGTTAGTTGATATGAGGGACCACGCAGAATGCCCGAGTGCAGCCCGTGCTGACTCTAATACCTGATAAAGGACGCTGCTTACAGGTTAGTTGATATGAGGGACCACACAGAATGCCCGAGTGCAGCCCGTGCTGACTCTAGTACCTGATAAAGGACGCTGATTTCCTGGTTGGTATACATGAAGGATCATGCAGAATGCCCGAGTACAGCCCGTGCTGACTCTAATACCCGATAAAGGACGCTGATTTCCTGGTTGGTATATATAAAGGATCATGCAGAATGCCCGAGTGCAGCCCGTGCTGACTCTAATACCAGAAAAAGGATGCTGATTTCCTGGTTAGCTAACATGAAGGATCACGCAGAATGCCCGAGTGCAGCATCTGCTGACTCTAATACCAGATGAGTCCAATAGGGTGCTAGGGCTCTTTTTTGATGGTGGTGGGGAGCACAGGTAAGGGTCAAAAATACAGCAGTAGACTTCCAGCAAAGTGGTGCTCTAGGCAGAGGCACCACGCCATGCCTCCACAGCAAAGATCCAAGGAACTGGGCCAAACAGAGAGGGCAACAATCCTGAAACCCTAAAACATCAAATGAGGAGATGGAGAACTCAGCCAAGCACCAAATGGAGTGAGAAAACTGACAGAGAACGGAGAGCGGGGAGAGATTCATGCAGAGGTCCCCTACCAGCTAACACAGCACGGATCCACCATCTTGGACTCCTATCGGAGACCAGCAAACGGGGTACGAGAAAGCAGCTTCACAGGGCTTCCGGCGGGAGACAAAACAACTGGTAATTTGTGATGTACACTTTCCCAACCCCCACCCTTCTTTACCCCTACTTGGCCTCCTTTGCTTCCTGCGGCCACAGAACACCAGCTGCTTGGATTCCACACATCCGAACGGGCTGGCTCTCTGGGTGCCATTTGCTGGCTGCTGGTGTTGCTCTTCTCCAGTTCTTTTGATTTCTTCCTTGCCTCTCACCACCCCCTCACTTTTCGCTCAAATACCTGGCTCTGTGTGCCATCTTTGCTTCTTCCTGAGGGGCTGCGGAGCTCCAGTAATTTGTGATATATACTTTCTCACCCCCTACCCTTCTTCACCCACACTCAGCCTCCTCTGCTTCCCACGGACATAGTCTCTTGTCCGGGAAGCACCGGCTGCTTGGATTCCAGCAGCCTGCACTAGCTGGCTCTCTGAGTGCCATTTGTTGGCTGCTGGTGTTGCTTTTTTTTCTGCTTCTTTTGATTTCTTCCTTACCTCTCACCACCATCCCCCTCCTTTCACTCAAATACCTGGCTCCGTGCGCCATCTTTGCTTCTTCCTGAGGGGCTGTGGAGCTCCGATCGAGTGTAGAGCTGCTTCCCGGACTGGGCTGCCGCGCTGGTGGGATCCCGGGACTTTTGTTTGTTCGTTTGTTTTGAATTGTTTGTTTTCTTTTCCTTTTCTTGAGTTGGGAGCCCTTTCTGGCCAGGCGGTGCTGCGTGGCAAGGAGACTACCCCCTCGGCTTGCACAGACGTGCAGAGGGATCCCTGAGGGCATTTCTGTTTACGGTGCTTTTTTTTTTCTTTCTGTTTTATGGGGGGCTTTTCTTGTTCTTTTTTCTTTTTTTTTAATTTGTTTTCTTTTCTTTTCCCTCTATTTCCCTTCTTGTCTTTCTTCATTACTCAGTTTCTTGTCTCTACCTTCCTTCTCTTTATGCTCCCTGAATACCTGGTGTTGTATACCTTTACGCCTTCTAGCCAGGCTGTACTGCAACACCTGAGAGCGACTTCCCCAGACCTCACAGCTGCACTGGTGGGATCCCTGGGAACTTTGCGGTTCTTTAACCTTTCCGATTTTTATTTATTCATTCTTTTCTTTTTTTCTTCTTCCCCTTTCTGTTTTTCTCCATTTCATAGTCACTCATCTCTCCACTCCAATGGCAAGCTCCCCTAGCATTCTTTTTTGTTTCTTTGTATGTTTTTGGTTCCTGTTCCTCTATCCTCTCTCCCATATCCATCTTAGCTCCACACATAACAATCTCCACGCTACATCCTGCCTACCTGCACCGTGCGCTTAACATCACACCAGCAAGCAGCACAGGCACGGCCTACTGGAAACTGCCCTACACTGATTACCGACCCGCTCTGCTGGATTTAGTAAGTGCCACAAACAACCCGTCCCAGTAACTCCTCTTCAGCTAGACCTGCCCTGCCGTACCATATCTGAGTGACTGATCCTGCCAACTGGAGAAGGAGGCGAAAAGTATTGTGCCCACAGACGAGCAAACAACAAAGAACACACAGTCCGCCTGCTTGTAGTCAAATTGGAAGAAAAAAAAAAAAAGGGACGAAACAAACAAATTTACAATCAATAAATGAGAAAAATAACTACTGAATGCCCCAAAGACAGCAGACAATAACAAAACATTTACAAAAACAGGACAGGATGGTTCCAGTAGGCGTCCAAAATAAAACACCAGATGACTTTCCAGTGGAAGGAAATGCACTAGAACAACCTGATAGGGAATTCACATCTCTAATACTCAGAATTCTCCAAGAGCTGAGGCAAAAAGCTGACAATTATGAGGAAAAAATAGACAAATTCATGGAAAATACACACAAAAAACTGGAAGAATTCAGGAAAATAATGCAGAAACAAAATGCCAGAATAGATTCACAACTAGAAATTATACAAAGACGGCAATTAGAAATCTAAAAGATAAACAATAAGATTTCAGAAATGGACGGTGTCATAGAAAGGCTGAGAAGCGCATTTGAAATGGTGGAAGACAGGATCAGTGAAATTGAAGACAAACCTTGGATACAACTCTGTTTCAGGAAAACTCAGAAAAAAGAACAAAGAAAAATGAAGAGACCCTGAGAGTTATGTGGGATACAATCAAAAGCAAAAATTTGCGAGTGATTTGGAATTCCAGAACAGGGGAGAAAACAGAAAACACAGAGAGGATCATT
>NW_004443985.1:1920658-1924389 GCF_000243295.1 Trichechus manatus latirostris
TGTGGGGTTGTTAACCAATGTCATAAAACAATATGTGTACTACTGTTCTATGAGAAACTATTTGTTCTGTAAGCCTTCACCTGAAGTACAATCAATCAATCAATCAATCAATCAGTCAATCAACAAACAAACAAACAAACCAACTCTCAAAAAAAAAAAAAAATAGCAGTTTTTCCTCAATTGACAGAGGGACTGAGCATTGTGCATTTGGCCAAATAGCCCCATGAAATGTTACTTGGCAAGCAGGCCGTTGAATCTGTCAGGTCTACCTGCCGCCCTTGCAGGGAGACATAAGATAAAACTTCAAGTTGGAGCCTTTGACACTGAGGCTTTTGACCTGCCAAACACAGGACATCATCTCTGTACTAAAGCTTTAGACACAAGAGAGCAGAAGCACTCTAGAATTTTCAGATTAAGACTTATTCTTAAAAATCACCTACTTAACCTTAATCCTTCAGCAAATAGACAAGCAAACAAAAACCCAGGAAAATAACTAATCAAAGATCTGACAATTACCAAGTTGCAACACTGAGGTTTCAATGAGCAATGAGAATATGGACTAAAAAAGGGCCCACCCCCCTCAAAAAAACACACAGACAAAAAACCTTGATTAGGTTACTCTTAGAACAAGAGCATTAAAAAAAATCAACATATAATACAGGTGAAATAAGTCATCTAAAGATACATTCCACTCTAGGAAAAAATGAGTAATTCTTTCTAGTTGTCTAAGTTTCCCACACTGCTTAAGTATTACAAAGGAAAACGAACTCTCTTTTTATGGGGATGAAGGAAGGCAAGTGACTCCAAGAACAATACATAATCTAGGAACTCTGAAGGTATATACTCTGAAGACAGCAAGATATTTCATTTAAAACTGTACCGAATCCATTGTTTTTGTATCCAGTTAAAATAACGTGTTATTTATTACGTATGAGGGACGTGGCCGAAGAGTAAACACTTGGGAGTACATTTCAGCGCTGTCAAGAGGAAAAGGCACCCTGAAAAACAGAGGATCCCTGTCTTCTCCATGGTCATAACCCTATGGATACATTCTTTGATAACAGTAATTAACATAATCCGATTAACTACCTCAGCCTGAATCCATGTTCATCAGGCAATCTTCTGGGGGGCGAGGGTGGGGAGAACAGTGCTAGAAGACCACTAACTGCTCCTCCTTCTAGAATTAAAGCACACTTGCAGACAGACAGACAGACAGACAGACAGACACACACACACACACACACACACACATTAACATGTTAACTGAGTGCATGACCACTCAGAAGAAAGGTAACATTTCACAGCCTTTGCAGCAGGTCAGATACGACCATTGGGATTTACATTCTAACCATTACGTGAACCAAAGTGTGATGTGAACAAAACTACTTCCAAGTTGTTCTCTCAGCACAGGTTTTCTCAACCCTGGCACTACTGACATTTGGGGCTGGATGAGTGTTTGTTGTTGGGGGCTGTCCCGTGCACTGGAGGGTGTGTAGCAGCATCCCTGGCCCCTATCCACTAGATGCCAATAACACCCCACCCCTCTGTTGTAACAACCAAAACTGCCTCCAGACATTGCCAAATGTCCTCCTGAGAACCACTGCTAATTGGAAGCCACATAATTTTTATTTCTCGTTTCCCTGTTTACTGAGATGTGGATGTGGTGGTACGCCATCTTGGACCATACAGACAAAAGCAAAAACTTAAGAGATAGAAGAGCAATACAGTAGAAGACACTTGAGTCCCTGACTTCATGAAGAAGCCACACTGAGCTGATGTCACTTACACCGAGACTGTTTTGTGAGTAAGAAAAACAATCTTCTAAAGCCACATACATCAGCCTACAGGATGAAACACCCAGCTGCCTGTTTTCAGACAAAACATAGCCATGCACATTCATTTACTAATTATCTGTGGCTACTTTCCTGCTACAAAGCCAACAGAGAACATCTGGCCTGCAAAACCTAAAATATTGACTGGCTAGTCCTTTACAGAAAAAGACTGTGATCTCTGGTATAGATAACAACTGGCATTCACTGATACTTGTGTGCTAGGCACTATTCTAAGTGGTGGAGGGCCTCCTCTTCCAACTTTGAAAGGGGAAGTGAGAGAATCATCAGCATCAACAGGCCAAGGCTGATTCCTCCACCCTCCAATCTTTTTACCAGTTCTGACACCAGCACTCTCTACTTCTTTGCTGGGTACAATAATTCACTGCAATGGCCACACAGAACTCATAGACCATACTCGCGATTATGGGGTTTAATAGGGAAAGTAACAGCTTACAATTCAGGATCAGGAAGGACTCAGGATACAGTTCTTCCATCAGGACAGCTTCTTTCTTCTCAGCCGTGCCAGGAGGTAGGCCCTTCTCTGGCCAAAGCCTCTTGGCCCCTCAGTCTTGCCTCTGCCCTGCTCGGGCAAGCCTTACAAATCTCTTTAGCTCTACCAATAGGTGCCTGGAGGCACCCCACTCTGCCAGTAAGCCTCAGCCCAAAGGCGCTCAGCTCTCTAGCTCCGTGGGTTGGCAAGCCTAGCTCCACCGACAAGAGCCTGAAGGCACCCCACTCTGCCAGCAAGCCTCCTGCCCAAAGGTACTCAGCATCCCTGCTCCGTGTGTCAGGAAGCCCACCCAGCCATCTCCTGCCCATCTCCTGGTTCTGCTGCTGATTTTTCTCTGCCACTTCTCGCCATCTCTTGCCATCTCTGGAGTTACAGCTCTTTCTCTGTCTTCTAGGTCTAGGGGGTTATCAAAGCAGGGACCCCGGGTCCAAAGGATACACCCCACTCACAGCTCTTTTTTCTTGAAGGTAGTGAGGTCCCTCCCTGTCTGCTTCTGGGACAGTTCATTTTAACTTTAGCAGGATGGCAAAACTGACCAATCCCCTCGTTAGTGTTCTACATGCCTTATTTGCATAGCCCTACCCCCACAAGGGTGCCATGTACCTTATTTTCATTATTAGCAAGCTGTCCAATCCCCTTGGTGGGCCACAAGCACCTTATCTGCATAGTCCCATCCAATCATCTGGTGGGAGTTACAAGACCATGGCAAGAGAGGCCATATAAAAGCAATCCATTGCACCACTATCATATACATTACCTCATTTAATCTTCACAACTACTTTGAGATAGCTACTATTATCATTCTCATTTCACAGATGAGAAAACCAAGGCAAAGATGGGTTAAGTTACTTGCCAAAGGTCTCCCAGCTAGTTAAGTGACAGAGATAGGATCTGAACTTTTAAAGACAAAATAAAAATCACAGAGGAAGATGTCCATCACAGTGTTGAAAACAACATAAATATATTTGACAATTGTCATATATGTCACACGACAACCTGTAACATTACATACTAATGATCCAAGCTCAGGAACAAACTAGATTTAAATAAAATGGTGGTGCTATTCCAAATCTAGAGACTAGTTCTGGTCCCAAACATGATGGCATAGGCTCATTTTTCCCTGCTCCTCCCTCTTAAATATAACTAAAATTACCAGAAATAATCCAACTGTCATGGTTTGAATTATGTCCCCCCAGAAATGTGTATATCAGTTTGGCTGGGCCATGATTCCTGATACTGTGTGATTTTCCTATATGTTGTAAATCCTGCCTCTATGATGTTAATGAGGGAGGATGGGTGACAGTTGTGTTAGTAAGGCAGGACTGGATCTACAAGACTGGATGGTGTCCTGAGGCAATCTCTTGAGATATAAAAGACAGAAGTGAGCA
>NW_004443985.1:1926711-1988623 GCF_000243295.1 Trichechus manatus latirostris
TCAGGGGGAGCCCCAAGCAGCAGGTATTCAGGGGGAGCCCCAAGCAGCACCAAAGGAACCACGTAGAGCAGAACAACAATCCCATTTTCACTGGAGCCGCACTCTACAAAATTAAGGCAACTGTCTGCTGAGTAGATGATTTGAAATAGGATCAAGAGTCTCCTAACGAGAAAGAATATTCCACTGAGCCTTCAGAGAGGGTACGGCCCTGCCAACACCTTGATTTTGGACTTCTAGCCTTCAGAACTGTGAGACCATAAATTTCTGTTGTTTAAAAAAAAAAAAAAATTCCTGTTGTTTAAAAAAAAAAAATTTCTGTTGTTTTAACCCACCCAAAAGACAAACAAATAAAGAGTCTCTTATGATAATATCCAAAATGTCCAGGATATAACTAAAAAAAAAAAATCACTCGTCACAAGAACCAGGAAAAACTTGAATAAGAAAAGACAATTAACTGATGCCAACACTGAGACGACTGAGATGCTGGAATTACAAGAATTTTAAAGCAGCCATCATAAAAATGTTTCAACATGCAATTACAAACTCTCAAAGCAAATGGAATATTAAAAATCTCAGCAAATAAATAAGTTACAAAAACAGAACCAAATGAAATGACAGAACTGAAAAATTACAATAACCAAAATTAAAAAGAAATCACTGGATGGGTTCGATAGCAGAGTGGAGATGAGACAGAATATAATCAGTGAACTTGAGACCACATCAACAGAATTTACTCTATCTGAACAACAGAGAGAAAACAGACTCAAAAAAAAAAAAGAACAGAGCCTCAGGAACTCTGGCACAATAACAGAAGATCTAACATTCATATCATCGAAGTTCCAGGAGGGGAGAGAGTGTGGGGCTGAAAAAGCACTCAAAGAAATAACGGCTGAAAACTTCCCAAATGTGGTAAAAGATAAAACCCTACAGATTCAAGAAGCTTAGCAAGTCCCAAATAAGATAAACTCAAATAAATCTACATCAAGACACATCATAATCCAACTTGCAAAAACCAAAGACAAAGAAGAAAGTCTTGAAAGTAACCAGAGCGAAACAACGTATCACCTACAAAGGACACCAATTCAAATGACAGCAGATTCCTCATCCGAGACCAGGGAGACCAGAAGGAAGTAGCACATCTTTCAAGTGCTGAAAGAAAAGAGCTGTCAACCATGAATTCTCTATCCAATGAAAATACCCTTCAGGAATGAAGGGACATAAAAAGACATCTTCAGATGAAGGGAAACACAATTCAGGGGCTAAACATTTGGACAGCACAGAATCCATCCCATCTGGATTCCTGCCATCCGTCCTCAGGGATGAACACATCTGGACAGCCAGTAATACCCGAATGATGAAATTCTTACACAGCTTTTAAAATGTTATTTTACAAAGAGCTTTTAACAATTTGGGAAAATGCTCAAGACATAATAGAAAACAAATTTAAAAAGCGGCAGACAAAATTATATACACAGTATTATTTTAAATATTCTTTTTTCAAAGCACATAAAAGGAATTGGAAAGCAATACTCCAAAATGTTTTCAGTGACTGTCTCCTGGTAGGAAATTACGGATTTCTCCTGTTTTTGTATTTTCCAATTTGACTAAAGTACATACTTGCTACTTTTTAAATGCATAACAGCAGAGTAATAAAACCCTAACCTAACCACAATGTACTGAAACTAAAGATACAAACGAGGAGCCATGATAACACTCGGAGAGCATGGCCTCAATGACATGATGCAGCACATTACCACTGTACCGATCCAAAAGAGAAGAATGTTGTCATTTACATACCTGTGAATCTGTCCATTTTTATGCAGGTATTCCAACCCTTCTAGCACTTCTCTGAGTATTGTAGCAATGGTAGGTTCATCGAGGACTCCACTTTTGTGTTCTCCCTTTGCCACAATGTGCTTAATAATATCCAGAACAGATCCTGAAGGCAGAAGACAGTTTTCCATAAATGTTTAACTCATTAAATATAATTCAGAGTCAAAACACATGCAAACTTTTTCATAACTGTGTAGGAAAGGAAAAAATAGCATATAGGAAATGCAAAAGCTCAAAATTAATAATTTATTTCCAACTTCCGTCTAAAACAGAAAGCAGTCTGCTAATACCCAAATAAAAGTGCTACATCAGCATCTTCTTTAGACTGCTAATGAGAATTTGGAAGACACAGCAGAGGATTTTTCACTACCTCTGAAGAATCCCTAGGTAAACCATGCCCATCAACAACATTCTACCATAAGATATCACAAACCAAAGTAGGCTTCCAATATCAGATTAGAGAATGCAACGCTGTATTCATAAAGATATAAAAAAATGAAGGCCAAATTAGGGAAGAAATACTTGGAAAGTAAAGATTAACCTGTATATAAGCTAACTTAAGGGCTAACATTATTTTTTAGGTTAATAAATTATAGAAATAAAATCAGGCAAAGAAAAATATGAAAAGAATAAAAAATGGAGTTGCATTTAACTGACTGCCCACATAGAGTAGTAACCATCTTCACAACTGCTCTACCAACCCCGTTCTCCCAGGACAGGAAGCAATGCTCCTGCCGAAGACGGGAAAGTGGGACCTGTAATAATGATTAAAATCACAGCACACTGACTCCCAAAACTGATGATTATAAGAAAAAATTTTGCTTTGATTTTGATTCATAAGATTTCTGGCAGTACAACAGCCCATAAAGACGACAGATGCAAAACAAAACACAATCTTCAATATTAGAAACTGTGCCAAGAAGTATGGAACAGAGAGCAGAGCAAGACGACAGTGTGAGCAGTCGCGTGCTCCGTCCCGTCCGCCCCCCCGCCGCTCAAATCTGGAAGACAACAGGCAAACATTGGTGGAATCAACAGTCTAAACACCAGTCAAAGGACTGGAACACCAATGTGAACACTGAATCAAGAAAACTGGCAACATATCAACAAACGGTAGGAGAGCAGTGGTTCTCCACCTGTCCACACCCAGCCCCTCCCCAGCTCAGCACGGCTATCTTGGGGCAGCTGCAGTGACTGGCGTCCCCAGGCAGGTAGTCTCTGTGGGAGCAAAACAGCCAGCACCTCCAGGCAGGGAGCCTGGCAGTGAATCACCGATGGCTGGCACCTTAAGGAGAACAGCCTAGTGGTAAAACAGTGATGGCTGGTGCTCCCAGGCATGGACCCTGGTGGTGATCTGCAAAGCTGTTGTCTCCAGGTGGAGAGTCTGGTGCTACAGCTACACAGCTGGCACTCCTGAGCAGGGAAGCTCGTGGTGCATCTACGACAGCTACTGCACCCGGATGGGCACGGCCAGCAGGGCACGGCCAGCACGGTACAGCCAGTGTCCCCAGTCAGGAATCCTGACAGTGAAGCAGCCACACCAGGTGCTCTACGGCAGAGTCTGGTGCTGAAGCGGCAGAGCCAGCACCCCCACTCAGTAACCAAGGGTTGAAACAGTGACAGCCAGCACCCCCAAACAAGGAGACCAGTGCTGAAGTGGCCACAGCAGATGCACCAAGGCAGGGAGTCTGGTGTTGAAATGCAGAACTATAGCAGTCAACAATTTAAAATAATGGTTACTAAAGAAGAGCAAAACCTAAGAAAGTGGAAGAAGCTGATTTCCATAGTTACTACAGTAAAATAGTTAAACGTCCCAGTTTCAACAAAACATTACAAGGCATATGAAGAAACATGAGAGAATGGCCCATGCAAAAGACCAAAAAGTGACAGAAACTGTCCCTGAGGAAGAACAAATAGTGAACTTACTAGACAAAGACTATAAAACAACATGTGATCATTAAGGTTGTGCGTCAACTTGGCTGGGCCAAGATTCTCAGTGGTTTGGCAGGTAGTATGTAGTTTAGTAGTCGTACAATGATGTAATCATCTCTAGGATGAGATCTGACGTAATGTGATCATCTTCATGATTGGATCTGCTGTGAGTAGCCAGGCAGTTGAAAAGGAGTTTCCTTGAGGGTATGGCCTGCATTCCATATAGGTGGACTTTCTGGCAAGGGTAGCGGGCTCCAGATCCTACAGCTGGCACCTGTTCATCTGACCTCCAAGTTCTTGGGACTTGAGCTAACAGCTTCCCTGCAGATCTTGGAATTTCAACAGCCTCTGCAGCCTGTGAGCAAGAGGACTGCTGTCTGACCTGCCAATCCTGGGTTCACCAGCCCCGGTGGCTACATGAATCAGGAGAAGCCTCCAGCCTGACCCACGGACTCAGACTCTCCAGTCTCTATAACCACATGAGCCATTTCCCTAATATATTTACACACACACACACACACACACACACACACACACACACACACACACACACACATCGATGCTTCACTTGTTTTGCTTCTCCAGAGAACCCAGCCTAAGACACAATGGTAATTAAATATGCTCAAAGAGCTCAAGAAAAACATGAACAAAGAACTAAAGGAAATCAGGAAAACAATCCAAGAACAAAACAAGAATTTCAATAAAGAAATAGAAAGTATAAAAAGAACCAAACAGAAATGCTGGAGCTGGAAAGTATACTAACAAATGAAAAATCATAACGGCGGCTCAACAGCAGATTTGAACTGGCAGAAGAAAGAATTAGCAAACTTGAAGACAGGGCAATTGAGATTACAGGCAGTCCCTGGGTTATAAAAATCTGACTTACATACAGCCTGCAGTTACAAACCAACTCCTATAAAGCCTGTTGTATTAAAAATTCGAGGTACATACGATGGTTCGTAACAGCAAACAGGCACCACTTTGCAATGCGCATCAAAACATCATTATTACTACTGTACTGTCGTGTTAAAGATGTTTTAGTGTACTGAAGTGTTTCTTTACTGTTTTTAATGCATAAAAAGATACACTATATACTAAGACAAACATCTGACCAACTGATGTTAGATACAAACCGCACCTAACTGTTCTGACATAAGTACAAATTCGACTTAAAGAAAGATTTAGGAACGGAACTCGTTCGTAATCCAGGGACTGCCTGTATTAAGTCTGATGAGCAAAAAGGACAAGTATGATCCCACTTACATGAAATATCTAGAAAAGGCAAATCCATAGAGACTAAAGTTTATTACTGGTTAGCAGGCGTTAGTGGGGAGAGGGAAAGGAGGAGTCATTGCTCAGGGAGCTGAACTTCTGTTAATGGAGTTGAAATAATTTGGAAATGAACAGTGGCAATGGTTACACAACATGATGTATGTAATCAATGACGCTGAATTGAAACGTGTAAAAAATGCTGAAATGGCAAACGTTGTTGCATGTATTTTTACAAGAAAAAAAAAGAAGAAAAAGTATGGAACATAACATAATACAGACTGCACTGAAAGAGATTCAGTGCCCATTTCTTGACACACTATCTCAACGATCAAAACTAAAATCAAAACAACTACTTACAGGCTTCTTTTGAAAACTCACCCTGGCAGGTACTTTTATTTCACACACTTAAAAAGAAAAAATATACAGAAAGAAGTGGTCTAACTGGATTCCTCAAAAACATGGACGACTGAACACACATTTATTCTGGCTCCCACAAGAAATCCTCTAACTTGATAAACTGATAAAAAGCGCACAAACCCTGAAGGAAAAGAAAATAATACACGAGAGAGGTCAACAAGTTTTTCGAAGAAAGAAAGCAGAAAAAGAAAGGTAACTGACTAAGCAGAGAAATTTGTAACTGCAGTGTCTACATAGCAAGTATGCCAATTAGAAAAAAGTGGATCCCCACCTAGAGCTCAAGAAAAACTTAGAACTATAGACACCAAGTACCACATAAGAGGAAGTGAGGTGAGACTGAAACAAAGGCTGAAAACAGGAAATCTGGTTGAAAGTCTATATGAGAACAGGATTCCCAGATCCCGCCTTCTCCCCTGGTAGCCAGGTCACTACCACTCCCCAGTTTGAGCAGGAGACAGGCTGTTTACTCTCTGAAGACAATGAACCAGAGAGGGTACAGATTCCAGACAGCTTTTCCTAACACGTGATTACACTGGGTTCTCTTCCCCCTCTCCACTGCTGTGATCCACAAGTGGGGATGCCTAAGGGAGAAGTTTCGTTTTGTTTAATCAATCACACATTAATCTTCAAAGCAAAATGATTATACCAATGGGCCACATGTTTCACTCTTCTGAGAAATCCAGGCCACATAAGTACTGCTTAATAAGAAAGCAACATTTGAATACCCACAGATCAAGTTACATGTTTGTAACTTAAAATAAGGAGAAATTCTTACTGGAAATTAAAAATTGATTTATTCATTCAGCAATTAATTAAGCCTTATAATATACAAGATCTAGGATTGAGTGTCACAGGATGTGTCAAGACATATATGACACAGCTGCTGACTTCCAGGGAACTTCCAGTCTGGTAGATCAAAGAAATGGAGCAACAAAGAGCTTGTCGCTGTTGTTACTAGCTGCGGTCAAGTCAATGCTGACTCGTGGTGGCCCCATGTGTGTAGAGTACAGCTACTCCATAGGGTCTCCAAGGCCGTGACCTTTCAGAAGCACATTGCCAGGCCTGTCTTCTAAGGTGCTTCCAGGTGGGTTCGAACCGCCAACCTCCGGGCTAATAGCTGAGCACTTAATCATTTGCACCATCCAGAGTCTTCCACTAAGATCTTAGGGCACAAAAGAATTAAGTTTGTATTTTTAAAGGGCTTGAGGAAGTAACTGGTGTCATGAGCTCCTTTCCAAAACCTTAGAAGGTTTTTACTGATTTCCCATCATCCAATGATCAATAAGGAAACTAAAACATTGGACATCCCCAGTCTATATCCAGAACATTCTAAACAAGGTTTATATAAAAGTCTCCTCTTTTCCTGGCATGATGGTTTCTTTTCAATTTCAATCTCCTTCCAACAATATAACTTTTTTAAGTGGAGAGATCAGTGTGCCACTAAGGCCTTTGCCCTTAACTCACAAATATTAATCGGGAAGGTCCCCCTTCTTTTCATGTTATTTCCTTAGCATTCTGCAGCATCTAACTCAGCCATGGTATATGCAACCTTTCCTCTTCAAATATCAAAATTACACAGGCTGTTTCACATCAACACAGTGGTTAAGAGCTCAGCTGCTAACCAAAAGGTCAGCAGTTTGAATCCAGCAGCCACTCCTTGGAAACTCTATGAGGAAGTTCTACTCTGTCCTACAGGGTTGCTACGAGTCAGAACCAACTTAACAACAATGGGTATCTCTGGCTTCAAGGGAAAGGTCAAAGTAAAATATGCTAAGCAAAGGGACACTGTAGATTATCACTGGATGACTCAATACCTAAAGAAAAGTAGAAATACTGAGGGAAGTCTATAATAGTGTGTTATGGATTAAATTGTGTCCCCCAAAAATATCTGTCAACTTGGCTAGACCATGATTCCCAGTATTGTGTGACTGTCCACCATTTTGTGATCTGATGTGATTTTCCTATGCATTGTACATCCTTCCTCTATGATGTTAATGAGGCAGGATTAGAGGCAGTTATGTTAAGGAGGCAGGACTCAATCTACAAGATTAGGTTGTGTCTTAATTAAATCAATCTATTTTGAGATATAAAAGAGAGAAGTGAGCAGAGAGAGCGGGACCTCATACCATCAAGAAAGTAGCGCCAGGAGCACAGCGCTTCCTTTGGACCTGGGGTCCCTGAGCTGAGAAGCTCCTAGACCAGGGGAAGATTGATGACAAGGACCTTCCCCTGAGTCAACACAGAGAGAGAGCCTTCCCTGGAGCTGGAGCCCTGAACTCAGACTTGTAGCCTCCTAAACTGAGAGAATAAATTTCTCTTTGTTAAAGCCATTCACTTGTGGTATTTCTGTTACAGTAGCACTAGATAACTAAGACACAGGGCATACAGTATTATGTCCTTGGGTACAATCTGGAAGAAATATTCTACAGCAATAATCAGTTCTCAGACTTTAATATGTGCAGGATTACTTGGCAAGATAGTTATAAATGTGGGTTCTCAAACCCTACAGAATGTTATTCAGAAGATCTGAGGTAGGACTCAAGAAACTGCATCTTAAACCCCTCCCCTCTTGCCTGAACATCCAGAGCTGGTCACTATTAATATCAGATATTTTACGTGGGTCTTGCTTATACCAAGAAGTTCCCATACTTTTTATCTCTTAGAAGACAACAAAGTTTAGGACATTCTTTAACAACAAAGTAATTCACTACATAAGACAATGACTTTAAATTAGATTTCTGCATTTCTACACTTTATCCTTTTAAGTCTTACAGGTACGTCTCTTTTCCCCTCATAAGCTTTCTTAATTACTTTTATTTTAAAAAATCTTACATTGAACTTTGATGGTAATAAATGGTGGAAACAGCTTTGTATATCAGAAATGCTCCCAATTTCTAAAGATTAACTTCCTGTTAGTAATTTTAGTAAATCTCAACATTCAACCTCAGGGTTTTAATTAGCAAAAAAATATTACCCCTACAAAGAAGCATTGCAAAATTACTATGATATTGACACATTTAGTTAAACTTATTTAAACCATCATGTCCACCTGGTTGATGGGTGTAAGTCGCTCTTCATTTTGGAATTTAATTGGCTTAAACTTGCTAGATCAAAAATATGCTTTCGTTTTAAATATACTGGCTGGAAAAGCTGACGTAAAAGAAGGCACTATCTGTATTTCAGTTAACTCTGGTTATTTGTATTTTTAATTGGTCAAGAGAGCCCCTGCTTCCGGGTGAGGCTCATCATCTCTTCTCCCCACTCTCTCCTCCAGGTCTGATCTCCTGTCGGTTCCCAAGACGTATCCCACTCCTCCATCCTGCCTCCAGACCCTTCTCTGCACAGTGTTCCTTCTGTCCAGATCACTCCTTCTATCCTTCCCCTGTACTACCTCTACCCCCGATTCACTTGGCTGATTCGGCCTCAGTGAAATGCGGTAAGCCTTTCTTAACCCCACCCCATCCATTCTCCCTCAGAAGGTTAAGTTCTCCTGTTACCTCCTCCCACAGCACCACATACTTTTTCATAGCACTCTAGAGAGTAATACTTAATTATAACTTTTCCCTACTCGGTATAAGGTCCGTGAGAGCAAGGAACCAACAGTCTGATTAGCAATGTACTGGTGATCAATAAGAATCTGATAAATGGCATTTTAACTGAGCTATAAATCCTGACACAATTTCCTATTACATTAAAACAATTTTAAAGTTGTGCTTAGTTCTAGCTTTTGTTTTCTAAACACTGTTTAATGTAGCTCTTTTATTCACTTTATAACAGGAAAAGGAGGACTTCATCATTCTAAAAAATGATGCAAACGTTTTAGTACTTTTAAAACTTTAGATATAATGATTGACTCATACGATACAAGTAATTACAAAAAGAATTATGCCTGGAACATGTCTAAAAATTATCCTGAGTGCCAGGCTAACTGGACATTGTCCCCAAAAGAGCTAAGACCAGGAGGGATGGAGAATCACATTTGAAAAACATCGCCCCAGCTACATGTCCTGCTCCTTCTGTGACCACAGCGTACACTCACTGAAGGATAAACAGGGATTCTTAAAAAAAAGAAGTCATTCTGCTTAGGAATAGCAGAAAGGATGGGCTGGCATACTGGCACGGATGAGAGAATTAAGCAAACAATTTATTCCTATTAATTACAGAACTTTTTTGCAAAACATTAAAACTTTGTTTGGATTATACATTTTTGTAAATTACAAATAAAGAAAATTATGCTATAGGTGATCAATAACGAAAGATACAGTATTACCTAATATTCCCATATCTGTCCATACTGAAAGAACCATGCTTGACCACCATCTTGAAAGGTGGTTGGTGTTAGCAAGGCTTCCAACCATCATATGAACAGGGCCTTTAACAAAGCAATCCAGATTCTCCAGTGTGTCACTAATGGGATTAAAACAAAAAGGTGATTCTGGCTACACTGAAAAGCATCAAATAGCAAGGGATTTATTTAATAATAAGTATTTAATAATAAATAGTTAATATTAGAAACGACTAAAATTTCTCGTACACCTGCTACATGTCAGCACAGTGGTAGATGCTTTACACACATGGACATCTCATGTGCTCCTCATAAATACCCTGAAATGCAGAAAGGTATCCTCATTTAATAGACAAGTAAACAGGTTCACAGAGTTGAAACAGTCTGCCTAATGACATACAACTTCTAAGAAGGAAAGCTGGAATTTAATTCTAAAGCCTACACTCTTTCTTTTGCAGCCTCTCTGGGGAAGCAGGGTGTTCAATGAGATGCAGTATTAAAATTGCATTAAACAAACATGGATTCTCTTTTCTGGAACCCTACATTCTAAAATGGAAAACAATGTTCTCCCACAAAATACACATGCAAACCCAGACCAAGAAGCTCAGGGATAACCAGGCCAGGGGCTCCATCACCCACTAGTCCTGTCAGCCTTGCCCTATGAGTCCAAACCATGCCTTGGCAAAATGACTAATTTACTACATAGTATGGGCCTTCAGGTAACTAACAAAACGTTCAATCTATACATGCCAAGGTCCTACTGTCTGTAACCAGCAATACTTAATTTTTATTGTAAGGACTAAAGTAGAAATAATTGTATAGTACAGGATAAAGCTCAGAAATAATTATGTTAATACTGGGGATCAAGATTTTCTGCGTAAAAGAAAAGAGATTAACGTATAACATTGAAGAAGTTTGTTTGTTTTAAAGCCTTAATGTTACATTTGCATTGGAAAGATTAATGTCAAATCAGGATTTCTTAAAATATACTCTTTCCAAGCTCCATCAACTAAGAAAAGCCTAGAAGGATTAACGCCGTAGTAGCAATCAGCACCCCAAGCATTCAAGTTATGCTTTCTAACTAACATTCCCTAGTAAAAACTACCAGAACTCCTCAGAGTACTGGCTGATTCTGGTCTGAGAAAAGAAATATAAAAGTTAGCCTGGGAAATCTTAACCTAAAAAACAACATAGTAATCAAAGATTGATGGGTTCAGGTCAAAAGGACATAAGCATGAGCTGGAAATGACTCCCAATGACAAAATTTTGGACAACTTAAGCATCAAAAATAGAGTATAATTAACAGAAAGACGTAGAGCCTATAAAAATCCTTGAGTCCATAATGATACTCAAAAAGTCCTATCCAGGGTGGGGGGTGGGAGAGGTGCTTTCATTTGCTACATTGGAAGGGACTATTAGGTCAATTCTTTACTCTGAAAATTGGTACTTATTTATCCTGCCTTTTTCAATAAGAACTACAGTATAGATTAATCAAAGAGTCCCAGTTGACAAGGCAAAGTTCCTCTTCACAGAAAAACATCATTTATAAATGTAAAAGAAATTGTGAAATAAGAAAAATCACTGTTTTGCAATCCCTAATGAAACAACTGATTTAAACAAGGATTTTTAATAGATGCTAAAATGATGAGACAAAAGACTGATGGGGAACTTGATACAGTGCAAAATCTCACCTCACAGATGACTTGCTAGCTGAAAGAGAAAAAAGATAATGCTTCCAAGGAGAGGTCTGGCTGCCAAAATCCTAAGCAATCAAAATTAACATCACTATTAAAGATACAATCAGACAGCAAACGCTGCCAGATGTCGTGGAGCACACCGCATCACCTACAAAGGATTCTGTCTAAAACTTGTTTAACCTGAAGCTAATCAAGATCTAATTTTCAATCTGTAAGAAACAGAGGAAAACAGAACCAAGCTAAATACCACAAAAAGGAAATAACCAGATAAATCCAGAAAGTGAGACATTCTAAAAGATAACTGGACCAGACCCTTCAACAAGTCCATGTCATGGAAGCGGGGAAGGGGAAGAGAGCCATCCTGGATTAAGAGAGATCAGGAGGCATGACAACTGAATGCAATGTGTGGAAGCTGTCTCAGGTCATATACTAGCATCTTTAGTAACCAGTGGCCATCGAGTCAACCCCAACTCACAATGACCCCATGTGTGTCAGAACTGAAATGTGCTCCACAGGGTTTTTTTATTGGCTGATTTTTTGGAAGTGAACTGCCAGGACTTTCTTCCAAGGCATCTCTGGGTAGACTCGAACCTCCAACCTTTCAGATAGCAGCCGAGCATGTTAAACATCTGTACCACCCAGGGACTCCTACCATCTTTAACAGATACTGTAGTCTCAGTATCTTCTCAAATGTAAATATCCACGAAGACTAAACCAGGATAAAAAAAAGAAAACTCTTCATTTGCTTTTCAACTCATGGATGTTAACATTTTATTGTATTCTACTCACCTCCACTTAGCAGCTTCATGACCAGCCAAAGTTCATCTTTTACCACAAAAGACGTGTAGTAAGACACAATATTAGGATGATGGCACTGACTCATGGCTTGAATTTCCTTCTACAAAGAAAAGAAGAAAGCATGAGAACTCACTATATGCAAGCCTAAAACAAACATTATAAGTCAGCAAATCCAGATTTGAAATCTCAATACTATGTCACAACCTTTCTGGGATCTCCATGGCCTGACCTCCTCAGGAATAGTCAAGCAGTCCATTCTGACGGTACTCCCTCACTCATTGCACTAGCAATCCTTGAAACTATAAGCATGCACTGTTCACCCCTGGCACAGCACCGCAAGAGGCCTCCAGTGGGACACTGATTTTTACTTCAAGATACTTCCGAAGAGCCATCTTGGGAAATCTGGTTTTACAGGTCAAATCAACAGCAGATGCTTTTCAGTTTGTCTGCTCGTTTTTGAAAAATCTATACCTGTAACAAAATATCGGTTCAATGCATTCGGATGAGTAACAATTCTCACTCTAAGGAGAAACATACTGAAATAGAGACTCAGATGATTTGACCAAGATCTTAACCTAAATCCCAAGCAGAAACCTAAGCCAAAAGCCTAGACTACTCTATCTCAGCTTATGAATTTAGACTAGATTTGGTGTGGTAAAATGTGTGCAGTGTGATTGGGGCCCTGTTTACCTCACTGGTCTGATTTCTGCCCTCTCAACTGAGCCTACCCCATGATCCAGTCCCATGATCCAGCCAGAGTAAACTTCAAGTGACCCTGGACATTTATCCCTACGGTTCCCACTGCTTCAAATACACTTTCCCCATCATCTTTGCCTAGCTAATCCCTATTCTTCCTTCTGATCTCAGCCTAAGTATCATTTGCTTCCAGCCCCCCAAGGACAGTTAGGTGCCCCTTCTCTTGCCTTCCAGAACATGATATACTGGACAGTATATTGTATGTTTGTCCGTCTCTCCCCCAAGACTAAGAGCTCAATGAAGACAAGGACTCAACAGTGGATCGATAGTCACTGTAGAACTCGTTACACTATACTGCAACCGCCTATTTATCATCTGCAGCCCAGACAAACTGTGATCCCAATGAGGGCTAAGACTCTATTCCTGGCAATTATGGTGCACGACACACAGTACACTTGCAATAAATATTTCTCGAATGAATGAAATCCTGCAGCACTTTATACAGCTTTTTACTTATTCATGTACTTGTCCTATGCCCTCAGAGGGTGTATTTGTTCAAAAAGATCAATTGTGTGAAAGTTTTCCAAAATCCTTGATTCATACGCGCTAAATAAATGCTAGTTTTCCTTCCCTCATGTTCTCTAACATAACTTTTTTTATGGCAAGGACTTTGTCATTTGTATCTTTGCAAGCCCCAAAGTCACCAGCATAGTCTTCTGCATGAAAAGCTAAGTAAACATGAAGGAAAAGGAAGCAGGAACTAAAGTGAGCACCTGACACACCCAGAGGACTTGAGGAGATAAGCTGTGTACATATAAGAAGGAATTTATAGGACAATAAACACATGCCAAACGAAAGTAAAAATATTAAATGTTATAAGAATTCATAGAAAAGAACAGTTAAGGTAGGCAAGTGTGATCAAAGACGACTCTGCAAAGGAGGCAGGAACTAGATTTAGCTTGGCAGAACATAGAGAAATTATAGCAGTTTAAAAGGCTAGAAGTACAAATTCAGGGCACCAGCTCTAGGGAAAGGCCCTCTTTCTGCCTCCCTCTCTGTCCACTCTGGAGGAAGGTCCCTATCTCTTTTCAGCTGCTATTCCTAGGTTCCTTGGCAATCACGTGGCATGTATCTTTCCCTTCATCTGTACCCGCTTGTTTGCTTGTTTCATCTGCTCCTTTATATCTCAACAGAGACTGACTTAAGACCCACCCTACACTAATACTTCCAGCGCTGCATCGGTACGCTGACACATCTCAACTGGTATTCCGTCAATTCCTGGAGCCCTGTTTTTTGCCAGTGCCTTCACTGTAGCTTAGACTTCTTCCTTTAATACCATTGGTTCTTGATCATATGCTACCTCCCGAAATGGCTGAACATCAACCAATTCTTTTTAGTAGAGTGATTCTGTATATTCCTTTCATCTTCTTTTGATGCTTCCACATCGAAACTCGAGGCTTCAATTTTTGTCTTCAGTTCTTTCAGCTTGAGAAACGCTGAGCGAGTTCTTCCCTCTTGGTTTTCATACTCGAGGTCTTTGCATATGTCATTATAATACTTTACTTTGTCTTCTCCGGCCACCCTTTGAAATCTCCTGTTCAGCTCTTTTTCTTCATCATTTCTTCCACTTGCTTTAGCTGTTCTCGGTTTAAGAGCAAGTTTCAGGGTATCTTCTGACATCCATTCTCATCTTTTCTTTCCTGTCTTTTAATGGAGCTCTCTGGTGGCGCAGTGGTTAAGAGCTTGGCTGTTAACCAAAAGGTCAGCAGTTCAAATCCAGCAACCGCTCCTTGGAAACCCTATGGGGCAGTTCTAATATTCCGTCTAATAGGGTTGCTATGAGTCGGAATCGACTCGATGGCACGCGTTTTATTTTGTTTTGTATTTTTGCTCTCTTCATGTATGATGTCCTTGATGTCATCCCACAACTCCTCTGGTCTTTGGTCGCTAGTGTTCAATACATCAAAACTGTTTTTATTCTTCAGATGGTTTCTAGATTCTGGTGGGATATACTCAAGGTCATTCTTTGGCTCTTGTGGACTTGTTTTAATTTTCTTCAGCTTCAACTTGAACCTGCATATGAACAACTGATGGTCTGTTCAGCAGTCAGCCCCTGGCCTTGTTCTGACTAATGACATGAGCTTCTCTGTCATCTCTTTCCACAGATCTGACTCCTGTGTATTCCATCTGGCAGGGGCCACGTGTAGAGTCACCATTTGTCGAAAAAAAGTATTTGCAATGAATAAGTTGTTGGTCTTGCAAAATTCTATCACGTGATCTCCAGCATTGTTTGTATCACCAAGACCGTATTTTCCAACTACCAATCCTTCTTCCCTGTTTCCAACTTTCTCATTCCAATCACCAGTAATTATCAACGCGTCTTGACTGCATGCTTGATCAATTTCAGACTGCAGAAATTGGTAAAAATCTTCAATTTCTTCATCTTCTGTCTACGCCAATAAAGTTGGAAGACAGCTACCCGGCCGAGTGGAAGAGATCCGTATTTGTGCCCATTCCAAAGAAAGGTGATCCAACAGAACGCGGATATTATCGAAAAATATCATTAATATCACACGTAAGTAAAATTTTGCTGAAGATCATTCAAAATGGTTGCAGCAGTACATTGACAGGGAACTGTCAGAAATTCAAGCTGGATTCAGAAGAGGACATGGAACAAGGAATATCACTGCTGATGTCAGATGGATCTTGGCTGAAAGCAGAGAATACCAGAGATGTTTACCTGTGTTTTATTGACCATGCAAAGTTATCTGACTGTGTGGATCATAACAAATTATGGATAGCATTGAGAAGAATGGGAATTCCAGAACACTTAATTGTGCTCATAAGGAAGTCTAAGAGGCAGTCGCTTGAAAAGAACAAGGGGATACCGCATGGTATAAAGTCAGGAAAGGTGTGCGTCAGGGTTGTATCCTTTCACCATACTTATTCAATCTGTATGCTGAGCAAATAATTCAAGAAGCTGGACTATATGAAGAAGAACACACATCAGGACTGGAGGAAGACTCATTAACAACCTGCGTTATGCAGGTGACACAACTTTGCTTGCTGAAAGTGAGGAGGACTTGAAGCACTTACTGATAAAGACAGACTGCAGCCTTCAGTATGGATAACACCTCAACACAAAGAAAACAAAAATCCTCACAACTGGACCAATAAGCAACATCATGATAAATGGAGAAAAGACTGAAGTTGTCAGGGATTTCGTTTTACTAGAATCCATGATCAACACTCCCGGAAGCAGCAGTCAAGAAATCAAACGATGCACTGCACTGGGCAAATCTGCTGCAAAAGACCTCTTTAAAGTGTTGAAAAGCAAAGATGTCACTTTGAGGACTAACGTACCCAAGCCATGGTATCTTCAATCACCTCATATGCATGTGAAAGCTGGAGACTGAATAAGGAAGACTGAAGAACTGAAGCCTTTGAATTGTGGTGTTGGCGAAGAATACTGAATATACCATGGACCGCCAGAACAACGAACAAATTAGTCTTGGAAGAAGTACAGCCAGAATGCTCCTTAGAAGCAAGGATGGCAAGACTTCGTCTCATGTACTCTGGACATGACATCAGGAGGGACCAGTCCCTGGAGAAGGACGTCATGCTTGGTAAAGCAGAAGGTCAGCGAAAAAGAGGAAGACTCTTGACGAGATGGATTGACACAGTGGTTGCAACAATGGGCTCAAGCACAGCAACTATTGTGAGGATGGCACAGGACTAGGGAGTGTTTCATTCTGTTGTACACAGGGTTGCTATGAGCTGAAACCGACTCGACAGTACCCAACAACAATAGACTAACACTGCCTCATTGACGTAACAAAGAAAACTCACCCCAAATGGGATTATACCACAGGTATGTTGTTGTGTGGGAATCAAGCTGTTTCCAACTCAGAGCGACTCTACAGGACAGAGCAGATCTGCCCCATATGGTGTCCTAGGCTATAATCTTTATGGAAGCAGACTGCCAGGTCTTTCCTCCTGCAGAGCTGCTGGTGGGTTTGAGCTTCTGACCTTTTGGTTAGCAGCTAAGCACTTAACCACTGAGCCACCAGGCTCCTTAACCACAGGTATACCCACAGCTGTCGAGTT
The DNA here is from genome assembly GCF_000243295.1 of Trichechus manatus latirostris. Lineage (NCBI taxonomy): Eukaryota > Metazoa > Chordata > Mammalia > Sirenia > Trichechidae > Trichechus > Trichechus manatus. Next base: position 1,943,749 of record NW_004443985.1, read on the forward strand.
AACTCCAACTCATAGCAACCTTATAGGACAGAGTAGAACTGCCACATAGAGCTTTCCAAGGAGAAGCTGGTGGATTCGAATTGCCAACCTTTGGGTTAGCAGCCTGAGCTCTTAACCACTGCATCACCAGGGCTCCAGCCACAGGTATAAAAATCTGTTGCCATCAATTCCAACCTGTGGCAACCCTATATGACAGAAAGAACTGCCCCAGAGGGCTTCCAAGGAGCGGCTGCTAGATTTGAACTGCCGACCTTCTGGTTAGCAGCTGAATGTTTAACCATTGCGCCACCAGGGCTCTACTACAGGTAGAGGAGTAGGAATTTACAACATATTATCTTGGGGAGACACGATTTAATCCATAACAGTTGCAACCACTAATGGGTCATGAATAAATTAGTGTGTCACATTAAAAAAAAAAAAAAAAGGGACTATGATAGAAAATCAGAATACATTCTACATAACATGATTAAGAATTGTTCTATGAAAGTGTTCTTTCAGTTACATATGAATATAAGTCTGTATATACTGAGATATGATATACTGTATATTTCTTATTCTGAGTCATCATCAAACAAGTCTTAAAGCCATTGATCTGGACTACAGCAAGGCCTACTAACTAGCCTTTTTGCCTCTGATCTTTTACTCCTGCAATCTGCCCTGCTAACTGTTAGGAATTAATCCACTAGAATAGCTATAAAAAAAGATGGACAATAAGAAGTGCTGGCAAGGAAGTGAAGAAATTGGAGCCCTCATACATTACTGGTGGGAATGAAAAACGGTATGACATAGCCACTTTGGATAACAATTTGGTAGTTTCTCAAAAAGGTAAACACAGAGTTATCGTATTTACCCAGCAATTCCACTCCTAGGTATCTGCTTAAAAATTATTGATCGAAGCCCTGGAATGGGAGACTCAGAAGAGGCACAGTGAGTCCTTTCGGAGCCTAATGTGTGAGACTGGATCACTGGCAGGACAATGGAGAGTGACACACATTCAAAACGGCGCAGTCAGCCGCCATCTTTGAGCAAGGCACCACTGTCTCTGACTCTACTCAAAACCCAATGGTGAAGAGATGTGGTTGCTACACTGCCCTTGTTTTCTAAGGAGGAGTTTAGGTTTCTAGCAGGGCTTGGGTCCATAATTTCTCCTGTTCCTGTTAACCCAACTTTTAAAAATTCGCGTCTGCTCCAGTTTCACTTCCTCGTGCACGACTGAACCAGGAAGAAACCAGTTCAAAGCTCTGGTTTAAAGTACATTTTAGTCATAAAGTAGAAACCAGTAAGACTTACATTCATCTTTACACTATCCTCGTGGATTACATAAAATAACTGACAAATGACAGGCATTCACAATGGACTTCTCAAATTCCAGTTTTAATATGTAAAAATTTTTTCTTTAACAATCAAAAAACTTCTTTTATCATCACTGCAGTTCAAATGTCCAAATGATGCTCCAAGGTATTGCTGGCATCAGTGAATCCAAAATCATCAAATAGGATTTCGTTTTATTTATTTACTTATTTTCTTATACAAAATGTGTTTCTTGGGATGGTTTCCCACTCATCTTGATTCAGGGTACTTTTAGTGTTGCTTCCGTCTGAAGGATCATCCTTCTAGAAGCCTTGCTTTTCCTCGTGTAGACTGGCAGAGGGCCATGGAGCAGTCAACAAGCAAAACTACTGTTTGAGCATGGCTAAAGACCGTGGTGATTTCATAGCATCTTGGGCATTTCACCCCGTGAAGTAGGAATTAGGGCTCTGCACCAGGCACTTCTTGTGTTTCCTCTCCTCTTCTGGAGAGGGATGAAGGGCCTTTGTGAGAGGCATGTTTGCGTGGGGAGGTCTTCAACACCGGAGAAGAGGGATGAAGGGCCTTTGCGAGAGGCATGTTTGCGTGGGGAAGTCGTCATCACCGGAGAAGAGGGATGAAGGGCCTTTGGGAGAGGCATGTTTGCGTGGGGAGGTCATCATCACCGGAGAAGAGGGATGAAGGGCCTTTGTGAGAGGCATGTTTGCGTGGGGAGGTCGTCAACGCCGGAGAAGGGGGATGAAGGGCCTTTGTGAGAGGCATGTTTGCGTGGGGAGGTCGTCAACGCCGGAGAAGGGGGATGAAGGGCCTTTGTGAGAGGCATGTTTGCGTGGGGAGGTGGTCAACGCCGGAGAAGAGGGATGAAGGGCCTTTGTGAGAGTCATGCTTGCGTGGGGAGGTCGTCATCACCGGAGAAGAGGGATGAAGGGCCTTTGTGAGAGGCATGTTTGCGTGGGGAGGTCAACACCGGAGAAGAGGGATGAAGGGCCTTTGTGAGAGGCATGCTCGCGTGGGGAGGTTGTCAACACCACCAGAAAGGCTACAAATAGGATTTCAATCATCTCCTTCCAAGTACAAGTTCTCTCACCAAGGATGGCTCAAGATCACTCCAAGAAGCCACTTCTTCAGCTTCTGCTTATGCATTACCAACTACTAAAGAAATATATTTGTGTCATCTGCCACAAGTTCAAAATATAATTTTATTATCACTTTTTCTTCCATTCGATTATTCTCTAACATTTATTTATTTATTCTCTAATACTAATTGTTCTCTAATGCAGAGACTACACCAGAAATGAAACCCAATCTGGGACAGTGGAAGGACTTCTGATGTCAGGTCATCCAACTATTAATCCTGCCCTTTCTATCCGTAGTTGTACATGATCTTAGAGAAATTAGTTGATAAAATTAAAATATTAGTCCATATTTATATGGTACGTTATAGTTTTCAACTACTGTATCATTTGATCCTCAAGAAAAACCTCATGAGATGGACAAAATAGGAATTATCATCTCCATTTTAAGCCAAGGAACCTGAGGTTTAAAAAGCTAAATGATCTGAAAAGCCACCTCATTTCCCTTTCTGAGCACTTACTATATAAAACTATTCTGGGTGTCCCACTGCATAGAAGAAGTACAAGACAATAACTGTGTGAGTACATTTTAAGGCCAGAGAGCATCACTTGCAGCTATCGATCCTCGGGACCTCCCTTTCCTATTTCTTTCTCTAGCTTTTTGAAAAGTTAATACAGCCTGGGGTTACTCTATCTCTCCTCTTGCATCGATGATCAGAATGCAAACTGGTACCATGTTTTTAGGAGGCCAAAAGCCTTTTAAAAGGTTATTTCATTTGACCCAGGAATCACAACTGCATGATATTATCTTAAAGAAACAGAGATGTTAAGCAAAACATGGCTAATAACAGCAAAAAGAAAAGGAAACAAGGTAATCATCCAATATCAGAGAATAGGTTAAATAAATTGTGGTCTACCTACTCAATGGAACACTACACATTCACTGAAAACAATACTGATCCTATTTACAGACACAGAAACATTTGTATGATAAACCGTTCAATGAAAAGAGCAAGTATGCTGTTGTTGTCGTTTGCTGGCATCAAGTCAGACCCCAGCTCATGGCAACGCCATGTGTTACAGAGTAGAACTACTCCATAGGGTTTTCTTGGCTAAAATCTTTACAGAAGCAGATTGCCAGGCCTTTCTTTTGCAGAGCTACTGGGTAAGTTTGAACAGTCAAACTTTTGGTTAGCAGCTGACTGCAAACTGCTTGAGGCACCCAGGCTCCTAAGAGCAAGTATATGATTAAATTATTGAAAAAATATGAAGATGCTTATATACCAAATGCTAACCTCAGAATCACAGAATTAGAACTAATTTTCTTCTATCTACTTCTATGGATTTTATAAATTTTACAATAAACATTACTTAATGAAGATACCACAAATCCTTTTTTAAAAAAATAAACAAATCAAAAATGTCAAGTTATTTTCCACTCTAACAGGAATACAGAGGAGTGTATCTCTCCATATGACAAACAGGAGAGGTGCATACCAGGAGTTCATCCATGCTCGTCTGACACTTCTCAAGGTTTATCCGTTTGATTGCCACCTTCTCCTTCTTAGGGATACAAAACGCTGCTTGGACCACAGCAGTTGCTCCACTCCCTAAAAATAAACAAATAGGTAGATAAATAAACAAATGGATAAACAGGTATAAATATGGTATTTCTACTTCCCACACGATTTAAACATAAGGAATCCTCATCGTGTTCCTATACCGAACAACAGATGCATAGAAACAACCTGCAGAGTAGGATGTCAGGAAGAGAAAAAGCCTTGACCATTTCATAGACTTGACAATAAATACCAATGCAAAAGAAAAAAAAATCAAATTGTTAGGGCTCTGGTTCTAGGACAAAATGGCACAGGCTTACATTTCCCTGCTCCTCCCCTCTAAGTACAAGTAAATACCTAGAAATAATTCCACAGACAATCATAAAAGGACTCTGAAAGAATGAAGACTACAGGCTGACTAGGATCCTCAGGGCTTGAGGAACAGCACCACGGTGAGGTCACAGATTTCTTTCTGTCTTCTGTATATCCTGGACTGGGCACCCAAAGGACCTGCAACCAGGAACCACCAACAGGCATAGATAAAAACAACAACAAGGGGGCATCCCAGCAGAGACCTAATAAGGAGACACATTCTCCAATACCCACCCAGCACAGCAGCAAGCCCAATCCACCACAGCATCGAGCATCAGTGGGACCTCCAGCCCACATCTCAAACAGCAGGCCAGATTCACCGCAATGGCACCGAGGTCCCTATCACATGCCTGGGACAATGCTGAGCCAAAAGTCAGCCTGGGTGGCACCTGTAAAGCTCAAGCAGGATCTGCAGCAGTGCCAAAAGACCAACACAGAAGAAAACAGCATTCTGAAAACTAAAATGTCACAGGAGTGACCACTCATAAGGTAAACAAGGACTACATATTAAACCCAAATAGGAAACCAGCTGCTATAAGTCAACCCCGACTCATGGTGACCCCACGTGTGTCAGAGTAGAACTGTGCTCCCTAGAGTTTCCAATGGCTAATTTTTTGTAAGTAGACCACAAGGCCTTTCTTCCAAGACGCCTCTGGGTAGACTTGAACCTCCAGCCTTCTGGTCTGCAGCCAAGGAGTTAACTGTTTGCACCATCTGAGGACTTCTGCTAAAACAGAAGATTCAGATAGGATCAAGAGACTCCTTTTAAAATAGGCACCTGTACAGAGACCAAAGTTTATTAGTGGTTACCAGGGGTGGGTGGAAGGGAGGGGGAAAGGAGGACTCAATACTTAGGAGACAGTGAATTTCTGTTAAGGGTGATGGAAAAACTTGGGAACAGATAAGGGTGATGGTGGAACAATGGTGAACACAGTCACTTAACTGTACATACGAAGAACTACTGAAATGGCAAATGTTTTTGTTACATATATGTGTACCATAATAAAAGAAAGAAAAAAGGAATCTCCTAATACCCAAAATGTACATGATACAACTGAAAATTCACACGTCACACCAAAAAACAGGAAAAACACAACTTAAATGAGAAAAGACAACCTACCAACACCAAGACGACTCAGATGTTAGACTTACCTAACAAGAATTTTAAAGCAGCCATCCGAAAAATGCTTCAACAATTACAAATTCTCTTGAAACAAATAAATAGAAAATACCAACAAAGAAATAAAAATTATTAAAAAAAAGAACCAAATGGAAATTATATAACTGAAACATACAATTACTGAAATAAAAGGAAACCACTGGGCGGCAGAGGCCAGGCAGCCCAGCTTTGCAAAGGTTCTCGGCGCACTGCAGACCGCAGGCACCCGGCACACGCCCTCCCCGCCGCCAAGATGCCAGAGAGGAAGGTCAGCTCGGATCAAGGGGCAGTGGAGGAGGAGCCCAAGAGGAGATCGGTGAGGTTGTCAGTTAAACCTGCTCCTGCAAGAGGGGAAACGAAGCCAAAAAAGGCAGCGAAAAAGGATAAATCTTCAGATAAAAAAGTGCAAACAGAAGGGGATAAGGGAGCAAAGGGAAAACACGCTGAAGTGGCCAACCAAGAAACTAAAGATTTACCTGCAGGAAATGGAGAAGCTAAAAACGAGGAGGATCCAGCCTCTGATGAAGCGGGGGACAAAGAAGCCAACTCTGACTCATGTTTGTCTACCATGTCTTATCAGTGGTCCCGGGATCTCCCTTCTTGAACAATCCAGAGGAATATTTTTATCAATTATTTTGTAAATGCAAGTTTTTTAATAGCTCTAGAAACATTTTTAAGAAGGAAATCCCACTTTATCCCATTTTTTAAGTGTAAATGCTTTTTTTTAAGAGGTGAAATCATTTGCTGGTTGTTTATTTTTTGATGCAACCAAAAAATAGTGGGATGCTGAATTGGGGGAGGCTTTGACTGTCCTCGGTGTCAACGGAACATTCCATGTGGGGGGGGGCAATTTTTATATCCCGTAATACAAAGCACACTTAATGGCAATTTGGAGTCACAGTAATGCATTTGTATGTCTTGAACATTTTAAATTACTTTTCTATTTCCATGTTGTTTTTTAGTCGAACTGTTTCCTAAAGAAAACTGCTCCCCGTCATGGCGCTCTTTGTCAGCACCGTGCATTCTGTGAACATCTTTGCTCGTGGTAGTCCAGTTTTCCTAATAACCTTGTTACGTGCTGTGAAAGACTGAACATTTGAGTGTGTAGTGTGTGTGATATTAAATTGTGAATCAGTGGGACTCATGTTGTAACAGCTCATCAACAACTGAAGATAATTGGTACTTGATATCCTCTTAAGGAAAATCTACACCAAATTTAAGGCTGGAATTTAGAAAAGAATCGTAACTACACGTGGCTTTGTAGATTTTTGGTACGTACATTAAGAACCGTGTACAGACTGTTCATAACGTCTCTGTACTGATCCACAAAGCCACCAATAAATACCAATTACGGGGAAAAAAAAGAAATTGCTGACTACGCTAACTAGCAGAGTAGAGATAACGGGGGACGGAATCGGTGAGGTTGAGGACGGGTCCATCCTTCACTCAGTCTGAACAACAAAGAGAAGTAGGCTGAAAAAAATAACAGGAGTCTCAGGAAGCAGTGAGATATGATAAAAGATCTACTATCCATGTGATAGATAAAATAATGGCCCCAGAGACGTCCATATCCTACTCTCTAAAACCTATGAACATTTTACCTTGTATGGCAACAGCGACTCTGCAGCTATGATTAAACTAAGGGTATTGCGACGGGAAGACTATCCTGGGTTATCTGGGTGGCTCAGGGTAATTACGACAGTCTGAGACACATGCAGTCACCGCGAGTCAGAACCAACATGACGACAACTGTTTTTTAACAAGAGGGAGGGAGGTGGGTCAGAGTCGGAGAAGATGTGACAATGGCAGCACAGATTGCAGTGATGCAGCCACGGCCAAGGAGCAGAAACTGATACCTAACACAACACGCTAACAAGAGAAGCTACATACGAAAGGTCACACGTTGTATGATTCCATTTATATGAAATGTCCAGAACAGGCAAATCCAGAGAGACAGAAAGTGTATCAGTGGGTGCCAAGGGGTTGGAAGAAGGGGGAAATAAGGAGTAACTACTTAATGAGTATGGGATTTCTTTCTGGAGTGATGACAATGTTCTGGAATTAGAGTGGTGATGGCTGCAAAACATCGTGAATATACTAAAAACCATCAAATTGCACACTTTAAAATGGTGAATTATATGTTACATCAATTTTATCTCAAATTTTTAAAACAAGGATGAGGAAACACTACAAACAACTTCAGCTCATAATGCAACAATTTAGGGGAAAAAACAGACCAATTCTTCAAAAGTGACAAACCACCAAAACTAACCAAGATGAAACAGATAACAGATAGTCCTACAACCATGAGGACACTGAGTTTGTAATTGAAAAGCCCCCGAAAAACCTCCAGGCTCGGATGGCGTCACTGGAGAACTTTACCAAACTTTAAAGAAGCATTAACACCCATTTTACACAATATTTTCCAGAAATAAAAAAGAAAAGGACACTTGCCAACTCATGAGGCCAGTATTACCAATAACAAAACCAGAGATATCACAAGAAAACTAAAGACCAATTATTTCTCATGAACTTAGACACAAAATATTAGCAAAGTGAATCCAGCAAAAACCACACCACAACCAAGCAGAGTTTATTCCAGGTATGTAAGGCTGGTTCAGTATCCAAAAAAACCAATATAATCGATCATATCAATAAGCTAAAGAAGAAAAATCAAGGGATCTTATCAATGGACCCAAAAAAAGAATTTGACAAAATCCAACACCATTCATGATAAAAGCCCTCGGCAAACTAGGAAAAGAAGGGAACTTCTTCAACTGCTTAAAGAGTACCTGCAGAAAAAACCTACAGCTAACATCACACTCAAGGGTGTAAGACTGAATGCTTTCGATCTAAGACTGGGAACAAGCCTAATACGTCTCTCGCCACTTTGTACAACAATTGGATGAGAGCAGACATCCATAAGCAAAAAATCAACCTCAACCTAAACCTCACACCTTACACAAAACAGATCACAAACTTAAATGTGCAGCACAAAACTATAAAACTTTTAGAAAAAAGCATAGAAGAAAATCTTTGGAACCTAGGACTAGTCAAAGACATGACACTAACTGCAAGATCCGTGACAGGAGAAACTGATAAACTGGATGTCATCAAATTAAAAACATCTGCTTTGCAAAAGACTCTGTGAAGAGGATTAACATATTTGACAAAAGACTTGTATCTAGAATATGTAAAAAAAAATAAAACTCCCCAAACTCATCATTTTATAAAAACAAATAATCCAACTAGAAAATGGGCAAAACACACATTTCACCTAAGAGGACATGAAAAGATGGTCACCAACATTAATCATTAGAGAAATGCAAATTAAAACTACAACATCACTACACACCTATCAGGATGGATAAAATTTTTTAAAAACTGACAAAACCCAACAATGGCAAGGGATGTGGTGAAACTGGATGACTGATAACCACATACTAGTGGGGACATAAAATGGTACAGCCACTGTGGAAAACAGTTTCGGTTATTTCTTTTCAATCTAAAAATGGACTTAACCTTAAAACCCGGCAATTGCACTCTTGGACATTAATTCCAGAGAAATGAAAATTCATGTTCATACAGAAACTTGTACATGAATGCTCACAGCAGCTTTATTCCAAGTAGCTAAGAAGAGGAAACGACCCAAATATCCTTTAACAGGTGAATGGTTAAACGAAGTGTGGCACACATCTATACCACGGAATACTACCTAGCAACAGAAAGAACTACTAATACGCTCAGTAACCTGGATGAACCTCCAAGGCATTTTGCTCCGTGAAAAAAGCCAATCTCAAAGTTACATACTTTGTGATTCCCTTGATATAACTCATGAAATAATAAAATTATAGAGATGGAGAAGAGATTAGTAGTTTCCAGGGGTCAGGGGTGTGGGGAGCGGGGGTAGCTGTGGCTGTAAAGGAGTAGCCCACAGGAGCCTTGTGATGATGGGACAGTTCTGTATCTTGGGTTTGGTGGTAGTTAATGAAGCATCACATTTTGAAACAACACAGAACTATACACACACACAAATGAATGCATGTATAATTGATAAAATCTGAGTGAGATCTGTGGATTGTTAAAAAAAAAAAAACTGCCTAGGCCTCAATCCATCCTCTACCATTAATGAAATAATCTTCAAACACCACTCCTCAGCTCACTGAACCACAGCAGCTACTGGATACTGTACTACTTGGGGACAACTGAACAAGTCCACTTATTTCCCAGATGCAATTTACTCTATCCCCACCTCCATGCCTCTGCGCACGCCATTACCCTACTTTCTATGTACCTTCCCCTCCTTTCAAAGCCCAACTCAAAACTCACCTAATTTCAGGTAGCTCCATGGGAAACAGACTTAGATGTAAACTTCAGCTCCACGCTTATCAGCCGGTTAAGTTTCTGTTTCCTGACTATGTGCCTCGAACACGGCAGTGCTCAAAAACTGGTCGCAATCAGGAACTGGATGAATGGACACAGGGAACCCGGGGTGGAAAGGGGGAGAGTGCTGTCACATTATGGGGACTGCACCCAATGTCACAAAACATACGTGTATAAATATTTTGAATGAGAAATTAACTTGAGCCGTAAACTTTCCCCTAATGCACAATATTTTTTTTTAAATGGCCGCTGTTGTTAATTTATTTACCCATCATCTTACTGTTAAACACTTAAACTGTTAAAAGACATCTTCATGTCTCCTCAAGTACTGCGCATAGGGTAGGGCTTAATCTGATACTAAGCACTTGAATCTTTCCCAAAGTACACTAGGGCAAATTATCCCCCCAGCTCCCCACCTCTACTCCCATTACAACTGTAGTTTCTTCAACGTGTTAATTATTAGTTATGACGACACATTAAACTTTAGTTCTCCTGTACAAACAGGCAGCCTTGGATAGAGAGGAACTGTAAGCATTAAAAAGGAAAAATGTGCAAATTCTGTCCCCCTTCCTCTTCATTCTCTCATCCTCTTCCCAAATAAAAAGTGATTTCACCAAAATGTTATTCCAAGAGGGTATGGGGAAAGAAAAAGCACTGTATGTACTGCCATAGTAATCACAGTAAGAGAAAGCAGCTTTAATCAGAATGCTTCATGTAAAACGTACTGTGCTCTCAATATTCTGGAGGAGATGCTACTCCCCCACAGAGATTCCCCCATAGAGGACGTTCACATAGGAGAAGGAGATTTTACTTTAATAAGGTCCTACAGTGGCTGTGAGATGAGCTAATCAGATCAACTAAGAGAGGCACAGTGAAGCTTGTGAGAGCCAGAACTTGCCGGGACTTACTTGTCTGTCCGGGTCTCGCAAGTTCTGCGCCGTTGACAGAGTGGGGTCCTATCACTTTTCTATCGCTCTCCATTAGTGGAAAATATTTACGTTTTCCTTCTCTGACAGGTTTCGCCTTACACGGGTTCCAGCTTTCACAGGTTTTACTGTTCATGACAGTTTAGCATTGGGGCTTTGAAACTTAAATTTCTAAGTGAAAAAGTGAAGAGCAAAATACTATATAAAAAGATGTGTTTTTTATGTATTAAAGTTTTCTGAAAGGATACACAAGAACTATTAAGAGTGGTTCACAGGGAGGGAAAAGGGAGCATCTTGTCAGCAAGAATCAGATCGTGATGCTGGCTGCACAAGTCTGAACACACTGAACTGTATACTTTAAAAGCGTGAATTTTAGGATATGTAAATTATATCTAAAAGCTGTTTTAAAAAAACTCCTCCAAGTGTGCCACTAAATTTCTAATAATAATGTGCTACCAACATTAAATATTAAAAAACATTATATTACATACACGTAATTGTATAATTTGGTTTGATCTATTTGAAAATCCTTGGCTAAAGCCACACTTACAAAAGTATAGTTAACACCCACCTGGATAAACTCAGACCACAACTGTAACAAACTAAGTCAAAACTCTGCACAAAAACATGGAATGCAAAATTTTAAATAAAATCCCATATTTAAGAACATTTACCACTCAGTGACATCATCCAATAGTGCACTTGAACTATTTTGACAATCGTTTAGGAACACTAACGAATTGCTTTATAAAACTCATCCAACAAGCTACTTTGAAACAGTTTGCAGTCTGTCTGCTTCTTGATTGAGCTCCCTTACACTGCACAGAAGTACGGATGGAGCGGAGTCAGGCCGAATGGTAGTGCTTGTAAGAAGCTCCTCCCTCACATCCTTTCCTCTAATTCCTCCTGCAGGTAAACCCTGAAAAAAACTCCGGGCCTCTGGCCTTCAGTGAAGGGCCACTGCTCCACTCTGGGAGGCACCCGAGCAGACAAGAATCCTGCAGGCCAGGTAGCTGCCTGGCTAAGACCAGAGGCCTTCTCAGAAGATACAATTTGACCCCTACAGGGTACCTTTGGTTCCAGATACAGACATCTACTGTGTAACGCGTGCTCACTGATTCTCCATAATTTTAATTTTCACAAATGTACTATCCAATGGTATTCTTTTTAACCAGTATTAATTCTCAAACCAGTTATTCCACCCCTGGATAATCCAACATTGATTATTTATCTTATATACACAAAATCTGAAATATCAGCCTTAAATATACTTAATGGCATGTCTACATAAACCAAAACTATCACAGGGTTAAAAAATAGAGACACTTAAAATTTTGCATTACATGTTTTTGTGCAGAGTTATGACTTAGTTTACCAAAAAAAATCCAAACCCGTTGCCATCAAGTCGATTCCGACTCATAACGACCCTATAGGACAGAGAAGAACTGCTCCATAGGGTTTCCAAGGAGCGGCTGGTGGATTCAAACTGCCCACCTTTTGGTTAGCAGCCGTAGGTCTTCCTACCGCACCACTTGGGCTCCAAAGTTTAGTTATTATTAATTCCTTACCAAAAAAAACTGCAGTTGAGTCAACTCCAACACATGGTGACCCCAAGTGTTTCAGAATAGAACTGTGTTCCACGGGGTCTTCACAGTTGTGACCCTTCAGAAGCAGACAGCCAGGTCTTTTTTCCAGGCAGGTGGATTCAACCTCCAACCCTTCAGTTACAAGTAGCCCAGCACTTAACTGTTTGCACCACGCAGGGACTCCTTATTAATTCCTAGTCATTATTAAACACAGAACCAAATTTTCAATAATAATAAAACACCAAATCTAGGCTTATCAATCATAACTATTTATACACTAAAGTAACTTTCTTCCACTCAAAGATTCATTCACTTAACAAATCTCCTTAGGAGCAAGATATTAAGTTCTGGTGTGATTTCACAAACGGACAAAAAGACAAGTTGCAAACATTTCCCATACCTGAGACTAAAAAGAGAACGGCAGGCCCCAGTTCTTCCACGCTAACAATTAATTTCATTAATCTTCATATGAACTTCCCAGAACAAATGTCAAAGTATTTTCCAGCAACTGAAAAGTATTTTAAGGTTCCAACATAAAGGTTTATAGTAATGTAGAAAAACTCACTACTTTCTGAAAAATGTTGAATTGAAATCATGGTATATATATTTTTAAAGTAATAAAATATATATAACAATAAATATATACATTAGCCTTATGAACAGTGAAATAAAATTATTTGAAATGGCAAAAAAAAAAAAAAAAACTATTTCAACATCACTAATCAGCATAGCCAACGATGCTCTATCTTTCATTAGAAAAAAATTACTTCACAGAAAATAACAATAAAGTAATTAAGAGGACAGGAACGAATATCTTAAAAATTTATTCAAAATTAGTCTCTAACATTTTTCAAAAATCTAATAACATAGAAGGGTTAGAGACACAAATGAAAAAATCATCTCTCCTTTAAAGCAGGTTCTTTAATGCTGTGTTTTTCAAACTACAAGTTAATTTACTGAGTTTCAATTATCATTTTTTCTTAAAGTAAATAGAATCAAGTAGAAAACATTAATATGCATTGTGCATAGCAAGGGTAAACATTATTCTGTAAAACTTTAACTTCAGTTTAAATACACATGCATATGTGTAAAAGGTATCTCTTGGGAATGGTTTAAATTGTGAAAGCTACTTCCTTAATGCCCTCTAGTAAGCATGAGTTGTTGGCCTACCTGAAGAATAATATAATGAAAATTTCAGAACAATTTCCAACAAAACATCCTAATTTTGACTTTCACTATTTTACACTGTTGAGTGACCTCGACGCACCACTCCTGCATCCCCACTTCTCCTACTCTTCTGTCCTCTTCCAGTTAGCTCCTTACCTGCAACTAAGTGTGTATCACGCACCGGAATGGAGGAACACAAAAATACCGGTGTGCCTTCTCCTGAAATGCTTCAGACTGGGCAACTCTTTACCTCCTGGGACAAAAAAGGAGCTGCCCAAAGGCATTGGAGGACTAAAAAAAATTTCAGTCTATTAGATCTAGAAATTTAAAAAAGAAAGTAAAAAATAGATATTACTCTTACCTGTGAGGAAAATTAATAAAATGAATCAAATCACTTGAGATTTTTCCCCCGAAATTTTGCCAGCCATCACTATGCTGTTGTTGTGTGCCCTCGAGACAATTCTGACTCACAGCGACCCTTTATGATAGAGCAGAACTGCCCCATAGGGCTTAGCAGGCTCAAGTCTTTATGGGAGTAGATCAGCAGGTCTTTTCTCCTGGAGAGCATCTGGTGGGTTCAAACCGTAGACCATTTGGTTAGCAGCCAAGCGCTTAACCACCGTGCTACCAGGGTTTCTTAGCCATCAGTATAACAGATACATATTCTAAAAACTGTGTTTTTAACTATTCTTTAGTAAGGTTTTACATTTATTAAAGAAAGCAGCTAGCCCAGACTGTTCATTCAGCAAGATGACTAAGGCATTATCACTTGAACCACAGAAAATACAGGAATTTACAATTTTGTGAACTCTTCTAAATAAGGTCCCTTGTCAGAGTCATGCTGAACATTAAGGTTCCTAGAACTGGAGAAATAGCTGTAAGAAAAGTCATCATCCTAAACATCATGCTATTTTCTCCATACGAAGATGGAAATGAAGACGCACTGCCATACGCTTTGAGTAATTATTCAAGCAGCCTGTGGTTCCGCAACGACTCATCCACTCGCTCTCCCATCCCAGCGGATGGGAACGCCATCCTTCCGGATGCTCCAGCCGAAACTCTTGGAATCACACTGACTCTCCTTTCTCTCACATCTAATCCAGCAGTACATCCTCTCACTTCACAATATGCTACATCCAGAACGTGACCACCCTCATCACCACCACTACTGCCTCTCCCCTGGACAGCCTGTCCTTCCACCGTGGCCCCTTACAAACCTGTTCTCCACATAGCACGCAAGCTACCCTTTTACAAAACAAGTCAGATCACTCCTCTGCTCAAAACCCTGCAATGATTTCCAGTCTTACTCAAAGCAAAACCAAGTTGCTACAATGACTTACAAAGCTTCACACAATCTGGACCGTATGTCCCTACCACCATCACTTGTCTGACCTCTTTAACTAGTCCTCTTTCTTTCGCACCCTGAGCTCGCCACTCTCAACTCCTACCGTTCCCTACGCACATCAGCATGCTTCTGCCTCAGTGCCTGGAGCAAACTTCCTGCAGATAACCACACCATTCACTTCTACACCGCCTTCATTCAGGTCTTTCTTCATTTGAAGAAAGCTATTTACAATTGCAACCCTGACTCCATCCCATTAGGCAGGGATATCTGCCTGCCTATCTCTCTGCTGTATCCCCAGCATCAAGTCTATGGCACATAACAGGAGTTCAATGAATATCTGCTGAATGGATTAATCAGTCACGTTGTGAAATGCATTTTGAAGGAGATAAAATACTCACCTGGGCCAGAAGAAACACAAAAGTGGCTGAGACTCCATGGGCATGACCTCACTATTATAATGATGAGCACTGGTGTTCACTGAGAGCACTTACTCTGTGAGCCAAGTATCACGCTAAGCGCTCTCTCCACTTACGTTTGTTTCCACCTATCCTCACAATAATCCCATGAGTTAGGTATTATCATCTCTATCTTACAAACAAGCCAAGCTAAGAATGAGGTCATACAGTTAGTAAGAGGCAGAGTTGGGGCCAGAAACCAGAACGACATGATATTTGAACACCATGCTCTTAATCAGCAGGCAAAATCCCTCATCAGATTAAAGCTAACATTTATTAATTGATCACTATGTGTCAGGTTAATTATTCACCTGAATATCTTATTTAACTTAACTCACCTAAAAAAAAAAAAAAAAAAAAAAAAGCCAGTATCTTTTAGTTGCCTATCAAACATAAAATCTCCACTTCTTTAATAAGAGAGCCCTGATCAATTTTGTTTGAAGTAACAACATGCTCAGCTACACAACTTCAATTCTCAATCTCCTTCGCAAATGTCCAGATTACACAGTTCTGGCCAGTAAAACAGAAATGCAACTCAGTGAGTAAGGCTTCCTGGAGAGAAGGCCCCTACCTCAGCTGTCACGTGCTTTCTGTCCTTCTGCCATATTCTTCCTTTCTTCCTGCCTGGAACACACGCATAGGGCTAGGGGGTGGAACAATGATTTTGGGAGAATGAGAGTAACATGCTCAATGTCACAGAGTGAAAAACGAGGAGCCTAGTCCCTGGGGCACCTAGACTGACATCTCCAGTCTTCTTATCATGTAAGGGGAAAAACTATTTTATTAAGCCCCTATTATTTCTGTTTTTCATTACATGTAGCCAAATGCAATCCCTCTTACACAACCCTATGAGGCTGCTGGCCCACTCCTGGCCTCACTGAAAATGTCTCCCATTCAGGGGGAAATACACTAACAACTAAGCATCACTCTACTGACAGAACATGAAGTCCTTCCATCTATGAGGGCTAGAGGAACCCCTACTTCAGACAGCAAGATGTGTGGCTCATGAACAACTGACAAAAATGAGCAAGGAGAGGGGGAGCAGAGAGTAAAACTAGTGGGTTGCCTTCACCAAATGTCAAAGCTAGGCGAATCATACCCTGCTAAAAACAAAAATTTTTTATGGATTTTTTTAATTTTAATTATGTTGTAAGTGAAAGTTTACAGCACAAATTAGTTTCTCATTCAAAAATTTATACACAAATTGTTTTGTAACATGGATTACAATCCCCATGTCAACACTCTCCTCTCCTCCTTCCCACCCCAGGTTCCCCATGTCCATTCATCCAGTTTCCCTGTCCCTTCCTGCCTTCTCATCTTTGCTTTTGGGCAGGTGTTGCCCATTTGGTCTTGTATACTTGACTGAACTAAGAAGCACGTTCCTCACGTGTATTAATGTTTGTTTTACAGGCCTGTCTAATCTTTGGCTGAAAGGTGGACTTTGGGAGTGGCTTCAGTTTTGCGTTCGCAGGGTGTCTGGGGCCCATAGTCTTGGGGGCTCCTCCAGTTTCTGTCAGACCAGTAAGTCTGGTCTTTTTTCGTGAATCTGAATTTTGTTCTACATTTTTCTCCAGCTCTGTCCAAAACCCTCTGTTGTGATCCCTTTCAAAGTGGTCGGTGGTTGTAGCCAGGCACCGTCTAGTTCTTCTGGGCTTAAAAACAAATTTTAATGAACAATTTTCGAATCCTAGTCTGAGGTGAACAGTAAGTATTTATCGAGACTTTTCAAGTTGAACAATAAAAACCAAATGGCACAGCCCCTGCCAGCCTGGCTTCCCTCCTTGCTGTCAAACTATATTGCTGGCAATACCACACACGGAAGGACCCTACACAGCTCTACTTCTATGTTCACCATAAGTCCCTAACTCCATCTAAACTTGCATGAGACCTGGAAGTAAAGAATAAAAAGCTGCAGTGATGTTCCAATACACATTAAAATAGATTCAAAATATTTAAGTTTTATAAGATAATAATCACATAGTATTTCATATTTTGTGGCAACACCAAAACTGGGACATATACGGGCAGGGGAAAAGAGAAAAGGACAAAGAGAAGAAGTCAGAGATAATAACAACTACCACTTATGAAGCATTTAAAATAAGCTAAATACTTTCCATAAGCAATTACACTTAATCCACGTAACAGCCCCGATTACACTTAATCCACGTAACAGCCCCAATTACACTTAATCCACGTAACAGCCCCAATTACACAGGTACTATTATCCCCATTTACAGATAAAAAGCTGACACTAAAGCCAGTTATATAACTTGCCCAAGATCATGGAGCTAGTAAGAGGCAAAGCCAGGTCAGTCTAACC
Organism: Trichechus manatus latirostris; assembly: GCF_000243295.1. NCBI lineage: Eukaryota > Metazoa > Chordata > Mammalia > Sirenia > Trichechidae > Trichechus > Trichechus manatus. The sequence continues at coordinate 1,961,402 of NW_004443985.1, forward strand.
CTTAAGCAGGGGGCTGAACCAGTTCAAACCAGTTCTGTTATGGCCAAGGAAGCGAAACCAGAACAGACCAGAATTTTTACAATTTGTGTGATCTGGAACAACAACCAGAAAAGGAAAAATTACGGATGGAAGCTCTGGAATGGGAGACTCGGAAGATGCGTAGTGAGCCCTTTCAGGGGCCTGATGCATGACAGAGGACTGTGGAGAACGAGACACATTCAAAGCGGTGCAGTCAGCCACCATCTTTGAACGGAGCACTGCTGTTTCAGCTCTGCTCAAAATCCAATAGGCCAGAGATCTGGTTGCTATGTGACACATACGCTGCCCTTGTTTCCTAAGAGGGAGATTAGGTCTCTAGCAAGGCTTCAACCCGTAATTTTTTCTGCTCCGGTCCATTCAAATTTTAAAAGTTAGGGTCTGTTCCGGTTTTGCTTCCTTGGCCGTGACTGAACCAGCAAGAACCAGTTCAAAGCCCTGCCCCCAAAGCCCATACTCCTAACACAGCTGATTATGGCACAACACCTGGTTAGAAATTCCAATGCAAGTAAGAGCTAGGAAGAAGCTCAAAAACACTGAGGAGATGAATGATTAATGGAGAAAATAATATTAACAGCTTTGACAAATAATTATACTTAATTTCAAATCTTGTCAAAGCATGTTTAAGATACGATTCTTTTAAAGAAAGTCCTCTGAAGTCTCAATTTGTCTACATTTAACAACCTCCTAGGAAAAGATTTTTCTTTCTCCTAGTTTTTTACCAGAAACAGGGAGAACAAAGCAGAATGTGAAAAATAACTAACCCCAAAATAATACAGTGCTAAGCAGCATATGTGAAAAAATTAAGAGTTCAAATAAATGTATATAGTTTGATGGTGAAGGAAACACCATTACACTGATTACCCTAGAATATAATCCTTTAAAAACAAAAAATTTAAATGACCTCCCAAATCCTTTTTTCTGGGCTCCAATAATTTGTTTTCTGAAAAATTGAGTGTACCTGAAGAAATCATAAAGATTTATTCTGAAGACTATAGATTATTATAAAATGCTGTTTTCCAGACACTTTGATATGGAAACAAAGTGAGAACACCCTGCTTTATTGAGCCTTGCTACTTGCGTTAGGCTGTAGTTAAGAGAATAACTTTTTTCTCCCTAATGAGACAGTAGGGTGAGACAGAGGGTATAAGGAGTAGAGTGGAAGGAGAGAAACTTTTAGAAACTTACTAATGAGTGAAGGAACATTAAAAACTTATAGAATATCACAAGGACTGGTCTCTGTTCACCAGGAACAACAGAGGAAGAGAGAGTCAAAACAGAAGGAGGATATGGAATGTGTGGCTAATTGTTTCCATGAACAACTGCCTCCTTCACCATGAGACCAGAAAAACCCGATGGTGCCTGACTACCATTACTCAACATTTTGATCAAAGATTCCATAGAAGAATCCAGATCAAAAGGGGGAAAATGTAAAACAGAATTTCAAATTCTCATGAACTCCTCACTTCCTGGAGCCATGGAGGCTGGAGGAACCCCTGAAGCTATTGTCCTGAGATGATCTTTAAACCTTAAAACTGAAGTCTTCTTAAAACCAAACAATAGTTTAGCTTAACTGGTGAAAAATGTCTGCCTTGAGCATTGTGCTCTTTAAGAACTATATGGGATCAAACTGACAGGAGCAACTTGAAAGATTAGATAGAACTTTAGGGGGCAGTGAATTTACGTTAATGGGGGAGGAACAACTCAGAAAAGGAGGGTAAGAATAGTTATACAACTCAAAGAATGTAATCAATGTCACTAAACGGTACATGTAGAAACTAATGAATTGGTGTGCGCTTTGCAGTGTATATTCTCAACAACAACAAAATAAATTAAATTAAAAAAATTTTTTTTTAAATACAAAATAGGATACTCACAAGAGAACAACTCCTACTACATCCAGAAGGATTATCTAAAAATTTCTGCTCATATCAGATTTTTTCATTGTAAGGGTATGTCCCTTAATCTGTGGGATTATGACCACCATCTTCCAGTTTATATCCAAAAACCAATCAAATGCAGATGCAAGAGCAAGGATCCTAAATTAGTCGACAGAAGAGCTGGACATCAGTATTTGCTCTGACGCTAATTAGCCCTGTAACTTTAGGCAGTCATTTTACCTCTCTCTGTTTCAGAGTCTTCATCTATAAAACAATGTGATTCACTTTCACACCATACACAAAAAATAACTCAAAATACATCAAGAGACCTAAATGTAAGAGCTAAAACTATAACATTTTGATGAAAACAGGAAAAAATCTTCATGATCTTCAGTTAGGTAAAGACTTCTTAAATACAAAACCAAATGCAACAAGTTAAATTTCATCAAAATTCAAACTTTCTCCACTTCAAGACATAATTAAGAAAATGAAAAGACAAGGTACAGAATGACAGAAAATTCTGAAATAATTTATCTGACAAAGAAAAATATATATACATATATCCAAAACAACATATATAATACATAAAATAGATAATGTGTATATATATGTGTGTGTAGACATATATATACACAGATACGTACACAGATAATAAAATTCTTACAACTCAATAAGAAAATAAGCAACCCAACAGGCAACCCAGATGGGCAGAAGATTTGAATAAACATTTCACCAAAGAAGATATACGAAAGGGTAATAAGTACTTGAAAAAATGCTCATCATCATTAGTCATTAGACAAAAGGCAAATCAAAACCACAATGAGATACCACTTCACACCCACTAAACCAAAACAAAACCCACTGTCAGCAAGTCAGTTCTGACTCACTAAGACCCCATGTGTTACAGAGGAGAAACACTCCGTAAGGCTTTCTTTGCTGTATTCTTTACAGAAGCAGATCACCAAGCCTTTCTCCCACAGCACTGCTGGATGGGTTCAAATTGCCAACTTCTGGTTAGCAGTCGATCCTAAACTGTTTGTACCACCCAGGGACCTTCACACCCACTAGGATTGCTATAAGCAAAAAAATGGACAACACAGGCAAGAAGAGGAAATAAAAGGTACCCAAATCAGGAAGAAAGAAATAAAATTAGCTCTTTTCCACAGAGGACATGATCCTATATACAGAAAACCCAAAGATTCCACAAGAAAGCTACTAGAGCTAATAAATGAATTCCACAAAGTGGCAGCGTACAAGGTCGACACACAAAAATCAGTCAGGTTTCTACACATCAGCAACGAGCGTTCTGAAAAGGAAATTAAGGAAGCAATTCCATTTACAATAAAATCCAAAATAATAAAATACCTAGGAATAAATTTAATCAAGGAAGTTAAATGCTTGTACACGGAAAGCTAGGTCATTAAAAAGACAGGAAAGAAAGAAAAGACAAAACATAAACGAGACTTCATTAAAATTAAAAACTTTGGTTCATCAAATGACTATATCAACAAAGTGAAGAAACAACCTACAGATTGGGAGAAAATTAAGGGGAACCATATATCTGATAAGAGTTTAGTATCCAGAATATATAAAGAACCCTACAATTGAACAACAAAGACAATCCAACCAAAAAATGGGCAGAGGACTTGAACAGACATTTCACCAAAGAAGATAAATGGCCAATAAGCACATAAGAGATGCTCAACATCATTAACCATTAGGGAAATGCAAATCAAAACCAAAATGAGATACTACTTCACCCCCACTGAGATGGCTATAATAAGGGAAAGAAAAGCAAGTGAAAACAACAGATGCTGGAGAAGATGTGCAGAAGCTGGAATTCTCATTCATTGCTGGTTGAGACCGTAAAGTGGCACAGCCTCTGTGAAAAACTGGCAGTTCCTCAAAAAATTAAACACACAATCGCCAAGTTGTTGTTAGCTGCTGTCGAGCTGATTTTGACTTAGGGTGACCCCACGTGTGCAGAGTAGAACTGCTCCAGAAGATTTTCAAGGCCGTGACTTCTCAGAAGCAGATCACCAGGCCTGTCGTCTGAGGTTGCTCTGGGTAGGGTCGAACCACCAACTTTTCAGCTGGCATTTGCTCCACCCAAGCACTCCACAGAACCGTCGTATGACCCAGCAATTCCACTGCTAGTTATACACCTAGAAGAAGTGACAACAGGAACACAGATACCTGTACACCCATGATCACTGCAGCACTACTCACAATAGCAAAAAGGTAGAAACAACCCAAACGTCCTCCACAGATGACTAGATAAACAAAATGTGGTGCAAAGATATAACGGAATACTAGTCAGCCATAAAGAGAAATGAAGTCTTAACCCATGCTACAACATGTATGAACCTGGAAAACATGCTGAGTGAAGTAAGTCAGTCACAAAAACACAAAAGGGCCGGTATTGTATGATCCATACGAGAAATATCTAGAATAGGCAAACGCAGCGACCCAAGTTTAGTAGTGGCCACCAGGGGTGAGAGAGAGCAGGGAAAGAGGGCGTCATTGCTTAGGCAGCACTTAGCTTCTATTAAGGGTTACGGGAAATTCTGGAAAGATAGTGGTACCGGTTGCATAACACAACGAACATAATTAACACCACTGAACTGCACATGCAAACTATGATGAAATGGCAAATGTTTTGTTACATATATACTTGCCACAAAAACAACAATAACTCATGTCACCAGAAGGTAGAGAAATGAGAACTTTCATACACTACTAGTGGGAATGCAAAATTATCCAGTCACTTTGGAAATCAGTTCGGCAGTTTCTTAAAAAGCTAAACATAAACGTAAATTTACCATACAACTCAACAATTCCATTCCTGTTTATACACCCAAGAAAAATGAAATAATATATTCACACAAAGATTTATACATCAATACTTACAGTAGCATTATTCCTAATGGCCAAGAAGCAGAAACAACCCGATGTCCATTAACTGGTGTTGGCAATAAAAAGGAATGACATATTGATCGTGCTATATGAAGGAACCTCAAAAAACATTACGCTGAAACAAAAGAGGCCAAACACAAAGGACCGCATGTTACACGACTCCACTTACACACAACGTTCAGAAAAGGCCACTGGCAGAGACAGAACGTAGACCACTCCACCGTGAACAGCACAGTAGTTGCCTGGGGTGGAGGGTAAGAAGAGGGAGTGACTACAAATGGACATGAGACATCTTTTTGGAATGACGGAAATGCTCTATAATTGGATTGTGGTCAAGACTGAATAACTCTGTAAATTTAGTAAAAATTACTGACTACTTCAAACAGGTGGATTAACAGTATGTAAATTACAATGCAATAAAGTTGTTTAAAAAAATGAAAAAAATTATGACAAATGAAAAAAGCCAAACATAAAAAACCACGTTGTTTCATTCCAGTTACATGAAATGTCCAGAAAAGTCAAATCTATAGCACAGACAGCAACTCAGTGGCTGACTGGGGCTGGGTGTGGGAACAGGAATTAAGTGTAAACAGGCACAAGGAATCTCGTTGGAGTGGTAAAATACTCTAAAACTGGGTAATCGTGATGGGTGCATAACACATAAATATACTAAAAATAACTGAATTCTACACTTAAAATGAGTGAATTTGTTTGTATTTAACCATACTTCAATTAAGCATTTTTTTTTGTTTTTAAGAAGGTGATCAAATCACACTGGCACTCCTAACCTTTTATGAACAAGGACCACTCTGAGAATTGATGAAAAGCTAACCCTACCTCAGAGGACTGAGAGACTCCCCTGTGCCCACTCACACACACTCTGTCAGTTTGAGGACACTAAATTAATAAATCACTAAACCTCTACAGTCCTTGCAACTCTGAAATTCTACACCATCTTACCAGCAAAGGTATTAAGAACCACCACAACCAGAAAGACATACCCCTTACCAAACGGGAAAACGAAATTTCTCTTCCAAAACAAAGATAGGACCCCCTTTCTCCACTCTAACTTCTTTACTCTTCATTCTGGAATCTCTCACTTAACGCCTTTCTTTAACAGGAGCCTCTGACTGAGGGACCCCGAAGCAACCAATCAAGACAGAGACCTAGCTAGCTGTCTTTAGAGCCAAACCAGCATTTGTCAAAAGACCCAGCACGCAGCAAGAACACAGGCCCATGAAGTGGCTTCAGGAAAAGAGAAAGAAAAGTCTTTCAGGGAAAACTTAGCCCAAATTTGTTTTAAAATAAGAGACAAGTAAGGTTAAAAAAAGAAAGAAATTTGATAAAACTTCTCTAAAACAGACACACTGCAATAAACTACTCACAACCCCAGGGCAGCTACGGAATCTTCTGCCAGTCTTTACTATAAAGCTAATTGTAATTTTCTGCACGAGGTGCAGACCTAGCAAAGCAGACAATTCCTCCAACACACAGGTCTGCTCACGTCGAGGGACTGCGCCTCTGTTCAGCTAAACCCAAGCCCCTTTTGATTTCTAAGTCACTCGGTTATTACTCTTCAACCCTCCCCTTTTCCCCAGCCCCGAAGCCCCATCACAGTCCGTGTTTGCGGGCGTGTTGGGCTCTGCCACGGGTATTCCTGCACCCCTTCACATACACCGGCCAGATCCATCAGCTCATGTAACGCTCCAGCCTGAAACCCTCCAAAGACACCTGAAATAAGTTTCAAAATCCTCACCAAGACAGAGAGGTCCCTGAGCTCTGGCTCGTCTTCTCTGGGGTCCTAAAGCCCACCGAGCTCGCCCCTTAGTGGGGAAATCCTCCTCAGGCTCTCTCCCTCTCACCTGTCAGCGCTCAATTTAAATATCAGCGCCCCAGAAAACCCATTTTCCCTGAAATCTCCCCAACTAGTCGCCAAGTCACTATCAGCACACTTTCTTCCCTTCTTTTCAGCACTTCCCAAAAGCTGTAACGCTTTCCTTTGTGCGTTTATTTCACGTCTGCTGCACCGATTAAGGAGCCCTGGTGGCGCAGTGGTTAAGAGCTCAGGCTTCTAACCAAAAGGTCAGCAGTTCGAATCCACCAGCCACTCCTTGGCAATCTATGAGGCACTCCTTCTCTGTTCTATAGGGTCGCTGTGAGTCGGAACGGACTCCACGGCAAGAGGTTTGGGGTTTTGGGTTTTTTTGTTTGTTTGTTTGTTTCCCCGACTAAAAAGTAGTTTCCAGGAGTCCGACGTCGCGTCACGCTGCTCAGAGGGTACCTGGCACTTCGGGTGCACTGGAGAGGTCCCGCGGGGCTGCGAGAATGCCCCGAAATCCCCTCTCACAACTCCAGAAACGGATCGCTGTGGCCACACCCCCGACGCCCCATTTCTCACACGCCCCGAGAAGGCCTGTCCCACACCTGCCGCTTTCTTTCTCCGAGACACATCTGTCACCACCCAAGAGCCCCTCCAGCCCAGCCCACGCCGCCCCACGCGGCGCGCTCACACCTCGTCCCCGCACACACGCGCCCCACGCGCACCCCCGACCCCGTGAGCCCCGCGCCCCTCCAGCCGCGCCTGCTCACCGATCACCTCCTGCAGCTCGTAGTCGTCCCGGTTGATGGACCAGGGCAGGGCGCTCGAGTCCTCGGACATGTCGGCAGCAGCGGCTCCCGGTCTTCCCGCAAACTCGCTGACCTCTTGTCTCCTCGCCGCGCCTCTCCCCGCCCCCAACCGCCGCCGCCGCGCCCCCACCAACCGCCTCGGAAACAGCTACGGCTCACGGAGCCCGCCGCGGGGTCCCCGCGCGGCACAGCGGAGGCGGCTCGCGGCTCCGGCCGACCTCGCCTGTTGCTCTTCCGCGGCTGGCACCCCCCGGCCCGACCCGGGCCCCGACCCCGGCCTCAGCAACAGCAGCCACCGTAGTCTCCTCAGGGCCCAACCCCTCCGTCCCGCCCTCTATCCGAGCTCCACGCACGGGCCAAACTTTCCCTTCTCCCTCCACCTGCCGGCACGCAGCGCGCTGACGTCACCGCGCCGGGCTCGCCCCTCCGCGGCCAGCCTGCAGCCGCCATCTTATGTGTGGCAGGACTCGCAGCGAGCGAGCAAGAACCCCGCCTGAGAAGGTGGAAGTTGACTGAGGAAGGGAAGAAATGCTCAATAAGGAGTTCGTCCAGTACATGGGAAATTCATGAAAGAACCGAAAATAGCACAGATGCAGTCGCCACATTAAACATGGAGACCAAAGAGGGACGAAGTGGAGGGGGAGGGGCCACCTTTAACGGCGGAGGCACTTTGCTGTCTCCATCCTAGTGCTCATTGGTTCGTTTGAGAAGGAATCGGAAAGGCGATGGGTGCATGTGGACATCAGTCATAAGTTAGTCCCGCCCCTAGGCTCTCTGCGTACTTCTCGGGTTCTCCGCCCGCCTTACGCCGTCTTCGAGTGACGTCATAGCGTACCGTCACACCCCTCGCGACGTGTAAACGGCTCCGTAGGGTGTGGAGAGGCCCGAGGGAGAAGCTGGGTGGGGTAGCCTTGGGGTGTGGGCGACTGCCAACTCGGATAAACGGCCTTGGGCTACGGGGTAGAATGGAACCAGAGGTTTCCCCGTGATAATTTTTTTCAAGGCGGAAGTTCTCTCTGCAGCCCTATCTGGAAGCTTATTGGGTGGGGAGGGAGTTCTGGCAATTCTCAACTTTGGGTCAGGAACCCGGCTGAGCACCTGCTTAGGGTGCCATGAAGGACTTTTGTTTAACACAAGTGAGGTTAAGTCCACTCTGGCTTGGGTCCTTTCAAGAGCCGTGACCTTTGTGTGACCTCACTGTGCTTAAATTTTATCAGGTTGACCACCTGGGACCATTGGGGAAATCGCTGAGCTGAAGACTGTGAACACGCTTAATGAAATGGGGGAAAGAAAAAAGGGAGAGAGACAGAGTCAAGGCGGATAGGGCTAGGTGAGAAACTGCTCAGTGGAACGTCTTTCAGACAGTAGCAGCCGTTATGGATGAGACTGGAGGGCTGTGCTGAGTTCTGCTGTAGGAGGTCCAAACCAAAACCAAACCTACTGCCAGCTGAGCCTATTCCAACTCAGCGACCCTATAGGACGAAGTACAACTGTCCCATAGGGTTTCCAAGGAGCAGCTGGTGGATTCGAACTGCTGACCTTTTGGTTAACAGCCAAGCTCTTCACACATGAGTCATACATAGCAGCTAGAAAGAATGAAGTAGATCAATACATTCTAAAAAAAGAAAAACCAAACCCACAGCCATAGAGTAGATTCAGACTCATAGCAACCCTATAGGACAGAGTGGAAGTGCCCCACAGGGTTTCCAAGGCTGTAATCTTTACAGAAGCAGACTGCCACATCTTTCTCCCTTAGAGTGGCTGGTGGGTTTGAACCAGGGACCTCTTGGCTAGCAGCCAAGCATTTAACCACTGCGCCACCAGGGCTGCCTTATTTGTACATACTAGAATGGATCTATACATACAGGAATGGGATGATCTATAATTAAAGCAAACAAGCAAGTTGTAAAATAAATTAGATTTCTACATGTATGTAAACATAAGGACTAAGGTCTCGGTGGTACGTGGTGAAAGGGGATTTTTGCTTCATGTGTATTGTTTGAACACTTTTATAAAGCAGAACTGAGCTTTTCATCTTACAGGAGAAAATACGACAATACCGTGTAACCCTATGTACTAACACAATGCAATTTAGACAAATTACTTAAACTAATTCATTAATACTGATTTCATAAAAATATCTGGGGGACCCATAAACATAAATCCCAAGAAGATTAAACTAAAATGAGGTACCATTTCACCCTCACCATATAGGCAAAAAATGACAAAGTCAGAGAATGCTGTTAAAAATAACCAAAACTCACTGAAATTTGAACATAAGGTTTATTCTGAGCAGTTAATTCTGTATGCATATAGGGAGATAATTTTGATTCCAGTAAGAGGAAATGGCTGGAAGGAGCTAGCTATAATGAGACTTATAAAGAGAAGGGAAGGGAGAAAAATAGAAGATTAACCATTGGCTAATCTCAACATGATTGATTGAACCCTGAGATTAATGGATATCTGGTCACTTCTGGCCTTAAAAAAAAACAACCAAACCCACTGCCAAGGAGTCAGTTCTAACTCATAGTAACCCTACTGGACAGAGCCGAAAGAGCAGCTGACCTTTTGGTTAGCAGCCAAGCTCTTAACCCCTGTGCCACCAGGGCTCCACTTCTGGCTTGGCTGCCAATAATTTGGCCCTCCACCCACCTGCAGCCATGAGGCTTTCGAAGGTTTGAATTAGGAGGCAATGGTTTGATAACTATCCTTTTCTAGAGGGGTAAGACAAACTCGCCTTTGCTGTCGAGCAGTTTGTGGCAGGCTTTTGCAGTTTGTGTCAGGTTTTTTATGGTTCATATTTGGTTTCATGGATAAGAAAAACCTTAAAATCAAAGTAAGATGTCTGTTACTAATTTTCCTCTTCAACAATGGGAAGTGTCGGCCAGGAGGTGGAGCGACAGAAACTTTCATCCACTGCTAGTTGGAATGCAACACAAACTCTTGGGAAAACAATTTCCTATTACCTGGTAAAGTAGGACCTGTGGTTCCCCGGGGCGGGGGGTGGGGAACAACCCATTGCCATCGAGTCAGTTATGCTTATAGCGACCCTATAGGACAGAGCAGAACTGCCCCATAGGGTTTCGAAGCAGCAGCTGGTGGATTCGAACTGCTGACCTTTTGGTTAGCAGCCGAGCTCTTAACTACTGTGCCACCAGGGCTCCTGTGCTTCCCGTACAACCCAGTAATTTCACTCCTAAATAGATACCCTAAATACACTTACACATTTATCCCAAGTAACATATACAAAAATATCTACAGCACTGTGTGTCGTAGTAATTAAACAAAAGAAACCACCCAAATGTCCAACTATAGAATGTAAAAATATTCCTATATGGATACTATACAGCGGTGGAAATGTGCTACAGCTGCATAAAATGCCTTAGATGAATCTCAAAACAATGCTGACAGACACAAAGTGATAGAAGAATACATGGAGTATGATTGCATTCACATAAAGGTCAAAAGTAGGCGTGATTGAATCAAATTTTATGTATTAAATACTTAAAAACAAGGAAACAAACAAAAAATTCAGTTTAGTGGTTAGCTCTGGGGGTGGGAGGTAGGGGGAGAGGCAGATGAAGCCAGGGCAGGGCAAACGGAGCATTTAAAAGATGCGGGTAATGTTCTGTTTCTTAGCCTGCGTACACAAGAGCACACGAATGCTTATGTGCTCTTTTTAAGCATATTTCATAATTTGAATTAAAATTTTTCCCCACATCTCACACATTTTGAGGGACAGTGTAGACGGGGCTGGGGCCTGGGGACCATGGTTTCAAGGGACATCTAGGTCAACTGACATAACAAAGTTTATTAAGAAAATATTCTGCATCCCACTTTGGTGAGCGGCATCTGGGGTCTTAAAAGCTTGCAAGCGGCCATCTAAGATGTATCAATTGGTTGCAACCCACTTGGAGCAAAGGAGAATGAAGAACACCACAGACACAAGGAAAATATTAGCCCAAGAGACACAGGGCCATATAAACCAGAGACTCCATCAGCCTGAGACCAGAAGAACTAGATGGTGCCTGGCTGCCACCAATGACCGCCCTGACCAGGAGCACAGCAGAGAGTACCTGACGGAGTGGGAGAAAAGTGTGGAGCAGAACTCAAATTCACGTAAAAAGAACAGACTTAATGGCCTGACAACCTGCGATACTTGACTTCCTGAAAGTGAAGAGCACTTGAAGCACTTACTGATGAAGATCAAAGACCACAGCCTTCAGTATGGTTTATACCTCAACATAAAGAAAACAAAAATCCTCATAACTGGACCAATAAGCAACATCATGATAAATGCAGGAAAGACTGAAGTTGTCAAGGATTTCATTTTACTTGGATCACAATCAACACCCATGGAAGCAGCAGTCAAGAAATCAAAAGATGCATTGCATTGGACAAATCTCCTGCAAAAGACCTCTTTTAAGTGTTGAAAAGCAAAGGTGTGACCTTGAAGACTAAGGTGCGCCTGACCCAAGCCATGGTGTTTTCAGTCACCTCATATGCATGCAAAAGCTGGACTATGAATAAGGAAGACGGAAGAATTGATGCTTCTGAATTGTGGTGTTGACGAAGAAAATTCAGTATACTATGGACTGCCAAGAGAATGAACAAGTCTGTCTCAGAAGGAGTACAACTACAACGTGCCTTAGAAGCAAGGATGGCGAGACTACGTCTCACACACTTTGGACATGTTATCAGAAGGGATCAGTCCCTGGAGAAGGACATCATGCTTGGTAAAGCAAGGGTCAGCAAAAAAGAGAAGACCCTCAACAAGATGGATTGATAGAGTGGCTGCAACAGTGGGCTCAAGCATAACAACGATCGTGAGGACCGCGCAGGATCTGGCAGTGTTTCGTTCTGCTGTACATGGGGTCAAGATGAGTCAGAGCTGACTCGACGGCATCTAACAACAACGATGGTCTGACTGAGACCGGAGGAATCCCCGAAGCCATGGCCCCCAGACGCTCTGCTAACTCAGAACAAAAATCATTCCCAAAGGCCACTTTTCAGACAAACATTGGACTCGACTATAAAACATAAAATAATATTCATGAAGAGTGTGCTTCATTAGTTCAATCAGATACATGAGACCAAATGGGCAGCTCCTGTCCGGAGGCAGGATGAGAAGGCAGGAAGGGACAGGAAGTGGTTGGATGGACACAAGAAACCTAGGGTGGAGAGTGGGAGTGTGCTGTCACATTGTGGGGATTGCAACTGATGTCACGTAACACTATGTGTATAAATTTTTGAATGAGAAATTAACTTGAGCTGTAAACTTTCACCTAAAGCATAATTTTTAAAAAAAGGAAAAAGAACAATCCATTGAAATGACGAGCAAGTTTTCTGAGGCTGGAACAAGAAACCGTGCTTGAAGCTTAAAGCCTGAAATCTCTGAAATTTAGTTTCTTAAAATCTCTCCCTCTGGTAAATACGGGCAGGTACCCCAAAGGAACCAAAGGGGAGACCACAGCCGAAATGTTTTACGTGTAGAGCAGACTGGTGCTAGAACTGGAATTCAGACTCCGCAAAAAAAAATTTCCCTCACATCTCAGGCACTACTGATGTCTATGGCACCCCACAATCCAGCCAGCCTCCTCTTTCAAACTGATCTCCCACCTGGGTGCTTCCCACCCTCTCTGCTCCGACTGGTCTCATTCTGCCCCCATCTGCCATGCCCCGTTCCAGGAATACCACTGTTCTGCTCCACCCATCCAAGTCTTACCTGTTCTGTCAGGTCCAGCTGATGGTTCACCTGCCTCTCCCCCCACCCCGCCCGTGCTTTTTCTGAGACTGTGCTAGCCCCTGGGGAAGTCATGTGCACTTACCACCTCCCCCAGACTGCTCCTGGGCACTTGGTCTGGGCTGCCAGGGACTGATGGTCTTCTTATGGATGCTGTGGATCTCAGACTAGGTTGTGGGTCACCGTGAGGAGTAGGTGATACCCTGTCACTAGGAAGAAGTAAAGTATTTGGGCAGGCTCTTTGCTGTTTTGCCCCCCTTAAGCCCTACCAACACACTGATAGTCTGGAAATAAACGAAGAGCTCCTCTTCTTCCCTTTTTAGGAAAATTTGCAAAACAGTTTACACTAGGTAATTCTTAACCTCTGAGAAGCAGGTTTAGTTTATAAACATTCAAAATATCCAAAATATAGGTACCCCCACTACCTCCAGCGGCTCCACAAGAGAAAGATGTGGCAGTCTGCTTCTGTAAAGAGTTACAGCCTTGGAAACCGCGTGGGGTCGTTATGAGTCGGAATCGACTGGACGGCAGTGGCGTTTTCTCACTACCTGAACTCAGAAACTGAATACCTATATTGTGATAACATGGCACACCCCACTCTCTGAGCTCAGGAACTGAATAGATTCAGGCGGTGTGGAATATAATGCCCAGTTTCACAGTATAGAACACAGATAATAAAGCCCAACAAAATCTTCACAGCAACAATGAGATTTAAGTGCTTATTAGGTGCCAGGCCATGTGCTAAGGGTTATAAACACCTCATTCAATCAGTAAAATAACCTGATGAGGTACTGATGCCAGTTTTACAGGTGAGAAAACAATTCAGGAAGGTTCTGAAACTTGCCTCTAGAAATTCCTGGAAATGCTCAGCACAGGGCCTGGTCAGTCAGAAATGCTCAGTAAACACACACGAAAAAACCTGTTACCGCACAATTGGAAGAGCGTAGTCAATGTCACTGAACTGTGCATGTAGAAATTTTTGAAACGGTGTATCTTTGGCTATGTGTATTTTCACCAAAAAAAAAAGGTTGAGAAGTTAGAGGGTTGACATGTTGTGGGGTTGTTAACCAATGTCATAAAACAACATGTGTACTACTGTTTCATGAGAAACTATTTGTTCTGTAAGCCTTCACCTGAAGTACAATAAAATATAAAAAAATAAAAATAAAAAAACCTGTTACCGTCAAGTTGATTCCGACTCATAGCGACCCTAGAGGATGGAGTAGAACTGCCCCATAGGGTTTCCAAGGAGCTGCTGGTGGATTTGAACTACTGACCTTTTGGTTAGCAGCCGAGCTCTTACCCGCTGCACCACCGGGACTCCTCAGTAAGGACAGTTGCCATTCATTGTTTGGTGGGATAGAGTAAGAGAGCAGAGAGCAGTGCTGCTGTATGGTTTGATCCAGATCTGCTTACTCAGGAAAAACAGGTTCCAACCACCATCTGCCTGATGTCATCCACATCGCACCACTGCCCCATCATTGCTGCCTGTAAAAACCAAACCAAATCCCCTGCTGTTCAGTCAATTCCAACTCAAGGCAACCCTAGGGTCTCTGAGAAGCAGCTGGTGGATTCAAACTGCCGACCTTCTGGTTAGCAGCCAAGTTCTTAACCATTGCGCCACCAGGGCTCCACTATGGCCCATAGCACTGCACTGCCCAATCCCTTACTGCAAACCCTGATCAAGGAAATAAGGACTTTCTCTTTCTTGGTGATTTCTGAAGCCTTTTACACCCAGATGCGGTCTACGAAAATTAGAGGGGCCTCTGCCTGCCGTGGCACTGAGTTGGGAATATTAGGACACCGAGAAATGGGGGCTAAACTGTCCTTTCCAAACCCACTGCCGTCGAGTGGATTCCAACTCATAGCAACCCTACAGGACAGAGTAGAACCGCCCCATAGGGTTTCCAAGGCTGTTATCTTTACAGAAGCAGACTGCCACATCTTTCTCCCTCAGAGCGGCTGGTGGGTTTGAACCATCAACCTTTTGGTTAGCAGCCAAGCACTTTGACCACTGTGCCACCAGGGCTCGTTTGAAACTGTCCTTTAGTATCAATCAAACGCAGGGCAGAGACATTTATGAACTGTTCTCCATATGCACCACTGTCAGCAGTCTGCCTGAAGAGGAAATCATTTCCCATTGTCCAGGACCTGGGCTCCCAAACTCGTGTTGCCGCCGGGGTGAGTTGCAGCCGACCGTGACAGAGGGAGGCTCCCCATGACCACAGAGCGGAGTATAAGCTCTGGACGCCCTGCCCAGCAGACAGGGAAGACCTTAGCCTACCCTTATCAGATTCTTCTGCCTCAGTCAGTTAGGTAAATGCTAATCTGGTAGCCCCCATCTTCCCATACTATCCCTCCCGGAGTGTCTAGCTGGACATGAGATAAGAAAGCCCCACACTGACCCCTTACACATACAAGAATTACACGAGCATTCTGCAGAATGCCTTGCCTAAGAATTTCACCTGCCCAAATCCTCGAAAGAAACTAATTTTAAAGATTTGGTAGCTTTGTGGTAACTATTACAGAACAGTTAGTGCCGTCATGGGTCTTCTCTACACGTGATAAGACTTGGGACACATTCTGAAAGCCACAAAACAGAAGAACCGACTCTGTTTCATTCCAGAAGCACTGAGGCTGCCTTCAGCAAGTCAAGCTGTACAGACTATGCTGCAGTTAGGAAAAATCTTTCTCTTCTCCATGTGGAGTTGGATTATCTCACCTCTTAGTGTGTCCTCGGGAATAGACGCGTATATTGCATACGGTATGTGTGTTAACATCTCACCCGGCAGGGACACCTGGAGGCGAAGGTAATGTGGAGAGCCACGGGCCTCTTGGGCAGTCCTGGTGAAGCTGTGCACACACAGGCACGTACCAACATGCCGTTCTTCTAGACTGAGTAAACGGGCTGTCAGAAGGGTGCTGCCAGGGCATGAGTGTGTCCACATGCTGCCTGGGGGAGGAGAGTGGACCCTAGGGCCACGGCTCCCAGGTGTAGAATGGGTAGGGGAGAAATTTGCCCTGTGAAAACTTGAAGAGAAACGGGCAGATCTGAGGGGAGCAGAGTAGAACCAGCTCCGAGGATGTTCTCACAAAGCACCCTAGTAGAGGGTCTCCACTTTGTGACAGGGATAAATTTCAGGCGATGGACCATCAATGTAACTGTCCTTAGGGGTTCCTAGTTCACAGCTGTCCTGTAGCCCCATATCAAAAACCATGTCTTACTCAGATCATAGAGTTCCTTCCATACTGTGGGGTGAAGCCCCATCCACCTGTAATGCACAGACCTGCGGCTCACTGTGCTGGAGTAAAAGGAAGGGGAAGTGGAAGTAACACTTGCTCTTTCTGTTGACAGGCACATGGCCAGGAAAACTGAGGAGGGAGAGCAGGAGGGCAGGCAGGCCCATGGTCCTCACTTCCCCCGTCCATCCACCCCCTGCCACAACTCGTGGAAATCTTGAGTGGGGAGAACTAGAGAAACCTCCAAGACAGGTGTGGAGAATATGACGAACCCAAGAACATCCGAGGCTCCTGGACCATTTCCCCAGGCCTGGCTTGGGGGAGGCTGCCAGCTGCCAGGAGAAGCCCTGCTCTTGCCTTTGCATCACGTCCACCTCGCTGCGCGACCAACAGTGTAACAATGATGGAGGGCAGAGTCCCGAGCAACGGACATCAGGATACCACATCTGGCTGCCCACAGTCTATACTTGGTTTGCATGAGATCAAACACTGCCCTGAGCCCCAGTGAAGGGGCTCAAGGAGGCCAGCAGAAGGAAGAGTTGAAATGAAGATGCTGCAGAGCTGGGACTTTGTGGCCAGAGGCAAAGAGTTGGGACCATGGTCTTCAGCTCAGGGTGCTGGCATCACACTGTGGAGGCCAGACGAAGACCTACTGTACCTCAGCACGTGATGCACGGGAGTTCAAGACCAGGCCAGGCCAGGCACTCCGTGGTAGAGTCAGATGGCAGTGCAAGATCTGCTCCAGACCCAAGGCAGGCTTTCTTTCCACCATGAGGTCACCCTTCTTCCACATTCCTGGACACCATCTTGGCAAGATGAAGGGGAGTGGAGGAAACCTGGAAACCTACGCATTTACCTAAGAGACAGCACGTTACCCCCACAGACACTGTTTGAACCAGAAGAATCTAATCTGACATATTCTTTTTTAATCTTCAATTTGTTCTCAGGTTTGTTTTGTTTTTCTTTTTGTTTCCAAGAATCTGATACGTTCTTAATAACCAAAACCAAAACTCATTGCCATCAAATTGATTCTGACTCATAGCAACCCTATAGGACAGAGTAGAACTGCCCCACAGGGTTTCCAAGGAGCACCTGGTGGGTTCAAACCTCTGACCTTCTGCTTAGCAGCCAAGCTCTTAACCACTATGCCACCAGGGCTCCACAGGAAAGATTAGATGATAGAAAACAAAGACCCTATGTTGAATTTTTACTCCTGAGTTGCAGGGTAAGTAAATGTGCAGCCCTGCTCTAACTTCATTTGTGTGCTTAAACTATTGGACAGGTGTAATGAAGTACCAGTTATATCCAGCCCTTCGGTGAAGCCTGATAAACCCATGTGGCTAGCAGGGGGCCTTTGTGATGGGAGCAGTAGTGAATCAAGGGGGACCATGGGTCCTGCGTCCAACAGCAAAGTGGGCAGGACCCATGTCAGAGCAGGGAAGAGAACATCAGTGGCCATGGCAGACCTGTATTGTTTAGGCACTGTAGGGACATGAGAAAAACCCACTGTGACCGTTAGGACTCTTGGTTATTAGTGACAGAAAACCCAGACTACATCAGGATCTCAATATTCCTGCCATAACAATGGCCAAAGTAGAAATTTGTTTCTCTCTGACATGAAAGTCTGAGTGTAAGCAGTGCTGGGCTGGTAGTTCAACTCCACAGTCAGGGACCTTGTGTCTGCTCTCCTCAACATGCAGCTTCCAGCTCCCACCACCACACCCACATTCCTGCAGCATGAAGGGAACAGGGGAAGCGGAGGGCACACACCTTCCTTTTAAGGCCGTGAACTAAAAGTTGCACTATCACTTCCTCTCATACCCCTTGGCTTATAGCTTAACCACATGGCCACACCTAGAATCCCAGTTAGCTGTTGCCATGAAGGCGCTGAGTAACAAACAACCATAAAATAGCAGGAGCCAAGAGCAGCGAGCGTTTACTTCTTTCTCACGCGTCTACAGATCCGCTGGTGTTTGGCTGATCCATGCTGCACTCAGCTGGGCCTGGCTCCCAGATCCAGGTGTCTTTTGTCCTCCTGCTACCAGCAGGCTACTGATGTCATGGCCACCATGTCCATGGTCATACCTCACACATATGCTTTGGTCAGTCACGTATGTAGAATAGGAGCCATGTGAAGAAGGTGGTCTCCGGGTAAGATTGGTGACCCACAGGTCTGAGCTCACGAATTTCTGCACTTACCTATCCAGGGTCAGGATGGCGAGATGGAGGCCTGAGCCCACACGACTAGATGGAGGGAGGTTGGGAGAAGAAGGGGTAAATGTTTTATAAACAATAATCTAATCTACCAATCCTAGCTACAAAGGACCCTGGGAAATATGGTCTTTAGCAAGGCGGACATATACCCAGCTAACGTTCTGGAGTTGTGTTCCTAAAGGAAGGAAGGGAAGCTGGGGACAGTTTCTGCTATAACGTGTATCATACAGGAGGCAGTTTCTGCTGCCAGTTGAAGGGAACCACGGTTGTCTTCCCCGGCTGAAGCATTCTTCTCCTTGGCACTAGGACTTGCAAACCCACTGAAACCAAAATTGCAGAGATGGAAGTGTAACAATTCCTTTAGTGGTTTATTTGGTGTAACGGTGAGAGGAGTAACTCCGCCTTCACCCCTCATTTCCCAAACCCACACATTCTAGTTATGGGGGGAAGGTATCACATACTGGCTTCTGGTTTAAGGCTTATAAACCAGGGCTTTGAACTGGTTCAAACCCCTGCTGAGACTCTGCATTTCCACCCCATATATACTGAATCAGAATCTACAGTTTAACCGGACCCCAGGTGATTCTTATTCTTATGTGATACATAAGAATCACCTGGGGTCCGGTTAAACTGTAGATTCTGATTCAGTATCTCTAGGGGATATAAACGAAAATTCTCAGCAGGGATTCAAACCAAACTGTTTCAGAGACCTGTTATAAACAGAGCCTTAAACAGGCCAATCCTTGATTCTACCAAACCAGCTCTTCCTGGCTGATAAAACCAGCAATTCTAAGAGTGTGAGGTCACTGTCATACCTTCTTTGCCACAAAATGTGTCCCACAGGTGCAAGCAGTATCATGGCAACAGATAAGACATTGTGCTCACAAAATGGTAGTACTGGCAGAAATACCGCAGGCAGAGGAGGCAAACCCATGACTGTGGTGTGTACATTCCTGTGAAGACAAATCGCTGCCCTCAACACATTGGAAGGGGCCTAATAACCGGGTGTCTGACTGGTGCCCCTGGAAATGGTGCCACTCCTGGGCTCGGCACAGCCTCGCCATAAATAAGCCAGGACGCTACAGCAGTACTTAAAAAAGGTAGCACTACATGCCTGTGTTACAAAAGAATGATCTCAGATCAATGACCTCAGCTTCCACCTTAAGAAATAGAAAAAGAAGAGTAAATTGAACCCAATGTGAGCAGAAAAAGGCATAATAAAGACCACAGCAGCAATTAACGAAAGAGTAAACAAACAATAGAGAAAATCAATGAAAGCAAAAGTTGGTTCTTTGAGAAAATCTGTAAAATCGCTAAGCCTCTAGCCAGACTGACCAGGAAAAAAAAAGACACCAATTGCCAATATCAGGAACGAGAGATCCGACATAAAAGGATAATCCAGGAATATTATGAACAACTTCATGCCAATAAATTTGGCAACTTAGATGAAATGGGCAAATTTCTTGTGAGACACGAACTATCAAACCAGAATTAAGAAGAAACAGACACCTCGCATGGCCTATATCTATTATAATTTTTGGACGGATAGTTACAAACCTTCCCACAAAGACATAGTAGTAGCCAGATAAGCCTGGTGAAGGCACGTCTATCTTGTTGACCCCACGTGTACTCTCCTTCCTTGTCGCCATGGCCACTTTGTAATTGAGCCTATGGAGCAAGCACTAGAAAGGCTCTGGAAGAAGCCAGTTGCCATACTCTTAGTTATCTAGAGCTACTATAACAGACATACCACAAGCGGATGGCTTTAACAAACAGAAATTTATTGTCTCATAGTCTAGGAGGCTAGAAGTCCAAATTCAGGGCACCAGCTCCAGGCGAAGGCTTTCTCTCTCCGTCAGCTCTGGGGGAAAGTCCTTGTCATCAGTCTTCCTCTGGTCTAGGAGCTTCTCAGCACAGGGACCCTGGGTCCAAAGGACACGCTCTGCTCCTGACACTACTTTCTTGGTAGTGCGAGGTCCCCCAAAATTCATGCCCTTGCCACATGTAAAACATTCACCCCATCATATCATAGCAAAAGTCTTAAATCAACTCCAAGCCCAAAATCCAAAAATTCCTCTTCATCTGTGAAATCTAAAATACAAGTTATCTGTTTCCAAAGTACAATGGTGGAACAGGCACAAGGTAGACATTTCTGTTACAAATGGGAGAAACTGGCGGGAAAGAAGGCATAACAGGCTTGAGAAAATTCAGCAGAACATGTGACATTAGCTCTCAAGGCTTGAGAAGACATTTGTGTCCCGTGTAAATGCTTATCTAAGGGCATCTGCTGTGGATGAGGCTCTCAATAATCAGGACTAGATGCTCCAATCCTTTGTTCTCTGAGACCATTTACACAATGGCCCTGCCCTCTAGACTCTGGGTGTTGGCCACAGTCTCCAGATTCTGGGTGGAGGCCCCTCGGCCCTGGGCTTCAGCTCCACCTTCCAGGCCTGCTGGAACAGCAACTCTCAGGTTGACTCATAGTGACCCTATAGGTCAGAGTAGAACTGCCCCATAGGGTTTCCAAGGAGCAGCTAGTGGATTCGAACTGCTGACCTTTTTGGTTAGCAGCCGAGCTCTTAACCACTGCGCCACCAGGGCTCCATGACTTCCTTACATATCTTAAAAAAAAAAACAAAAACAAAAACAGAAAAGCAAACCCACAGCCATCAAGTCACTTCCGACTCATAGTGACCCTATAGGACAGAGTAGAACCGCCCCATAGCGTTTCCAAGGCTGTAACCTTTACGGAAGCAGACTGCCACATCTTTCTCCCGTGGAGCAGCTGGTGGATTCCAACCACCAACTTTTCCGTTAGCAGCCAAGCGCTTTAACCACTGTGCTAACGGGGCTCCTGCTTCTATACCTAAACAACTCAATTCCTGAATCCTACTTTAAGGCCATTCCTGGTACCAATTACTTTATTAGTCAGTGTCCTGATAGGAAATAAACGGCACATCCAGAATGGATATTTTGAGGACAGCTTAATAAAGGAGCTATTTGTAAAGGCCTAAGTAGAGTACAGGGGAATCAAAAAGGATAGTGCAGGACTACAGGAATGGCAGAGCCCTGGTGGCGCAGTGGTTAAGAGCTGGGCTGCTCACCAAACGGTCGGCGGTTCAAATCCACCAGCTGCTCCTTGGGAACGCTATGGGGCAGTTCTACTCCGTCCTACAGGGTCACTGTGAGTTGGAACTGACTCGACGGCACCACCACCACCAAGGATGACGACCTTAGAGTCAGCAGAACCTGAAGGGACAAAGGGCTACTGAAATCAGAAAGGGGAGCTGAAGGAGAGGGCTACCTAGCTGTAGCTGTGGCCGATGATAAAAAGGCACAGTCAGCCCTCAGCAACCCCACAAGGAAGGAACCAAGGGAACAAATGCCCTGACTTCATCCTCCGCCTGCAGTCTGGTCTCCTGCTGGTGCCTCCCATGGGACAAGCCCAACAGGAAACCCATGGGCAACGGGGGCCTGTTGATGTAGTCCTTGAAGGTCTGTATCTTGAGGCTCAGAGCCTGGGGGAGAACACGGGGAGGAGAGGAGGAGGGTAGATAGATGATATCTAGCACACAGCCAACGCTAGTTTAAGCAAATGGGGAATTTACTGGTTCACCTACCGGAAAATTCCAGCAGTAAGGCTGGCAGCAGGGTCTCAAAGGATGTCCTCGATACATACCTGGTTTTCCACCATTCGCAAGCTTCACGCATAAGCAGGCTCTCCCAGCACGATCCAAGGGGGCTCCAGAACTCCCAGCCTGCTTCTTTCAAGTATGGTGGAAACCATCAAAGAAGGCTTTGGTTCGGTCACATGACATGTGTAAACCAATCATCGTGCTCGGAGTAAGGAGAGGCGTGGCTAGGTTGAGGTCTCTCTGCAGCTGGGGCTGAGGGAAATCACTGCTTGGAACTTGAATTAGGAGGAGGGATGCTGATGCTGAGTAGCCAAAATACAGCTTGTCCATCTTCCTGTGCCTATGAATCACCTGAAGATCTTATTAAAGTGCAGATTCTGATTCATTAGGTCTGGAGTGGGGCTTGAGATTTCTTATTTCTAACAGGTGATGCCAAATCAGCTGGTCCAGGGACCACACGTGGAGTCGCCCGCCTGCCCACTCGCCAGCCGCCTGCTCCTGCGGAGTCTATTTAGACTATGGCGACCCCTTGTGTTAAAGGGTAGAACTACTCCACAGGGTTTTCAATGACTGTAATCTTTATGAAAGCAGGTAGTCAGGCCTTTCTTCTGCTGTGCCACAGGGTGGGTTCTAATCCTCCTTTCGGTTAGTAGTCGAGTGCAAACCATTTGCACCGCCCAGGGGCCACACAAGGAGTAGCGAGGTTTTACAGCTGTGCTGTCCAATATGGTAGCCACCAGCCACATGAGGCTGGGGAGCATTTGGAGCACGTGGCTAGTGCAAACTGCGATGGGCTGTAAGTGTATGATACACCCCGTATTTTGAAGGCTTAATGTAAAAAAGAATGTAAAAGACCTCTTCGATAATTTTTATATTGAGTACATGTTGAAATGATGATATTTTAGATATATTAGGTTAAATAGACTACATTATTAAAATTAATTTCACCTGTTTTTTACTTTTTTAATGTGGCTACTAGAAATTTTTAAATTACATACGTGGCTCATGTTATAATTCTATTGGGCAGTACTGCTCTAGAAGGAGGTAACCTTTTTTTTTTTTTTTTTAAGGAGGTAACTCTTGAAGTGGGAGAGGCTGGTGCTCTTAAAACACATTAATTTTCGCTTGTGGACACTCATCCAGAAGAGCCGAGTTAAAACAGGCCACGTGAGACTTACCTCCTGGGTCCTTGGACTTGGTCCCTCCTCAGGACCTCAAGGTTAGGTAATTGCAGGTTGAATTGATGCTCAAGAACTTAGGAGAGGGGACGCTGATGGGGGTTTGATCTGAGGAAAGAGGAAGTCCCAGGAGCCCAGAGTCCCTTCTCTAAGCCTGCAGTCACTTCATTTCTCCTTTTGGTTCGGGTCATTGCCTGAAGCAGAAATGACCACTGTGCTTATCGACTTCCCTAATCTATTGCACACACACAGCCACTGAATTAACCTCCTCCGTACTCTGGTGTCAGCAGCTCGAAGGTTTGCACTCATGTTGCAGGGTCCCAGCCTTCCTTCCTGCACTGCCTCCCTACTGAACCCATGGGGTCTTGTCCCACCAGTCTATTCCTCATCCCTAAATGTGACTCTCACTTTCCCTAAGTCTGCCTCACTGCTTAAATTTCCTTCTCCTCCTCGTCTCTACCTTGCCAAGTCCATGACCTTTCAAAGGCCAGCTCAAGGTCACCAGCCTCTGGAGGCCTTTTCAAGCCCTTCTGGCCCCTGGAAGCCTGTCTGAGGACCTGCAGCTCTTCCCGCCTTTGGCACAAGTCAGGACATCTGGTATGGAAGTCTCTTCTGACTAACTGCTAGGTTAGGCAGATTTTACAGCTTTTGTGCCTTTATTCTCGGGCTGGGCTGTAAGTCTCCTGAGGACAGAGCCCTGCCTAATTTATGGTCTGCTTTCAGTCTGGACCAAAATAATAAGTCCTCAAGAAACGTAATGTGGCTCATTTTCTCAACATAAAATGAAATGATGGTTTAAAATACATACGCTTTTGCATATGTATAACTATATGTTCTCGGTGATCATTTTCATAACGAAAATTATTATTTTTTTAAAGCAAAATGGAAAATTAAGCCTCAGTCATTGCATAAATACCAGGGGCTTTATTTATTTTTTACTTTATTTTTATATTAAACTTTTTATCTTGAAATAATTATAGATTCACAGGAAGCTGCAAAGATAGTGCTGAGAGGGTCTATGTTCCCTTCCCACAATTTCTCCCAGTGGTTACATCTTATGTAACTATAGGACGCTATCAAGATGAGACGATTGACATTGGCGGGATGTATCTGTAGTTCTGTGCCATTATGTTAGATTCCTGTAGGCACCACCCAACCAAGATGCAGACGTATTACGTCACCTGAAAAATCTTCCTCAGCTACCTCCTTCTGGTCACACCCACTCCTCTCCTCCCAACCATCCCTAACCCCTGGTTGTTGTTGGGTGCCCTTGAGTCGATTCTGACTAATAGCGACTCTACAGGACAGAGTAGACCTGCCCCACAGGGTTTCCTAAGCTGGGATATTTATGGGAGCAGATGGCCAGGTCTTTTCTTCCTTGGAGCCTCTGGTGAGTTCGAACCACCGACCTTTCGGTTAACAGCTGAGCACTTAACTGTTGCAGTACCAGGAATCCTTCCCTAACCCCTACATAGATACACACATACCCCTTGCCTTCGAGTCAATTCTGATTCACAGCAACCCTATAGGACAGAGTAGAACTGCCCCATAGGGTTTCCAAGGATCGGCTGGTGGATTCAAACTGCAGCTCAGCTCTTAACCACTGCACCACCAGGGCTCCCTAACCCCTAACATTCACTAGTCTGTTCTCCACCTGTATGACTCTGTGATTTAAAATTGAATTTCATTTTAACTAAACTTATATTGGTTTTGAGTGTATCTCTGTGGAGATTTTTTAACAGGCGCTCTGGGTATTACATTATAGGTAAATAACTTATAACTATTGGTGTCAATTTTACCAGTCTGAGTGAGATATCGAAAACTTTCCTGTCTTTAAGTCCCTTTATTCTCCCCTGTTTATAATATACTTGTCTTAAATATTTCCTTTACATACATTGACAACCGTAGCAGGCAATGCGTGAGTGCTTAGGACGGGGGACCCTGCATAGGACCTGGTGCGGTGTTTGAGCAGACAGGAAAGTCTGGGGACCCCAGGCTCACTCGTCTCAGCCAATAGTCAGTTCATTTTCTCTCTTTCGTTTCTGAGGAAGAAATTACCCATGGTGCCTATCAACTGCTCTAATCTACTCTGCAGGTAAGGCATCATTTCTCTGGTTGGTTTCAATTCTTTTCTTTATCTTTAGTTTTCAGAAGTTTGACTGTGATGTGTCTTGGCATGGATTTCTTCAGGTTTATTCTGTCTGGGGTTTGCTCAGCGTCTTGAATCTCTAAGTTTATACTGTTTGCCACATTTAGGACATTTTCAGCCATATTTCTTGAAAGCTTTTTTTTAGCTTTTGATTCAGTCCCGTATCTCCTCCACTCCACTACAGAACCCATCCGTCGAGTTTTTTTATTTTAGTTATTGTACTTTTCAGTTCTAAAATTTTGATTGTTTTCTTCTTTATAGCTTCTATTTCTTGGCCAAGACTTTCTATGTTTTCATTTGTTTCAAACGTTTTCGTGACGGTTCATTAAAGCGTTTTTACAACGTCTGCTTTAAAATCTCAGCGAGATAATCCCAACAACTGCGTCATCTCGGTGCTGGCATCTGTTGATTGTGTTTTCTCATTCCAGTTGACATTTTCCTGGTTCTTGGAGTGACAAGTGCTTTCCGTCCTGGACATTTTGGGTGTCATGTTATGAGACTCTGGTCCTTATCTAAATCTGCTCAGCAGGCTCTCTGGCACTTTACCGATGGGGTAAGAGAGGGGGCTGCCTCACTGCTGTCCAGTGGGGGTCGCACTTCAGGTTTCCCACTCGGCCTCTGTGGACACCCCAGGGGAGCACCTAGGTATCAGCTGGGCCATGTAGGGTTCAGGCTCCCCACTCACTCTTCGCTGATACCACGTGGGTGGGAGGGGGAAGAATGCCTTGTTACTGTCCCCCACATGACCTCCACTGACACGGTGGCCGCACATTACTGCTAGGAGCAGTGAAAATCCTGTCCTTCCACTAGTCCTCCTCTGACGCCATCCTAGCAGGGAGGGGCCGGGGATGGAAATCTAGGCTCCCCACTTGTCTTTGTGTGACAGGGTGAGGGATTCCAGTTTCTTCTGCGGTTTGACTGGAGGAGGGTGGTTATTGTCTGCAAGTTTTCTATCTCGCAAGGTTGCCCCTTCCTGGTCCTTTAGCTAGAAAGAGCGGATTTTTCTTGGGGCTCTTTTCTCTCTCTCTCTCTCTGCACCCATTGGTTTCTTTATTTTTTTTTAATGCATTTATTTTTAAATATATTTTTCTTATTATATAAGTAACATTGGGGGAAATTTAGGAAAATTTGGAAGTAAAAAGAAGCAAAGAGCAATTTTTCAAAATCCTACAACCCAGATATAACAAGTGTTCACATTTTTATGAGTTTCTTTACAGTCTTCTTCCTATGTATTTTTTGTTAATTACTGTTGGTGCTCCTTTCTTTGGTCAAATTTCTGATCATTTCTGTAGGATACTGCTCCAAAGTTGGCACTCAGATAGATGGCCATTTTAGGCATTTTGAGACACGTTGCCAAGTTGCTCTCCAAAGAGGTTATACTAATTTACACTCCCTCCAGCAGGTCGTGAGAATATATACCTCACCTCACCTCACCTCATCTCACCTCTCCCCACCTCACCTCACCTCACCTCACCTCACCTCACCTCTCTCCACCTCACCTCACCTCACCTCTCCCCACCTCACCTCACCTCACCTCTCCCCACCTCACCTCTCCCCACCTCACCTCACCTCATCTCACCTCTCCCCACCTCACCTCACCTCA
>NW_004443985.1:1988723-1995645 GCF_000243295.1 Trichechus manatus latirostris
GAGATGATATCTCATTGTAGTTTTGATCTGCATTTCTCTAATGGCTAACGATTGTGAGCATTTCTTCATGTGTCTGTTTAGCTGCCTGAATATCTTCTTTGGCGAAGTGACTGTTCATATCCTTTGCCCATTTTTTAATTGGGTTATTTGTCTTTTTGTTGTTGAGGTTTTGCAGTATCTTGTAGATTTTAGAGATTAGATGTTGATTGGATTTGTTGTAGCCAAAATTTTTTTCCCCGTCTGTAGGTTGTCTTTTGACTCTTTTGGTGAAGTCTTTCGATGAGCATAAGTGTTTGATTTTTAGGAGCTCCTGCTTATCTAGTCTCTCTTCTGGTGCTTGTGCATTGTTACGTATCGTTCGTATTCTGTTTATGCCATGTATTAGGGCTCCTAGTGTTGTCCCTATTTTTTCTTCCATGATCTTTATCGTTTTTGATTTTATATTTAAGCCTTTGATCCATTTTGAGTTAGTTTTTGTGGTGTGAGGTATAGCCTGCCCCCATTCGTTTCTGAATTGCTGGCTTCTCAAGTACTCAGCCTGAGATATATGAGGCGAAAAGAAAACCCAGTGTCTTAAAAGCTTGAAAGTGACCATCTAAGATACAATTATTGGTCTCTACTCTTCTTTTTGCCATACTTATTCAATCTGTATGCTGAGCAAATAATCCAAGGGGCTGGTCCGTATGAAGAAGAAGGCAGCATCAGGATTGGAGGAAGACTCATTAACAACCTGCAGTATGCAGATGACACAACCTTCCTTGCTGAAAGTGAAGAGGACTTGAAGCACTTACTGATGAGGATCAAGGACTACACCCTTCAGTATGGATAACACCTCAACATAAAGAAAGCAAAAATGCTCACAACTGGACCAATAAGCGACATTATGATAAATGGAGAAAAGATTGAAGTTGTCAAGGATTTCATTTCACTTGGATCCACAATCAATGCCTATGGAATCAGCAGTCAAGAAATCAAACTATGACTTGCACTGGGCAAATCTGCTGAAAAAGACCTCTTTAAAGTGTTAAAAAGAAAGATGTCATTTTAAGGACTAAGGTGCTCTTGGACCAAGGCATGGTGTTTTCAATCACCTCATATGCATGTGAAAGCTGGCTGATGAATAAGGAAGACTAGAGAAGAACTGATGCCTTAGAATTGTGATGTTGGCAGAGAATATTAAATACACCATGGACTGCCAGAAGAATGAACAATCTGTCTTGAAAGAAGTACAACCAGAATGCTCCTTGGAAGCGAGGGTGGCGAGACTTTGTCTCACATACTTTGGACATATTACCAGGAGGGACCAGTTCCTGGAGAAGGACATCGTGCTTGGTAAAGTAGAGGGTCAGTGAAAGAGAGGAAGACCCTCAATGAGACGGACTGACACAGTGGCTGCAACAGTGGTCTCAAGCATAACAACGATTACGAGGATGGCGCACAGGACCGGGCAGTGTTTCATTTTGTTGTACATAGGGTCACTTTGAGTCAGAACTGACTCAATAGCACCTAACAACAATATCAACTCATCCAGAGCAAAAGAGAAAGAAGGAAACAAAAGACTCAAAGAAAAATCAGGGAGGGGCCTAGTGTCACTCAGAGACCCCTTTCGGTCAGTGAATTACTTAATATGGCCCTTCCAGCCATTCATGGTCCTATGACTCCCACAAAATGATTGGGTGGGACTATGCAAATAAGGTGTTTGTGGTCCAACAAGGAGATTGGACAGCCTGCTAATAATGTAAATAAGGTGCATGGAACCCTTGGGGGTGAGACTATGCATATAAGATATATGGGACCCTTGTAGAGGATTGGTCAATTTTGCCATCTTGTTAGGCTTAAAATGAGCCAGTCCCAGAAGTGGAGAAAGTGGACCTCACTACTATCAAGAAGGGCCAGGAGTGGAGCATGTCTTTTGGACCTGGGGTCCCTGTGATGAGAACCTCCCAGACCCAGAAGACAGAGAGCTGTAACACAAGATGTTATGAGATGGTGAGAAGTGGTGGCAGCAGAACCAGGAGACTGGTGCAAGGCAGAGCAAGGCAGCTACAGTGGGCATGCCAACCCACAGGGTGAGAGAGCTGAGCGCCTTTGGGCAGGAGGCTTTCTGGCAGAGTAAGGTGCCTCTGAGCACTTATTAGCAGAGCTAAAGGGCTTTGTAACACTTGTCTGAGCAGGGCAGAGACCAGGCCCAAGCAAGGGCCAAGGACTGAGAGGGGAGGCCTGTCCTCAGGGGGCCAAGAGGAGCCCTGCAAGGCCGAGAGGAGCTGAGAGAGCTGTCCTGCACTAGAGAAAGGGGACTTTGTCAACATGCTTTCTGATCCTGATCCCAAGTTGTAGCCTGTTACTTCCCTAATAAACCTCAGAACTGAGTGTGGTCTGTGAGTTCTGCATGGCCATTACGAGTTATCGAACCCAGCAGAGAAGCAGATTGCTGTGGGAGGGATGGCTGGTGTCAGAATTGGTAAAAAAGGTTCGAAGAGGAGGTATGTCTAACCTCTGCTTCGTAGGAATCAGCTTTGGGCTGATGTTGTCCTTGAATCTCCTCCCCCCCATGAAGTTAGATGAGGAGGTCAGACACCCTGCACCATTTGTATGCCCCTGCGTGACTTGAGTGGGCCCAAGGACTACCTCCCCAGCCATGGGCAGCATTGGGCAGATCCTGGGGGCCCTGCCCTGGCTGCACTGTGGCTCTGCCCCCCCAGGGGTACAGACAGGAAGGTCCTGCAGGGCCAATCTAAGCAGTCAGGCCTCCCCAGGAGTCCGAGGGAAGAGGGGCCAGGCTGGGGGGCCTCCAGCATTCAGGTGCCTAATAAAGCAGGACACAGTAACAGAGAAATCATTGAGAAGAATGTGATGGTCACTGATAATGTCTAAACCAAACACGTCAGCTGCCATGGAGTCAGTTCTGACTCGTGGAGTCCTTGGGTGGCACACTGTTAAGCGCTCGACTACTAACCGAAAAGTTGGTGGTTTGAACACACCCAGAGGCACCTCGGAAGAAAGGCCTGGTGATCTGCTTCCTAAAGTTTACTGCCATGAAAACTTTATGGAATGTAGTCTACTCTGCACACATGGGGTTGCCACAAAAATTTCTAGGCCCTCTAAAATGTCCCTAGAGTTTATCTCTGGGGTTACGATTATGGGTGATCTTTTTCTTTATATTTTCCAAATTTTGCGTGAGAAGTGAAAAAGTGATATATTTTATTGACAAAATAGATCAATACTCTAGTGTCAGGGATTGAATTGTGTCCCCCAAAATGTCTGTCAACTTAGCTAGGCCATGATTCCCAGTATTGTGTGATTGTCCACCATTTTGTCATCTGATATGACTTTCTTATGTGTTGTGAGTCCTATCTGTATGATATTAATGAGGCAGGATTAGAGGCAGTTACGTTAAGGAGGCAGGACTCAATCTATAAGATTTGGTTGTGTCTTTAGCCAATCTCTTTTGAGATATAAAACAAAGAAGTGAGCAGAGCGACAGGGGGACTCATACCATCAAGAAAGTAGTGCCAGGAGCAGAGTGCATCCTTTGGACCTGGGGTCCCGGCACTGAGAAGCTCCTAGACCAGGGGAAGACTGATGACAAGGACCCTCCCTCAGAACCGACAGAGAGAAAGCCTTCCCCGGAAGCTGGCACCCTGAATTCAGACTTGTAGCCTGCTAGACTGTGAGAGAATACATTTCTGTTTGTTAAAGCCACCCACGTGTGGTGTTTCTGTTATAGCAGCGCTCGATGACTAAGACACCTAGGATTAAGACAGCCATGTCCAACGAGGACCATCAGTGAAAATAGCTGACCTCTCAGGAGACCTGTGGACTGGACTAGGTGGGGCCTCCAGACTCTCCTTGGGGTCCAGAAGAGCAGCCCCTCCCACCAGCCAGTCCAGGACGCAGAAGCACAGCCACCCCAAAGCCAACCTTGAGTAAGCTCAGGAGGAGGCCTTCAGGAAACCCCCGCCAAACCTGGCAGAACCTACCCAACAGGCCAGCTTCTCTTACCCAGAAGAGGCTTGCCCCCCATTACTGCTCCCAACCTCCGTTCAGACACAAAGGAGACCTGCTGTTCCCAAAGCAGGGAATTCTTTACTGTAAACCTCAAATACAGGAGCAGGAATGACACACACAGGCGCTCAGACAGAGGCAGCTGTCTCTGAGAGTCTCACAATGCATACAGAACAAAAGTGGAAGACGCTTCCCTAAAATTGCTGTAAAACCTCCTCTTTATCGGAGGGGGTGGGGGATGGCCGCTAAGCGCTTCCCGGACATCAGGTGTTCCTGAACCCTCTGGGCAGAGATCCTAAGGGGTGCACCCTGCGCCAGCCCCTGGATGCAGAGCACAGAAGACAGGCACTTGCTAATGGATTTAGAGACCCGAGGCCACGCCATTCTCTCCCTGAAGAACTGAAGGGACCTGCAAGTTTCCCCGGGAGAAGGAACACTGTCAGCTGTCTGCGCTAACTTGTATGACTTTGGGCTGCTCTCCTCTGCTCTGAAGGTGCAAATGCTGGCACATTGGTTCCTTTCCAAAGTCTGGTTTCAAGGAGTAGGGAAAACAGACGCAGAGGTGACCCCATTCAGAAAGCATAAAGGAGAACAAGAGCAGCCCGTCTTTGTCCAGGGAGATGGTTTGGCCCCCTCGACAGCGGGCCTTTTTCACACAGCCATTCCTAGGAGCTGTACCCAGGAAAACGTGCGTGTACCGGGACCTGTGAGTGTGTGGGAAGGTGTGTACGTTTCTAGGCATCCGTGAGCCCGTGTGCTCCGGGGCAGGAGACGCTTTTGTGGCCACTGTTTGTAAACTGGCCCCAGCAAACAAATCCATAAGGCAACAAAGGTACAGAAAGCTGGTATGAAAGCTTGCTGTGGGTTGGCCAGGAAAGAAGGCTTCCTGCTCACAGCACCATGGAGACCCAGCCCCAGAATCCTTCCTCGATGGACATGCCAGGCAGAGCTGAGAGCCTGATTGCAGGAATCCCAGTAGGTCCCAGTGAAAAGCAGCCCCAGCTGCTCAGGCAGGACTCAAGGACTTGGGGCTGCTGAAGGGCGAACAGAGGCTGGGAGGTTCCATGAGGCAGATGAGAGGCGGGCCCAGGAGGGAAATCTCTGAGCTCTGGGCTA
Organism: Trichechus manatus latirostris; assembly: GCF_000243295.1. Lineage (NCBI taxonomy): Eukaryota > Metazoa > Chordata > Mammalia > Sirenia > Trichechidae > Trichechus > Trichechus manatus. Next base: position 1,993,845 of record NW_004443985.1, read on the forward strand.
GTCTGCTTCCCCACCTGCCCCGTGGGTATTCCCACCACCAGGAGAAGAGTGGAGCCCTGGTGGTGCAGTGGTTAAGAGCTCAGCTGCTAACCAAAAGGTCAGCAGTTCGAATCCACCAGCTGCTCCTTAGAAACCCTATGGGACAGTTCTACTCTGTCCTATAGAGTCACTATGAGTCAGAATTGACTCGACAGGAGTGGGTTTGGGTTAGGAGAAGCGCGGAAAGCCAAGTGTGCATCAAGGCACTGAAGCATTAGCAGGCACCATTGTGGAAGCAGCTGCCCAGCACCGCTGTGGTCCCAGCACTGCCCAGCCAGAGGCCCAGGCAGCCAGCTCGCTCTCAGCAAAGCTGTCTCCCCAGGAGACCCAGAGCATTGTGCTTCACGATTTCCCACAGTGATTCAAACACAGATGCTGCCTGCCCACCTGCAGCCCACTTAGTTCTCAGGTGGGGAAACTGAGGCCAAAGACGTCTGCACAGGTCAGAGCTGGCTCCTCGGGGCCTCCTCTTGGTCCCAGCTGGCCCTGCTCTCCACTGTCCTGGTGGATCATCCTGCAGGAGGATGCGCTACTCAGCCACTGGCTCTGGGCAGGACACGAGACGTGCTATGAGATGGTGAGCGCAGCCGCTGAGGCTGCAGATGTGTCTGTGGGGTCGGCACGTCCAGGAATCTCGAGGCAAGTGGAGCAGAGATTCTCCTGCAGTCCCAGGAGGAGGCAAGGGCAGCGGTGCGCAGCAGACACACGCCTGCACCCCGAGGGTCCCGGGGCAGTGTTCAGGGCAGGGACAGGGCCTTGGCCAGGCGGATCCAAAACCAGGACTTGGTACAGGGATTGGTGTAGTCACAGACAGTGATGAACCGCAGGATGCTGGGGAACTCCTTCTTCATCGCCTTGTACTTGATGGGGATCAGCCGCTTCTGATGGGCACCTGCAAGGCACAAGGCACAGGGCTGGCACCAGGCCCTTGCCGCATGGCGGAGTGGGGCCTGTCCCCAGCACAGGGGTTGACGGAAGGCACCAAGCACATAAACGGGCACACGCGCCTGGGTGTGCAGAGACCCGCAGGCTTCCACGATGCTGCATCCATAGCCTCGGTGAGCAAAGGCTGGTATCCGGAGGCCCTGCCCATCAGGCCAAGAGAAGGACAGACGGTGTCCCCTCTGGTCAGGGCTGGGCTGAACTTACCTGGACAGAGGCTGAGTGCAAATTTGGTCTGGAAGTCACATTCCTTGCTCTGCAGGTAATCATCAGAGACGACCACCACCATTCGGCGACACCTGGGGGGAGTGGGCAGGTTATAGGCATGGTGACAACCTAACTGGGCATAGCCCCGTGTTCCGAGGGACAGCCCCGGGAGGCACCTCCAGTGCCCAGGCTAGAAGCCCGGCATGAGGATCCCTGGTCAGGGGGCTTCACGCACCCACCCGCTGGCCCCTGGCCCACCTCTTCTCGATGAGCTCGCTGGCAATGGACCAGACACAGGTGCCAGGCAGGACGTCGCGGTCAGACACGCACAGCTTCAGCCGATAGTTTGTCTGCTCCAGCTGCCGGATCATCTCCTGCACAAACTGGATGTCGCTGGGGCAGTAGCAGATGAAGGCGTCAAAGCGCTCGGGCACTTGTCCTGGCGACAGGGCACAAGGGTGATGGGCAGGTCTCTACGGGGAGGCTGGGGAGGAGCCCAGACTAGGCCACCCTGGTGCTGCCTCCTACAACCGCCCCAAGATGACATTACTCGGACGCAGTACCCGTCCTGGCAGATGAAAGCTGAAGCCATGCCCTACACCACCCCCAGCCA
>NW_004443985.1:1997573-2006873 GCF_000243295.1 Trichechus manatus latirostris
AACCACTCAGCAGACAGACCTCATTTCATGAGAATCCCACAGCCACCCAGAGGGAGGACCATTATCATGGCCCTCTCTCAGGAGAGGGAACAGGCTCCCAGAGATGAAGTGACTTGTCCAAGGTCCCACAGACCATCGGCTTCCAGCATCCGTGCTCTCAGCACCACCCTGTCCTATGGTCCACCTGTCCCACTTGGCCCAGGGGAGCAGTATTGGGTCCTTACCCAGGGGGTCATCAAGCGTTGTGATGCCTGCCAGCCCCACCGTCCGTGGGACGCTGCTGTCCACGGCAGGCACCTGTACGGGCTTCTCAGACTCTTCCTGCTGCTGCTTCAGAATGTATTTCTGGCAGTCCTCCTCTGGGGGGCAGAGACAGGGCATGTAGGCTCCCCAGGGCTTCCCCGACCCTCTCCCCACAGGCAGGACACAGCCCCCTCTCACTCCCGGTCCTGCCTCCCCAGCTCACAGGCACCATCCTTGGCTCTGCAGCTCTGAGAGGCTGAGCCCACCCCTGGCTCTGACCTTCCCAACAAGGTGTTTTTAGTGGGAAGACATCCACTGGCTATCTGGAAAACCACCAAGGTCAGGGCCTGGGTCTCTTCTGTCCCCTTGTGTCCAGCTTAGTGAGGGGAGCAAGGCTCCAGAGCTCGGTGTACCTGCCTGTGGGCCCTGCACCCTCACCTAATCAGTGAGCGGCAGGAGGTGGGGGCTGCATTTCCCTGGGACACGAGGCTTCCAAGACAGTCAGCGACCAGTCCCTCACCTGCTCTATTGTCCTACGTTCACCTTCCTAGACCCCTGATTCTGACTCCTGGCCCTATCTAAAGGCCTCTGCCTAAACTATAACCTTCCTCTCGCCGCCTCTCCTGGCCTTCGCCGCCTCTCTCCAGTCCCCATCGCGTCCGGATATTGAGAAAGGGAACTGGCCCGCACAGTTCCTCTTTGCAGGCTGCCTCCAGCACCCCCAGCCAGGACACGAGGCCTCTCCAGGTGGGGCCCCCTGGGCGCCGAGCCAGGAACGGCGGCGCGTCCTCACCGATGCTGGGCCCCAGCTCTTCCAAGGCGTCGTGGCGGCCAAGTTTGGCAAGCAGCTCCAGCAGGCGGCCCACGGAGGCGTCGGGGCGGCCCTCCCAGGCGTCCAGCAGGCGGCCAGTGGGGTTGGGGTACGCCTCCAGGTGCCGGATCTCCAGGTACTCGAAGCCCAGCTCCTCGGCCAGCGTGGTCCAGTCGGCCGCCACCAGCGACTGCACGTTGAGGAACAGCGACAGGCGGCGCCGCACTCGCATGTTGAGCGCAGCCAGGGGCACCCAGGGAGTGGAGGACGCGGAAGGCGCGGAGGCCGCGGGGGACGCGGAAGGCGCGGAGGGCGCGGAGCCCGCGGAGGGCGCGGAGCCCGCGCGAGCTGCTCCCGCATCCATGGCGGGTCTGCCTGGAGCCTCGGCGCGGCTGGGTCGGCGGCGGCCACTGCTTCCTCCTTCCTGCCGCCCCGCCCCGCCCCGCCCCCGGTTCTGCTTTCCCAGAAGGGCCGCCAGCCCCGCCAGCGGGGGCCCCAAGCAGATGCGCGAAGGTGGGCGCGTCCCAGCTCTGCGCTCGGGGTCTGGCGGTGCAGATGTGGGAGGGCGGAGCCTGCTGCTGGGGATCTGGGAAGGATCTGGGAATTTCGACTGCCCTGCCCTCCAGGCGGAGCCCTGGTGGCGCAGTGATTGAGATCGGCTGCTAGCCAAAAGGTCGGCAGTTTGAATCCCCCAGCCGCTCCTTGGAAACCCTATGGGCAGTTCTACTGTGTCCTATAGGGTCGCTATGAGTCGGAATCGACTCGATGGCAAGAGTGTTTATTTTTATTTTTAGTCCTCGAGGGGCTGGGGGGAACGACCTTCCTTGGGGGTTGGAGCGACAGGGGCCTTGCCCTTGGGATCTGGTGTGGCCACACTCGGAGGGGTTCATACTGGATGGCTGGGAGCACTGGCTCTGCCCGCCCCGAGTCACTGGGGATTCACATTCCTGACGGTGGGAGTAGCGGGAGGGACCCTCTGGGGTCTGAGGCCGGAGAGGCTCTCCTGGAAAGGAGAAGGGTCACGGCCCTACCCTGTGGGGCTGGGGCCACAGAGCGCCCTAGCCTTCGGTGTCTGTGGCGAACCCAGTACTGCTCTCCGGGGTCTCAGGGAAACGCATGGCCCTGCCCTTGGGCGCCGGGGACGCAGCTTGCCTTGTCCTTTAGGGTTAGGGGAGGCGTAGTTCTGAGCTGGGGAGCCCTGGTCCTTTCCTTCTTCAACACATGTTTATTGATCACCTACTAAGTGTCAGGCGTGTTGCAGGCTCGGGGATACCGGGTCCTGCTCTGGCCTGGTGCAGGTCAGCCTAGCCGGGAAAGCTGGCATTCACCTAGTCATCCCAAGTGCCTGGTGCTCCTTCTTCAGTTAGGAATCGCAAATTCCCTCGGTTTTCTCGAAACACTTCCCACGCAAGCCCGACCGACCACTTTGGGGTATGGCTCTGGGGCTGGTCCTCCAACGTGGGTGCTGGGCCCCGGGAACGGGAGAGCGGAGGGGAAAGCTGAAGAGGAATAGAAGTCCCGGGCGACCCCTCACCACAGCGAGCAGCCGTGGGCTGGCTCTCGGCCGCCGCGCCCCCTGCTTGGCAGCGGCAGACGGTGGACCGGGCTTTCGGGAAATGGGCTGAAACCGTTTCAAGACACCAGAAAGGCTTCTTGGGGTACCGCCTCCGGGGTGGCAGTAGGCGGGGCTTCAAGTGGAAAAGCTTCCGGTCTGCCTGTGTGGGCGGAGCTTCAGAGGAGTCCACCTCCTGATTGGAGCAGTAGGGTACAGTAGGCGGGGCTTTGGATGGAACGATCTGGGCTGGGACCGGGCCCCGCTTTGGACGGCTGGGTCGGAGGTGGAGTCGTCTCCTGGTTGGTTACGGCGGAGGTGGGCAGGGCTCTGGGAGAAAGGTCGCGGCCGTGGCCCTATTTAGCGGCGGACCCAAGGCGCAGCTCCGCGCCTGCGCACCTTGGCTCAGTCGGTTCCAACGTTGTTTTCCGCGCGCGGTGCTGGTGTGCGGCGTCGAGCGGCGCGATGCAGAGGCTGGGGGTGGTGCTGGGCCACCTGAAGGGCCGGCCCGATACGGACTCGGGGCCTGCGCTGCAGGCCGCGCGGTGCCTGAGCGGCGCCCCGCGGGCCTCGGCTGCGGACGTGGTGGTGGTGCACGGGCGGCGCACAGCCATCGGCCGAGGGGGCCGCGGCGGCTTCAAGGTGCGCGCTGGGCCCGGGGCAGCTGTGGAGCTGGCCGGGCGGGGCTGGGGAGGGGGCCGGGACCCGTGTCCCGCGCGCCGGGGATCACCGCACCGCGCTTCCGCTGCAGGACACCACCCCGGACGAGCTCCTGTCGGCCGTCTTGACCGCGGTTCTCCAGGACGTCAATCTGAGCCCGGCGGAGCTGGGGGATATCTGCGTGGGTGAGTGCACCCCCGGCCATGGGCTCAACCCGCCCCCTTCCCGTTTTCCAAAGCCCCCCAACACACCACCCCACCCCTGCTCTCACTGCGGGTAGTGTGGGTGGATGTGCCTGGTCTAATTTAATGCCCTCGTTAGGGCCACACTCCACCCGCTTCAGGCACCTTCTGTCTGTTAAGTATGATATAAAGTGGGAATCCTAAGTGACAGACATTCATTTGCCAGGGTTGTGAGGACACCCTAGGAGACAGGAGACCAGGGCCATCTTCCCACCCCGACACACTGTGTGTGCCTCGACAGACAGAGGAAGCGTCAAAAACCATCTGTCGCCCAGAGATACTCTGAAAAGGTCACTTTTCAGTCAAATGACAGATTAGCCCATAGAATAAATAATATCACCCATGAGTACTGTGCTACTTAAAATAATCATCTAGACGAAACTAAATGGTTAACGTTTACCCTAGACCAAAGATGAGAAGGCTAGGGGGATAGGGAAGCTAGATGAATGGAAACAGAACAACCAAAATGGAAATAAGGAGAATGCTGATAAATTGTGAAGTTTGTAACCAACATTACTGAACAATATGTATAGAAATTGTTAAATGAGAACCTAATTTCCTGTGTAAACTTTAACCAGAAACACAATTATTTAAAAAAAAAAAAACAAACATCTAGTCCAACGCCTCTTTTACAGATGGAGAAACTGAGGCCCAGGAAATTTGCAGCAGAGCTAGGATCTGAACTCAGGGCCCTCTGACCTTCAGTCCAACTTTCTTTCCATCTCTGGCCTCAAAATTTAACAATATGTGGCTAGAGTCTCATCAAACAAGTGCCACCCCTAAGTCGAGAAGCGCTGTCACAGGAGTGACAGCAGGGCTTGGAGGTGGTTTATTCAGAAACTCGTTTCCCTGACAGGACCAATTCTGTTATGCTTCAAGCTTTGCATTTTTCTTTCCTTAAAGTCTTGCATGTAAGCTTTAAAGGCAGGCACCCTGTCCAGTCTGCACTGGTCTGGAGAAGCAGAGTGGGTGAGTGTGTGGGCTTGGGACTCTATTCAGGGCCAGGGGCTGGTGTATGACCAGGCAGGAGAAGCTGCTGAATGCCTAGCTCCCCCTGCTCCAGACCCTGAAATTCCAGAGCCCCAAGTGAGCCTTCCGAGGGCCTGTGTTCCCGAAGAAGGAGCTGAATTGTCCCTCCGTGGTATTCACAACAGCGCCTTAGTGCCCAGAACGCCGCCTGGCACTGAACAGAGGTTTGTTGTCCACAGGAAATGTGCTTCAGCCAGGGGCCGGGGCACTCATGGCTCGAATCGCCCAGTTTCTGAGGTAAACTTTACTAGTTCTAGCTCTGGGCTGCTCATTTCGACTCTTGAGTGGGACCAGACTCCAGAGAGCTCAGCTTGTGGGTGGGGAGGATCAGGTTGGACAGCAAACCGTGAGGCATCCAGAGTCCTCAGCACCCTCTCTCCTGGACTCAACCTTCCCCCTACTTTGAAGGGACGGTGTGTTACAGGCGCTGAGCCAGAGCACCTGGAGGTTTTGGGACTGGAGCAAAAGCCTTCTGTGACCCCAATTTTTAGCCACAGTAAGCCTGTCGATCTGCCTTTTGTGACTGGACTCTGTTCTCTTGTCATGTAAATAACTAGGATGGCACGGTGAGGAGTGACTTAAGAGCTTTTCTGCTAATTGCACAGGCTGTGATGTCTAGGCACATCCCATCAGCAGGGACTGGGGCACAGGGCAGAGCCCCCCGGGAAGAGGGCAGCCCAGGAAGGCTCCTGGTGGCCTTGCCCTTAAATAGCAATGGCCCGGGCAGGAGTGGGGGCTTAAGTTACTTTCATGTGGAGATTTAAGAACCACTTAGCCTTCTACTTCCAGCTTCCTGGGGGAGAACGCTGGCTAGTGACGGGGACAGAAAAACAAACCAAAAACCCTCGAGAGGCCGTGAGAGAGTTAAGACCGCAGAGACGGGAGTTCAAGGCCCCCATGTTCTGGCTCCAGACTCACTTCCTGGCCTCGTCCCCCAGCTGCTCACTAGCCCTGACTTCCTCCTTCAGCCAGCCCGTCCGCCTGCTGCTCTCCCCGCTCTGATCATTCTGTCCCCCTGGAGTGTCCCCACCTCCTCTCTGCCCTTACTAACCCTGTCCAAACACAGTCTCGCCACCATTTTGGCATGACTTCTCTGAGCCCCCAAGCTTCAGAGGTGAGCCCCTTCCTCCCCAGTAGCTGCCGTGTGCCTCCTTGTGATGGGCTTATCATCTCGCTTTGTTATTCCAGACCTGCTCGTTGACCCATTTTCTGTGTGCTGCTCAGGCCTCCTTCAGGCAGGGACAGTGCTCTCCGTATCTTGGCATCCCTGGGCGGAGATGTCCAGTGAACACCTGGGTGGATTGGGTGAAGGGGTGGTAACTAGGTGGTAGGAGTTAGGAGACTTGGGGATGGTTAGACAGGCTGCACAGGCCCAGGATGAGGTCTCTGCAGAGCCTGGCCAGGCCACTAGCTCAAGGGGTCCCAACCTTGACTGCACAACAGAATCACCATGGCGCTTCCACCCCGAGGTTCTGAGTCCAAGGGCCTAGGGAGGGCCCTGACCATGTGGGTTCCCCCAGAGCTCTCCAGGGCTTTGTAGTACTGGCCAGGGCAGGTTACGTGGGGAGGGGCAGCTCCCAGGGCTGGGACCAGCGTGAGAGGCTGGGGGAATGCACCCAGGGCAAGGGATGTTAAAATACATGGAACCTGTCCACCAGGGTGAGGGATGTTAGAACACACGGAGCCCGTCCACCAGGTCAAGGGATGTTAGAACACATGGAGCCCATGAGCGCTCTTGTGCGGGTGGGAACAGGCTTCCAGGGAGAACTGGAACGTAACCCTTCAGCCACGTGCTCAGCAGTAAAGCTGAGGAGTGGGGGTGGTTTCTGGCCTCAAAGCTTTAGACTCTTCTTTTCTGTCCCAGCAACAGGCCCTCTTCTCTATACTTCCAGAGGAACAGAAATGTGTGGTTTTTATTCTTGAATCTCCACAAAGGGAGAGAAAAAAGGATCCCTATGGCTCACACGGAGCCCTGGTGGTGCAGTGGTTAAGAGCTTGACTGCTAACCAAAAGGTCGGCAGTTCAAATCCACCAGCTGCTCCTTGGAACCCTAGGGGGCAGTTCTGCTCCGCCCTGTAGGGTCGCTATGAGTCTGAATCGACTCAAAGCCAACACATTTGGGTTTTTTGTTTTTTTTTTTTTTCTCTTTTGGTTTATGGCCCAGCCTTCCTTGCCCTTGGGCTATGCATGGCCTTTGAGGGGACCCACAGGATGGAATGGGCTTTAGGCCCTGGGGAGCACGTGCCTGCAGAAGCAGCATCTGCCCCTGGCTGCCCACTTCCCACTCTACGGATCTAGCGCGGAGCAGGGTAGGGCTGCTGGGCTTGTGGGCCCGGTCTGTGCAGCTCCTGGTGGGGGCAGTCGTGTTGGCCAGGAGCTCGAGAGCCTGGCAGGGGAGAGGGGGCCGACTCACTCTGCGCTCTCCCCTTCTGCTTTCAGTGATATCCCAGAGACTGTGCCTTTGTCCACCGTCAACAGGCAGTGTTCGTCCGGCCTGCAGGCAGTGGCCAACATAGCTGGTAAGTTGTGGCCAGTGGGTGTCCCCTGCGTGGCCGGCCCTGGTCCTGGCCCCCTGGGTCTAGGTCAGCAGAGTTGTTCTCTGCTGGGGGAGCAGTAGGACTTCTGAGAGGACTCTAACCACAGAAGGAGCACCCGTTGTCACTGCCCCCAACCTTTCCTGGACACTGTGGGGTCTTCCATCTCTGAGGCCAGGTGGGGAGGAGGCTCCGCTGGTCCCGACCTGATGGACTGTGGCGAAGGATGTTTATGAAATCCTTTTGTTGCAGGTGGCATCAGAAATGGGTCTTATGACATTGGCATGGCCTGTGGGTAAGAATTTCTTTCTGCCGGAGCTTATTAACCAATTTGTGACGATAAGGCTAATTTTCATCTCCTGAGCTCTCAGAGGCCGTGATTTCAGGCTTCTCCCCTTGCCCCTTTAGGCAGATGGCTGGGAGTGAGTGTCCACAGCTGCAGCTTAGAATGGCCCCCAGCTCTTAGAATGGCCCCGGAACTGCTCACAGCTCTCTACAGTGGTGGGGAAGGCAGACTGGCTTTGAAGAGCTTCCTTCTTGAAAATCTGTCAGGCCGGAAAATGTGGGCACACACTTCGAGAAACTACACCACTTGGTTTCCTTCTGTGGCCCTTGTTGGTTCGTGATGCTGCAGAGAGAGGCTGCAGTCTGGGTCCCCAAAGCCAGGGGCAGCCACCTGCTGTGTCATTTGTTCATTTTCTTGGGCTGTGGTATGGAGGTGGAAACTTCCAGCTGCCTCCTGGGTTCTGAGGGACGTGGTCGGATCTCCGTTGGCTAGGTTACTGTCACCTCTGCCCAGGCTGCAGCGTGTGAAGCCGCAGGGGTTGTACTGGGCAGTGCCTCTGGGGCAGGGAGAAATCTGGGCCTAGACTAGAGTGGGCACCTTCTGAGGGGAGGTGAGCGGCCCTGTGCAGAAAGGTTCCTCTTCAGACTGTTGATTGGAGGCGTTGTTGGCCCCTGTCTCAGGGTGGTGCTGGCTGGTACTGGGAGGTGCTGCCCTTATGTCTGCAGTTGAAAATAAAGCCCAGACCACACTGTGGGGACTTTGGCCAGGCAAGGGCCATTGCTCAATCTGCCCTTTGATTTCTCCCATGTCCCTCAGTCTTACTGGGGGTTGTGGGTAACTTGAGGAAAAAGACTGGAGCCTTCATGAGTTCTTTTCTTAAAGAGAATCTGAGTCCCCACACGGGTTCTGGACCTGTCACTAGGGTACTCAGGGTCTGGGCCAGGACACCCATAACACAGGCTGACTGTTCACCACAGACTTGGACAGGGAAGCAGTGTAGCCCAGGGCGTCCTAGTTGGGATGGAGTCTGGGGCCAGACTGCCTACATTTGGGTACTGGCTGGGTGACTGTGGACAAGCTACTCAGCGTCTCTGGGTGTCAGTGTCCGTCTGTAACACAGGGCCACCTTCCCCAGCCCTGCTGAGGTAGCTAACTCTTTTGGGGCGTGTATTACATGATTGATGCTGTTCGAAGCCTCTGATACGTGAAAAGAGGTGTGAAAAGCACTCAGTCAAGGTTTTCTGCTGTCCTTTGAGGCCTTGCGGTCCCTGACCTCCTTGAGGCCCTTTCTGACCACACTGAACTGAGGTCTCGTCTTCCTCTCAACCCCTAGGGCTTTCTTGTCTCTGCGGGTCAGGCAGCTCTTTGATCTGTAGCTTTATGCTTGCTCTTTAAATATCTGTCTCTTCCCCACTCTGAACTGGAGGCCTCTGAGGACAAGGCCTGGGCTTTCTGGATTTCTGGTGGACAACACTAGAAGGCTTTCCTTGGGAACTCCTGACTGGCTGCAGCAGTGTTTGTCTTAGGAAAGCAGGGCCCTGCCCCCAGGGAGTACCGACGGTACAGTGCCCTGTCCTGGGGTTGGGGGGTAGGTAGAAATGAGGCTTAGCAGCCCTGTACCACCAGCTCTACCGTGCTGGCCAGCTGCCCTCCCGTGGCTCCCAGGTGGCCCGCTGGATTTCCCGAGGGCATCCTGGCTGTTTGCCAGCACTTGGCAGATACACAGCTGTCCCTGGGGGAGCCCTGCTGGCACTCATCTCCTCCCCACCTCAGGGTGGAGTCCATGTCCCTGGCTGACCGAGGGAACCCTGGAAATATCACTTCGCGCTTGGTGGAGCAGAAGAAAGCCAGAGACTGCCTGATTCCTATGGGGTGAGTGCCCCCTCAGCTCCCGCCTGGGCAGAGACTGCCTGATTCCTCTGGGGTGAGTGCCCCCTCAGCTC
>NW_004443985.1:2009116-2012339 GCF_000243295.1 Trichechus manatus latirostris
CCTCAGCTCCTGCCCAAGCAGGGGCTGCCTGATTCCTACGGGGTGAGTGCCCCCTCAGCTCCCACCTGAGCAGGGGCTGAGGAACTCCGGCCAGCAGTGCCCAGCCCTGCCTTCCTGCCGTTGGGCTGGGTCTGCTGTGCAGGGGCTGTAGGGTGGAACTTGATGGTGCCCTTGACTTCCCTTTCCTGAGGCTGCGGGTCCTCTCTGTGCCTCTGGGTTTCCAAACATGGCCCAGCCTGTCACTCCCATACTGAGGGGCTCAGTCCCAGGAGGGACAATGGCAGCTGCACCCCAAAGCCTCGGAGGCCTAGCGAGTGGAGCAGGAGGTGGTGAGGAAACAGCCCTGGGACGTGGCGTCAGGAGTGCTGCATCTGTACACACCTTAGCCACTGGGATGGTTCCCAGGCTCCGCGGGAGGGACTCCTAGACTCTGGGCATCTGAGGAGATGTGAGCTCAGAGAGGGGCTCTGGCTTGGCCGCCTCCACTCCCAGGGCCATGGTCTCTGAGGGAGGCCTCTGGAGCCAGGAGCCCAGGCTGGCAGGCTAGCGCTGGCCCTGGGTTCCCAGGATGAGGGGAGCAGAGAGCCTTTGCAGAGGGAACTTAAGCTGTCATTGCCCCACATTAAAGCAGTTTTCCGCGAGGCGGGGAAGGGGCTGAGAGGAGCCGCCAGGACCCCGCTCACGTCCTCCTGTGTCCTTCTTCACTGTGCTGAGGCCGCTCACCCAGGAAGCAAACACCTCCTTTGCACGCATCCCGCCCCCACGCAGGCTACTCTCTCTCAGGGTCCGGCCAGCAGTACTGACTCCCTCTCTGTGCTCCTACACCCACCCGGGGGCACTGTCTCCTACCTCCCAGGCATCACCACTGTCCCCGTGGCAGGGATGAGCCCTCCTGCCTTCCCCTATCTACAGCCCAGGGCCCAGAGTTCAAGCACAGCTCTGCAGCCTGGCCCAGCCCCTGCTGTCCTGCAGACGGCCAGGCCTAGCCCTCACTGTTGGCCGTTTGTGTTCCAGGATAACCTCAGAGAACGTGGCCGAGCGGTTTGGCATTTCCCGGGAGAAGCAGGACGCCTTTGCACTGGCTTCCCAGCAGAAGTGAGTGCTACCGGGACTAGGCACGTGAAGGGCTGGAGAGTGGGGCTTTGAGGCTGACCTGCATGGTCTGAGTAGGGCTCTCCTAGGGCACAGCTGGGCGGTGAGGGCTTCCCAAGCCTTGTGCCTCCTGGGAGGCAGAGCTGGAAAAGGGCCAGGGCCACTGTGGGTTGGTGGCACGTCCAGGTCCTCTGTCTGTTCACCTTGTTCATCTTCTTACTACCTGGGCCTCAGTTTCCCTGTCTGTTACTGGGGATGTAATGGGGGCCAGGATTCTGCCTGGCTGGCATTTGGTGATTGGACATGGTAGGCACTGGTGTCTCTGGAATGGAGCCAGTAGTACTAGGGGGCCCAGCATCCTTGTCTCTGAACCATGCCTGGGTCTGGGGAGGACATCAGAAGCTCCAGGGGCTCAGGCCTCAGGGTAGGGGCAGGCTGAGGCTGGCAAGGCAGAACCTCAAGAGAAGAGCTGGCAGAGCCAGGTAAAATATCCTTGAGGCCCCATCCTCAGCCTCAGCACAGAGACACGAACAGGCCCCTCTGCTCCCTCTCCTTGGTGGTTGGGATTGGGGCTGATGGCGAAGAAGGCCTCGGCCACACCTCCCACCCTTGGGAGCCTGAGACTCGCTGTCCGTGGCACTGGCAGGGCAGCCAGAGCCCAGAGCAAAGGCTGCTTCCAGGCTGAGATTGTGCCTGTGACCACCACCATCCGCAATGACAAGGGCACCGAGAGAAGTGTCACTGTGGCCCAGGATGAGGGTATCCGCGCCAATACCACCATGGAGGGCCTGGCCAAACTGAAGCCTGCCTTCAAGGAGGGCGGCTCTACCACAGCCGGTGAGACAGGGCTGGGGCTGGGGTCAGGGAAGGGACCACGGCCACGTGGGGTGTTCTCCTCTGGAGTCTGGGCTGGGGCTGGGGTCAGGGAAGGGCAGACCAGGCCTCTGGACGAGGTGGACATGGGAGGGCCAGACCTCAGCCCTGCCCTGAGGCCTCCTCACCCCTGTGGTTACCCCTAGGAAACTCTAGCCAGGTGAGTGACGGGGCAGCTGCTGTCCTGCTGGCCCGGAGGTCCAAGGCAGAAGAGTTGGGCCTTCCCATCCTTGGGGTCCTGAGGTCCTATGCAGTGGTTGGGGTCCCGCCTGACATCATGGGCATTGGGCCTGCCTATGCCATCCCTGTCGCTTTGCAGAAAGCAGGTAAGGTGGCCCCTTCACACCCTAGATCTGGATCCCACTCCCATCCTGCTTGCTGCTACTGGGGGTGGGGGGACAGGCCAGCACCCACACCCAAGTCCTTAGTGATCCCACACGTGGTACGGCTTGCCCTTGTGGACAGACACACCAGGTGGCCTGCAGGTCACAGGTGGGGTGAGGCCCAGGGAGAGTCCTGCTAAGGGTCACTGGGTCAACTCAGGCCTTATCCCCTTGCCTGCAGGGCTGACGGTGGGTGATGTGGACATCTTTGAGATCAATGAGGCCTTTGCCAGCCAGGTAAGCCTTTGTTCCTCAGCACTGCCTGGGCCCTGGCAGCCTGGCTGGAGCCAGTGGGTAAGCAATGCAGGGGTAGGGGGCCTGTAGCTGAAGCTCTGCCTCCTTCCAGGCTGTCTACTGTGTGGAGAAGCTAAGAATCCCCCCTGAGAGGGTGAACCCTTTGGGGGGTGCAGTGGCCTTGGGCCACCCACTGGGCTGCACCGGGACACGACAGGTTGTCACACTGCTCAACGAACTGAAGCGCCGTGGGAAGAGGTGAGGGGGTCTCAATTTTCCAAGCTGGGGCAGCTGGGGGCAGTTATAACTCTGACCTGAGGATGCAGGGAAATGATCCGTTTTTCCTGGGGGCCACCTTTGAAAGGGGATCCTGCCTGCAACAGCATCTGCTGCCCTGTGTGTGCGTGGGGAGGCAGGCAGAATACCAGACACGGGGAGATCTGGTCCGGGAGGCTCCTGTGGCTGGCAGGCAGGCAGAATACCGCACATCTGTAGATCTCGTCCGGGAGTCTCCTGTGGCAGGCAGGCAGAATACTGCACATCTGTAGATCTGGTCCGGGAGTCTCCTGTGGCAGGCAGGCAGAATACCGCACATCTGTAGATCTGGTCCTGGAGGCTCCTGTGGCAGGCAGGCAGAATAC
>NW_004443985.1:2012469-2066982 GCF_000243295.1 Trichechus manatus latirostris
TGTGGCAGGCAGGCAGAATACCGCACGCCCGGAGATCTGGTCCTGGAGGCTCCTGTGGCAGGCAGGCAGAATACCGCACGCCCGGAGATCTGGTCGGGGAGGCTCCTCAGTGCCCAGGAAGGCCTTGGTCTATGCAGCTCAGCCTGGCTTTCTTAGAAGCCTCAGTGAAGTCACATCTGGGGATGGCTCAGTGGTTGAGCCTCTGCCCTCTGTGCCTTCACACAGCCAACACGGTTTTGCGTCCACAGGGCGTACGGGGTGGTGTCCATGTGCATCGGCACCGGAATGGGAGCTGCTGCTGTCTTTGAGTACCCTGGGAAATGAGTGAGGCCCCAGGCGGCTGGCGGGCTCGGCGTGCTACCTAGACAGCCCTGCTCTGGCAGCAAGAGGTCGGCACTACAAGTGAAGCCGCGCGGGAAAACTGAGCACTGGTGGTGGTGGTAGGCGAATCAAGGCACTTCAACAAATTTGGGAAACATGGTCCCTGAGACACCGTAGAGCGAGCAGACTGCAGAGCCACCCCTTCTAACTGGGCTGGACCAAGTTGGCCTGGGTCATCCCGACCGCAGGGCCACCAGGTGATTCTTGGGGTGAGCAGTGAACGGACATAGTAAACGTGTTATCTCGGTGGCTGTGTTTTTTTTCTCTAAGGGTCAGGCCTGCCATGCTGGTTCTCTCCGCTTGATCTTAGTAAGAATGGCTGTAATTCTTGACTTAATTTCATGGCCCTGGGAGGGGGTTTCTCCACCCACAGCACTGCTCAAGCCTACAGGGGCCTGAGATACCAGCTCCTCCCAGCCCCCCAGTCTGTGCCCCTGCCAGCAGACCTGCTCCTTGGTTGGGGGCCATGTTTATTTGTAAAGCTGGAGACCTGGGGCGGGGGACGAGGGGAGAGCATCAGAGCTGGCGGAAGGTCACATATTTCTCATCGTAAGAGCCTTGGCCCCGGAGCCGTAGGGTGCAGGCCTTCTCGCCCAGCATGCCTTCCACCACCAGCATGGACTCGTACAGCTCACTGCTCCTGTGGGGAGCGGCGTGAGTGCTGAGGTTAGGAGGAGACCCCTGGCCAGGGGCTCCGGGCCTGTGGGCGGGGCCAGGGAGACTAAGAGAGGCTGTACCTGGCAGTGAAGATGACCTGCAGGGTGATGGAGGACGGGGGGGCGTTGACTGATCGGGCCTCCAGCAGCCCATTGCTTGGGGAGACCTTGAAGGCCGCGGTGCCCTTGGCTGGCTCCTGCTGGCCTGCAAGGAGGGGAGGGGAGGACACATGGCCAGGCAGCTCCACACGCTGCTCCAGGACACCTTCAGCACGCCCAGCCTTGCTTTGCCTCCCAGGTGGACACCTCTGTCTTGCCGAGCCCCAAAGGGCAGGAAAATCCTGGGGATCCCCTGGAATGGAAACTGGCCATCTGTGCAGAAATTCCTGGGGGTCTTGGCCCAGCCCCACGGGGGAGCAGTGACTAGGATGGACGGCAGGACTTACCCATCAGCACTGCCCAGTAGCTCCGGCAGCTGCTCAGGTTCATCAGGTAGACCTCTCGGACCCGCGTCTGGTTCACAAAGCAGGTCCCGAAGTCCACCCAGCTGGTGGAGAGCTGCAGCTCGGGCACAGCCACAGTGGCCCGCAGGGGGACCACCTATGGGGACGGGTTCTTCATCGTGGAGGGGACCAGGCAACCTGGCCCATTCAGCTGGGCTCTGAGCCAGGATCTCGGACACAGGGACCCCCGCTGACCCCTGAAGCTTGTGAGGAGAGCACCAGGCGGCAGCACAGTATGTGGAAGGGGCTGGTGCTGGCAGAACTCTGCACAGGCTCCCTCTGCCCCCTGCCCCCCTCATCCCGACCAAGCTCTTCAGTTTCTGCTCCCCAACGGGCAGCTCTCCTTCCTCACCCCTCCTCCTCCCTCCTCCCCAGGGGACCCCAAGGCCCAGCCCTCTGCTCCCCTCAGGCTCCAGGCCGTCTTGCTTTTCCCCTTGGCCTCAGCCCCGCGCATGCCCTGACCTGCTCTGGGCCCTGGCAGTCTGCCCCCATTGCCCTCAGCACTGCCATCCCCAGCTTCCTCTCCTCCCACACCCTCAGCTCAGCAGCTGCCCAGGCACCAGCCTTGTGAGACCTCCCCCAGGCCCCCGCGTCCAGCTCTTCTTTCTGGCATCTTGAACCCACTCCCCAGCCACTCCTTCACCCCCCTTCACCTGCACCTCCCAGCTAGGCTCTCTGCGAGCCTCCAGCTCAGCCTCCACAGCCTGGGACCTCCAGGCTTATGGTGTGGAATGAGGCCTGTGGTGCTCAGCCTGCTCAAAGCGCCACGCAAGCCTGTGAGTGTCCCTCACAGCTGCCTCTGCTGCTCACTGTCCCCACACATCAGGCCATTCCCTCAGTCTGACTTGCAACGTGGTTTCCCGTTTCTCCTGATTTAATGTGTGTAGTCTTCACATGCCTCCTCCTCCAGGGAGCCTTCCCTGGTTTTCTATTCTATAGGACTCTACCTGCTCCTGGGACGGGTGAGGATGGGATGACCCCTCTATCCGTGTGCAAGGCCCTCTTCCACAGTTCCCAGAGACGGGACATCATGCGTAGGCACTACGTCTCACCCTCCTGTGCTGGAGGCAGTGACCGAGGCTCCTCTGACCCCGCCAGAGCAGGGGGCAGGCCTGGGACTCGCCTGAGTGGTCCGGTTGGCGTACTCCAGGAGCAGGTTCTGAGTAAACACCATCTCCTTCTGTCCACTTGCGCTCTGCTGAATCCTCACACCAGGCAGCATCTGGTCGGCTGGGAGCTTCTGGTAGGACAGCAGCTCCAAGGACAGCGAGAAGGACACGTTCACCTGAGTGGGTGGGAGGCGCGGTCACCTCAGGCCGCTCTTCCCCTCCTGCTGCCGCTGCAGGCCCAGCACGTTCTGGCTCAGCCCCCAGGGCCCAGACCGGCCCCACCTTGCCCGCAAACAGTCACCCAGGGCCCACCTGGTGGTTTCAGATACACTGCCCAGCACCTCCTCCGTGCCCAGCCCGTTGGTGCTGGGCTCAAGGCTGTGCCTGCCCTCGGGCCAGAGGCTAGCGGGGGGCAGACAAGTGAGCAAAAGGGCCTTTGCCTGCTCACATGACGAGGACTGTGGTCGGGCTGGATGGCGGAAGGAAGGACTGTCTTCGTCCTGAGGACGGTGAGGGTTTTCGGCAGGGATGTCAGCCCTTCACAGAGGTCACTCTGGAGCGGGCACAGGGAGCACCAGTGGGTGTGAGGACAGCAGTTAGGGGCCGAGGCTGTCGTCAAAGCCAGAGAGGACGGAGCTGGCACTCATGGTTCTCAAACTTAGGTCCCTGGGACTAGCTCATCAGAATCAAGGGAGGTACTTGTTAAAAACAGACTCTTGGGCCTCAGCCCAGACCTCCACATCTCTGAAGGCAAGGCCTGGGAACTCAGATTTTAACAAGCTTTCTAAGGACCACTGATACGTTGCCAGACTTGGAAACCATTACCCTAGACAAAGGTATGGGTATAGGAATGAAGAGAGAACTGCTGGGAGAGATTTAGGAGGGGGCACCAACAGGGCTTGGTGGCTGGTCACAGAGGCGGCTAGGACAAGGTGTGCCCGAGTCTGGCTTGGACAGGGAGGTGGTATTTGCTGAGATGAAATGCCACCACTGGAAGAGGGCACAGGTGTGGAACAGGACGGAGTGGGCGGAGATGGGGAATTCAGTTTGGACAGGTTGAGTTTGGGTTTAGAGATCGGGAGAAAATTCTGGAGAGGAGCCGTACGCCTGGGCATTGTCAGCATGGAGGGTGAGATGAGGTGCCGTTACGTGGTGTCCTTTCTCAGGGAACCCCTGGGCTCCCCCAGAGCGCCCAAGGATTTTAAATACCAGTGACTAAATGCGCAGTGTCATGGGGAGCTCTGGCGGAACGGGCCTCTGGCTGTGCCTTGGGGCTTCCCTCGGTGGAGCAAATGCTGGAAGAGTCAAGAGTGCCCTTCCTCCTGCCTTCCGCAGATCGGTGTCTGTCACCCCTGCTCCACGGTGAGGTGGGAAGACTCCACATCTTAGCACCTCCGTGGTCCCACTGCCCAGCACAGTGCCTAGCCCACAGCAGGCACCCCCACCCCCCACCCCCACACGTGGAAGCATGCATTTTAGAAACGAGAACGTGGCTGCTCACTGAAGCCCCAAAGTGGGCAAGATAAGCCGGAAAGCTACAGAGGGAGGCGAGGCCCAGCCCAGAGCCCCAGGAGCACCAGCCCAAGGGGAGGTCTTGAAGGAGAGGGACAAAAAGGGGCCTCTGACAAGGAGAGGGGTGAGGAGAGCGAGTAGGGCCTGGCCGCCGGCCTTGGCCTGGCCACGCACACTGTGCAGACAGACACTGGCCCGTTCTCCTTTCACACGCCTCAGAAACCCAGGAAGCAAGAGTTAATGGTTCCTACTGAGACTTTGGCATTCCCAGGGTCCCTTCACCCCTGACAATGCAGAATCTTGCTATCACTGGTGCCCTGTCAGAGGGAAAATCACACCGGGACCTGGAGCGCCTTCTATTCATGGGAAGATGGCCGTCCGACCATGAGCTCAGCAGAGCCAGAAAAGAATCCCGAGTGCGGCTTGTGAGAAGGGAGGGAGTCCGTGTGCAAAGTGGCACATCCAGGAACGTGTCAGCCTCCGCCACGACACCGACAGTGCGGATGAAGAGAAGAGGGGGTCTGGGCGTGTTTCTGGGACAAATGCATATGTGCACACTGGTATGTCCAGTACAAACAGGCGTGTGTAAGTCACCTGTGCAGAGGGCCCATGTTCCCTATGTTTTTCTTATTTTGATGAGTAGGTTTCTCAGCTTTCTTTGTGGTTACCTTGAAATTTACCTTTATCTTCCTAAGTTTAAAAAAGTCTTTTATTTCTTGATATCGCTTTGACTTCTTCTCCATACGAAAGTTCTATAACTACACCATTTATTCCCCTTTTTTGTTTTAACATTGTCATCATTTACAGATCGACGTCTCTGGTTCCCTGTTTTCAGTCTTTTAACTTTGTTTTAATTTTGGGAGTTCTTCATTTGGGTTCGTATCTGGCCGATGCTGTCCTGTGTCCTCATCTTAGGCTGTTGTCTGATGTTGTTTGTTTCTCTGTCCAAAGGTGTCTTAGTCATCTAGAGCTGCTGTAACAGAAATACCACACGTGGATGGGTTTAACAAACAAACATTTATTCTCTCACAGTTTAAGAGGCTAGAAGTGTGGATTCAGGGTGCCAGCTCTAGGGAAAGGCTTTCTCTATCTCTCTGTTAGCTCGAGGGGAAGGTCCTTGTCATCAATCTTACCCTGATATACGAGCTTCTCAGTGGAGGGACCCCAGGTCCAAAGGACGCACTCTGCTCCTGGCTCTTCTTGCTTGGTGGTAATGAGGTGTCTTCTCTCTGCTCAATTCTCTCTTTTCTCTCCCAAAAGAGACTGACTGAAGATACAACCTAATCCTGTAGATTGAGTCCTGCCTCTTTAACATAACTGCCTCTAATCCTGCCTCATTAACATCATGGAGAGTAGGATTTACCACACATAGGATAATCACATCACATCACAAAATGGTGGACAACCACACAATACTGGGAATCACAGCCTAGCCAAGTTGACGCACATTTTGGAGGAATACAATTCAATCCATAACAGAAGGACTGCCTTTAATATTTCTTGTAAGGTTGGTCTGGTTTTTACAAATTCCCTTCATTTCTGTTTATCTGGAAATGTCTTAATTTCTCCATCATATTTGACAGATAATTTTGCTAGATATATAATTCTCGGTTGGCAGTTTTCTTCTATCAAGGTTTTATATATGTCATCCCATTGCCTTCTTGCCTGCATGGTTTCTGCTGAGTAATCAGAGCTTAGTCTTATTGGTTCCTCTTTGTAGGTGACTTCATTTTTCCCGCGCTGCTCTCAGGATTCTTTCTTTGTCTTTGGTTTTGGTAAGTTTGATTATGTCTTTGTGACTTTCTTTTGGGGTCTATCCTGTAAGGGGTTTGCTGAGTTTCTTGGATGGATAGCTTCTTGTCTTTCATGATATAAGGAAAGTTTTCTGTCAGCAAAATCTTTAACAATTCTGTGTTTTCCCTTGCCTCTCCCGTTCTGGAACTCCGATCATGTGTAGATTTTTCCTCTTGATGGTATCCCACACAATTCTTAGGCTTTCTTCTTCTTCTGATTTTTCCTCAAACAAATTGGTGTCACGGGATTTGTCCTCAATTTTGCTAAGTCTGGCTTCCAGTAATTCAATTCTGCTCCTGTATCCTATTATCTATTTCTGAAATTTTATTGTTAGTTTCTCTGATCTGCAGTTGTTGTTTCTGTATGGTTTCTAATAGTCTATTTTGTGGTTTTGTTCTTGTATTGTCCTCCTGAATTCTTCTATTGTTTTGTCTGTCGGTGTTACCTGTGACAGCGTGTCTAGTGGGGGTGAGCACACAGTGAGTTTCCATGACTGTCCAGGGCATGGCGGAGCCATACTTGCAGTCGTGTCTGGATACAAATTCCCATGTGTTCACATCTGGGTGCAAGTGTGTGAAGATGGTGTGTGTAGGTGTGTTGTGTGAGTACTGATGTGTGTGTGTGACAAGAAGGTGCCATCTGGCCCAGGTGAGTGTGTGCCCAGAGAGCAAGTGCCTGCGGAACCCTCCACTGACCAGCATGTTCTCCTGTGGTTGGAGCACCAGCAGCTTGCCCTCTTCCACTGTCTCCTCCTCATACTCCTGCTCCCAGGCAGGGCTAGAAGCAATGAGGCTGGCCCCATCTTGAGAAACAGAGAAGGGCTTGGAGACCAGGAGCCGG
Source organism: Trichechus manatus latirostris (assembly GCF_000243295.1). Lineage (NCBI taxonomy): Eukaryota > Metazoa > Chordata > Mammalia > Sirenia > Trichechidae > Trichechus > Trichechus manatus. Next base: position 2,019,265 of record NW_004443985.1, read on the forward strand.
AAGTAGTGCGGGATTTCTGTAGTGTTGGTCAGCTTCAGGTGGTGGGTGGTCACCAGCTCACTCAGCACCTGGGCGGCCACAGACAGGGCAGTCAGCTTTAGGTAGTGGGTGGTTGACCATGGTAGGGGGAAGGCTGGGGATGCATCTCACTTGTCTCCTCAAGCCCATGGCCAGGAGTAGGGGCAGAAAAGTTGGAGGAGACTCAGATTGTCAGGCCTGTGCCCAAGGAGGGCAGAGGGACATTTGAGACACAGGTAAACGGGTAGGGCTGGGGTGGCAACACACTCACTCCAGAGCAGGGCTGTCTGGGGATGAGGTCACTGGCTTGGTGGTGGAATTCCATGCTGCCTCCATAGTCCAGCTCCGCACTTAGCCTGCTCAACAACAGGCACTGCGGGGTCAGCTCAGGCCTCTGGGGCCCCCTGGCCACCCCGGCTCTGATCATCTGGCCCCTGGCCAGCCTTTCCCTAGACTCCCTGCTGGCTTCCCCCTTCCATTCCTATTGCTCTTGTTCCCAGAACACTAACTGGTCCTCACAGTGTGAGGGGGATGGAGGGAAGCCGGGCGGCCCAGCGGACTCACTGTGCAGGCCTCACGTAGCCATGCAGGTCCAGTCTCACGGGTCCCACGTCAAAGTCCTGTAGGCGGCGCCTCCTCCCTGGAATCTCCCTTTCCACCTGCCGAGCCCAAGCCTGCTCACTGGTGGCCCCTGGGCTGAGCAGCCAGGTGCCATCCAGGAGAGAGGTGCAGTGGTGGCCCCCAGCCCAAGCCAGGAGGACTCACCTCACTGTCCAGGCTCATGAAGCCCAGGGCATAGCCAGTACATTCCACCTTGTTCAGGATGTCGGGGCTGAGGACCATGGGTGTGAAGGAGATGGAGATGGTGCTGCTGCCTCCGGCAGGGACCACCTGGCACAGACAGAGCAGCCTCAGCACTGCCCCACGCCCGGTGGTCAGCCAGAGCAGACTGCGAGGTGGCTCCCAGCTCCTGACCGACTCACCACCTGCTTAGGGCTGACGGAGTACAGGTGGCTGGAGGGCACGCCCTCATGCTCCTGCAGGATGACCGAGATGATCTGTGGAGCACTGCTGCTGCCACCGGGGCTGCTCTCGGCCTGTTGGCAGGAGTCCCCAGGCTCACACGGGTCCAGCTGGCCCACTGCCCGCACCTCAGCAGCCCTCAGAGTGGCCAGCCCACCTCGCCCACCACCCTCTGCTCACAGACTGGTCAGTTTCATGGCTGGACTCGGACATGTTGGAGGGACATGGGGACCAGGAGACGCTGGTTTCAGGGGTCTCGGGGCACACGAGCTCGTTCCCAGCTTGGTCGCGCAGCGGGAAGCGTGGCCCATAGAACACCAGCAGGTCCACCAGCCGCTCCTCCCTGTCTTCTGGAACATATGTCTCCCAGTCCAGGCGGATGTCTGGGGCAGATACGGGAGCAGGGGCAAGGGACAAGGAAAGGTGAGGATGGACCTCCCTAGGCCTCCTCCTCCCCCAGAGCCCCTCAAACAGAGGTGGCCTGTTCTCCCATGTGCAGGGTGGAAGGGGGCCTTGCTTCCTCACTAATGTCACTTCAAGGCAGTTCTTGTTAAACAAGAAACGTCTTTACAGGCTTATGCTGCCTGGCTACATCACCTTTAGCCCTCCTCATCACTGTCACTTCCTGGCCTCCAGGTCATGAGACCTGGTCGTCACCTCCAAGGCCAAATGCAGGAATCCAGGCACCCCGTGCTCTCCCCAGCCGCCTCTCCTGCTGGCTTCTCTGCTGACCTCCCTAGGCCTTCTGCGTCTGCACCCCGACTTCTCTCCCTCCCTCCATTAGCCCCGCTGGCTTTCACTTCCTTCCCCGGCCAGGCTAGTCTTCAGGCGCCACCTCCATCCTTCCACCCACCTGGCGAAACCTAACCCTGGATGAACTGAACTTTCCTCTGGACGCCCCCGGAGAAAATCCCCAACTGAGCAGACTGTCACCCCGTAAGTCTGCCCCCATCCCTCCGTGTTCCCAGTCAGCTTTCCCTCCCAGCCTGCACGACGACACTGTCGAGCCTTCCCTGTTCCCCACTGACACCTCCGTCTGCCTCCCTGGTGCTCACCTCATCTCCTAGAAGTCCCAAATCAGGAATTCCCTCAAGTCCTGTCCCATGTGTCTGCGTCTGCGCCATCATCCCCTTCCCTCCTGCCTTCAGTCCTGCCCCCCACCTTCTGGGGGACCAGCCATGTCCAGTATCCCCTTTCTCTTATATCATCAGAATCTCATCTCTCCCAGCCACGTCCCAACAGCACTTCAACCTGTTCAGGTCTCCCCCGGCATGGACAGACCACCCTATGCCGGATGACGCCCTCCAGGGACCGCCTTCTTTCCTCCCCTTCACAGTAACCTTCTCAGACAAGCTGTCTGTAATCACCTCCCCGTCCTCCCCTCTCGTCCTCTCCTCATTTCACTTCAACACTTGCTGTACTGAATGCTCGCCAGGCCAGCCCTGGGCCTGGCCTAGGGAACACCACACCCCAGGCTCCGGACTGTATTTCTTGTACTTATTACACCCACCAAAAGCACTCTTACCAAGGTCACCAGTGACCTCCACACCCCGGAGTTCAGTGAACAATCTTACTTTTCAGTAGAGACAGAGAAATGTGCGTCTGATTACGAGCTCCAAGAGAGGAAGGTAGAAGGGGAATTCCAAACTTAACGAAGAGAAGACAGAATAAATAGTGATTTGATCAAATCAGCACAAAGAAGAAAATAAAAAACAAAGTAAAATAGATCACAAGATGAAGAAACACATGAATTGACTTTTTCCCATTTAGACATGGAGAAAGTCAGGCTCTCTGCTCTCTGCTTACAAAATCACACAGCAAAGTCGCAGAGGGCGGGAGCAGGCAAGTCCAATAAGCGGACATCAAGGTAGCAATGTTAAGGCTGAAAGCACTAAGGGGGTCAAAGAGGAACATTATGGGATGATAAAAGGCAATCCAATACTCAAGTGCCTCTAACTATAGAACCCAACTGCTGGAAATGCCGGGGGAGCCTGATGAACACGGGATCACAGCGGTAAACTTCGAGACACTTTTGAAACCGCACAGATCTAGCAACACGCAGGTCCCTGAGGTCGCAGGGCAGTGGCACTCGTCCCTGACTGTGTTATGATCACCTGAGGGGCTCCAGAAACAACAGTGCCCAGGGCCTGCCCATAGAGACCCTCCATCAGCCGGCCTAGGGTGGGCTCCAGCCTAAGGGTTCCTTCAGTGCTCCCCAGGCTGGCTCCTCAAATGTGCCCATCCCCCTCAGGCCTCTGAGCTGTCCATACCTCCCCGTTGCCCACAACACTCCTCAGCCCCATTTGCTCCCCCAGGCCAAGCTGGCTTACCCTTCCCCCTGGAGTCAGCGGAAGCGCCCCCCCACCCCCACCCCCACCCCCGGAAGGCTGGCTTGGGCTCGACCCACTGTCCCAGCACTGTGGCCTCCCCTTGAGTCACATCTACACACTCGGCACTCTGGCAGCCCATGGTCACATCTGCTGGCCATCAGGGCGTAAACCCTCAGCAGACACCGCTGTCCTGCTCTCTCTCTACCTCAGGTATCACTGAGGCTGAAGCAATGAAAAAGGGTCCCCTGGAAGTCTCTGTTCCTATGAAGTGACCCTGATGAGGGCAGGGCTCCCATGGCCCCATTGACATTGGGAGGCCCAAGGCTGGACAAGGGCAAGGCCTGCCCTCAAGGACTCAAGTCGCTCTGACAGCCCTGGGCCGGGGTGGTCACTCCCTCCCGACCTGGACCCTCGGGTGCCTCCCTCGGTGACCACAGGCCACCTGGACCCCAGGGTCCTGTTCGTGGGTCAGCATGTCCCAGCCCCACCGCCCCTCCCAGCCTGGCTACCACAAGGCAGAGTCTGTAGCAAGAGCTCCGGCTTATCTGGTGGGGCCTCACCACAGGGACTGGAGTTGTTCAGGCGAAGGACCCGGGTGACTGTGTCTCCTCCCGAGATCTGAGTGCCGAACCTGGGGTGGGGAGGCCAGGCTCAGCACGGCTACAGCCAGGCACGCCCTGCGGGCAGGGTTTCCTTGAGGTGGGGGCTGGGGGTGGGGAGCCTCAGGCAGGGAGGAGGCGCCACCGTGCTCTGTCCTCCTTGCCCCTGAGTCACCGAGACCCAGGGCTGAAGGCCTTCCCACGCAGTGCCCGGTAAACTGTGACTCCGGGCTGCTCACCGCCCACCAACCCCCACACCACACTGTGCTGACTGCACCGATTCCAGCTCAGCTGGCGTGAGGGCCCCCGGTCTGACACCGACCTTGGGCTGTATGGGCTACTCACTACTTCTACAGCTTAAAGGCCCGCAGGGATGTACAGACGGTGGCCATACCCCTGAGGTCTGTCTCATCCAGGCCAGCCCTGCCCTGGGATCTTCTTGCTGGGTGGCCCCAAGTGTACTGGCCCAGCTGGAGAGCAACAAGCCTACGTGGGTGGCTCAGGCTGGAGGGCAGAGGGTGCTCAGGCCCAAGGGCTTCAGGGGCCACTGGGGAGCAGATACGCGGGCAGCCCAGGCTGGAGGGCAGAGGGCGCTCAGGCCCGAGGGCTTCAGGGGCCACTGGGGAGCAGATACGCGGGCAGCCCAGGCTGGAGGGCAGAGGGCGCTCAGGCCCGAGGGCTTCAGGGGCCACTGGGGAGCAGATACGCGGGCAGCCCAGGCTGGAGGGCAGAGGGCGCTCGGGCCCGAGGGCTTCCGGAGCCGTCGGGGAGCAGAGGATGAGGCCATGGTTCAGGCACCTGATGATAGGCTCCTTGTGGGACCGGTCAAGGGTGTAGGAGGTGGTCCTCAGGGAGCTGATAGGGCAGCCCACCACGGCCATGTGCACGGGGATGACTGCTGGAGGCAGTTCTCCCACCTGCAAACACACACCAGTCCTGTCACTCCTGTCCCCGGCTGCCACCACACTCCCCAGCTCCCTACGCCACCCTCTGGGCAGCCCAGGGTCTCTGCAGCTTGGTCCTAGCCATCTGATGCCTACTCCAGACCCCCAGCCTGGCTTCCCTTCCTTTCCTTCCATCCCTGCTCTCCTCCCCAACCCTGCGGCCTGCACAGATCCCCCATGATTCTACCAAATTTCTGACTGTTTTCAATGAAAATAATTTTACTGTCTTTCTCTGACAATAGAAAGTAATACATACTGGTTTTTAAAAGATTTACAACACAGAATGTGATCTTTGCCCATTTGAGATGCTTCATTCCCCCTTATTGTTATCTAAGCACTCTTCATACTTTAGGGGACCTGGTAGCTCAGTGGTGAAGAGTTCGGCTGCCAACCAACAGGTCGGAGGTTCAAATCCACCAGTCGCTCCTTGGAAACCCTATAGGGCAGTTTCTGTCCTACAGACTCGATATGAGTCAGAATTGACTCAACGGCAACAGGTCTGTTTGCTTTTCGTATATTAAGGTGATGAACCCTCTGTCATGCCTAACACAAACAATCTAAACCAACTATCTACTATAATTAGCCTGTTCAATTTACTAAATAGTTCATGAAAATCTTGTATGCAATGACTGTAGAATATGTATATACATCTCTCCCCCATACTAAACTAGAAGCTCCCTGCAGGCATCGCCTTATCTTACTTATCCCTGGGTCCTCCCCACTGAACCAATGAGTAAATAAAAGGACAGATGGGTGAGGAATGGATGCCCAGAGGGGTAGGTGAGGATGTGGCTCTGGGAGGCTGTTACTGTCCCACCACGCCTTGCTCCCCACTCCAGGAATCGGTCATTTCCCTCTGGGCTCCTGGCCCAGCCAGGTGGCCCACCTGACCCCTCTGCCCTGCTCAGCTTGGCCCCAGCCCTGCACCTCAGGGGAAAAGGTGTGGAAGGTTCTACTCCTCACGAGTAGCAGCTCTTCTGCCTGACCCTTCTCAGCCTCCGTCTCAAAGGTTCCTGCAGATGTGAATGCCCATCCTGAGCTCGGTAAGATCTGAGAGGCTGAGGGTCAGGTGTTGGAGGGCAGAGAGCCTGAAGGTGAGGCCGGGGCCAGCTCCCCCAGCCCCAGGCTGCTGCTGCCAGCATGTCCTTACCACGCAGACGAGGTTGTCCCAGTACTCGCCCCACATGTCTGCACAGCCTGTGAGGCCAATGCTTAGCTGCTGGTGGGCTCCCAGCATGCCTTGGGAAACGTGGGGGAAAAAGGCAGCCCCTTTCCCATGAGACAACATGCTTTCCATAAAGTCTGGGAGAGAAGCGAGAGTGGCGATTCAGGGCCCTGGGGTGGGAGTGAGGTCCAAAGCCTCAGGTGTCAGCAAAGCAGCGTCCCAAACAAGTCACCCTGCAGCCTGGCCTTAGTCAGGCTAAACGTGCCCTCATCCCGGGAGCCTGGAGCCCAGGCATTAGCGGGCTCAGGGCCTGCCTGCTTAGCCTCTCGTCTAAGAGGCCAGGCCCTGTCAGAGCCCTCCCTTATGGACCTCACCCAACCCAAATCAAATCCCGGCCCTGTGCCCAAGCTCTGCCTAGCGGGGAGGCAGCCTCCCTGGAGAGGGGCTTGTCAGGTGATGGGCCACGGTCATCTTGATGACCTCGGCTGGGGTCTCTGGTCCTGCCCATATCCCCAGAAGGCTGCGGGAAGCCCAGCTCGGGCCACGCCTGAGCCCAGCAGCACCCGCCTGGCGGCTCTTACCCAGCTGCTCCCGGTTGGCTAAGCGCTCTCGAATCCGGGCTGTCTTTAGCAGAGCAGGGGGCATGTCGGGGCTTTAGAGACAGAGATGTAGAAATAGCATCAAGACATCCGAGCCCTTCCAGTCCTGAGCCTTGGCCCACGGCAGCCAGCATCCCTCTAGGTGCCCAGCCTGGGAAGGTGGCCCTGCTCACCCCTCCAGGAGAGCTGCTCAGGTCTCCTCACCTCCTTCCCCAGTCTCTGCTTCCCTGGCAGCCCCCGCAAGGGCCTGAAGTGTCCCCAGCTGCAGGCCACTTGCCAGCTCCAGACCCCTAGGACGGTTCCGGGAAGATCCTCCCTCCGCCCCAGGCTCTGAGCCCTGGTGACCCCTGGATACAAACCGTCCCCAGCTCTGGCCCAGTCTTCTGAAACAGCCCCTCTTCCAGTCCTTCCACTGACATCTCCCTGCCTCAGACGCACAGTAACCCTTCCAGAGTGGAGAAGTTTGTGGCTTAGACACTGTTCTTGGCTCCCCCCGTCCATGGCAGTGGCTTTTAAAGTTGGCCTCCTCTGCCTTAGGAGATTACGTGGTAAGGCATCATGCAGCAGTGTGCTGGTAAACTGCCTCTCCAGGGGGGAAAAAAGCCTTAATTTGTAGTGTTTGCCGATTTCTGTGGTGTAAATACTCTGACAGTGGTTGATTTCCAGCTTTAGCCTTGCAAAATGTTTGAATATTTAGCAACTGGCTCTCCTGAGCCAGGACTAGCTGCCTCCAGCACACGCCTGTGTGTGTGTGCGCACGTGCGTGCGTGCGTGTGTAAACAGTGCTCCGGGTCTTGCCTCTGCATGACCACTGCCGCTTTGCTGATCTGTCGTATGTGTTGGGCATCCACAGCAGATCTCCTCCCCACCCAGCCCTCCACATGCCAGCCCAGACAGCTCTTCTCTGTTCCCTGAATGCAGGTGGGCTCCCTCGCTGCCTCACCTTTGCCCACATGGCTCCCTCCACCTGAGGAACTCCTGCCTCATCCACAGGCCCAAATTCCTCCAGGTCTATCAGAGGCCCTCCACCTCAGGAGGCCAGGCTGAGGAGAAATATCACATTGCTGCCTCTCCCACAAACCTGTTCATCGTCTGGGAGGTGGGCAGCAGGAGCCATTTCCCCTCTGTGTCTCCACCGCTGTCTGCAATATCACATCCTCCCACCTCACACACCCACGAGCCTCTGGTCACCTGAGCCACACACAGGTCAATGGGGGTAAGGCCCACCTAGCCACACCCACCCTGGGACCTGCCTCAGAAAGAAAGCCGACTTACAGGCTGGCCTTTTTGCTCAGGCTGCTTTGGGGGCTCCCGAAGTACTCAAAATTGAGGCTGAAAGGGGTCTGTATCGGGGAGTGATTGGTCAGGATGAGCTGGCAGTTCACACGGGTCCTCAGTGGCACAGCTGAGCCAAAGTCCAGGTGGAGCTCTCCCAGGTGACCTGGCCACTGCTTTGTGCTGAAGAAGCTGCCCCTGCCCACAGGGACTGTGTCACGTGTCGCCCTTGGCCCAGCCCTGTCACCCTGGGTGGGATGGGAGCTGGCCAGGAACCAGGCCTCATCCTTGGATGCTCTCCTCATTGAACCACTACCCCACAGACCCACCTCTCCTGTCCACCCCCAACGCCAAGAGAGGCTTCAAGCTCTGCACAAGCTCTCCCCAGCCAGGGACAGAATGGCCTGTCTCCCAGCTGCTGGGCCTTGTGTGTAGGGGGGGCATAAAGTACCTACAAGTCCTGTCTCTAGTCATCCCCTACCTGCCTGGTCACCATGTCACCAAGTGTGCGGGGAAAGGCCACACTGAGGGTGGGGATGAGGTAGGGGATGTTCCACACAGAGGGTGGGGAGGAGGTGGGGGATGTTCCATACAGAGGATGGGGAGGAGGTGGGGGATGTTCCATATAGAGGATGGGGAGGAGGTGGGGGATGTTCCATATAGAGGATGGGGAGGAGGTGGGAGAATTCCACACAGAGGGTGGGGATGAGGTGGGAGGATTTGTTCCACACAGAGGGTGGGGATGAGGTGGGAGGATTTGTTCCACACAGAAGGTGGGGATGAGGTAGGGGTCTGTTCCACACAGAGGGTAGGGATGAGGCAGGGGTCTGTTCCACACAGAAGGCAGAGAAGAAGTGGGGGAATCTGTTCCACATAGAGGATGGGGATGAAGTAGGGGGATCTGTGGCCTTTCCCTGGCTGTAGGAATCAGCCAGGAGTAGACTGGCACCACAGGGCGATGCTGGTCTGTTGTGGGGTCACCTCAGCCCTCAGACCCTGGCCCTACCCCCGGCTTACCTGCTGTCAGAGTCCTCCATAGAGATGGTGATGGTCACTTGCAGTCCCTGGGCTTTTCCAGAGATGCCCAGTACCAGAGGCTTATTCATGCCTGACACATGACAAGGGAGGGCCAGATCTGTCAGCTCTTCCTACAAGAAAAGCCCATGCAAGGTCACGTCACTCCAGGGAGACCCAGGGCTGGGGCCTCAAGAAGATGTTCCTGACGCTCTTCCACAGCAGAGGTGGTGGCCATGGGGTGGCTCAACGCAAAGGCCTCAACCTCCTCTCTGCAGGCTTATCTGTCTGGAAGGATTCCCCAGTCTCTCCAGCAAGCACTGTCCACAAGCCTAGTCCGGGAGCTCAGCCCACGCCCCTCCTGCTCTTTCCTCAGGGCTCACATCTAAGTCTGCCCCAGATATGTGGGCAGGCCGACATGAAGTGAGACTTTTCAAAGTGGACCTCTGGAGAAGCCACACATTTTATTTTGATTTGAATCTCCTTCTGGGAGCTGCCTTCGACAAGGTCAGCACAGAATCCACACCCTCCCTGAGCTCCACGCTAGGTGTGGGCCCATCTGCCCATCACCCCAGAGCTCAGGGCTCAGCTGTGCAGGAAAGCCCACTGTCCCCACGTTTGTCAGTGAGGAACTGGGACGTGGGTCTACAAGTCTCTGTGAGGAAGAAGTTACATCTTCCCACAAGAATGATAAAGGCGGAGCCAGGGCCCAGTACTGAGTGTGTTCTGCCCTGGTGGCCTTCCAATGGGCCACTGTGGGGAGAATGATAGTCCCTCAGGAGGAAGCTGGCCAGCAGTTGGCCTCCCCCAGCAGCACTCTGCACAGGGCCTGCCCTGAGAGGCAGCTCTGCTCTGGATCTCGGGGAAAACTGGGAAGCTGGGCCCATCTGTGCCACAAAGAATGGCCAGGTGAGGCTAACGTTGGTGCCAAAGGCTGGGCATGGCCAATGGCCATGGGTTTCAGGGCACATCCCAGCCCCTGCTCTTGTGCCCCAGAACAAGCCAGGCAGGAATTGAGACCCAAATGCAGGACCAGGAGTGGGGCCTAAGGTGGCACCTCCTGCAGGCACAGGTGCAGAGAGGTGGTGGGGTGCCCTCCCTGTCTCTCAGGCCCCTCACTGCCTTACCTGGGTATGAACAGTTAGTGCCACGTTGAGCTGGCGCTCCTCACTGGGACCCAGTGTGCCACGTTTAGGGGAGACTGTCACTGTGCAGAGGGCTGCTTGGTGCCCCAGGAGCTGGCAGACACATGGGCGGGCCGGATGTCACATGCTGGGCTCCCAGTGTCCTGAGAGCGTGCTCAGCCGGACCAACAGGGCTGGGTGCTCACACTGGGAGACAAACCACAGCGCCTCTCCTCCCCTACCCCAGGTGGACTAAGCAAGCTGCCCCGAGAGGCCCAGACTGACGGGGAGCCGAGGGCAGCTGCCTCTGCCGCACGCGATGAGGCTCCAGCTGCCATGACACTCAGAGCAAGCTCCACCGCCAGCCTGAAGGCAAGTGCCACACCCGGGCTCCCAGCAGTTGCGCATCTCGGGGTACGCTGCCCGGGAGGGCGTGCTGTGCTCACTAGAGACCTCCTCTCGGGCAGGGGACAGGGATTCCCTGAAGGCAGGACAAGAAAGAGTCGAACCAGATGTGCTGCTCCTTTGAGGAGCTAAGCTTTTGGGGGGCATTATGGGGAGAGGGACAGGCTGAGGGGGAGGCTGAGAATCTGTTCCGAGGGGCAGCTGAGGGCAACATCGCCCTCCACATGCACCTTTTGGCTGAGGGCCGCGGGCCTGGGGGCCCGACAGTGTGGGCTGACTCACCTTGCACCACTGGAACCGGGTGGGCAGGAGCGTGCCATTGATGAGCATGATGGCTGCCTTTGTGGGCACACCCAGGTAGAGGTTGCTGACCTCCACGTGGCTGCTCTGCAGGTACACGTGGGGCTTCTGAACCTCAGCATACACAGGAAGGTAGCTGGAACACAAGAGTGCCCTGTTGTGTGGAGACAGGGCTCTCCAAGGCCACACCGCGGGGCAGGCTGGAACGCCCCATGCAAAGAGCCAAGTGTTGTGTATCTACGGTGAGAGTACAGTGGAAGGTTCTAGTCTCCACAGCACAGGCTGGGAAGGATGCAAAGGGTGCAGAGACTTTGGCAGCTAACCCTACTGTACAAGACGATGCCCACTCTGCAGTCCAGAAGCCAGTAGAAACGGCCACAAAGAACTGGGAAATGCTCTGTCTGCGTGCTCTACACATGGAAGTATGTCTGAATGCTTTGATGGAGGTGTCCATGGAAGGAAGGAAGAAAGAAGGTGTCATGGATTGAATTGTGTCCCCCCAAAATACGTGTCAACTTGGTTAGGCCATGATTCCCAGTATTGTGTGGTTGTCCTCCATTCTGTGATTGTAACTTTATGTTAAAGAGGATTAGGGCGGGATTGTAACACCCTTACTAAGGTCACATCCCTGATCCAATGTAAAGAGAGTTTCCCTAAGGTGTGGCCTGCACCACCTTTTATCTTATAAGAGATAAAAGGAAAGGGAAGCAAGCAGAACTGTGGGCGGGACCTTATAGTACCAAGAAAGCAACACTGGGAGCAGAACACATCCCTTGGACTCGAGGTTCCCCTGCAGAGAAGCTCCCAGACCAAGGGAAGATTGATGACATGGACCTTCCTCCAGAGCCAACAGAAAGAGAAAGCCTTCTCCTGGAGCTGAAACCCTGAATTTGGACTTGTAGCCTACTAGACTGTGAGAAAATAAATTTCTCTTTGTTAAAGCCATCCACTTGTGGTATTCCTGTTACAGCAGCACTAGATGACTAAGACAGGAGGGAACGAAGGGAGGGAAGAGGGAAAGCTGGTTACCAGACGCCAACTCCAACTGTTATCTAGTGAGAAGATGCCCTGCTGTTTGGGGATGTGAGGGCCCCAGGAAGCACCTCAGTTGATCGCATTTACTACTCACTACTCCTTCCCCGTAAGAGGACTATGTAGTTTGCACACAGCCAGGGGATCTGCAGTGCCTCCCTGGAGACAGAACGTACTTTTCTCTGCCAGTGTCACGCTTAGCCACCTGATTTGCTTTGGCATATGATAAGACATGACACCCATGGCATTGAGCAGAAATTTCAGGGATACTGGAAGTTTCTGCCAGCCCTCTTGCTCTTGTTCACACCTGGAGTAGAGCTGTAATGCCTTTCATGTACAGTTAGCAAAACACAAATATGTATTCGGGCAAGACACGTGGGTTTTGAAGTTGCTTTGTCACACAGCATTAGCTAGTGAAAGCTAACTATTAGAAGGGCAGAGTCAAAAACATATGGAATTGTTGTTAAGTTCACAGTCAGTCAGAAAAATACAATGAATACAAGATATTATTTTTCTTCTAGAGTGGTCAAAATTAAAAAGATTAATAGGAAATGTTGGCAAAGATGCATATTCATTCTGTTAAGTTTGTAAAGGGAAGGTCTTTGTAGAAAGCAATTTGGCAGTATCTGTCAAAATTAAAAACAAATATACAGGTACGAATAGTCAAGACATTCTGAAGAAGAATAGGATGGGAAGACTTGCTCTATCAAACATTAAGAACGCTTGTTTAAAAAAAGAATACTGGTGTCATGGACTGTATTGTGTCCCCGCAAACAATGTGTGTATCAATTTGGCTGGGCCATGACTCCTGGTATTATGTGATTGTCCACCGTTTTGTTATCTGTTGTGATCTTCCTGTATGTTAAATCCTGCCTCTATGACGTGAGTGAGGGGGGATGGGCAGCAGTTGTGTTTGAACCTACTTTACCGTGAAGAAATAAATTTCTCTTTGTTAAAGCCATTCACTTGTGGTGTTTCTGTTACAGCAGCACTAGATGACTAAGACAGCTTGTAAAGCCACTAAGACATCAGTGGAGCCGAACGACTGCCCAGAAACAGAACCACATGCAGGGAAAATGAATTTATGAGAGTAGTAGGGTTGTAGATTAGTGGGGAAAGGATGAACTTTTCACTAACCAGTATTAGGACAATCGGTTGTCCACAGGGGGAAAAATTAGGACATCCACCACATAAAGTACAAAAAAGAAGATAATTCCATGTGAATACATATCTAAATATAAAAGATTAATACCAACAACTTTCAGAAAACAAAATATAAGAAAATATCTTTATGACCTCAGGGTAGGAAGGATTTTTTAAAGGATAACTCATAAAGGTCAGACTAGAAAGGAAAAGATTGACAAATTTGTTACAGTAAAATTAAGAATTTCTGTTTAATCAAAAGATATCATACAGATATGAAGGCTGAGTCAATATTCTAAAATCAATCACATAATCCACCATATTAACAGGCTAAAAAAGAAAAATCATATGAACATATAATTTGAAGCAGAAAAGGTATTAGACAACATCCAACACTCACTTAAGATCAAAAACTCGCACAGAGAAAGAAAAACTTCCCCAAATTGACAAAGCACCTCTAAAAAAGACCTACAGATTACATCACACTTAATGGTGGATGAATGAATACTTTCTCCCTAATCACGGGAACAAGGCAAAGATGGCTGCTCTCACCACTGTTATTCAACAGTGCTGGAAGTTCCAGCCCATGCTATAAGGCAGGAAAAAGAAATAAAAGGCATTGGATTGGAAAGGAAGAAACAAAACTGTCCCTATTTACAGATGATATAATTGTCTACAAAGAAAATGCCAATGAACCTACCCAAAAAAAAAAAAAACCTCCTAGAACTAATAAGTGAGTTTGTGAGTTTAGAAAGATGGCAGGATACAATTCCAATACACAAAAATCAACTGCATTCCTATATACTAAGAACAAACACATGGAAGCCAAAATTAAAAACCCAATACTATTTACAATTGCTCCAAAGAAAATGAAGAATTTACACATCTAGCAAAACACGTACAGGATATGTATGCTAAAAATTACAAAACAGTAACAAAAGAAAGCAAAGAAAATCTAAATAAATGGAGAAGTCCTTGAGTGGTACAAATGGTTAAGCATCCTGCTACTAACCAAAAGGATGGTAGTTTGAATTCACTCAGAGGCACCTTGGAAGAGAGGCCTGGCAATCTACTTCTGGAAAATGACAGTCATTGAAAATCCCATGGAGCACCGTTCTACTCTGACACGTGGGGTCGCCATAAGCAGCAATCAACTAGATGGCAACTGGTTTAATCGCACTAAACAAATGGGAAGACATACCATGTTCATGGATTAGAAGATTCAACATAGTCAATGTGTCAATTCTCCCTAAATTGATTTATAGTTTTAACACAATTTTTGTCAAACCCTCAGCAACATTTTTTTTTGTAGATGTCTTAAGTTATCTAGTGCTGCTACAACAGAAATACCACAAGCAGATGGCTTTAACAAAAAGAAATTTATTTTCTCACAGTGTAGGAGGCTAGAAGTCTGAATTCAGGGTGTCAGCTCTAGGGGAAGGCCTTCTCTCTGTTGGCTCTGGAGGAAGGTCTTTGTCATCAATCTTTCCCTGGTCTAAGAGCTTCTCAGTGCACAGACCCCAGGTCCAAAGGACATGCTCTGCTCCTGGCTCTTCTTAGCGGTAGGAGGTCCTCCCTCCTCTCTGCTCTCTTCTCTCTTTTATATCTCAAATAAAGAGACTGACTCAAGATACAACCTAATCCTGTAGACCAAATCCTGCCTTTTATCTTGCCTCATTAACATCATAGAGGTTAGGATTTACAACACGTAGGATAATCACATCAGATCACAAAATGGTGGACAACCACACATCACTGGGAATCATAGCCCAGCCAATTTGACACATATTTTGGGGGGACACAATTCAATCCATAACAGTAGACATGTTGTTGTTTGGTTGTTTGGTGCTGTTGAGTTGGTTCTGACTCACAGCAACCCTGTATATAACAGAACGAAACACTGCCCAGTTCTGCGCCATCCTCACAATCATTATGCTTGAGCCTATTGTTGCAGCCACTGAGTCAATCCATCTCATTGAGGGTCTTTCTCTTTTTCGCTGACCCTCTACTTTACCAAGCATAATGTCCTTATCCAGGGACTGGTCCCTCCTGATAACATGTCCAAAGTATGTGAGACGTAGCCTCGCCATCCTTGCTTCTAAGGAGCATTCTGGTTGTACTTCTTCCAAGACAGATTTGTTCATTCTTCTGGCAGTCCATGGTATATTCAGTATTCTTCACCAACACCACAATTCAAAGACATCTTCGGTCTTCCTTATTCATCGTCCAGCTTTCTCATGCATACGAAGCAACTGAAAACACCATGGCTTAGGTCTGGCGCACCTTAGTCCTCAAAGTGATATCTTTGCTCTTTACACTTTAGTCTTTTGCAGCAGATTTGCCAAATGCAATACATCATTTGATTTCTTGACTGCTGCTTCCATGGGTGTTGACTGTGTATCCAAGTAAAATGAAATCCTTGACAACTTCAATCTCTTCTCCATTTATCATGATGTTGCTTATTGGTCCAGTGTGAGGATTTCTGTCGTCTTTGTGTTGAGGTGAAATCCATACTGAAGGCTGTGGTCTTTGATCTTCATCAGTAAGTGCTTCAAGTCCTCTTCACTTTCAGCAAGTAAGGTTGTGTCATCTGCATAACCTAGGTTGTTAATGAGCCTTCCTTCAATCCTGCTGCCCCGTGCTTCTTCATATAGACCAGTTTCTCAGATTATTTGCTCAGCATACAGATTGAATAAGTATGGTGAAAGGATACAACCCGGATTTTAAACCATGCAGTATCCCCTTGTTCTGTCTGAATGACTGCCTCTTGTTCAATGTACAGGTTCCTCATGAGCACAATTAAGTGTTCTGGAATTCCTATTTTTTGCAAAGTTATCCATAATTTGTTATGATCCACACAGTCGAATGCCTTTGTGTAGTCAATAAAACACAGGTAAACATCTTTCTGATATTCTCTGCTTTCAGCCAAAGTCCATCTAACATCAGCTATGATACCCCTCATTCCATGTCCTCTTCTGAATCTGGCTCAAATTTCTGGCAGTTCCCTGTCGATGTACTTCTGCAATCATTTTTGAATTATCTTCAGCAAAATTTTACTTGTATGTGCTATTAAAGATATTGTTCAATAATTTCTGCTTTCTGTTGGATCACCTTTCTTTAGAATGAGCACAAACATGGATCTCTTCCAGTCGGTTGGCCAGGTAACTGTCTTCCAAATTTCTTGGCATAGACGAGTGAGTGCTTCCAGCATTGTACCTGTTTGTTGAAACATCTCAATTAGTATTCTGTCAATTCCTGGAGCCTTGTTTTTCGCCAATGCCTTCAATGCAGCTTGAACTTCTTCCTTCCATACCATTGGTTCTTGATCATACGCTACCTCCTGAAATGGCTGAACTTCAACCAATTCTTTTTGATACACTCTGTGTATTCCTTCCACCGTCCATATTGGTAATCATGAAAAAGCACATTCAAATGAGACACCGATGGTATATTTTTCTTTCATCAGATGGTCAGAGCATAAAAGGTCAGATACATTTATCATTGTGAGAGTGTGGGGAAATGGGTACTGTCATAAACTATAAACCAAAAAAACCAACCAGTTTACTGTCGAGTTGATTCCAAGTCATTCATGGCAACCTCATATGTTGCAGGGTATAATTATGCTCCATGAGGTTTTCGTGGCTGTGACCTTTCAGAGCAGATCACCAAGCATTTCTTCTGAGGCACCTCTGGGTGAATTCAGATCTCCAGCCTTTCAGTTAGCAGTCACGCGTTTAACCTTTCGTGCTACCCACGGAACCCCTCATACCTTCTAGGTGGAAGTATAAAGTGCACAGTCTTTTAGAGCGGATAATTCAAGAATATTTATGAAGATTTAAAATGCACATTTAAATGTTTTATAGTAAAATACAAAGTACATGCAAAAATAGAGTATCAAACACATATACAGTTTAAGAAAGACAGAAAGGGAATATTACCAATACTTTAGGAACCTCAGTGCGTTCCTTCTAGAATACAGTGGGATTCGCTCATTGACAGGTGCCGTAATGTTTTTTGTATCTGTTCTCCTATTGATGAGCATAACTGTTTCCAGTTTCTCCGCTATTATGAACAGTATCTCCATGACATTCCCACATGCACACAAGTGTCCACACAGTCACCAACACTTGGAATTAATTAGAAGTGTTAAATTCTTGCTCTTGCTGATTTGCTGGGTGTGCGCATTCTTTGATCCAAAAATCTCACTTGGAGCACTCGACCTCACTGAAATGCTTGCACGCTAAGGCACCTACAGAAATGTTCCCCTCAGCAGTGCATTAGACATAATGTCCACATCCATCAATACGCGAGTGGTTAAAGGAATTTTCAGACAGCTGTCCTATGAATGTCAACACAGCCACTGAAAAGAACGAGGTAGACTTGTGTGTTCTGACATGGAAACATCTCCCAGACATACTGTTAAGCCAAAAAATCTAAGAAAGGTAAAGAAAAACATAAAACATGGTCCTATTTGTTTGAAAAAATATGTATGTGCGTTTATGTGCACAGAAAATGGTGGGGAAAGGCCCACACCACTGAGCAGTGGTTGCTCTTGTCAGGGTTGATACGGGGTGGACGGTGGGGAGGCGGGGAGAGTTTCTACTGTATACACTTGTGAATTGTTTATGATAAGCATATCCTACTTTTCATAATTTTTAAACAAAATATAGCATAAATCAAAAAGAAAGATAAGGAAAGACTGTAATACTAGATATTAACATGTTTAATACTCTAGTGAAGTACTGGCCCCTGAAACACAAATCAAGGGAACACTAGAAAAAGCCCAGACACAGACCCAACTTAATATACACACTTACTATAATAGTGGGCGAAGACTGACTGTTCAACAGATGATGCTGGGACCGTTCATAACCATTTAGGGGAAAATTAAGTTAGCGCTCCACCTCAAACCACAGATCAAAGCGAATTACAAACGGATGGAAGAATTAACTAAAAAATGAAACTTTAAAAAAATCATAAGAATGGTGGTTGGTTTATCTCTAGGTAGGGAAGGTCTTCGAAATATAAAACAAGGGAAGAGATTGAGGGAATTGATCATGTAAAAATTTTAAACTTCTTTATAAGAATTTTAAATGAAATTAAAAGGCAAACGACAAACTGGGCAAAGTATTTGTATCTCATATAAAAAAAACCCCAAAGAAAAACGGGAGGAGAAAAGAACGGGCGTTTCACAGAAAAATACAAAAAGTTAAACTCGTAGGAAAACACTAACAATCAACAAAATGTAAATGAAACTATGCCTCACAATTCACCTATCACACTGACAGTGATAGAGATAAATGGGAATATGTAGTTTTGGTTAAGGTTCAGCAAATGGATAATCAGTATTACTACTGGAAAGAAGTATAAAATGATGTGACTTTTTGGGGGAGGGAATTTGGCGATTTGTGTCAAAAACCTCAACGATACGTATGGCTAGGGACACGGTCTTTTATCCTAGGGAACGTGAAGACAATGTGTACAACGTATACAAGAAGGTGTAAGAGAAAAATGGTTATATCAGCGTTATTTAGAACAGCAAAGATCCACAAACAGACTAAATGTATATAATGTGGGTGCAGGTTAAGTAATTTCGGTACATATTATGAAATATTAGGCAATAATGAAGGAGCCCTGGTGGTGCAACAGTCACGCGTGCAGTTGCTAACCCAAAGGTCGGCAGTGTGAACCACCCAGGGGCCCTGCAGGAGAAAGACCTATTGATCTGCTTCTATAAATGGTAACAGTCTGGAAAACTCTATGGAGCAATTCTACTCCGTCACACAGGTTCACTATGAGTCGGAATCGACTCGATGGCACCCAACAACTGTAACGTAAAACGATTAAAAGTGATGGTGTTGAAAATGTGACAATACGATAAAACACACTACATTACTAAGTGAAAAAAGTAAGTTATCTAATTATACCACTCCCATCTTGTAAAACTAACAAAAATGAATACACACTAGAAGGATACACCCTATAATGATCTCTGGGTAATGGCGTATGGGTCATCTTAATTTTCTTTTCCGTAATTTCCAAATCTTATAGAATAAGCATGTACTAACACCAATCCCTGGAGAAGGACGTCACGCTCGGTAAAGTACAGGGTCAGCAAAAAAGAGGAAGACCCTCAATGAGATGGACTGACGCAGTGGTTGCAACAACGGGCTCAAACACAGCAACGTTTGTGAGGATGGCGCAAGACTGGGCAGTGTTTCACTCTGTTGCACACGGGGTCGCTATGGGTCAGAAGCAACTAGATGGTACCTAACAGCAACGGCAATACCTTTCAATTTAGAAATGTCTACAGATAAATCCATAATTACACATAATACACCGCGAATGGGCACAAAGTTGTTGTAATGGCTCTCCTCTCGCCCTCTTACCTCCACGCCCCGTTTTCCACCTCCAGCTCCAGGACAGTCTGCAGGCTCTGGCAGAGCAAGGCCTCAAAGGTGACATTGACTGTGCACTCCCCCAGAGGGTGAAGGTGGCCGCTTGGGGGCTCAATGTTGAAGAGAGACTCCTGGTTGGGAGGTAAACCAGAAGGATGAGGAGGGAGCACTTGGCATTGCAGAAGAAGTAGGGGCTAGTGGTAGTACCCAACCATGGTTACCCCCAAGCTGCCCCCAGTTCTTCAAAGAGCCATCTGGGATCCAGAAGGAGGCAAGCTGGCAGGAGATTCCAGCGGAGCGAGTCTCAGGACTAAGGGGACAAACACTGAGTCTCCAAGTTAAAGCAGGAGACCAGCTGGAGGTCTCCATGCACTGAGAGGTGGAAGGCGGAGGGGGGGTCTGGGGGGGAGGACTGCCTGGAGGAGCGGGCAGGGCTTGGCCAGCAGGTGGACGCTGGCTGGGGAGTGAGAGCGAGTCTGTACACGTCTGTGCGCCATCCTGGGGAGAAGGTGGCCCTCCGAGGGGTCTGCCCAGCTGAGCCAGCATCAGTCAGGACCCTGACGCCTTCAACTCTCTCCTTTGCATCCCCTGGTCTCTTCCTCACTCTTGCCATGCCACCCCTCAACACAGACTTGCTGGGACTCTTTCACCCCCGGCAGGTCCGGCCCACTCCCCATCACTAGGCGCGCAAAGGGAAAGAGGAAGGGAAAGGGAACGTCTGCCCCTGGGGAAGGCCCTCCACACTCCCTCCTTCCTACCCGACTGGGAGAAGGGGCATCACCTGGCTGAGTGGCGCCAAGTGGGCCACACCAGTAGTGGGCATCACTGCACACTGGAAGGTCACAGCCAGGAGGCGTGTCTCCCTCTGGTCTCTCCCTTCCCTGAGACCCAGTGAGCACAAGGGCTGTGCCCGTCCACCTCAGTGTCCTTTACCCATGTGGCTGGCACATGGGCTTGGCCTGGCCTCTCTCATCCCACCCCACCCTGCCTGCCTTGGGCCTGTGTTCTCCTGCAGGTTTCACAGGGACACACAGGCTCCCCCCGAGGGGGAGCGCCTCTCCGGCCCTGGTAGGAGGGGTGCTGGCCTTCAGTGGAGGCTGCTTAGGCCTAACTCGCACAGAAAAGAGGGCCCCACGCGCTCCAGCCTGGCTCACCAAGGCTCAGGCACGGAGTTTGGGACCCCAGCTCAGCTGGGAGGCAAAAGTCACTTTGCTTTCTTTTGTCTTTGCTGCTCACGTGTGGCTGTGATCCCGGGCAGGGTTTCAGTAGCTCTGGGTCTCCTGACATAGAGCATCTAACGAACCCCAAATCCCAACGTTATTTTACGAGAGCTCAAAAGAAAAGAGTATGGAGACAGGATTCCTACCAGCCTCAGTTATGATACAATCTTGAAGTACTATACGAGCGACAGTTATTTTAGTGATAAAATACAGTTAATCGTCACAACGGGAGAAAAACAGACCGGGCATTAGAAAACCAGGATCTGATCTGACGCCACCACCATTAGCTGGGTGGCTCTGGGGGAGTCTGTGTGTCCCTGTGGGCCTCTCCTCTGTCAAATGAGATTGGCTGAGGTCCTCAGCTTCCACCTGTGCTCTGGGAAATCCCAGGGGTTCCTCAGAAGTGCCTCAAGCAAGGGATGGGGTGTGGGTAGAGGCAGGATGGGGCAGGGGTACCTAGCAAAGGAGTCTCTCGGTGGCCAGAGTGGACGTACTTCATTCTACACACTGGGCTTCTGCCGAGCTTTCATTTGACAGAAGGATTCCTGCCTAGAATGATGTGAACGCTGAATGTTCTGATATTACCCCTAGAAGTAGGATCTAGGCTGGGAAACCCATTAGCCCCGGGGCAGGGGGGATCACTGTTACACGGGACATTTGGCAATGGCGTCGGTGACTGGATGCAAATGGTCCTACCTTCTAAGTTCCAGAGTGCTGCGAGAGATAGACAGAGACAGAGAAAGAGAGAGAGGCAAGGCAGTTGCGTGAAGGAGCAGCAGCTTCTGAGCAGAGAGGGAAGGCCTGGGGAAAGGAAAAGTGGCTGCAGGCGTCTCTCCCTGGCTTCTGAGTGGGGAAGGAGAAGTGTGCAAGCGAGCGGCGGGACGAGGGGACCTGATGGGAAGCAGCAAGAGGCAGGGTGTTTTCTCCACGCCACACTGGCCAGGGTCTCACAGATGTGGGACAGCCGAGGGCGGCCCCCCGTGGGCTCCAGCCATCCAGGGGGCAGAGCGGGGACAGCAAACTGGCGAGTCATGTCTGTCTGTTGCAGCTTTGTCTGTTGCAGACTGTACACTGTGCTTGTATGTGATGCCACCCCAGGTGAGGATAATAACTCAGCCACTCTCAGAAGTTCCTGAGTTGATCTTCAGGAAGCAATAGGAGAGGAGGAAGGAGGAGGAGAAGCTAAGCTCTCTGAAGGAAGTGACTCTACACTCTTCCTTCTGAGCCTTTTGGTTTGACCCACAAGCCTTGTCGGGATGCCACCTGGTGGCAGGTACTCAAACAGCAACCACCATCCCAGACAGGGTCAGTAGCTTTGGGGTGAGCCTAGCAGACGTGACCTTCTCAGAGGCAGGGAACCCAGCCTTGGCAACAGCAGCCTGGGAAGCTTCCTGACCAACGCAGCCGCCCGTCTTCTTCCTAACTCAGGCTGCTTGGACAGACGGACAAACCCATGTCCTATTTACCCATCAAACAGTGGAAAAAAGGTCAGGAAAACGCGGGGTGCAGCGCAGAGAGGACGCCAACTGCCCCGGGGATGGGTAGGACTGGGGACACCACCAGGCAAACATCACCAGGCCAGCTCTTCCTCTCCCACCTCAGAGCCCTGAATGCACCAGCACGGGCTTCCCATCCAACACGCACGAGCAAAGGGGCGCACGGGGCCAGCAGAGCCGACTCACATTCTCACGCCTTTCTTCCAGGCAGACCGCACTCTCCCTCATGTGCCACGTGGCTGGGAGCTGGCTGACGTTCTGGATCTGGATGGAGAGTGTGACTTTCTGGCCCAGGCGAAGCAAACCAAACTGCAGGGCTGAGATGCCGAGGACGAGCGCAGGCCCCTGAGACATGCATGGGGCCTGTCACTGGGCCCCATCCCCGCCAGCTGTCTCGGTCCACCCGCCCAGCCCCGCCCGCAGCACCTTAAAGGTCGCCTCGATGTGCAGCACCACAGGCGAGGCTGAGTCTTTGACCTCACACAGCAGGTCCTGGCTTGCGGGCCCAGGCACACCCCCGGTAAAGTTCAACTCAAAATCCCCGACCTCGTTGGGCTCTGGGAGCGAGGGGGGAAGTGAGAGTTGGAAAAGAATCAGGGGCGGTGTCCTTCCGGGGCCAGGCCCAGAGTCCCAACTCTGCCGGCGTTTTGTCCACTGCACATGGTGTGCCTCAGCGGCAGCTGGTCACAGGGAACCATGAGCTCTGCACAGGCCCCTTCAACCCCGAAGCAGGGGTGGGGTGACCAGTAAGCGTGGCACGGGGGACCCACGGGGAGCACGGGCCCACGGGGAGCACGCCCGCTCACGGGGTACTCCGTCCCTGCTCTGAAGCCTCCTCTCTCAGCCAGGCCCAGGCAGGTCCCGCCCCCTCCCACAGCCTGCGGCACCTATGACCCCTGCACAGGGCTCCACTTCAATGATGTGGCAGTCGCTAATCTTCTCCCACACGTATCTGATGGGCGACTTGCTGTTGTTCCACATCTGAAAGACACACACGATTCGGCTTGCTGAGGCACCGCCTTCCGCCGGCTCTGTCCCCGCTGAGGACCGTGGGGCTGCAGGCTCACCTCGGGCCTACTCCGCCCCTCCCTGTTCACTCCGGACCCCTGAGGCCAGCAGCACGCTCACCCCTCGTGCAGGGTTTCTGGGCAGGGCTCTGCTCTAGAAGCCACATCTTGCCAAAGCCCCGGGAGACAGGCGTGGGCTCCACAGCCCCGTCTCTCGGGGTCCTGGGAGCTGACAAAATGCCTGGCCCAGGCGTCTGTGCAAACCAAGTTGAGACCAGGGGCCCTGGGAGCAGCCTCAGCCTCCTCGCAGGGGCTGCCGCCATCTGCCCCTCCAGCTCCCTCCTCAGGCGGCCCGGGCTGGGGAGAGACACGGTCTACCTTAAAATCCTTCTTCACGTTTACACCAATGTAGTTCTCTCTCGAGATGATGAGCACACAGGGCTCCAAGAGGACCTGAAAAGGTTCTGCCGAGCCTTTCACCTCAACCTCCAGGACAATCACATCATCCGCCCAGCAGGGAGCTTCCTCCAGGCTCTGAATTTCTGAACTGAACACAAGGCCACCCTGAGCCAGCAGCCAGCACCACAGGGAGCATGGCCCTGCACGTTCCTCGCCTCTGTCCCGCATCCCTGGTCTCCTTGTGAAAAGAAAATGCTTTCCCACCCACAGGTCCCTAAAATCAGAGGCACTGGCCACCGCCCTGAAAGGGTGATACGAGCTGGAGGCCCAGGACAGGGGCACCCGCCTGCTGCCCCCAGGGACTCCACTGCATGCCCCAGCCTGCGGTCTCTGTGCAAGGCTGACAGAGACCCACCCCGATGGTTTACTTAGGGATGAGCTGGTGGAGACACCCTCACAAGGCAACAACGTCCCTCACCAGTCACCACCACCTGGGACCAGCAGCCTGGCTGCTGGGTTGGGGGGAGACATGAGCCTGGAGCTCGGCTCCAAGCTTCCTGGATGGCCTGGAGCTCTTGCCATGTGTCCAGGAGCTCTACCTCCTGCGTGCTGAGCCCCCTCACCAAGGCCTGCTGGTGGTCAGACTGCTTACTCACCCGCCCTGTGCCTTCCCGAGGCATCCCCTGGGGAGCCAAGCCCAGCTGCCCCCCTTGCCCGGGGGCCAGCCCTGGCTCGCTCACCTCCTGGGCTCGGGGACTTGTTCTAGTACCATCTGGAGCACGCTGTGAAAGACCCTCAGCTGCAAGACAAACAGCCTCCTGGAGACGCAGCACACCCCAGCTGGGGTGTCCTGGGGTAGCTGGAGCCACGGCAGGGGTCCCTTCCCCACTGGCCTACCCCCCAGAAAGGCCCTCAGGAAAACAGTGCTGCTTCCCTCCCAGCTTTCCCCACCCTGCAGAGAGGGGCTGGCTGCCAGGATCAGAGGCTGGGAGCTGCCACAGTCTCAAGGCTGGTGTGCCTACCTCCGCCGGATCTGGGGGACAGGAAGAAAAGGCCCTCCAGACCTCAACATTGCCTGCTTGGTGGGGCCCTCAATGTGTCTGAAGCACCACACTGTCCCAGAACAATGAAGTAGGCACTTCATTGAGTGGCAGAGCTGCTCATCCTAGTCCCAAATCCACTAACAAGGGCCCCCAGGCCTCTCACACCCAGCTCTCCTTTCTCTCCTGCCTGTCACACTCAGGGCTTCCACTCTGGGTAGGGAGCTGTGTCAAACTCTCCCTGGGAAACCTGCAGCTCAATCTCTAGGGGCTGCTCGTGTCTCTGATATAAACAGAAACATGGAAGACAGCAGAGCTGAGGGGACAAGCCCAGGTCTGCTGCAGACAGGGTGTCAGTGATCAGGACCAGCGGTCAGCTGTTGCTTCCAGCACACCAGGCATGTCCTCCAGCTCCCTCAGCTAAGTGCCGGCCTCGGCGGGACAGCTCCAATTTCATGAAAGAACATGGATGGAGGGTCAAAGCATCATGACCCGTTCATGCATGACTACCAACATGGCCCCAGTTTAACCTCATGAGGAGAAAAGCTCAGGATGAACTCGTGGTCCATGTGGGGGTTGAGAACCCCGCTTCCGGGCACGATGGAGAAGGCTGTCTCCCAGTCAGGGTGGCACTTGATGCTGTCCATGCTGTAGACTTCTCCTGGCATCAGGGGCTGCAGGTTGGGCTTCATGATCTGCCAGTGGAAGGCCAGCTCCACGTGCCTGTGGGGGAACCCTGAGAGTGGGCATGGATCACGGGCCAGGACCAGGGCCTTCCACCCCAAGCCTAGCCTGGCCCTGCTCCAAGAAGGACCCAGAGGCAGGAAGTGAACAGAAGCAGGATAGAGGAGCCTGGGGGAACAGGGGAAAGGATGGCAGGTGGGGCACGGAGTCCAAGCTGGAGAGCATGTAAGAGTCCTTCGCCCTTCACCCACCATAGCTGGAGGCGAGAGCCATGGCAACTCAGGGGAAAGAGTAAACCAGGGAGACCTTTAACCTGTGGGGGTCTAGGCACCTCTCCAGATGTCAGGGAAAGCCCCTGCAGTGTCTCCTATCACATGAGAATTTCAAAGATTTGCCACATCAACCCCTACCCTTGCCCTCCACCTCTCCAGCTACTGCCTCCCAGGCAGCCTTGCCTAGAAGGCTATGTGCCCGCTGGGTGCCGAGAGAAGCAATGACAATGCCGTGGTCGTGGGGCAGGGCAGGGCTCCAGGCATGTTGCTGACGGGCAGCTGTCGGGAGAACCAGATCATGCCAAGTGACAGAATCCTGTGCAACACCTGGGGCCACCGGGCCAGCCCTGGCTCAGAGCTCCCCGAGGTACGTCCTGGTGTGCTGTGCTGGTGTACTGACGGTGCTCAGAGGACGGTCAGGAAACAAGGGCAGTGGGAAACGAACCTACAGGCCACAGTCCGTCTGGCCCTGGGACTTGGATGGGCACAGCAGGACCTCTCTGGAAAACCGTTCTGGCTACGGATGGCCCAGGACGAGCTAGATCAGCACTGTCCCCCCTGACTTCCTGCAATGGCAGCAAGGTTAGGGACCTGTGCTGCCTGCAGTAGCCACTAGCCGCGGGAGGCTACTGAGAACTCGAAATGCGGCTAGTGCCACTGAGGAACCAAACTGTTAACTGCTTTTAATTTTAACTGATTTAAATTTAAGTAGCCGTATATGGCTAGTGGCTACCATACTGGGCAGTGAGAATCGGCCTTCTTCCACTCTGTACCTAGACCCCTCCCTGGCCCTTGGAAAGAAGCTCCCTCCTCACTGGGAACTCGGGGTCAGGCGAGGAGGGAGAAGGGGTGTGGTGGGGTGTTGTACAGGGACCACTCACGTAGTATTTCTAACGATCAGCTGTTTCCTAGCAGTAGACTGAAGGTTTTCAGGCTCAAAGCGTATGAAATGCTGGGCTGTTAAGTCTGTGAGCTCTCCAGGCTCTGGTTGACTTTTCTCACCAGAAACATAGATCAGATCCACAGCAACCAGCTGCCCGATTCCTGACAAAGTAAGGGGTGAAGTTCAGGACGAGAGCCGAGAGCTGAAACCATGACTCCGTGGCCAAAGGCTGCCACAGGCCCACATGAGGCCCACATGCCACCATCCCCATGAGGCCGGCCTCGGCCAGCATGGAAGCCCACAGTGACTCCCCCAGAGCCATCTCCCACCGTGACCCCGGAAGTGCACACAAGAGAGGGTTGGGGCCATTAGCATAACCCCACACAGATTCACATCCCCACATCTGACAGACCCAAAGGAGGTGATTTCAAGAATTAATTCAGCAGGCGCTCAATTAACGTTTGCTGAATGAAACTAGACGGGTGGGTGGGTGGATGGTTGGCTGGCTGGCTGGATAAGTGGATGGGTGGATGGGTGGAGGCAAGAAAGGAGCATGGGGATCTTAGAGAAATTCAGCAGGAAGCTCCTGACCCCACAGAGAGCCAGAGGCACCTCTAGTGGTTTATGTGTAAGTCATCGGCAATTCCCTAAAAAAGATCAAGGGGAGTTTCAAAGGGAAGCTCTGAAAGACCTCACCCAGGCTTCCATGTGTTACTCAGAAGAAATCTCCTTGGGACTGCCCTGGAGGACATACAGGCTTGGAGGTCTCTGAGGTTTAACCCGAACGAGAGGCTCAAAGCTAGACCGACCCAAGGCCTGAGGCTACAGCACCCCCTCAGAGTGCTCCCTGACAGAGTACAGCTGTGCAGCAGCTTCTGGAGCTGGCGGGGTGGGGGCGGGAAGCAGGGTATCCACTCCAGCCCTGCCCCCGGAAGTACATGCAAGCCCACCTACGGTCACCAGCTCCTGGATCTGACAGTTGTCACACACGATGACGAAGGTCTGCTTTGCCTCTTCTAGGCTCGTTGGGAGGAACAGGACCTGGGGAGAGAGGTGTCTCCCTGTTACCTCCCACTATCAGGCTTCCACCTCACCTTCCACCCTTCTCTTCCCAGACACACACCCCCTCCGCTCTTTGCTTCGTGCCCTCCTCCCGTCCCACACTCCCCCTCTGCACACCTAAGGCCGTGGGCTTTGGGCCCAGCTCTACCGCAGAGTCACGCAGGGAGTGTGCTGAAAGGATATGAAGAGAAAGTTCACAGAAAAGGAAATAAAAGTAGCCCTTACACAAATGACAACATGTCCAACTTCATTCAGAAGAACAGAAATGTAAATAAAAACCACGCAGAAGAACCATTTTTTACTTATCATATTGGCAAGAGCAGAAAGTTAGCTACCATATGCAGTGATATGATGTCTTGGATTTTCTTCAGAATAATCTAGAGGGTCAAGGTGGGGATTGTTTGGAGGGAATGCAAGGGTGAAGATGCAGTAAGATTGGCCCAGAGCCGGTAATTGTTAAAGCTGGGTGATGAGGTCATGGGGGATCCTTACACTGTTCTCGCTAATTTTGTGTATGTTTACAAATGTCCGTACCAGGTAGCTCTCAAAGATGGCGGCGTAAACAGATCACCATTCCAGCCCTCCCCAACAAATACAACAGGGAGATGGCACTCGGCTTTGGGGAAGAAGAAAGCAGTGGAAAACTCAGACAGGCAAGGATCAATGATCAGCAAGTCAAATATGGTAGGAAAACTGCTTCTCCCAACATCCCTGGACGCCCCCCTGCCCCCAGCCACACGGGCTGCCGGCTGCTGTGAACTGGGGAAGTGGCCCCAGAAAAAAGGCTTGTTTCCCTAACTGCTACACCCCCTGCTTCTACAAAGAGAAAGGACCCCAAGCTTCTGCTTTAAAAAC
The DNA here is from genome assembly GCF_000243295.1 of Trichechus manatus latirostris. Taxonomy (NCBI): domain Eukaryota; kingdom Metazoa; phylum Chordata; class Mammalia; order Sirenia; family Trichechidae; genus Trichechus; species Trichechus manatus. The sequence continues at coordinate 2,047,552 of NW_004443985.1, forward strand.
AACAAGGCAGACCATCCTGGGGTCCATTTGGACATCCCAGCACCCTCCACCCAGACACTGTTGGCTGCAAGCCTACTTTGGGAATTGCTACAGAAGGCTATTGCAGTGGAGCCTTCTCTCAAAGTCAACACCCTACCTGCCTCCCTGCGCACCCCATAGCTCAGGCTTGAAACACCAGGACAGACCTTCCGGGGAGTCAGTTTGGGCTGCCTGCTCCCCTTCCCGTTCGGCACTGAGGACTGCTGACTGAGGCTGCTATGGACTAGGAAGCAGGCATCTTGAGTGGAGCCTACACCCACAGCCAACATACTATCGGGGTTGGGGGGCTCTGGTAGCAACAAGACAGACCTCCCCAGGGGTCTGTTTGGAGCATGAGGACCCTTCCCCTACTCGGACACTGTCTTCAATAAATGGTGCTGAGGAAATTGGATTTCCACATGCAGAAAAATGAAACAGGATCCATGCCTCACACCTTAACAAAAGCAAATGCAAAATGGATTAAGGACCTAAATATGCAAACTAAAGCCATAAATTCTTAGAAGAACAAGCAGGGGCAACGCTGTCATGCCTAGCTTTCAACAATGGATTACCTAATGTAATAACAAAAGCACAAACAGCAAAAGACAAAATAAATAAGTGGGACCTCAAAAAAATTAAAAATTTTGTTCATCAAAAAGACTCTACCGAAAAAGCGTAAAGACAAGCCACCGACTGGGAGAATACCTTCAGAAACCATATATCGAACAAGAATCTAATAACCAAAATTATATAAAACTTCGACAACTTAACAAAAAGATAAATAACCCAATCATAAAATGGGCAAAGGACTTGAATAGACATTTCACCAAACAGGACATTCAAACGGCCACCAAACGCATTAAAAGATGTTCAGCGTCATCAGCCATCAGAGAGATGCGAATCAAAACCACAATGAGATACCATTTCACACCCACTAGGATGGCTAAGACAAAAAAAAAAACAAATGTTGGTGAGGATGTGAGGAAATTGGAACCCTTATCCATTGCTGGTGGGAATGCAAAATGGTACAGCCTTTGTGGGAAACAGTGTGGCAGTTCCACAAAAAACTAAAACTAGAACTACGATATAACACAGCAACTCCACTCCAAGTACATACCCAAAAGACTTGAAAGCAGAGATTCAAAAGACACTCTTACACCAATGTTCACTGCAGCACTATTCACAACAGCCAAAAGGTAGAAATAACTTAAACGCCCACCAACAGATGGATAAACAAAATGTGGTCCGTACACACAATGGAACACTACTCGGCCAGGAGGAGAAACGAAGCCTTGATACACACTACGGTGTGGATGGAGCTGGAAGACATCATGGCGAGCGAAATAAGCCAGTCACAAAAGGACAAATACTGTATGACTTCACTGATACAAAAAGACAAGAAAAGGCAAACGTACGGAGATCAAAGTTTATTAGCAGGGTCGGGAGGGAGGGGGAAGATAAGGGTTAATGGTGATGGAAAAATCACCTTGATGAAGGGTAAGGTTGCACAGCTGATTATTGTAATTGCTGTCAGTAAGTTGTATACCTGCAAAGAGTTGAATTGGCAAAAGCTGTGTGATAGATAGATCCACAATAACGACCAAAAAAAAAAAAAAAAGAGTAGCTGCTGAGGCTGCTTATGTACAACCAAATAGCTCACGGGATTTGGTTCCTTGGTTTGGAGGTTTAGGGTCATGGTTTCATGGGACATCCTAGTTAACTGGCCTAATATTGTGTTTAATGCTTCTGTTCTATCCCCCAGTTCACTGGGTAGTACCTGGGGTCTTAAAAGCTTGCAAGCAGCCATACACGGCACTACAATTGGGGTTTCTATTCACCTGGAGCAACAGAGAAAGGACAGTCAGGAATAGAAGGAGGATATGGAATGTGTGGCTAATTGCCTCCATGAACAACTGCCTCCTTTGCCATGAGACCAGAAGAATGGGACGGTGCCCAGCTACCATTACTGAACTTTTTGAACAAAGATTCCATAGAAGAATGCTTGTCTAAATGGGGAAAATGCAGAACAGAATTTCAAATTCTCATGGATCCAGGCTTCCCAGAGCCAAGAAGCCTGGATGAACCCCTGAAACTACTGCCCTGAGATAATCTTTATTATCTTAAACCAAAAATATCCCCTGAAGTCTTTCTGGAACTGAACAATAGTTTAGCATAACTAGTAACAAAGGTCCACCTTGAGCATCATGCTCTTTTGTGAACTATCTATAGGGAATCAAATTGACAACAGGAGCTCCAACAACTGCATGGGAACCCTGGCATGGGAACCCTGGCGGGCAGTAAGTTTATGTAAATGAGGGTGGTGCGATGGATCGCTTTTGTGTGGCCTTTCTTGCCATGGCCTTGTAACTCCCTCCCAAGTGATTGGGTGGGACTGTGAAAATAGGGTAACTGTGGCCCACCAAGGGGATTGGTCAGGTTTGCCATCCCGCTAGGCTTGAAATGAGCCACCCCAGAGGCGGGAAAGAGGATCGCACAACCCCCAGGAAAGAACAGCCAAGAGTACAGCGTGTCCTTGGACCCTGGGTCCCTGCACTGAGAAGTTCCTGGAATCCGGAGGTGCAAGGGAGAGAGCTGTGACACGGAAGACGGCGAGACCAGCAGGAGACAGTGTGGTGTGCTTTTGGCCCAGGGAGTGAGAAAGCTGAGCACCTTTGGGGGCAGGAGGCTTGCTGGCAGACTGGGCTGCCTTCTGGCACTTACCAGCAGAGCTAAAAGAACTTTGTAACACTTGCCTGAGCAAGGCAGAGGCAGAGGGCCAGGCAGAGGCTGAGGGCCAGGGAGAGGCTTGCCTGCGAGCATAGCTGGGAAAAAGCTGTCGGGATGGAAGAACTGTATCCTGAGTGTTCCTGAACCTGAAATGTAACCTGTTGTTTCCCTAATAAACCCCATAATCGTGAGTACTGTCTGTGCATTGTTTGGTCACTGCAATGAATTACTGAAGCCAGCAGAGAAGTAGAGCGCGCCGTGGGAGGGACGGCTGGTGACAAAATCGGTAAAGATGGCAGAGAGAGGAGGCATGGCTGACCTCTGCCTCATATGGATCAGCCTTGGGCTGTTGATCTTGATTCTCCTGGTGAAGTCACAGGAGGCCAGATGACTCCCCGACGCCATTTTTACATTGAGGGAGGAAGGATCCAGAAAGGAAGGTAAGAATGGTTGTGCAACTTAAAGAATGCAACCAACGTCACTGAATTGTTTATGCAGAAAATGCTGAATGGGGGTATGTTTTGCTATGTGTATTCTCAACAACAACAAAATAAACAAAAATTAGAGAAAAAAAGTCCATGTTAGTTTTTTAAAGTTTGATAACACATTACATTGGCACCCTCACACATTGCTGGTGGGAGTATGAACTGGTACCATTTCATGGAGAGGATTTTGGCAACATGTATCAAATTCTGAGAGCAAAGACCTTGGTCCAGCAAATCTTTAAGGCCTGTATCCTACAGGTAGACTCATACTTGGACCGAGGGAGGTATGTACAAGCTATCTGGCGAAAGAGCCAAAGATCAGAAAAACTCTCTGTGCTCATCAGGAGAGGCCCGCTGAACTAAATCACGGTTCACGTACACAGTGGAATACCACGCAGCTGTGAAAAAGATGAGAATGCTCTCTAAGACACAGCGTTAAGTGCAAACAGAGCACAGAGTGGGAAACGGTTCGTGTAAAGGAAAAACGGATGAAAAGAAGAAAAAGCAGGCGTGTAGGTGCTCACTGAGGCCTAGTACACCTTGGAGGTGCACTCACAGACTGCTGAGGTCGTGGCCCTGGGGAGAGGAAGCGAGGTGAAGGGGAGCGATTCCCTGTTGACCTATTTGCGTTTTCTGAATTTTTAATCATGCGAGTTTATTTCTAACTTGGAAATATGTAAATATGAAGAATAAATATGTTTAAAACAAATAAACAAAAACCAAAGTAACCAGCCAGCAAAATATATAAGGAATGCAAGGGGGAGAGACCTCCCTGTCTCCCCGACTGCTCCCCAGAGGGTCCTCCTGCCACCCTCTTCCTTTTCCTGGGGCTCATGGGAGGATGAGACAAGATGGGAGTCTGGGCATGGTCAGGGGAGACCAGCCCCCAGTTCCTCAGAGTCAGGACGAGGCTCTGACAAGGTCTGGGCTAGCCCGAGGGGAGACAGAGCCTGGCCTCTGAGTGGACCCTGCAGGCCCAGCCTGGCCCTCAGCGGCAGACGAGGACTGTGAAAGCCCTACTGCACCCCTGAACTGGCCCAGTTTCAACCCTGACAGCCAGGTCCTCACTGGGGACCAGACCTGCACTGACATGAACCAGAGAGCCAAGCGCCCGGGCTCTGGAACCAGAACCCACTAGACACTTGGCACTCAAGGGCTGACTATGGACGCCCTGCCTTCCAGCGCGGCAGAGAGCCATATGGCCGTGGTCCACGCGCCTGGCCACAGCAGGACCCCCTGGGGAGTTTCCAGAGTCTTACTCACCCCCCTCCCCATTAATTCCACCTCGGGGCTGGGACCCAGGCAGCAGTGTGTCTTCAAGTTTCTCAGGGGATTCCAGAGTGCAGCCTAGTTTGAGAACCAACGGCTTGTGGATCTCACTACCTGACATCATGGTGCAGGCCAAACACCCCCCCAGAAACCCGGCAGCTTTTGTTTCTGGATGTTGGGTGCTAAGCAGAATAGTGAGGAAGGCCCAGCCTGTGTGAGGCAGCCCCACATCTGCCACAGTGGCAGCACAGGGTCAGACCCCGGGACCAGGGAGGAGAGGAGCTGCAGCGACAGGAAGGCAGTGCTGCGCCTCAGGCACTTCTGAGGACCAGCGAGCAGGTGTGACAAGCCCGAGCGAATGCTGGAAGGGGACAGTCAGGAAGGGAGAAGGCCGCAGGAGGGGGTCAGAGCCTCTGGAATGGGGCCTAAGGCAGGCAGGCCTCGCGACCACACAAACTGAGGATAGAACAGGAAAGGGAGGAACAAGGCCAGTCTCATCACCCAGGTGCCAGAGACGGTGGTGGTGGCGAGGGGGGGCGGGAAGGGGCTAAGAGAGATCTTGGGGGCAGCTGAAGTGTTGATGGAGGTGACTCCCAGGCTGAGGTGTGGGCAAGTGAGGCTCGGAGACCATGGTGGAACGCTAGGCTTCTGAAGGTGCTCACTTTGTGGGGGAGGCCCCGAGACAGTCAAAGGACATGGCTCTAGAGAACGTAGGCACACGTATTCACCCAGAAAGCTTCTGGGGCTGGGCTACCTTGGGAATGGACACTTGGGTCACAAAAACACAGAGTGAATGAAATCCCGTAAGCAGACTAATCACAAGGCATGGAGCCCTGGTGGCACAGCGGTTAAGAGCTCAGCTGCTCACCAAAAGGCTGGCAGCCTCTCCTTGGAAACCTATGGGGCAGTTGCACTCTGTCCTATAGGGCTGCTATGAGTCGGACCCAACTCGATGGCACCTAAAAACGACAACAACAGTCACAAGGAGGAGAAAATACACCCCAACGTCTAATTACCTACCTCCACCAATATGGCCTGCCCTGGGGCCAGCTCAAACACTGAAGGCAGGATTCCAAAGGGAAGCTGTTCAACAAAGCCACAGGTGGCCACAGCCTTAAGGAAAAGCAAAAGGTCACACAATGATGTGGAAGAAATGGTGAAATCCAGCGTTCACACTGCAAATTTCTCCCCTCAAAACATCCATTTGGAGCGCTGAAGGAGCTTAAGGATCATCCAGTCCCATACTGATGGAGAAACTAAGGCTCATCCAGCAAGCATTTACTCAGCCTTCACCATGCGCCAGGCACGGGAGACTCTGAAGGCTAAGGACGAGGAAGGCTTAGAGCACCCTCTGTAGGAGGCACAAGGAATACCACTGCCAGGTGCTCAGACATACAACAGGAGGGGCGAGAAAAGGCCTCCCAGAGGAGGTGGGCTGAGGAGTCCCTCTAGGCCCCCAAAGCACACGGTCCTTTGCCCTACTGCGGCCCCCTGTACTGTTACTGCCCACTTACAGCCTGTCCCCACTGTTCACCCACTCCTGGCTGTGGGCTCCTGAGACCTGAGGGCAGCTGCCATCCTGTTAGCAAGGCTGCATCCCCGGTACCTATACAGGAAGCCACTGGGCATGCAGGGACACAAACCCTGCCTACGGCCCGGGCAGGTAAGATGGGTGCGTGAAATGTTTCTTGGAACACGTGGCCCTCCGGATCTACCACTTGTTTTCTGGAGACATGGCTACAGAGAAATCTCTCTCCTATACGAAAAATACTGGTGTGCACGCAATGAGAAACGGCGTAAGCACTGGGACTGTTATGGGGGTGGCAGGGCGGGGCAAACGGGGGCAGTGCACGTGCCCCGCCTCCCAGCTCCAGCCAGCAGGGCTGTGGTGGAACCCTGGCCCAGCGCAGCACATCTGCCAATTGTTCAGAGACTGGAAATGCAGGTTTTTATGTGAAATCTCCCTAGTTGTGAATGCTGGCTCCAAAAACGTGTCAACCATGGTGTCACGGAACTATGACACAGGATTCGGCCAGCAGGGTTTAGCCAAAGAGCTGCCGATGGGGGACCTATGATATACTCCAACGTCGGCCCAGCCATGCTGACTGACGGCCGAATGCCACGACACGGAGCCGGACTTGAGGAGTAAGCGAGGTGACAACTGGCCCTAGCTCGTGCATGCAGGTACTCGCCGCATAACCAGAACCACCACCCTGATCTCCATACATCTTCCTTCTCACCTGGACTGCAGCAGCTGGATTGGGAGGTGATGAAACCCTGTTTTCTGGGTGTTTACAATCACAGGTGTATTCTAGCAAGTCCCCCAAGGGGGTTATCGCCTCGGATGGATTGCTCTTTTTCCAGGTAACAATCTGTGATCACTCACCCTGAAACTTGGTGGTGGCCAGCTCTTTTTGGGCATAATGCAGAACTTGCCGACACTGAAGCCCACATTTTTGCAGACGAATCTGGTCATCTTCACGCCCCCAATGAGACAGTAGCCACAGTCTAACACCCGAGGCACTGCAGCCACAGAGAAAGAGGCGTAAGAGAGGGCCCTGCTGTCACTGCTCTTGCGCCAGAGCTCAGAGCAGCGATGGGAGGGCCTGGGGGCCCCGCCCAGCACCCCGAGCAGGAAGGATGAATGGGGACACGCTGTGACCTCTGCATTAACTCGGGCTCAGCCCAGACTGCTGCTGGGTCACGCGGTAGCAGCACTGTGGGACTCTACCCACTTCTGATTAGACCCACTGTGGACTCACGCCTCACCGAGGGTCACTCAGCAGGGCTCTAGGGGTTGTGGCAGAAGGAGTCGGTCAGAGTCCCAACTTCCAGCCTGTGCTCATCTGAAAAAGCTCATGCCCGAAGGAGCCCAGTCAGAGCCAGCTTTCCAAAGGAAGCCCACCTCTACAGCCACAGAGCCAACACTGGCTGAGGGTCCTCGGGGCCCCCAGGCCCCCTTCCTTGCCCCCATGTGGCACAGTCCACTCAGGGGAGGTTCTCAAACCAGCAAACTCATGTCGGGATCAGCTGGGCTGCTGGCCTCCTCCCCTGCTACGTGCAATTCAAGGTCAACCTCCACTGGGAAAGGCAACAGCGAGGACAACCAGGGCCTGAGGCTGTGGAAGACTGTGTGGAGTTGCCAGCAGGTGTCTTCTCAGGACCCAGAAGCCCCTACCCAAGAGGACCAAGCCATGTGCTGTTACCAGGGGACGCCGAGCAGCAGGCAGTCCCTGCAGGGACTCTCCAAACCCCAACCGACTCCCGGGGAAGGCAGGGCGCACACTCACATGTCAGCACTGGGGGCGGCCTCCGGGCCTGCAGAGGGATCAGGAGCGTGTGGGCGGACTGGGTCTCCACTAAAATAAAATCATCAAAATCCCCAAGGCAGTCAGGAAAAAACTGGACAATATACTGGCAGGTCATCCCAGGAGCCACCATTCCACCTTTTCCTGGGAACATCCCTGTGCACAGCAAAAGCAGCAAATGAGGATCTGGAGACCAGCCAGCCAGCCACCAGAAGGGCAGGGGCAGACCCCCTACAGCTGGAGCCGACTCTGAGTGAATGCCTTCTGGACCAAGGGCATGATGATGGCAGACCCACCAGTGTGCGCCAGGGGAACAGGCTGCCAGGGGAGGGACTCCAGGAGGAAATGGTTAGGTGGGGCCATGTGGCTTAGAACTTATTTTGTGGGCAGCAGACAGTCCTTTGAGATTTCTGAGCAGGGGTGACAGGACCAGAGTTATTCTTGAGAAAACACTGGTGTGGCCTTGACGCAGGAAGCTGGCGGGAGGCCACTTCAGTGGTGTCAGTGAGGACTGAGGAGGGTGGACTGAGGGCAGTGAGTGCCAAGGGTGAGAAGAGACCCAAGCAGACGCAGAGCAGACAGAACCGGTGCCTGGACGGAGGTGATGAGGAGAAAGGACCTGTCAAGACTGAGGCTTGTGGCTCGGTGGCCAAGGAAGGTTACCAGGCCTCACCAGGAGGACAAGCAGGCCGGCTGCTGGCTGAGCGCAAAGGAGTCCCCGGTGCTGCCTAGGGAAATGTGGGCATGGGCTCAGGACACAGATGTGGGGGTCCTCTGAGGGCCAGGTGGGCTAGTAGCTGGGAGGGAGCCCAACACATCATTTTGATGCAGTCTAGACGACCACGACCTGAACTCACCCAGTCCTACAGCGAAGTGCGGAGTAGAAGGTGGGAGGACTCGCAGGTACCGGCTGGTGGCCGTGGTATTCTGCATGGCAATCACCATCTGTCCAAAGGTAAAGGTAATCTCTTAGACAGAAACACTCGTGGATGAAGTGACGTGATGGCCAGAAAATTGCTTCAAATCATATGAGCAGGAGGAAGGGATAGAGACATAACGAAACCAGCTTGTCCATGAGCTGGTAATTGTTGAAGCTGGGTGACGGGTACATGGGGATTCATTATGTTACTCTTGTTGTGTCTGAAAGTTTCCATGGTAGAAAGTATAAAATATGAGGTGAAAATGAAGGTGGGAACAGATTTGACCTATTCTTTGTCCTGTTGTTTAAAATAACAGCTACTACTTGTTGAGCGTATGCCTCCTCATCCTCACAACAACCCAGAAAGGTGGGAACTGTCTTTTATAGCAGAGGAAACTGAAGTTCAGAGAGGCCCCTTAACTGGTAAGTAACAGCGCTAAGATTCGAGCCTAGAGCATCTGGCTCCAAAGCTATGCCCACCCCACCACTCAGCCTCTTGTATACACCCATCTTCATCCTCATAAATCCCTTCGGACCATTTATTCCCACAGGCCCAGTCAAGGGGTGTTACCGGGCTTCTCTCTATCACTCAACTCATCCAGCCCCCTGTTAAGTCCCACCTTCTCTTCTCTCTCCTCCGGACTGGGAGCTCCCTAAGGGCAAGGCCTGGGACTCACACATCGCTCAACTCCCAACAGCGCCCAGCACAGAAGAGAAGCTCAATGCATATATACAACTTTCATTTTTCTTTACTTATTGGTTTATTGTCTATTCCTCTCTGGACTGTAAACTCTGTGAGAGCTGAAGCCACATCTGTTTTGCTCACTATTGCATTTCCAGGACTCGGTATAGGATTTGACACACAGTAGGCACTAAATAAATGCTTGTTGAATGAATAATAAGTGTCTATTGAGCTCTTACTATGAACCAGATACTGTTACGTGTTTGACAAGCATTATCTCATTTAATCCTCCACCCCCATATATGTATCTTTTGCTTTTATCTTGTGGAATATTACATGGGATAAAATATATAAAGTATAACATGACAAAAGCCATGTTTCCATCACCCAGGTTAAGAAACAAAACATTACAAACACAGTTGAAGCCCCATCCCAGCCCCCACCGGATAACTTCTACATACATTTGAAGTGTGTCTTCATACTTTTATTCATAAGTATGTATTACTAAATCAACATTTCAGTCCATTTTTTGCCCAGCACAACATATTGTACCAACCCAGCTGTGAACCAGGTCCAAATGTGGAGATACTCATATTATGGTTTCAATGCTCATTCATCTCGTCAATGATGATAAGCATGTTTTCACGTTTATTGACATCTGGGTTTCCTGTTCTGTGAGCTGCCTGTTCATATCCTTTTGCCATTTTTCCACTATGTAGTTTGTTTTTTTTCTTATTAATTTGTAGGAGTTCTTTATATATTCTGGATACACACATTAAACATTATAAACATCTCCAAGCTGATAACCTGTATTGTCCTTTAGTGTACACATTTTTTGAAGTTTAATATAATTAAATTTATGAGACTTTTGTCGTTTGTTTTTTTTTTTGTGTCAGTTTCAAGAAATCTTTCTGTACCCCCTATATTGCCTTCTAAAAGTTTTACTCTCTTACAGCGAGATCTTTACGGCAAAGTGTTTTCGGATGTGGAGTGAGGTAGGGATCAAGCTATTTTCCATATGGAAAGGATACTAACCTCAGTTTTGTATCTTCAGCTCTGCACCTGTGCATGGAATGACCCTAGTAACAATTTGTGCTGTTCCCTCAGCCCTGGATCCAGCTGCAGTCACTGCCGTCATTATAGACTAAGGCTTTCATGGTATGCCCCAAGAAAGCCTTCCTCCTAGGCACACACAGCAAACCTCTGACCAATGAAAGGCAGGCGCCAGCAGTTTACATGACCTCTCGGGGGATGTTCCAACAAGATCAAGCCATCAGTTGCACTTAATGGCAGTCAGCTCCATAATACATCCTCACATTGGCTCTCCTTTTATCCACCTACTTTCCCTCACTCTTCCCTGTGACTGAACTCCCCCCGAAAAAGGACAACACATAATCTCACCATTTCAGACTCTGCTTTCGGAGGAGCCAAGGCTGGAACAGTTGGTATCAGGGGGGCCCTAAACTAACAGACCCTTAGGATGGCATTCTAGAGTTGGTGTACTCACCAGTCTGGAAGCAAGAACTCTAGCTGGTGAGAAGTAGGGCATGATAACCCTTGGTGTGTAGGCATCACAACTACTAAGACTCTCACTCATGGTTAACTAACTGGAATGAGGTGTACATGTAGGGTTAGGCACTGGGACACATGATAGCTGTGATACTTCAACGGCCTGAGGCAGTGATAATTATCGGGATTGTGGGGTGGGCTAGCTTTCTTTAATAGCGCCAGAAACCTAGAAGGAAAAAATGACAAGCTCAGGGCTGCCAACTGCCAGCTCAAGGCCCATTGTAAAGACATTCCTTGCATTCCTGGGTTACACACAATTTGTTCCTGGTGCGTGTGTGTGCGTGTGTGTGCGTGTGTGTGCGTGTGCGTGTGTGTGCGTGTGTGTGTGCGTGTGTGTGTGTGTGTGTGTGTCTTCTTGCTTGATTTGCTTTGCTGTATTTTACTTCATATTTTTGTAACTATGTCCTTAAGCAAGACTGCCTCATATTCTTATTTCATAGTGTCCTGGGCTGGCTTTGGTATCAAAGGAACATTAGGCTCATTAGCTAATAATGAGGGTACATTCCCTCTCCTTCTAGTCTCTGAAACAGTTTATATAAGACAGGGATTTGCCTGAGTATTTGGTGATGCACATCTGTAAAATCATCTGGGCCTAGTGTTTCCGTGGAAAGTTTTTTTTTTTTAAGCTTTTATTTTCATCAAAGTTAGACAGCCACAAGAGTCAAAGAATTCTACAATGTTAGTTAAAAAAATGAAAATAGAAATTCTGCCCTCCTCACCATCACCATTTCCCACTCCCCAAAGGCAAGCACATTTTACTCCTTTAGCTTGTTATTTTTATATGTATTAACTTCCACGTCTTCAAACAGCATGCAACTCACCCCCACCGACTTTTAGGTGTTAATTATGGATGGATGATACAGATAGTCTCTTTCTTCTCTCCCCGTATCCAACTCCCACAGATGACATGTCCTTTCCATCCGCCAATAAAACTGTTAGACTAGTAGGTAATGTTTATATTGCTGTTACTATGTAAATGCTATTCACAGCTGCACGTGAAGTAACTGATGATTCTTTTTCCCTGTATAACTTTTTCCTGAAGTTAACAATCAACTAATCCTTTTGTTTGCTATGTACCTATCAATAATCCAATTCTACACTCTCCACTACTCTACAAATCCTTTTCCACGATGTCCAGACATTGTGGACATGCTTATCAATTTAACTTTTCTCGTAAACAAACCCCTCCTAGAAACTCTGACCTCCTATAGGGCCAGGATGCCCCTATACCGACGGCCAAGCTGTCATCCAGGAAATCATCTGCAGCAGTTTTAAAGCATGTCCACGAGTTGACACTCCTTCCACTGAGAGGTGGGGTCTATGTCCTTCCCCTGGAATCTGGCCCAGTCTTAGTGACTTGCTTGTAACCTATAGCATTCAGAGGAATTAGTGCTGGGTAATTTCCTAAGTGGAGCCCTGGTGGCCCAGCGGTTAAGAGCTTGGCCGCTAACCAAAAGGTCGGCAGTTTGAATCCACCGGCTGCTCCTTCAAAACCCTATGGGGAAGTTCTACTCTGTCCTGTAGGGTCACTATGAGTCGGAATCAACTCGATGGCAATGAGTTTGATTTTTGGTTTTCGAATTTTCAGAGTAGATCATTAAAGGCAATGCCACCTCCGTCTTGCTGGCTAGGATACTCACTTTGAAGCTCTGAGCTGCCATCTAGAAATCTGATTACCCAGTGAGTGCCATGCTGTGAGGAAACCCCGGCCACACTGAGAAGCAAGGTGTAGGTATTCCAGTACACACCCTCCGTTAAGGTCCCAGCCCATAGCCTGCATCAACTGCCATGTGAGTAAAAATGCCTCAGATAATTCCAGCTTCCAGCTGTCAAGTCACCTCTAGGCACTGACTCTTCCCAGCTGAGGCTTCAAACATTGTGGAGCTAGCCATCTACTGACCCAAGTAATCTGTAAGCATGATAAAATGGTTGTTTTAAGATGCTAAGTTTTGGGAAATTTGTTTTGTAGCAAGAGTAACTGAAAACCCTTTTACCATTAGTCTGGGGATTTCCTTCACCTCTTTTGTATGTTGGGTCTCTTCCTCTTTCTTGGTTAACTCACTTCTATTGAAGAAGCTGCTCCCCAGTAGCTTCCCAAGAAAGGTGTGTGGGACATAAATTTTAAAATATTTTGCAAATATAAAAATGTCTTTACCCTTACATTTTATAGTTTAGCTGAGTAAATATTACACACACAGTCATATGCTTAAAGGATGCAAGCTGCATTTCCAAAAGAGACATCACCAGATACTATTAAATCTAAATAGCTAAATAACTGTGGCAGACTGTATTTTCCAAAAATGGTCCACAGCAATATTTCTGATCCCACGTTCCTCTAGAACCTTGTCACACTCCATGAAGGAGCAGTGTCTAGGATACCTTCCAAGATGGCGGAGTAGGAAGCTCCACACTCTCCTCCCCCACAGGAAAAAAAAAAAAAAAAACAGAACATGAGAGTACTAGCCTGGTCTGGCAAACAGCTGGGGGGTCTTGGCAGCTGGGTGAAGGCTTGGCAGAATGGTAGGACAACTCTAAAACATTTTTTTGATACTGGCTTTAGCACAATTCCTGGCCCCAACTCAGTACTCGGCCAGGAGGAACAACTGCATTTCCAGCTTGGGATCTTGGCCCCTGGTCTGGAGTGAGCAGAATGTACTTTAGGAACAAAATATGGTGTTTGCCTGTTCAAATCAGCTGAAAGACTACCTGAAAGACTAAAGGAAAGCACTTATCTCTGTTGCATCCACCTTGGAGTCTGCTCCCAGCAGGGCCTGAGGCACTGTGAGGTGAACTGAGAGGCCTGTGGTGACCTGGAGTAAATGAGGGCAAAGTGCCAGGCAGAAAATCTCCATGGAAATGGGGGCATTTAAAGGCACCCAAGCATATAGGGTCACTATGAGTTGGAGTCGACTCCGAGGTAACAAGTTTTGGTTTCTCAAGTGTAACTTGGAAAAGCACTCACGTGCCCAGGGTAAGATGTGCGCCCAGAAAGACCTCAGGTAATTCTAAACTTGCTCCTTGGGTGAGTCTCTCGGCTCAGTAAAAGCTTGGTTAAGGATTACCCCACCATAAAACAATTCTGCAAAGACTTCAAGAGTATTTTTCCCTCCTAGCAGTCTTCCTTCTGTTTGTTTCTGCTAAAATGGTTTGGAGAAATCACTAAGATAATGCTTTATCACAACCTTCACCAGGAGAAAAAGAGAGGAAAGGAGAAAGAAAAAGGAAGGAAGGAAGAAAAAGAAAGAAACATACAAACCTAGCAAACCCTCAAGAAGGGGAGTACCTGAGTTCTAGAACTACCACTTTATTCAAATATCCTATTTCAACAACAACAACAAAATCACAAGACATACAAAGAAACAGTGAAGAATGGCCCACTCAAAGCAACAAAATAAATGAACAGAAGCCATCCTTGAGGAAGACCAGACACTGGATTTACTAGGTACAGATTTTAAAACACCCATTTTAAATATGCTTCAAGGACTAAAGGAAAATACAAACAAAAAAATTAAAGGGGGGGGGGACCTATGTATAAATAAAACGAGAATATTGACCAAGAAATAGAAATTATAAAAAGAAACCAAACAGAAACTCTGGAGCTGAAAAGTACAATGATAGAAATAAAAAAAAAATTCCCCAGAGGAGTTTGGCAGCATATTTGAACTGGCAGAAGATTCAGAGAACTTGAAGATCGGACAACTGAACTGATCCAGTCTGAGAAACAGAAAGGAAAGTGAACAGAGCATTAGAGAGCTGTGAGATACCATTAAGCGACCAATATGCACATCATGGGAGTCCCAGGAGTAGAGGAGAAAGAGAAAGGAGTAGAAAGAATATTTGAAGAAGCAATGGCCAAAAACTTTCCAAATTTGATGAAAGATATGAATCTGCACATACATGAAGTTCAACAAACTCCAAGTAGGATAAATCCAAGGAGATCCACTCCAAGACACACTATAATCAAACTGTTGAAAACCAAAGACAAGAGAATTTTGAAAGCAGCAAGAGAAAAGTAAACAATCATGCACAAAGGAGTCTCAGTAAGACAAACTGGATTTCTGCTCAGAAACCATGGAGACCAACAGGCAGTCAGATGATATATTCAAAGTGTTGAAAGTAAAAACTACCATCCAAGAATCCCGTGCCTCGCAAACTGTCTCAAAAACAAGGGCAAAATCAAGACATTCCAAGACAAACAAAAGCTGAGGGAGCTCGTTACTGCCACACCTGACCTGAAAGAAATGTTAAGGGGAGTCCTCTAATTTGAAAGGTGAGGATATGAGATAATAACTCGAAGCTGTATGAAGAAATAAAGACTTTTGCTAATGGTAATTTCAAGGACAAATATAAAGGCAAGTTTTGCTCTATTTTTGGTTTGTAAATGTATTTGTTATGTTCTACAGGATATCAAAAACAAAAGTATAAATAAGTACAACTATATGATACTGGGTACAAAATTTATAATCATGTAATTTGTGATAACAACATAAAGGAGGAAAGAAGAGCAGTATAGAAACAGAGTTTTTGTACGTTACTGAAGTTAGTCTCAATGTAAACTAGGTAATTATAAATTCAGGGTGCTAAACAGAATCCTATGGTAACCACAAATAAAACTTCTTTTAAAGTGTACACAAAAAGATATTCCATGGGAATTGTCTTAGTCATCTAGTGCTGCTATAACAGAAATAGCACAAGTGGACGGCTTTAACAAACAGAAGTTTATTCTCTCACAGTCTAGTAGGCTGGAAGTCCAAATTCAAGGCGTCAGCTCCAGGGGAAGGCTTTCTCTGTTGGTTCTGGAGGAAGGTCCTTCTCATCAATCTTCCCCGGGACTAGGAGCTTCTCCTCGCAGGAACCCCCGGTCCAAAGGATGTGCTCTGCTCCCGGAGCTGCTCTCTTGGTGGTATGAGGTCCCCCTGTCTCTTTGCTCACTTCTCTCTTTTATATCTCAAAAGAGACTGGCTCAAGACACAATCCAATCTTGTAGATTGAGTCCTGCCTCATTAACATAACTGCCACCTATCCTACCTCGTTTACATCACAGAGGTAGGATTTACAACACATAGGAAAATCATATCTGATGACAAAATGGTGGACAATCACACAATACTGGGAATCATGGCCTAGCCAAACTGATACACATATTTTTGGGGGGGCACAATTCAATCCATGACAGGAATCAAAAGAACTCATCACAAAAATTCAACTGAACACACAAAAAAGGTGAAGTACTTGAGATATAGATGATAGAGACAGAGATAGCTTCTGCCTGGCTTTCTCCTTCTGCGAGGCTTGCTCTGGGGAAACCAGCCACCATTCTGTGAGGAAGCCAAGCTAGCTGATGTGGAGAGACCACAGGGAGAGGCCCACTGGGAGGGGAACTGAGAGCCTGAGCTGACAGCCAGTATCAACCCCAGATGTGTGAGTGAATAAGCCTTCAGATAATTCTAGCCCCTGGTCTTTGAGTCTTTTGGCTGAGGCCCCAGCTATCACAGAGCAGAGATAAGCTATCCTCAATGTGCCATATCTAATCTGAAAGCAAAGTAAATTGGCCACTAAGTCTTGGGGCAATTTATCACATGGTCATACCAACTGGAATACTGACTATATTAAGAGACACACCAGTGAAACCACATCAAAAGGACCATATCAAGCATCCTTTGTTGTTGTTGTCGTCGTTTTTCAATTCAAGTACTTTTACCACAAGTATTGTTCTTAAGCTCCAGATCATATATCGGGGGATGCATACTTCCCAATGTATAAACGCTTAGAATCCCTCAACCTGAACTCCAGCTGCCCTGGAAATCTGACCCTGAGGCTCACTAAAAAGTCACCAGAAGCAGAACTTCTAGAAGTAAAGTTTTTATTTCAAGACCTTTCAGATGACTGAAGAAGTGAGCTACAAGCATGAAATACAGTAAGGTACTGTGGATTTGGACTGTAATTAAAGGCATCAGTATGAAGTCATGATTTTACATATATATGTATATGTGCCTGTATGCATGTGTGTGTGCATACATATATATGTATACATACATACATACATGTATGTATATATTTGCCATTTGCTCTGTCCTTTGAAAAGACCTAGAAGCAATGACACCCCGATAACCCCAGTGGCAATGAGCAGAACTAGCGCTCAGATCTTGATTTCTAAATACCATTCCCCACTAAAAGGAACCTGGGCTTTTTGGAGACTGATTCCAGAACTGAGACAAAGAAAGTAAAAGATAAGCCTGGAACCCCTTGTAATATCAGAATGTAAGGAAGTGCTCCAAAACAAAACATAGAGCATATAAAAAGAACACAGGTTACAACTTGTAAGGTTCCCACTGAACAAATCTGGGATAATTTCAGGAGCAAGATGAACACTGACATTAACAAATGAAAGAACTAATTTTAGGCTATACTAACATATCAATTCAATGTCATTAACAATTCGATGTCATTACCTAGAATACATCCACTCCTCACTTATCCACATGGTTAGGTTCCAAAGACTAGGTAGTTACGTGAAAATTGGCATTACGTGAAAATGGAGGATAACCATATCAGATCACAAAATGGAGGATGACTACATCATTACATAACTGCCAAATTACCTCATTACATAACTGCCAAATGACTGAGAATCATGGCACAGCCAAGTTGACACATAACACTAACCATCAAAGCTACGTTACTCTCAACTCACACCTTGGCCTTCATTACTGCCAGATGTACATTGTTCATGTGCAAAATAGTCAGATATATTTTTTACTATTGTTGTAAATGTGAAATGTCAGATAATGAGATAGTCGATAAGTGAGGAGTAGCTGTAATTCTAAGTAGTAGATGTACTCTCGAATATTGATCAACGAGATGAAGTCTGTACAATGGCTAATACATTTTACAGTACCTGGGTATATATTTTGAAAAAATGAAACAATCAATTACTCAAGGGGAAAAAAATCAGTTAACTAAAATTGATCAAACTGATCCTTAAGACTTATTCCCCTGATTAGACCTAAACTGATCAAAACATTGAATACAAAACAGGTTCCAAATGTTTCTTATAATACTATAATTATCCTCATATATTTTGCTCTCCTCTAGTTTGACAACCAGGTTTTAAATGTTGCTATACAGCCCAAAGAATTTTGCAAGACCAATGACTTCTTCATTGCAAACACATTTTTTCAATAACATAAACAGCGACTATACATGTGGACCTCACCAGACCAAATACACAGGAATTAAATCAACTACATCTGTGGAAAGAGACGATGGAAAAGCTCAATATCATCCGTCAGAACAAGGCCAGGGGCTGACTATGGACTAGACCATCAATTGCTCAATTAAGTGGAAGCTGAAGAAAATTTAAACAAGTCCATGAGAGACAAAATATCACCTCAAGTATATCCCACCTGAATTTAGAGACCATCTCAAGAATAGATTTGACACACTGAACATTAATGACCAAAGACCAGATGAGTTGTGGGATGACATCAAGGTCATCACACATGAAGAAAGCAAAAGGTCATTAAAAGGACAGGAAAGAAAGAAAAGACCAAAATGAATGTCAGAAGAGACTCTGAAAGTTGCTCTTGAACCTAGAGTAGCTAAAGCAAATGGAAGAAATGAAGTAAAAGAGCTAAACAGGAAGATTTCAAATGGCAGCTCGAAAAGACAAAGTAAAGTATTATAATGAAATGTGCAAAGACGTGGAGATAGAAAACCAAAAGGGAAGAACACACTCGGCATTTCTCAAGCTGAAAGAACTGAAGAAAAATTTCAAGCATCAAGTTGCAATACTGAAGGATTCTACAGGGAAAATACTGAACGATGCAGGAAGCATCAAACGAAGATGGAAGGAATACACACAGTCATTGTATTAAAAAGAATCAGTTGACGTTCAACCACTTCAGGAGGTAGCATATGGTCAAGAACTGATGATACTGAAGGAAGAAGTCCAAGCTGCACTGAAGACACCGGCGAAGAACAAGCCTCCAGGAATTGACGGAACACCAATTGAG
Source organism: Trichechus manatus latirostris (assembly GCF_000243295.1). NCBI lineage: Eukaryota > Metazoa > Chordata > Mammalia > Sirenia > Trichechidae > Trichechus > Trichechus manatus. The sequence continues at coordinate 2,066,544 of NW_004443985.1, forward strand.
ATGTTTCAACAAATGGATGCAGTGCTGGAGGTGGTCACGCGTCTATGCCAAGAAATCTGGAAGACAATGACCTGGCCAACTGACTGGAAGAGACCCATATATGCGCCCATTCCAAAGAAAGGTGATCCAACAGAATGCGGAAATTATCAAGCAACATCATTAAGATCACACACAAGTAAAATTCTGCTGAAGATCATTCAAAAACAACTGTAGCAGTACACTGACAAGGAAACTGCCAGAAATTCAAGCAGGATTCAGAAGAGAAGGTGGAATGACAGTTATCATTGCTGATGTTAGACGGATCTTGGCTGAAAGCAGAGAATACCAGAAAGATGTTTATCTGTGTTTTATTGACTATGCAAAGGCATTTGACTGTGTGGATCGTAACAAATTATGGATAACATTGCAAAGAATGGGAATTCCAGAACACTTAATTGTG
>NW_004443985.1:2067082-2071463 GCF_000243295.1 Trichechus manatus latirostris
GACTATGCAAAGGCATTTGACTGTGTGGATCGTAACAAATTATGGATAACATTGCAAAGAATGGGAATTCCAGAACACTTAATTGTGCTCATGAGGAACCCATACATAGACCAGGAGGCAGCTGTTTGGACAGAACAAGGGGATACTGCGTGGTTTAAAATCAGGAGAAGTGTGTGTCAGGGTTGTATACTTTCACCATACTTACTCAATCTGTATGACAAGCAAATAATTCGAGAAACTGGACTATATGAAGAAGAACGTGGCTTCAGGATTAGAGGAAGACTCATTAACAGCCTGTGACACGCAGATGACACAACCTTGCTTGCTGAAAGCGAAGAGGACTTGAAGCACTTACTGATGAAGATCAAAGACCACAGCCTTCAGCATGGATTACACCTCAACACGAAGAAGACAAAAATCCTCATGACTGGACTAATATGCAACATCATGATAAATGGAGAAAATACTGAAGTTGTCAAGGATTTCATTTTACTTGGATCCACAATCAACATCCTTGGAAGCAGCAGTTAAGAAATCAAAAGGCACACTGCATTGGACACATTGCAGCAGACACACTGCAGGGAACCTCTTTAGCATGTTGAAAAGCAAAGACGTCACCTTGAAGACTAAGGTGCGCCTGACCCAAGCCATGGTATTTTCAATCGCATCATATGCATGCAAAAGCTGGACAATGAATGGGGAAGACCACAGAAGAATCCGTGCCTCTGAATTATGGTGTTGGCAAAGAATATTGACTATACCATGGACTGCCAGAAGAGCAAACAAATCTGTCTTAGAAGTACAGCCAGAATGCTCCTTAGAAGCAAGGAATGCGAGACTTCATCTCATGTACATGACATGTTATCAGGAGGGAGCCAGTCCCTAGAGAAGGACATAATGCTTGATAAAGCAGAGAGTAAGTGAAAGTGAAGAAGACTCTCAATGAGATGGACTGACACGGTGGCTGTCAACAATGGACTCAAGCATAACAACGACTGGGAGGATGGCTCAGGACTGGGCAGCGTTCCATTCTGTGGTACATAGCTTCGCTATGAGTCAGAACCGCCTCAATGGCACCTAACAACAACAGCAAGCCTGATCTTGACTTGATTCTCCAAGATGGTGGCGTAAGAAGGAAGACGGGGAAAAGAATGAGGAAAATCTCTACATACCGCTCTGAAAGGATTACTGGGTATGCCTTTAGGTGAGAACACAAGCGCACCGGACAGGAAGAACAAGAGGGTGTTCAAGTATATATACGTACTCGCTTATGATTCCAAGAAACAATGGAAGAGCCCAAACTAATAGAAATAGTTACCTACAGGGGCAAAGAGAGCACAAGGAAGAGGGGATAAGAGTAGAGCTAGTTATTTTAATAGAAAATCATAGCTAATAAATGCAGAAGGAAGAACAGAATTAGAAATCACCATTTTGTAACCCTTAATGAAAGAAAGAGATCTAGGCAACAATCATCTAAGATTGCTAAAACTATTATGTGAAAGGTTGATAAGAACTTTATAAAGGATGAATCAGGCTCTGTAAAAATGGCATGGCAGAGGTGTCTGACCTCCTCTAACTTCACAATGGGGAAGGAGAATCAAGATCAACAGCCTAAAGCTGATTCCTATGAGGCAGAGGTCAGATACGCCTCCTCCCTTGGCCATCTTCACCAGTCCTGACACCAACTGTCCTTTCCACAGCACTGTCTACTTCTCTGCTGGGTTTGATAATTCATTGCAGTGGCCACACAGATCTCACAGACAATACTCACAATTATGGGGTTTATTAGGGAAATAACAGGTTACAATTCAGGTTCAGGAACGCTCAGGATACAGTTCTTCCATCAGGACAGCTTCTTCTCAGCTGTGCCCACAGGCAGGCCTCTCTCCGGCTCCTCAACCTCTGCCCTGCTTGGGCAAGTGTTACAAAGCTCTTTGAGCTCTGCTGATAAGTGCCCCAAGGCACCCTACTCCACCAGTAAGCCTCAGCCTGAAGGTGTTCAGATCGAGCTCCGTGGTCAGCAACCTAGCTCCACCAAGTGTCCAGAGGCACCCTGCTCTGCCAGCAAGCCTCCTGCCCAAAAGGGCTCAGCTTTCTCGCTCCGTGGGCCGGTCTTTTGTCTCCTGCTCATCTTTTGGTTCTGCTACCACTGTTTCTCGGCTGTTGCTTCTCGCGGTCTTCGGTGTTACAGCTCTCTGTCTCTCTCTCAGTCTTCTGGTTCCAGGAGCTTCTCAGCACAGGGATCCCAGGTCCAAAGGACGCACCCCACTCCTGGCACTTCTTTCTTGGCAGTGGTGAGATCCTCTTCTTTCCACCTCCGGGATGGCTCATTTTAAGCCTAACGGGACGGCAAAACTGACCAATTCCTTTGTTCGAGTTCCACAGACCTTATTTGCATGGTCCCACCCCCCCACATGGGTACCATGAACTTTATTTGCATTATTAGCAAGCTATCCAATCCCCTTTGTGGGCCACAATTACCTTATTTGTACAGTCCCACCAATCACTTGGGTGGGACTTACAAGTCCATGGGTAGAAAGGTCATATAAAAACGATCCATTGCCCCACAGGCTCCCAACACTTGAAGTCACTCATCAGTATTATCATCACTGAAAATGGGGAAACCAGATATAATGCTCCTCTTGGTAGAATGCAGCAAGAAACGCACAGGACCACAAGGAAATATTCTTGCCAAACAAAAAGGAAAAAAGAAAACAACTGAACCTGAATCTAATCAAACGTCTACATCAAACTCTAAGTTTACAGGAAACACAGGGGACAGAGGAATATATTTAATGTCACCACACAGGCAACTGGCCAAATCCAGGACGTCAGAAACTGCGGTTTCTTTAATAAATAAATGACATTTTAAAAAAGCAGGGTGGGGAAGGAATTACTATCAACTTAAGGAGACTTAAGAGATATTTTAATCAAATGCAATGTCTAGACTTTGTTTGGATTCTGAATCAAAGAAACCAACTGTAAATTGACTTTTTTTTAAACAAACGGGGGAAATCGGACAGGAACTGGGTATTGGTTCATAGTGTTAATACTGCTGAGTGTGATAACGATATGTTTTTTTTAAGGCCTTATCTGTCAGAGATATCTACTGAAGTATTAACTGAAGAATGATATGATTTCTAGGATTTCCGTTCATATGCTCGTCTTTTTATGCCAGCCATTCTTAACAAATGCAGGAAATCAGACACGGTCTGGGTCATAGCTGACATGAAGGAATCACAGTCACCATCGCTGGGTGTGATAATGGTGTTACGGTTTCGTTTTGTTGTTGTTGTCATGGTTAGTCCTTATCTGCCAGAGATACTCACTGAAGTATTAACTAAAGAGTAAGATGTCTCGGGTTTTCCTTAAAATATCCCAGTATACACACGTGCACGCAGACACACTGCACAGAAGTTACCGGGGATGCGCAGCAGGTGAAACAAGACCTGCGGAAAGCAGACACCTGCTGAAGCCCGGAGCTGGGCAGATAGGAGTTCATTACAGACTTTCCCCTAGATTTGCATGTGCTTAATACATTCCACGAGAAATACTTTGAAAAAAATGAAAAAACAAGACATCTACCTCATAAACTGGTCCAACTTCGTAATCTGTGAAAAACGCAATTGATGGCTTAGCTAGGAACACCGGTGTGTCGGCACAACTGCGGGAGGAAGGAGGAGGAAACAGGCTGTGAGTTTTATCCACACGACGAAACACCACACAGCGGCTGAATGTGGCAAAAACAGCCATATCCAAGCCTTCAGCGATATTCACAATGTGCTGATTTCTTTAATCAGGTTATGAAATTATATGGCAGCACAATCCAGTCTTTCTGCAGACACATGTAGTTACACATTTCATTTTCAATATGCATGGGGAAAACTCTGGAAGTTTAAACACCAACATGTTAACTGGGCTTTTAATACAGAGTCATCGTTTTTTTGGGACATCAGTGTTTTCTAACTTTTCTTAATAAACATGTATGATTAGTCTAATAAAGAAATGTTCATAGTCTTAAGTCCATTAAAATTACGAATCCATGAAACAACTCATTCCCTTCATTAAGACAATTACTAAAACATAGCCAAAGGCACTGTATTAAACAAAAAACTCACAGTATATACTAGTTATTTTTCATTAATCAAACTGTAAACATTTTTATTATCCAAGACACACGAGCGCAATGGAAGGGGCACGTGGCTACAGAGAGTCCTCCCACCTGAACAGAGTAGGTGGCCATAAGCAAAGGGTCAATACCAACCACTACTTTCTGAGGCCCTAGCAGGTCAGAAAAGCACAAACTCAGGACAGCGAACGTGGGGGTGTCCAAAGGCATCTGTAGGTGGCCCTGCTCCATTCTTTTTTTTTTTTTTTTTTT
>NW_004443985.1:2071796-2075671 GCF_000243295.1 Trichechus manatus latirostris
ATGTTCCCCTATGACAATGGCTAACAATCTCACAACACATCAGCAATATCCTTACTCAACCTTGGGTTCCCTATCACCAGCTTCCTTGTCCCCTTCTGCTTTCTGGCCCTTGTCACTGGACTGCTGTACCTTGTTAGTCTCATTTGGTTTTACGGGCCCCGCTCCATTCTGACCCTGCACCCTGCCCTCAACAGTCTGGGGAACTCCGTGAGTCACCCTAAAGGGCCAGGTTTTCTGAGCACGCGAGTCAGGGAAACACACACCTCTGTTCTGACACCACCCCCCGGAGCGCTCCGATCCGTCCAGGCTTCTCTGGAGGAAAAAGAAGAGACCTGCCTCCGCGTGGCGTGTTAGGAGGGAAAAACCGAGGGTTTTTTAGGAAGCGGTTCCGACTCTCCATTCGGGCAAGCAGGAGTCGCTCCGTTTCTCTCTGCGGCACACGTAAGTGGTTCATCCAGTTTTTGTTCTTCGGTAGACTCGCTTTCTTTGAAACACAGAGAAGTATGGAGTCAACGGGCTGTGCGTGTGGACATCTGACCAAGCCCATGGCCCACAGATGGCCAGGGCAAAAGCTACTCTCCATTAGCTGTGGATACAGCCGAGCTTCTTGTGCCATTCTGCACTCCTTCCCGCTCCCTACTCCATCCCCACTGTTCATACACATTGCCACGCACAGACCTCAAACTAACCTTGACAGGTTTTTTGGTCCTGTGTTCGGCCTCAACAGATGAGGCCCGTGTCAAACTGTCCAAACTGGGCCTGAACTCCTCAGCACCAGCCAGCTTCTTTCTGCACAAAACTTCCAGCCTCTCGGTCGGCTCTTTCTTTGCGACCGCACGCTTCTCACAGCTACATGTCAGTTTCTGACATCCAGGGACAGACCTGCCTGTGGCACCAAGGAAACAAACCAAGTTACGTATCAAGGTGAACAAGTGGCTGGATGTTTCTAAGATGACGAACGAAACCACTAAAGCCACAGTCGGCTCGACAGTTTCTCCAGAAGTTTCGCATTTACCACATCGAATGTCGCTGCTCTTCAGCATATGAACTGCTGGAACTTATCCTCTGTGTCCAAGACTTAGGACTACGGGACTAAAACATCTGCTCAGTTTTCAACACAGTCAAAGAGCATGGAAGACCCTTATCACACACACTTGTGCTACACACACCTCGTCTGAAGATGCTTTTTAAAAAACTCAAACATGAGGAATCAAAATTCGTGTCAGCTTTGTACACCTATAAGATCACCTCCGAAAGGTTGAGCGAGAATATCTACCGCTAACAAGAATGCAACAGAACGGTCACCACCATACTTACCTTATGCTTTACCTAAAGCCCGGCAAATGCTCAATGAACACTGGCTCCATCCTTCTTTACCTGCACAATACAGTGAGTTTCCAGCTAACTGTAAGATAGTAAGGGGCTTCATACCCCATGACAGTGGGTTCTGCTGCCTCTTTCTGGCCTCAGAGCTCAGTCTCAGTAAAATTCTCTTCTCATCAGCCCCTTCAATTCTCTAGATCCCAACCTTCCCATCCCAAACTCTTTCTCAGCCACAAAGCCCCAGAGATGTCCACACAGTCCCACGGATTGGGACTGCTGGGTTGCCTGTCCTCTATGCATGGCACTACTAGGCAATTCGGATGTTTAGCCACCGTTGGTTCATTCTCCCCATCTACAGTGACTCTCCCCAAAACTCGTCTGTGTAAGCCTGCCACACAGCCCCCCACTCCTCTGGTTCTCAGAAGACCCTGGCTCCCACATCACAGGAAACTGGCCCAGCACCGTACACACGTTCACACTCCTGTTGGCCTCCCCACGCCCCCTTCCCTCCATTCTCGCTGTTTCCTGCACGGGCACATCCCTGAGCCCGTGTTCTGCCTCCATCTCCTCCTTCTTCCCTAAGGAATTTGCTCCCTTGCCTATCTATACCTTTGGTTTCCCCGTCTTGGTTCTTTCAACTACATCTTAAATATTTCCACGTCTCCTTGTGCTGGGCAGGGGGCAAGAGCCATCAGGGTGAGAATCAGGACTCTGATCTTGCAGGCGTTGGAGGGGGAGTGAGGAGGTGGCATGCTCAGATTTGACTTTCCTAGGCATCACTATCAAAATTAAAGAAAAAGGAGAAAAATACCCGTGAAAAAGGAAACAGCGGCAAAGACGGTCAACGTGGTCCTGCGACTAAAGCCTTTTCCTGGAGTAACATCAGCGCTCAAGGAGGGCACAGACACAGTACCTTTGGGTGCAGAGCAAAACGGTGTCGTATCGCTGTAGTAATCTTCCGGGCAGATCAAATGGTGTTTCTGTAGCAGCTCATTGTCCACGCACCATCTGAAGACAGACTTGACTATGTAGAAGGGAAAGAGGATAAAGGTGTTTCAAACCAGCCTGACGCGGAACAATCTGCACCCGAACTTTCTTCATCCTCTGAGCCTAAACCATCTGACAACACTTTTCTCAGGAACCTGTGGCAATGCTGACATTGAAGAAACCGATCAGCGAATATTTATTGGCCACTTCAAAGAGGCCAATCACTGGGCAAGGCTGTGTGGCAGTATTATTTGAGTTAAAATATTGTTACAGAAACGAGCAAATCTATCTTGAAAGAAGTACAGCCAGAATGCTCCTTAGAAGCAAAGATAGCAAGACTCCATCTCACATACTTTGGACACGTTATCAGGAGGGACCAGTCCCCAGAGAAGGGTATCATGCTTGGTAAAGTAGAAAGTCAGCACAAAAGAGGAAGACCCTCGAGGGGATGCACTGACACAGTGGCTGCACAATGGGTGAAACGTAGCAACAACTGTGGGGACAGCACAGGACCGGGCTGGGCTTCCCTCTGTTGTGCTTAGGGTCACTGTGAATCAGAACCGACTTGCCGGCAGCTAACATCAACACTGTTACAGAAAGGTCTGTAAAAGAACAGAATTAACAGAAGTGTGGTAGATTGAATAACTAGCCCCAATTCTTCCACCTTCCCTATATCCACACTCTCTGCCATGTGACTTTGCAGTCCCTGCTGCTATAAGCTGAGTGCATTTCTTCACCCATGACTTCAGGACTGGCCACGTGCTGTCCTTTAGCCAATGAGAAGTTAGCTGGGGTTTGACCCGTGCTTTTGCAGTTGTATAGCTGGGCTTTCCCGCTTGTACCTTTACCTCCACCATAAGAGCTTCCGAACCCAAACCCTAACCCTTCATCTTGGACCTCAGTATAAACCGACAAGGAGACAACTTGAGCCCAACATGTAGCAAGGAGCCAAGCTCAGCTGAACCCACAGCTTGAAACCAGCCAAGCCCAGCTAGCTCAGCCCACCCCCAACTGACCCACAGACAAATGAGAGAGAAGATCTCATTTAATAAAGTGGGAAGTCAATAATTAATGTCTATGGATCATAAACCAAGAAACAGTAGGTAAGATACATTATTCAGAGGTACCAGAAGAATTAAAACTAGAAAGGATCACCTTTGGCAAGTGGACTGAGGTTGGGAGAGTTGGAAGCTTATATATTTTATTATAAGCTCTTCTAAACTGGTTTTTTAAAATCATGTATATTACTCTGATTAAAAAAAAAAAAAAGGAGTAGAGGAAGATTTGGAAGTTTTAAAACTGTTGCTTGCTCCATTAACCAATGTTACCTTAAGACATGGTGCCTTTCAATGGTCCTTCCCTTTGGAGGCTCCCTGTAGCCAAGGGTATAGGGGAGACAAGCGAATCATACATTTTCCCACCATATGTGCTAATTTATGAATTCTGAGGTTTGGGCTAGTCACTATAATAGTCAGGGATCACTTAGGAAAAATCAAAATATTAAAACCTCCACCCAAGGGCAAAGGCCACCATCTCCTTCTGATACCATCCCCTCCACAGACAGA
>NW_004443985.1:2075771-2110777 GCF_000243295.1 Trichechus manatus latirostris
GGGGGGAGGGAGGGATGGATGGATAAGAAGAGAAAGCTCTCCCTGAGAATAAAAAGCCATCTGATAAAAACAGAAGAAATTATTACAATCATTATAGAAATGGTTGATTCAAGAAAGAGTGGTCAGTGAAGCTTTGGTGAGAAATAGATTACTGGTGTAATCTGAGAATAGCCCTCCACGAAATACTACTCAATTATAGAGGAAAAATGGTGAATTTACTGTGGAGAACCACGGCAGACCCCACCATGACCAGGTGGTCAAGGTTAACAGCACCTGTGCCTCCTGATGTGACATGGTGCTCCTGTCAAGAATGCATGGCCTGAGTCTCGTCATGAAAAAGGACACCAGACAGAACCATCTTACAGAATGAAAGGCCTGTCAAGAACTGTCAAGAACGTGGAAGAGAGGAAAAGTTCAAGGAATTACTCCAAACGAAGGAGTCTAAAAAAGAGATGTGACAACTAAATGCAACATGATTCTTGGATAGGATCCTGGACCAGAAAGAAAAAAGAGACTGTTGTGACAGGAAGTGCAATCTGAATGGGACGCGAGGCATCCTAGTGCTGATTTCCTGATCTGGAAGGTTATACATGACAGGGGGTGGAATCTGAATGGGACGCGAGGCATCCTAGTGCTGATTTCCTGATCTGGAAGGTTATACATGACAGGGGGTGGAATCTGAATGGGACGCGAGGCATACTAGTGCTGATTTCCTGATCTGGAAGGTTATACATGACAGGGGGTGGAATCTGAATGGGACGCATGGTGTAACAGTGCTGATTTCCTGATTTGGAAGGTTATATGTGACAGGAAGTGGAATCTGGATGGATGTGTGGTGTAGCAGTGTTGATTTCCTGATTTGGGGGGTTGTATGTGTGTGACAGGAAGTGGAATCTGAATGGGACGCGCAGCGTAGCAGTGCCGACTTCCTGACTTGGGGGGGTCATATGTGTGTGACAGGAAGTGGAATCTGGATGGGACGCAGAGTTGTATGCTGATTATGTAGGACAGTACCCCTGTTTGAAGACACGCACACTGGAGCGTTTTGTGGTGATGAGACATCATGGCTACAACTTGCTCTAAAAGTGTTCAGAAAAATACCAGACAGCACGCAATGGAGCAAATATAGTAAAATATTAACAGCTGAGGAGTCGGTAGTTCTGTATGCACACCTGGAGGCAATTTGATGACGCTGAAGGCCTCGAGGGTCTGTGCTTCTGCCTGGTGCGTGGCCCGCTCTTCCTCCGCCATGGCCCGAGCGCGGGCCTGAATGATGTGCCTTTCCACCATGTCAACCTCAGCCAGTCGCTGCCTGTAGAGTTCTCGAATCTGGCAGGTGGATGACCAGACACGGAGAAATACGGTGAGTTCGCACCCCAGCACCAGAGCTTCCCACGGGGCGTGGGAGACTGGGCAGGGGTTAGTGAGAAGCCATCACAGAGTTACAGAGACCAACTGGCAACCTAACAGATGTGAAAACTGAGACCCACAGAGGGAAAATGACTTCAGGTTTCACAGTAAGGTCGCAACAGATCCAAGCCTGGAACCCTGTCTCCTGACTCTGGTTCTACAGTAACGAGGCTGCTATCCAAACTCTGAAATACCACATGCGAGCTATCACACCACCTGCGGCAGACAAGGGGCTGTGTCACCCAGGTCCCCCTTCGAGGAAGGACGGGCTGCCCAGCTGCAGAGCGTGCAGCCAGCCCTCGGCTGTCAGCCCCTTCAGAGTCGACCTGAGCTGCAGGAAGGGGCTCGCCTGAGATCACGTCCTTCCAGGGACACCCCCGCATCACCAGACCGAGAGGCATGGGTGTAAACGCCTGGCCAGTGTGGCCCCGAGAGAAACCGTGACAGGCAACACTGTCTCCATGGCAACCACCAGGCTGGCTGAGGGCTGGGGGTCTGTGTCGTGTAGACTTCCTCCACTGCCCGATTCTGCCTCCCCTCCAGCTCTTCACAGGGGCTGACGTCTAATAAACAGTTGCACCCCAAACCCTGTCACAGTGTCTGCTTCGGACAGCTCAACCTGGATGCCCAACACACTCCTTCACACTGATTACAGACTGACCAGCCAGCCACGCAGCTGATCCGTATTTTGAGTTCAGACTTCTGGAAGCAAGAGGCAGAGGGCTCCCTGGGTCAGGTAATGTTAGACAGTTTTGTAGGGGGACAACGTTCCTTATTATACTCCTAGAGCTGGTAGGATCTCAAAAATGTTTTCGGCATTCTTTTAATAAAGATCTACACTAGGGGAGAGAAATTAATCAGATATGACCTCTGCTTTCAAGGAGTTTACATTTCAGCAGGAAGCACCAGGGAAGGATACAAGTCAGTGGAACAGAGCTGTAAAAGTGCTATGATAGCAATATGAACGAGGATATGAGGAAGGCTAAGTCTTGTTAGGGTCAAGAAAGGCCCTCCTCAGGGGACAGTGGCCAAGGACAGTCCCTAAAACATAAAGTACCTTGCTTTGTGTTATGCGTCTTCTTATTTGGGTCTGGCACTTGCCCCTGATGTCAATTCTTGAATGCAAGGATTAGCATCTTATCCAAATAAAGATAACAGTAACAACACCAGGGAGCACTTAGTGAGTGCTTGCTAGATGCCAGGTGCTCAATGTTATAAATGCTTTCCTGTGTTAACTCATTTAACCCTCAAAACAACCTACGGGCAAATATTATCTCTAATTTTGATGAGGAAAGTGAGGCATACAGAAATAAGGACTGCCCGAGATTACAGAGGTAGTATTTGGAGGAGCCAGGATTCGAACCCAGAGGGTATGGTTCCGGAACATTTGCTCTTAATCATGAGACCTATTTCCATAGGCTGACACAAGGAAGTCTGGCAGCAAGGGACTGCCTGGGGACAAGTCAGATTAAGAGAGAAACTCCATATTGAAAGGTGGCTACCACTTCTCTCAGGGAGAAGGAATTCCAGAGCTGCAGAGGCAATCCTATGCAGCCCCTGGAGAGTCCACCTCATCCAGAGATAGATGAGAAGCAGAAAGGCACAGAAAAGGAGAGAGAGCAGCAGCAGCGTGAGAAGAGCAGCTTCACAGAGGTGGGAAAAAGGGACGCCTGCCCTTTGCAAAGTTTCTTTTTTGTAATTACAGAATTCATGTGCACTGCAAAAGTTCAGACAACCGAGAAGTATGCAAAGGAAATTTTTCAGATTTTTTCTTATGCATATATTATTATAAAAAGGAAATTACCTTAACATTGTTCTACTTTTTGCTAAATTAATAAACGGCAGGTTGACTGTCTATGTCTATAATAAAGGTGTAATTCATTCTTTTTAACGGCTGCAGAGGATTCCATAATGTAGATGTACCATATTTATAAAGTCAACATATCTTTGCATAGTTCTATTATTTCTGTAGGACCACTCTTTAAGCTTTTACAGATTCGGAAATTTTTGCAATGAATATCATTGTTTTTTTTATTTTAAAAAAGTTCAAAGCTTTTTCTTTCTTATTTTTAAAGAAGGATCACTCTTTGCCAGTTCAGACCCTGATGCAGTGGCTAGTAGCGGGGGAGATATTAAGGAGATAAAAATTAATAAACTGGGTGATTGGTCATGAGGGTTACAATGCTCTGCCCATTTTGACTCCTGTGAATGGCAGCGATGTGAGTCAGAAGTTCAAGGGCAAGGTCTGGCCTGACTTGGCTGAAGTCTTAGCACAGTGAAGACGGCGAACAAGGAAGAACACAGCACGGGGTCTGATCCAGGGGTCATGACTAGATTTCAGGGAGCCTATAACCATGGGGAGCCCTGGTGGCACAGTGGTTCAGAACTCAGCTGCTAACCAAAAGGTAAGCAGTTGGGATCCACCAGCTGCTCCTTGGAAACCCTACGGGGCAGTTCTACTCTGTCCTACAGGGTCGCTATGAGTCAGAATTAACTTGACAGCAACAGGTAGAAGTAGTAATAACCCTCAGAGGAGGTGAGGCTTGCCACATTACTATTTTGCATACAATATAGACAGTGATTCTGTTAATGTCTGTCTATCCTACCTAGACTGGAAGGTACAGAGGACAGTTTTTGTTGGTTTGTTTTTGTGCATTGTTCACTGCTGAATCCCCACTGCCCAGAACAGAGCATGGCACATAGTAGACAGTCAATAAAATACATTACATGAATGAATGGATGGCTGAAGCTGGGGAGGAAGCACATGCCAGTTACGGGGCAGGTACAGGGACAAAAGAGAACACAGGGGTAGGTCTGAGAGGCAGGAGGAACACCAGGGCAAAGAGGAAGGAGTTGTGCGTCTAGTCAGCAGAGTCAGAGCCAGCAGAGAGGCCAGTCAACTGGTCTTCTTCTTGCACAGATGAGGAACACTGCTCTTTCCGACACTGAGCATGCTTCCTAAAATCTGGGCATCAATGCCTCGCTCAAATTTGTGACTTGTGATACAAAGGTAGTCCAAAAGGGGGCGACTTTTGGCTTTATCAGCTTAAGGGAACAACAGCTATTCAGCACTCTGACCAGTCACTGTATTTACATATAGGCAATATTGCAATAGATCAGGTGTGTGCGTATGGAGAAATAGGTAGATGCTACAGATATGAGCCACATATGTGTCATATGTATTTGTACACGTGTGTGTATAGATGCTACAGGTACATGCCATATGTGTGTAGTATGTATTTGTATACACGTGTACAGATGCTATATATGCCATATGTATTTGCATACGTGTGAATAAACGCTATAGATATATGCCATATGTGTGTTGTATGTGTATTGGCATACGTGTGTAGAATGTATTTGTGTACGCGTGTGTACAGATGCTCTAGATATATGCCATATGTATTTGTATCCGTGTATAGATGCAACAGATATATGCCATATGTGTGTATTTGCATACGTGTGTGTATAGACAGATAGAGTGTGCTCCCACTAGAACGTCGGCTCTCTGGCACATGGCTTTGGTTGGCTCTTTGCCACAGCGCCTGGCAGGGACGCATTACCCAATAAGCAAGGCGCGCACGGGCTTAACTGTGCTTACTTACTGATTTGTAGTGCACAACGTCACCTGCTTCTCTTTGACGTGGTGAAACCCATGTGAAACTGTGCATTATAGATCAGTAAGTAAACACAGTTAAGCCCGTGCGTACCTTGCTTACTGCAAGCGGTGTGTACGGTTAACCCTTCCCTGCAGTGGCACCCGGCAGGTGCAGACAAGAGTGGGACCGCCGAGTCCGGCCGGCGCCCGCCTTCCTGCAGGCGCACCCGGCCCCCCGCACGGTCCGCAGACCCGACGCCATCGCGTCCCCGAAGGCGCGGGCAGGAGCCGGGGCCGCGTTACCTGCTGCAGCGAGTCCACGAACTGCTCGTGGCGCTCATCCTCGCTGCCGCGAGCCTTGATGAGGCTGGTGCCCACGTCCTCGCCGATCACCTCGGCCGAGTACAGGTTGCGGAAGACGCCGGTGAGCAGGTACGAGATGTCTTGGGTGCGGAGCGAGGTGGGGCGCAGACGCAGCAGCTGCGGCTCGGCTCCGCGAGTGACCTCGAGCGGCGGGACGCGGCGGGGCCGGCCGCGGGCGCTGCGCTGGAAGCCCTCGGTGTAGGCGAAGGAGGATAGCAACGAGGACCTGCAGATGGACTGGCTGGGGCTGCAGGACCGGGTCAGGTTCGTGGTGGGCCCCCATGTTGCCCTCCGGGACAGGGAAGACTCGGACTCCGAAGCTCGCCGCTCTCTGGAGCTCTCGGTCTCCATGGCAACGGAGCCGCGACTATCTCGGGGCCGCACTTCCGCTTCCTGTCCCGCCCCTTCCGCCTCGCCTCCCTCTTCGAGAGCGTCGTCGGTGTTGGGAACGTCATCGACTTTGGCCTCATCAGCCCCGCCCTCTTTAGGGTGAACTTAACTGGTATGGCGCACCAAGGGGAAGAGGGTGAATGGCACAGCGGAGCCAGTCTAAGAGCAAAACCTTGCTCCTAACCATCCACTTCCACCCATCCGTCTATTCTTTAACTTGTTCCGCAATTATTCACTCACTCACTTAATATTGATTGTAAAAAGATTGTTTCAGGTCCGCTGGGAGGTGGAGATAATCAAGGGAAGTAAGATGCTGCTTCTGCCCTTGGGGAGCTCACAGTCGTGTGTGTGTGTGTGTGTGTGTGTGTGTGTGTGTGTGTGTGTGTGTGTGTGTGTGTGTGTCTGTGTGTGTGTGTCTGTGTGTGTGTGTGTGTGTCTGTGTGTGTGTGTGTGTGTCTGTGTGTGTGTGTGTCTGTGTCTGTGTCTGTGTGTGTGTGTGAGAGAGAGAGAGAGAGAGAAAGGGAGAGAGACTGGAGTAAGAGATCAGGGTTGTGGTCGGGGAGGGGGCAGTAACGGAGGGAACAGTAAAACAAGGGGTTAAGTCTAAGATGAAGATAAGTGTTGGGCATTATGGATCTACAAAGGACAGGAACTCAGTCTGTTGGATGAGAGGAGACTTCTTGGGAAAATATGTAGAAGTGAAATTGCTGTCTGCACAGTGGACACTGCTGACAGCTCAGTGGACACTGTCCAGGCCCAGGTCTACAGCAACTCTCCAGTCCTAAAGAATAGCCGCTCCTTAGTCCTCCTATTCCTCACCGTCTCAGCAGGATCAGCTGCTGCTGCCCATTCCTTCCTACTGGCACACTGTCTTCCCTTGCTTTCTCTGTTCTCTGTGCACATCCAGCAATCCCACGCCTAGGTATTTCCCAAGTGAAATGATCAGTGGTTGCCAGGAGCTGGGGATGGGGGATAGAGTTGGCCACAAAGGGCATGAGAAAATTTCTTGGGATGATGGAACTGCCCTACATCTTGGTTGTGGTGGTGGTTAAATGACTGTAGAAAGGGTCAATTTTACTGTATGTAAAGTATACCTTTTTTTTTTTTTTTAATTAAAAAAAAGAGGTGGAGGAGTACAAGTAAGCTTGGAGAGGAGGAGAAGGGGTACTCCATGCAGAGGGACCTGGGTGTACAAAAGCTGTGAGACAGCACTGCGTATGGGAGGAACTGGGAGAAATTCAGGATGGGCTTGAGGGGGAGGAAATGAGACTGGTAGGCAAGAGCTAGACTATAAATGGCTTGGCAGGCCACATTAGGGAACTTGAACTTTATTCTGAGGAAGGTAGGAGGACCATCAAGGATCTTAAGCTGAGTGCCATGGGCAGATCTTCTACTAAGATCGCTTTGGTTGCAGTGAGAGAATAGACTGGAGGGAGACGAGGGGCATCAGGGAGATCAATTGTAGTAGTTAGGAAAGAGATGAAGGTTGCTTTGATTAGGGTGAGAGAAGTGGCTTAGAGACAGATGTGAAAGGCAGAATTGGCAAGACTTGCTGGTGGATGATGGGAGGTGAGAAAAAGACAGACCACAGATGACTCCCACATATCGGGTGTGTGCAACCAGGTTTACAGAGATGGGGAAGAGGACCATGTATCCAGGGCAGCAGCTTCTTGTCATCACATCGACTGTCGTCATTAGCACACCATGGCTCCTGCTCACACGTGACACGACTAGTTACTTGCTACTCCGCAGTGAGTTTCCTTTCCTTACAGCCTAAAACCCACTTCCTGAGATGAGCTCCAGATGCTTGCCCACAGACCTGGGCCACTTCCACTTCTCTTGGTTAGGCCTAGCCCCTTTATCTATACTTTCCACTACCTTTCCAGCCCTTAGAGCTTGCAGGCCAGTGCCCCTGCCCTGGACTGTGTACTTAGAGGGCCCTGCTCTCACCCTCCTCCAGCTGCATCCTTCCCCACAGTTAGGAGGCCACAGGACCAAGGTGATGTGCCCACAGCTTCTGTCCAGGTACCTGGGACTCTAAGATTACTTGCCCAAACGTTCTGAGCCCATTTCCAGGGCCTATGCAGGCGTCTTCCCTCCCCAGTCCCTGCTGCCAGGGCTGACTGATGTGCGCAGCAAGGGGTGGCTTTGGTGGGGCTGTATGGAGGAAGCTTGGACACGTGGGCTGGTTTGTCCAATTGTCTACACGTATGTGAGGCCCCTGGTGGTGCAGGAAGGAGCTGTGGGTGGGAAGAGAAGTGAGGCCGTCTGGGGGCCTCCATTGCTTTGGGCCCTGTGAATATTAGGGGGGGGCCTGCCAAATCGATTACCTCATCAGGAGTAATTCCACCTGTGGAGGCTCCCTACCCTCCTTTCTACCCCAGGGAAGGACAGAACAATGGATTCTTGCCCAGCCCTTTTGTGGAGTTGACAGTTTCTTTGTTCCGCTTAATTTTCTGTGCAGTCGTTACTCTTTATGTATTTTTTTTCATTGTTGTTGATATTTATTTGCTGAGTCTTTATGTTTTTCTTGTTTTTTATTTTGATGCATAGGATTGTTAGTTTCCTTTGTGGTTACCTTAATATGTACTCTGATTTTTCTAAGTTTAAACCACTCTTATTTCTTTATGTCGCCTTACTTCCTCTCCGTATGAAAGATTGATGACTGCATTATTTCGTCTTGCCTGGCGCTTCTGGCCTCTCCATTCTGCCTCCAGACGGACTCAGGGAAAGGCATGCAGAGTCTGACCTGGCCTGGGAGAGGGCTCCCCTCTTTCCACGATTCCTCCCTCCCCCTGGCTTCAGTCCCCGCTCAAGGGATATTGTGCCGGCCAGGGTTTCCAGCGGCACTCCTTAGTCCTGGTATTCTCAGGCGCTGCTGCCTGTCCCTGCCTGCTGACACCCTCTCTTCCCCTTTCCTCTCTGCTTCCCCCACCTCCACCCTTATTTGCCTCTTCTGCTGCAGGAAACTCTCTGCCTGATGAACGGACTGGCTTCACCCCTGCTCCTGCCTGCCCTGCAGTCAGTTTGTGTGTTTCCAGTGTGAATAAATGAAGGAATGGCTCAAATGCTGCACCAGCAACAAAGGGTTCAGGTCCCCTTTGGGGCCCCCTGCAGCCCCCTTCCGCAGGGATTTCCTCGGCCCACAGAGAATTTCTTGAGCTGACCATTTTGTAACCTGTTCTGCAGGTCAGAAGTTTGGTTGTTTGTCTCTGGTTCCCACACACATTTTTGATCCTTTTTTTTTTTTTTCAAACTTAACAAGTTATACATCACCGAGATAAAAAAAAACAAAAAACAAATAGTACACAAAGAGTAGAAGGTTAGCGCCATCCTCCCTGTCCTTTTCCCTAGATTATTTCTGTATTTTGCCAGCTATTTTTTTCTGCCTGTACAAACACAGACCTCTAAAGTCCTTTACAGACACAAACACACACACACACACACACACACACACACACACACACACGCACCATACGTGACGTCATCATGTTATACATACTGCCCTGCCATTTGCTTTTTGTTTGTTTATTTTTATAGTTTAAGTGAAGTTTACATTTCAAGTTAGTCTCCCATACAAAAATTGATACATACATTGTTGTGTGACCCTAATTGCTGTCCCCATACTGTGACAGCACACTCCTCCTTTCCACCCCTGATTCCCCATGGACCATTCAACCGGCTCCTAACCCTCTCTGCCTTCCCATGCCATTTACTTTTCTATTTTTATTTTTTCACTTAAGTTTTGGAGTTGTTTCTACAGGAACTGACAGGAAGACTGCTGTAAAAATGGCTCGGGTGTGGTGTCTGCCCTCGTCTAACTTCACAAGGGGAAGGAGACTCAAGATCAACAACTCAAGGCTGATTCCTCTGAGGCAGGGTTCAGACAAGCCTCCTCTCTTTGACATCTTTACCGATTCTGACACCAATGGTCCCTCACACAGCACTCTCTGCTTCTCTGCTGGGTTCAATAATTCATTGCAATGGCCACACAACTCACAGACCATACTCACGATTATGGGGTTTACTAGGGAAGTAACAGTTACAGTTCAGGCTCAGGAACACTCAGGGTACAGCTCTTCCATCAGGCCCTCGGCCTCTCCCCAAAGTCACTCAGTTCTCTCTCTCTCTCAGTCTCCTGCTTCCAGGAGCTTCTCAGAGCAAGGATCCCAGGTCCAAAGGACGCATTCTCTGCTCCTGGCTATTCTTCCTTGGTGATGGCAGGATCCTCCTCTCTGCTCTGCAATTGGCTCTCTGTTAAGGCACAACTGACAGTCCCCTTGGTGGGCCACAGTTACCCTACCACACAGTCCCACCTAGTCACCTGGGTGGGAGGGAGTTACAAGGCCATGCCTAGAGAGGCTACGCACAAAAATAATCAACTGCACCACAACTGCTTACTTTATTTTTTTAAAAAATCTGCTTACTTAACTTGCCATCAAATTGATTCTGACTCATAGCCACCCTATAGGACACAGTAGAACTGCCCCATAGGGTTTCCAAGGAGCAGCTGGGAGATTAGAACTGCTGACCTTTTGGTTAGCAGCCAAGCTCTTAACCACTGTGCCACCAGGGCTCCAGCTGCAGGGGAGCCCTTTGTATGGAAGCATCATTATTGATTTAACTAGATCCCTGCCAGTGAACTTCACCTTGGTTTTTTTGTTTGTTTTGCTACTACAAATAGTGATTTAATGAGACACTTTGTCCATATTTGTGCATACTTTGCATAGCAACAGTTTCTGTAGAATGTCATAGAATTGCCTGGCCAAAGGGTTTGTACATTTTAATATTTGAGATTTTGCCAAATTGACCTCCAAAAAGAGTATACCAAAGTAGACTCCTACCAGTATTACGTGAGAGCTCATGGGTATTTTAAACATGTTTCAAACCATATCCCAAATTTTACCTCCAGCCCACATCTGTCTCCTAAACTTCAGACTCGTCCATCCCTCTGGTACTTCATCTCCCCTGGGATGTTTGAAGGAACCTCAGACTTCATCTCCCCAAACAGAGCACCTGCGCCTCCTTCAGCCTCCCCCGTTTCAGTTAATGGGAACTCCATGCTTCCAGTTGTTCAGGCCAAAAACTTGGAGTCCTCCTCAATGCCTCTATTTCTCTCACAGCCCCCACTAGTAAGTCCTTCAGCATTTGTCCAAAACCCTGTCACTTTTCATGACCTCCACTGCCACCACCAAGGGCTGAGCCACCGTTGATTCTCACCACCTCACTGGGCTCCCTGCTGCAGCCCTTGTCCCTCAATGGTGGCTTCCCCTCCCAGTGGGCAGAGAGACCCTTTTACAACAGGAGCAGATCATTTGCCTCCTTTGCTTGAAGCCTCCCGACGGTTCCCCATTTCTCCCAGAGTAAGAGCAGAGGCCCCTACAAGGCCCTCCAGGAGCTGGCCCCCGTTACCTCCCTGTCCTGCTCCCCCTGCTCCAGCCACACTGGCCTTGCCGGTCCTCCCACTCTCCGGCCCTGCTGGCCTCCTTGCCGGTCCTCCCGCACCCCGGCCCCGCTGGCCTCCTTGCCCGTCCTCCCGCACCCTGGCCACGCTGGCCTCTGTGCCCGGTCTCCCGCGCCTCGGCCCCGCTGGCCTCCTTGCCCATCCTCCTGCGCCCTGGCCCCGCTGCCCTCTGTGCCCAGTCTCCTGCACTCCGGCCATGCTCCAGCCTCCCACCCTGGCACAGTCTCTTCCTTCTGCCTGGCCTTTTCTCCCCCAGGTTTCTCCGAATGGTACACGCCCTCAACCTCTTCAGGTCCTTGCTCAAATGTCACCTTCCCCATAAGGTCCAGCCTGACCCTCCTATTTGAAATTTACCTTTCCCCCATCCCCGAGCTCCCTCACCCGGCTTTTCTTCATTGTCCTTGTCACCTTCTGATACACCACACAGTTCACTTAGCTTTATGACCCAGTGTCTTTTCTCCCCATTAGAATGTAAGGTCCACGAGGGCAGGGAGTTTGAGTCTGTTTTACTCACTGATAATTCCCAAGCCTGGAGGACAGAACCTGGCAAACAGTAGGTGCTCAATAAATACGTGTTGAATAAATGAGATAGAACAGTTTTAAAACGGGTTTTAGTGTCTTTTTCAGTTCACGTACTCCTTAAGGGTTGGGCTGTGCCTCCTCCCTCAGATGGGGGTCTGGGGCTGTGTCTCCTGAGTCCTCCCCTACACCTAGCACTAGACTCTGGCTGTTGGGTAGGTGGGGTCAGAGAGAGGGTGAGGACTTAGTCCACAGTGAAATAAACAAACATCACATCACATCTATATTTACAAATGAATTAAAAAAAAATACATTGCCTTTGAGTAGATTCTGATTCATAGCTACCCTATAGGACAGGAATAGAACCACCCCATAGGGTTTCCAAGGCTGTAAATCTTTACAGAAGCAGACTGCCACATCTTTCTCCGGCAGAGCAGCTGGTGGATTTGAGCCACTGACCTTTCAGTTAGCAGCCGAGTGCTGAACCACTGAGCCACCAGGGCTCAACCACAAATGAATAGACACATAAAATCCCACAAATGCAATTGTGGAAAAGTAACCCCAAGTCATTCCCTATTGCCCTGGGATTACCAATGGGCCCGGCAACCCTGTGGTTCAGCTTGGCACCTTGGAGCCCTGCACGGCCAGCAATGGCTTCCTGGCATCTCTGACGACTCTCACTTTGCCATGGCTGCTCCCATGGGAGAGGCAGCTTTCACCTTCCCTCCCAGTGCATCTGGACTTGGGCCCAGGACCCTCTGGAGGGAGACCAGATGGGCTTTTACAGCCGTAGAATGTATTTTGCAAGCAACAGGGACATACTGTTCCGTGGAGAGCCTCAGGCTGGGCCCTGTGGCCACCAGGACCTATAGAGGAGGCCAGGCAGGGAACAGCTCATGTCCCTCCAAACCAAAAAACCAAAACCGTTGCCGTCAAGTCGATTCCGACTCATAGCGACCCTGCAGGACAGTGTAGGACTGCCCCGTAGGGTTTCTAAGGAGCGGCTGGTGGGTTCAAACTGCTGACCTTATGGTTGGCAGCTGAGTGCTTCACCACTGCGCCACCATGTTCCTCCAGCAGGCAGTTATCTGTGCCGGGTCCTTGACTTCCGGCATCTCACATGGTTCCGAGGATGATTGTAGCTACTGACTAGAGCGCAGAGTGACTTGTTCACTTGTTCTAAGTCTTGGTCTAAGTGAAGTGACTTGTTCTGAGTCTCGCAGCCAAGAGTCTGCAGAGCCAAGATTTAAACAGCCCCCTGGCCCCCATGCCCAGACACAGGAGATCTAAAGATAGGAAGAGGGGCCAGAGCAAAACTTGTCCACCTCGCCTGCCCAGGCTTGTGCTTGGTTTCACAGGGGACGAAGTGGCAGCGTGCCTGGAGCCTGACCATCCTGAAGGTTGGCATTCTTGAGTTGATCCTCCCCCTCCCCCAGGCAGTCAGAGACAGTGATGGTAGAGGGGCCGAGGGCATTGGCCCTAACACTCGGTCTCCAGCCTTCCCAGAAGCCCCCGCCCCAACACACAGCCTCACTCACACACTGAAGACGGGATGGTCCAGCTGGGAGTGGTGAAATGCCGCGTGAGAGAGCGAGGCCTTGGGCATGTGTGGCCCGGTGCACCCAAACTGAGCCTGCTGCAAAGCCCTTAGTCATGGGATTTTGGGCATCTCTCGGCGGTAACTGAGAGCGGAGTTTCGAGGAGGGTAATCTGGGCACATAGCCAGGGCTGGGCCCATGGAGGGCTCTGGGAATTGAGGGTGGAGGGAGCAGAATCCAACAACTTCGTGGTTCAGGCCAAAGCTGCTCGCTTTGCACCCCTCTCCGCACTCAGATGGAGCCATACCCAGCCACAGAGGCTTACAGCCAGCAGAAACAAGCAGTGCCTCTGGGCGCAGGAGAGAGGGCGGGGGGAACTGGGGTGAGGGCCCACCCTCAGATCAGAGCAGCAGCCTGTTTCTCTGAGCAGGGTGTGGCCCACTCTTATTTCTGGTGGAACCTAGTGGAATGTGCCAGCTATGAGTCAGCCATGCCTTTCCTGCCCAACAACCCCCATCCAGGGAGGAGACTCTAGCTCCTATGTCTGGGCCATAGGCCAGAAGAGGCTTGTGGGAGGTAGGTTTAGGATGTGCAGCCTGGCTGCAGCCCCCACCACGGACATCTGGAGCAGAGGGAGAGATGCTGGTCTCAGACAGGGCCCTGGTTTGGGGCCTGGAGCTCAGGGTTAGGGCTTGACCCAGATAAACGGGAATGATGATTAAGATGAAGCTTCCGTAACTACCTGCTGTTGTCGTTAGGTGCCAGTGAGTCAATTCCAACTCATCGCGACCCTACAGGACAGAGCAGAACTACCCCACAAGGTTTCCAAGGAGCAGCTGGTGGATTTAAACTGCTGACCTTTTAGTTAGCAGCCAAGCTCTTAACCACTATGGTGTCAGAATTTCATTGTGTCTCTGCCTGGGAAGTGGGTTGGGCTTGAGGAGGCGTGACTTGATGAATGGAGGGGCCTGTGTTCCAGGTCCGGGTGGTAAGCTCTGAGGCCAGAAAAACCGCCCAGAGGGCAGGCCTGGAGGTGTGGGTCCTGGCCTAGGAGAGGTTGGAGAGAGGAGAAGGGAGGGCAGAGATGGGAAGCCCCAGATGCTCTGTCCCTCCAGGCTGGGGATTCAAAGTAAGGCCTGCCACAGTGGGCTTGCTCATCCTCCAGCTAATACCCAGTGTGGCCCTGGCATGGAAGGGAAACCAAGGAGGCATTGCTCCTGCTGGTGGACAGGACTGAGGCAAGCAGCAGATAAGGGCTAGCCCCCTCTGGTTAGCAGGGGAGGGCCATGCAGAGCTGGGGGATCTCTCCAAAGCCGGGAAGTCCTGACCCACTCTCAGAACTGGGAAGACCTGCCCCCCAGATTGCTCAGATCCCTTCCTGAGGTACTCAAGGCCACCTAGGCCTAGCTGTGCTGGGAACAGCGGGTGGAGGGGGCGGGCCAGGCCTCCTCCTCCAGGAAAGTTCATCTGGCTTCAGCTGCACACTCACACTGGCTTTATAGGCCCAGGGGGCCTCCGGGGGTTCACTGGGGGGCTCAGCACCCCTTCTTCTGGCCGGGCTCTGGGCTCGCCCATACACAGAGCTGGGATCTCCCGAGGGGTGGAATCTGTGGACCTTCCCTGGGGGGTCTCTGGGTATCCTCTTAAGAGGGTGTCTGGGTCGCCAGAGTTGAGGGTGGGAGGTCTACCTAGGGGCCCCTTGCTCAGACAGCCCCTTGGGAGGCCACCCAAATAAGGGGTGTCACTTCACACCAGGCCCCATATCTGCTCCCCAGCCTCTCCCACAGACCGCTGGGGGTGCCAGGGGCTCGGGGCCTGAGAGGCTCAGAGTGTGGCTCCCTGCACCCATCTGCTGGAAGCTTTCCAAGCCCCCGGCCTCCCCAGGTGCTCCTCGAGTTAGAAACTTCCCAGCTAGGGATGAGGGGACCCTCCCTGGATCAAGTTCCAGTATTGCCTTCCGAGGGCCTTCTAATCCACGCCAGTGCTCCCAGCGCAGGAGGGAAAGCAGATTCGGGGAGCGTCCTGGACGCCGGCTTCCTGACGCCGCGGCCCCGCTGAGCGTCTAGGAGTACGCGATCCCTTCCCGGGGATGGCGCCGGATTCTCGGCGGCATCACCCCGAGCCGGGAGAGGCGCCCGCAGGCAGGGCGTGGGGCCGGGCCGCTCGCGGTAATGACAGGGCCCGCGGCCGTGGGTGGCGGCGGCGAGATCTCGCTATTTCTGGCCGGGGCGGGTCCCCCGGCCGCGGCCAAGGCTGGCCTGACTGCCCGGCCCCCACCTCCGCCCTCCCTCCGGGCTCCGGGCAGGGGGCGGGGCGGCGTCCCGGGCCCACTCCCGCCGCCTCCCTCTGCAGTCGGGTCGGGTCCCTGCGCTGCGCTCGGCTCGGGCTCCAGGCCGTCCGCAGTGTCGCCCCGCACGTGCGCCCGAGCTGCCCCTCCGGCCGCGCTGCCCGTCGGGCATGGACCCTGGGCGGGACTTCCTGAGCCTGCACGGTGAGTGCCTCGCCGGCTCGCAGGGGCCTGCACGGGCCCCGGGCTGGGGGCGCCCAGCTTCCCCGCTGCGGCCCGCCGGCGCCGCCCCGGATCGGGGAAATCTCGGCTCGCGGCTCCCGGGGCCGGGGTTGCCGGGCGTTTCCAGGCTTGTCCCCCAGATCTGCCCTGGGGGCGGGGGCTCGGGTCCGTTCCTCCAGGCCCCCAGCCTCGGGGGCTCCCCCTTGCCCCAGTCACGGGGTCCTGGGCCGCACGGCGCCGCGCACACAGAGGGGCTGAGAGGGAAGGAACCAACATCCACGAGTGGCCGTCCCCGCCCCGCCCGGGCCAGGCCGCTCCGGTAGGCTCCCCCGAGCCCGGGCGTGCCTGGACCGCGTCAGGCAGGGCGAGTGTGGCGGGGGTGTGTGGCAGGAGGGCAGGAGGTGTGCAGGGGTGGCCGAGGTCGCGCCGCCCTAACTGCCCAGCGGAGAACTCACAGTCAGGATGCCCAAGCTGGGAGGAGCGGCCAGATCCCCCGTCTGCAGCCCCTGCAGGCTGGACGGCGCGGGATGGCAGCCCCAGCTAGCCGCCTTTCCTCCTTTTGTCTTGCCGGGGTCTATCTCCTCCGACCTGGACCGGCTGGGCCAGCTCGCTGCCCTATCGCTCTCCCTCCAGGAGAGGGGCAGCTGCGGGCTCCTGGCTGCAAGGCCTTCTGGGCCAGCGGGACCCCCCAAGCTGGACATGGGATCTCTTTGCTGTGGCCTGGAACTCACCCACTCTTAGGAGGGGCCTTGCCCTCCTGTCCCCCAGATCATCTGGCAGCTCAGCAAACCCTGCCCCCTCACACTAGTCGCTGCTCAGCCTCACCTCCCTCTCTAGTTCACTTGGAGTTAGAGACTTCAGTGCCCACCACCAACCCAAACCAAACCCACTGCCATCGAGTGGATTCTGACTCATAGTGACCCTATAGGACAGAGTAGAACTGCCCCATAGGGCTTCCAAGGAGCAGCTGGTGGATTTGAACTGCTGACCTTTTGGTGAGCAGCTGAGCTCTTAACCCCACCCATCCATCTAAACCATTTGCAGAGATGATGGATGGAAAAGGGAAGGGCAGAGCCCTCCAGTCCTCCACTGGAGACCCCCCGACTGCAGGCCCCCCACCCCAGCTCAGTGGGACTCAGAGATGTTCCATCAGCCAAGTCCCCAGGCCGTCTCCCGTCTCTCACATAGCCTGTCTTGGTCATCTAGAGCTGCTGTAACAGAAATACCACCAATGGATGGCTTTAACAAACAGAAACTTATCTGCTCAATTTAGGAGGCTAGATGTCTGAATTCGGGGCACCGGCTCTAAGGGAAGGCTTTCTCTCTCTGTCAGCTCTGGGGAAAGGTCCTTGACTCTTCAGCTTCTATTTCCAGGTTTCCTGGAGGTCTCCATGTGGCTTGGCATGAATCTTCCCCCATTTCTGCTTGCCTGATCTGCTTCTTTAATCTGTTGTGAGAGGTTGACTCAAGACACACCCTACACTAATCCTGCTTCATTACCATAACAGAAAACTCGTTCCCATTTGGGATTACAGAGGTTATACTGGCATTGTGCCTTCAAGTCGATTCTCACTCAGAGTGACCCTATAGGACAGAGTTAAACTGCCCCATAGGATTTCCAAGGAGTGGCTGCTGGATTCAAACTGCTGACCTTTTGGTTAGCAGCCAGCGCTCTTAACTACTTCGCCACCAGGGCTTCTAATACAGGGTTAGAGGTTAGGATTGACAATACATATTTTAGGGGACACGATTCAATCCATAACAGCCTGGAGCTGGTCCCTGTGGCCCAGGGAGACCTTGCTCAGTGCCTAGAGCTCTTGTGCTCACACCATTAGCCACAGAGCTCCTCAAAGCACCTCATCCTGCTGGGTCATGGGATGCCTGCCCCTTCCAGTCCTCCTTCTTCCCCCTCTTAAGGCCAGAGGTGTCCTTAGCACTCCTGCCAGATTGGCATGAGGGAGACTGGGCAGCTTAGAGGGCCACACTGGAGACCTCTGTTTTGTCCCTCACCATCCATTAGCCGGTGCTGTCCACCCTGTAACCTGCCACCCCTTCCCTGCCTACCTTACACTGAGCCCTCGGGTCGCCTCTGGCATGGCTGAAACCTCAGCTCATGTTGGAATGGGCTCTGTCCTCACTGAGACTCAGCCAGAGCCTCCCAGTCCTGTGGCATGGGCTTGGCCTCCAGGGTTTTGAGCCCTGGCCCATCCTGTTTGAGGCCTGCCTGCAGAATGCCTGACTCTGTCCAGCCCTTCCTTCAAGGCTGGCATGAACACTGCAACCCCAAGCTGTTTTCCCAGAAGGCCTTGCTACTTCTAGCTCATTGCCCAAAATTAGCTCCTTGAACTGCTTTCTGTCCTCCGTATAAGACCAGATGGGGAGGAAAGAACCTGTCAAGGAGAAGTGGTGGTGAGAGGGAGTGGTCACTGTGCCCTGTCCTGTTCCCCGTTGTCCACAGTTGCATTGGAAGTCTACACCCCCACCCTTTCACAGGTGTGCCCCAAGGCACTGGACATGTGCTGCAGGACCTCAGTCTCTGGCTTGGGCAGTCGGCAGAAGGCCCTCTGGTTTCCCTCCATCAGCCTAATGGGCTGCAGGGCCCAACTAGATATGAGGTGTCCCTTTTGTCCCCACCCCAGACGCGTACAGGCAGGTAGCATATAAGCATGGATTCTGGAGGCAGACTCCCTGAGTTCAAACATCTCAGGCAAATCCCTTGACTTCTGTGCCTCGGGGTCCTCATTTTACAAATGAGGCACCACCACCAACCTCACAGAGCTGCTGTAAGGACTGACTGTAAGGCAGTTAGAACAGTACGTGCTGTGTTCTCGCGGGAGGCCTGCCTCCCTAGTTCCCATGCCCTGTGAGTTACTGTCTACACCTTCCAGTTCTTTGGGAGGTGAGAGGGCACCAGGAAAAACGTGACAGAAAGGGCCCCCTAGTGGTGGTGCCTCTGAAGCCAGCTCCTCAGCCTTCTCCTCCGACTGTGTTCCTCTGCTCTCTCTCCATTATGGCCAGGCCTGGATGGCTTCTCCAGCAGATCCCCAGAGGTGCTCAAAAGGACACCCCCTCCCAGGGCTCTCTCCTCACTGAACACACCCACCTCCCCTAACTTCTTACACCCCACTCCTCCTGCCCCACTGCAAGAACTGTAAGACAGGGTGTAAGAGGCACCTCATCTGGCTCCAGGTGAGGCTACCTGTGCCTCCACTTACTTCGTGACCCTGAGCAAGTCCCTTTGCCTCTCTGGGCCTGTCAGGTCATCCATTGGGTAGCAATGACACTTCACAGAGGATGCTGTGAAAATACTGAAGTAGTTAGGCAGTAATGGGTATAGGAGTACTGTCAAGCCAACCAACCCGTCGCCCATGAGTCGATTCCAACTCACAGCAACCCTATAGGACAGAGCAGAGCTGCCCCATAGGGTTTCCAAGGAGCGGCTGGTGGATTTGAACTGCCGACCTTTTGGTGAGCAGCCATAGCTCTTAATCACTGAGCCACAAGGGCTCCAGGTTGGCTCAAAAGTCAGGACCTCCAAGAGATGATGGTTTCAGACCCATCATACTAAGTTGGCGTGGCCAGCGCCCCCTGCTGACCTCACTTATGTTTCAAAGCTGTCTGTGCCTGGGGTGCCAGGCCCACATCACACAGGCAGACACTGATCTCAGAGTACCGAACTCTTTTGTGCTGTAGACCACTATGACAGTCGGGGGAAGCCTATGGATCCCTTCTCAGGATCAGCTTTTTAAACGCATAAAATAAAACACGTAAGAATGAAAAAAAGAAACAGATTCTATTGAGATGTGATTTTATCCGCGGGTCCCCGTGTGGTTTCTCTAGAAAAGGCTCCCCTTACACTCTACCTCCCTCCGGCCCCACGCAACCAAAGAGCAGCTTTTCTGTGCCCGTATTTCAGCTCATCGACACTAACACGTTGCTCATGATTTATTCCCTGTGGTGTGACCTTAAACAAGTCGCTGTGTGTTTTAGTTTTTTGTTATTATTGCTTCGCTTGTCTGTACTAATAACCGGCTTTCCCAGTGACTCACTCCCCAAACTGGAGTCTGGAGTCGCAGTGAGGATAATGGAGGAGTTATTACCAGGCCGAGAGGCGGAGGGGAGAGACCAGGCCCCTGGGTGGCGTCCTGACTTGGCCCCATAAATGCCAAGTGAATGAAAGCAAAGCTGTCATGTGTCTGAAAGGACCCACTGTTCCAAGCAGGCTGGCAGTAGAGTTTTGTGTAAAGTTGTAGCCGTCCCTGCCTATTCATCCAAGCAAGCCTTCGTTCACGGGCTCATTTTAAGATCAGCGTTTTTTCAAGAATTCCATTCTCTCCCGTAACCTTGGAGGTTGCCCCACTCAGGTGGGAAAACTGAGGGAAGGAAACAGGCTTGCCTGAAGCCCACGCGTGATGAAACAGCAAGCTGAGTCATAATGATTTCGTTGAGTAATTGAGGCAAATTATTTGACAGGCTCTGTCGTGGGGTGTAGCCCCTTCCCGCCCCGCTCTCCCTAGGCTCCGCGCCCCGGCCGCGTCCACGGCGACTAGGGGTCACTCGCCCGGCCGCCCTCCCGGTCTCTGCCAGACTAGGAGTTAAGGTGGCGGCTCGTGCGCCCCCTGGCCGGACTCCGCCGTCACCTGCCTCCAGGGCCCCGGCTCCTCTCTCCCAGCCGGTCACCGCCTGTCCAGTGCGGGGGCCTCCTGGTCGCTGGTTCAGCTCCGGGTCTGCACCCTGGTTATGACTCCGCTTCCACGTCGCCTCCCCGGCGATGGCTCCGCCCAGGGCCAGGCTCCTTCCCGGGCAGCCGCACTTCGGCTCCGCCCCGCTCAGCTTTCTGGCTTCGTGGGTTACGGATCTGTCCCGCCCCGCCTCCGGGGTCCGGCTCCGCCTCCGGGGTCCGGCTCCTCCTCCGCCCGCCTCCAGCGTTCTGGCTCCACCCCTCCCTGCCTCGACTCCGCCCTCTCCCCGCCTCTGGGACCAGGCCGCGCCTCTCCGGGACTGGCTCCGCCTCTCAGGGACCGGCTCCGCCCCACGAGCACGGATTTCCCCCTTGCCCCGCCCCTAGGGCCGCGTCCCAGTCTCTTTGGGCCTGGCCCCGCCTCCTGGTCCTAGCTTCCCCCCTCAGCCTGGACTCCGCCCCCTCGGCCGGAGCAGGCTTCCAGAGGCTGCACCGTCCCTGGCCAGGCTCGGCGGGCGGCCGGGACGCGGAGGGGCAGCCATGCAGTGCTTTGGCTTCCAGAGGCAGAGCCACTCCAGGGGGCTCCACCTGCCGGAGCAGAGCCTCAAGGTGGCAGCACTCAATGAGCAGCGGCTGGGTAAGGGGCGCAGGAGCCACTGCGATCTGTGGGGAGTGGGCAGGTGGCTGGGGCAGGACGCAGACCACGTGTTGGGGAGCACTTGCGCTAGTCTTTGATTGGGCCTGACTAGTATTTCTGAGTGTGTGATACTGTGAGCAGTGTTACAGTGGTGGCACGTGAGGGTGAGTACTGGGGGGATTGTTAGCCCGTCTTAGGCTCCCCCTCAGCCTCTCCAAAGCCCCCCTCCTTGCCACCCTTGACCCTTCCTGTTTTAAATTTCGGAGGCACCACGGGATATGTGGCCTGGTGTGTAACTGGAATGACTGTAACCCAGTGGGGTGATCCTGTGTGTGCGCCCATATGTGACAAGGGTGACAGTGGGTGACCCATGGAGACTGCGTGATTTTCACCACGTGATACTGTCAGACGGTGTGCAACAATGATGGTGTGTAAGGCTGTGTAACCCAGCGTGGGACCCACCATGGGTGTCTGTGTAACCCAGCGGGACAGCGCGTGTTCTCGTGTGATGGTGTATGACAGACGTGACGGGGTGACTGAGTCATGCTGTTCTTCTGTGTTGTGGTGTTTGTGTTACGTGGGTTGTCTGGCGGTGTTACTCTCCGTGGCCCTGCTTTTGAGTCCCGACTCCACCATGTAACTTCCTTGAGCCTCCATTTACTCATCTGTAAAATGGGAATAATGATGGTGCCTTCCTTGTAGGGTTGCTGGTTGTTGTGGGGGATTAAATACATGTGCTAAGAGCGTTATCTTATACAAATATGAACTGTTATTGAGGTGGCTGCTATTATTATGGTGATGCTCTGACACTGGATGTGGTTATGTGTGGCTGTGTGACTACATGTGGTGTGATAGTGTGACTGTGTATCTGAGTGACCAGATCACTGTGTAGCTGGATATTGCGGTGGGTCCCAGGCCCCGGTGGGTCTCCGTTACACATCACCCTAGGTATATAGCAGGACGCCTGGCACCCACTGAGTTTTCCATTGTTGCTGTTAGGTGCCGTCAAGTCGGTTCCGGCTCATAGCAACCCTGTGTACAACAGAACGAAACAGGGCCTGGTCCTGCACCATCCTCATGATCATTGTCACGCTTGAGCCCATTGTGGCAGCCACTAAGCTGTCCTCATAGCCTTCCATTAGCACCCACAGAACCCTCACTGTGCAGCTAGCCTGGGCAGGTTGGCGAGGTTGCACCATCAACTAAGGGGCCTCCGAGCTCAGAGGCTTCTCACTACCCCCCACCACACAAGGAGAAGATATTATGGCTGAGTGAGTGGGACTGGGTGAGGGGTGTCCAGAGACTTTCTGGGTGCTAAGGGAGCCCTGGTGCTGCAGTGGTTAAGAGCTCGGCTGCTAACCAGAAGGTTGGCAGTTTGAATCCACCAGCTGCTCCTCGGAAATCCTGTGGGGCAGTTCTGCTCTGTCCTATAGAGTCGCCATGAGTTGGAATCGACTCGATGGCAATGGTTTTTTTGGGTAAGGGAGCAAGGGTGGGGGGGCAGGCAGCCTCAAAACAGAAGGGCCCCAACTGAGACTCAGAGGTAGAGGTGGCCACCCAGGTCCCCCTGTGACCCAGAGGACAGTAGCTGTGCTGTTACCTCTCTGGAATTATCAAGGCCCACCCTGGGGCTGGGGTTTGTGGTCCGGAAGCCATGTTGGCAGCCGGGGGGCTTATCTGTGCCTGATCACAGATGGTGTTTTCCAGGACTGAGGGTGGGGCTCCCTTCCTACTTCCCTACCCCTCCATTCCCAGCTGCTCTGTTTGTAGTGGCTTGCTCTGTGTGCTCAGCTTGGGAGTGAGGTACCGGTGGAGACACCCCGCCCAGTTGTAATTCAGCCTCAGGCAGGACAGTGGACAGTGGCTGGCGGTGGCCCTCTCCTATGGCAGCCAGAGCCCCCAGGCCCCTTCCTCCATCTTGGGCCCCACAAACACAGCCGGCAGTTGAGGCTGTCCTGTAGGAAGCCCCCTGGATTGAATGGGGCTGCTCTCACTAAGGCAGAAGGATCTTCTGGGACGGGGTGGCGGCCTGAGACAAAGGTGGAGGAAGGTTGCATCAGACTGTCTCCCACGGGAGACCTTGAGACTTCTTCTCCAAGACTGCCGTCACCCTGCTGGTGGGGACACAGACGCACAGACAGGGAAAGGAGTCGGCTGAAACCATAGGGAGCTGAGTGTCAGTGCTGGGCTTTTGTCCCCACGGGAGGCGGGAGACTGGGGAGGGTTGGGGAGGGTGTGGATGGCTGAGGCCTGGGTAATCGGTCCAGAAGGTTCTATAGGCCTTGTGGGTATGTGGGGCAGGCTGGTGGGGGCATGGATAAAGTGGGAGAGGCTGTCAGGGATTGGGGATTGGGCTCAGAAAAGCAAAGCTTATGGCTTTCTGAGTGTTTTCTGCAAAGGCCTAGACACAGGGTCCCTGATGCCACCTCTTGCTCTACCGGAGCAGCAGGACAGATTGCTGAAGGGCACATAGTTTTGGGGACAGAAGTGCGGTGGCCATTGGCTCTGAGCAGACTGGTGCAGGACCACACGTGGCTCGGGCAATGTGTATACATCTCTGTCTTTATCTACCTCTGTATTATAAAAACGGAGCCCTGGGGGTGCAGTGGTTAAGAGCTCCGCTGCTAACCGAAAGGTCGACAGTTCAAATCCACCAGCTCCTCCTTGGAAACCCTATGGGGCAGTTCACCTCTGTCCTACAGGGTTGCTATGAGTCAGAACCGACTTGACGGCACGTAACAACAACATATTATATAAATGGGTCATTAAGGGGGCGGGTCTCTCCTTTATCAAGCCTGTTGAACCACACTCGGTACAGGGTCTGCCTGGGGGTGCGGGCTCCTGGGGAGCCAGGCTGGTGCCCCTACGGCCCCTCCAGTTCGGGCCTGGTAGGACAAAGGGCGTCATATCTTTTGGGAGCCCATGCCTCAGACCAGCAGGGGTCCCTGAGAGCAAGAGAGCTGGGGAGTGGGGGGCAGGCAAGCAACCAGGGTTCTGGTCCTCCCTGGGGGGCTGTGTCCAGGCTCTGCCTCAGCTTCTGAAAGGGCTGCACTGTGCTTTAGAGGTGCTACGCCCTGAGGGGTCCCAGACCAGGATGCTCAGGACACGGGTGGGGCAGGGAAGGGCAGGGGTGCCCCAGCAGGCCAGACTCAGGCTGCAGTGTGCAAGGAGCGGAAGCCCATGCAGGCAGGCTCAAGGCAGGGGTGGGGGCAGCAGGGGTGGGGGTAGTGGGAGTGGGGTGGCAGGGATGTGCACAAGGGTCCCACAGCAACCGCAGTATTGACACCAAGAACTATAGCCGCCATTACTGAGTGTCCAGGACCCTTGCCGATACATGTAGCACTTAACCTCAGAACTTCCCTGTTACTACCCCCATTTTATAGACAGGAAAGCAGAGGCCCAGCAACGTGAAGTCACTTGCCCAGGCCACACAGCTGGTCAGGAAGGGACTTGTGAGTTGGGAAGTTGTTGGGTTCCATGATGTGCCGGGATCCAGTTCTATGCTGGGTCTGCCTGTTTCTCACCTGCTCTGCCTGACCGTTTGATCCGAACTTCTGTCAGTTCACTCTGATCCCTGAGTGTGACCCTGAGGGGTTCACCTCATCTTTCAGAGCCAGGCCATGTCCTAGGATGCAGGTCCCCTAGGAGCCAGCTGCCCTTGGATCAGCTGCTCTTCCTTTGTCCATTCAGCTGTGGGCGGCAGGTCAGAGTGTAAAGTGTGACCTTGGGTGGACGGGTGTTCTGAGATTTAGCACAGCCACCTCAGCTGGCAATCAGGGATGGCTTCCTGGAGGAGGCAGGCCCCAGCAGCAGGTCAGAGCATGGGTGAAGGAAGGAGAAGTGAACCGAGGGTCTGGAGGTGGGTGTGTGGCCAGCATGGGGCCTGGGGCAGCAGGGACGCTGATGGAGGAAGTGGCATTCTGCCCGCTCTGCCCTGCTAGGTCTGCAGAATGACGAGGACCTGCGGGCACTGCTGAAGGGCAGCCAGCTCCTGAAGGTGAAGTCCAGCTCATGGCGGAGAGAGCGCTTCTACAAGCTGCAAGAAGACTGCAAGACCATCTGGCAGGAATCCCGCAAGTTCATGCGGACCCCGGAGTCTCAGCTGTGTGAGTGCCTGGTGGCTGCGGGGAGGGGGCAGCGTGTGGAACCTGTGCCTTGGATGGGGAAAATGAGGCTGGCCGGGATGGAGTGGGGGTGATGATCAATCATGAAACAGGGCTACAGACAGGCAAACTGAGGCCTAGCCTGGCGGGGGACAGATCAGCCACGCAGCCAGGACTAGAGATGGGGAAATCTCTGGCTGGGGTTGGGGAGATGGGCCAGTTAGACCAGCAGAGGGGAGCTGAGGCCTGGGGGTCTGAGCTGGAGAGGGCGGTGATGGAACGAGGACAGAAGTGGAGATGCTAAAGCCTTGTGGGGCAGGGGATACAGAACTATGACCACAGATGGGGAGAGCAAGGTCCAGAAGTAGGGAAGGAGCTGGGGGTGTTGCCTGAACTCACAGGTATCCGCCGGGGCAGCTGTGGGAAGGCGGGAAGCTGGGTGGACTAGGATTTCAGGTGTGGTGAGGCCAGAAGTTAGGTACAAAGTCTGGGGGCTGACAAGGCACTTCTGGATATCCTCGGCCAGGGCGTGAGCTGGTGCTGCCTCCCCGGGACTGCGGCCAAAGGAAGGGTATTGCGGTGGAGTAGGGCTGGGATACACAGAAAGAGGCCACAGCTCTGGAGCTTCCTTGAGGGTGTGAGTCTGAGGGCTTTCTGGAAGCTTCTGAAGCTTGGGGCCTGCAAATGGAGACCGCCCGCTGCAAGGCCTAAGGGAGAAAGGTCTGTTGACCTCTGCCCTTTAAGGCAAGAATTCCCTAAAGATCCTGTAAAATGAGGTGTTCCCCTGCCATAACTCTGCACCTTACTTAGGGGGAACATTTTAGACTAATGCTGTCCAACAGAACTTTGTGTGATGACAGAAAGTTCTTCATCTGTACTGTCCCACATGGCAGCCAGTGGAGCCCTGCTGGTTCAGTGGTTAAAGCGCTCGGCTGCTAACCAAAAGGTCGGCCACTCGAATCTATCAGCTGCTCCTTGGAAACCCTATGGGGCAGTTCTACTCTATCCTATAGAATCACTATGAGTTGGAATCGACTTGATGGCAACGGGTTAGTCACCTGTGGTTACTGAGTACTTGGAACGTGGCTAGTGTGACTGAAGAAATGAATTTCTAATTTTATTTAATTTTAACTAACATGTTTAAAAGGAGTCTGGGTGGCGCAAGCAGTTCGTGATCAACTGCTAACCTAAAGGTTGGTGGTTCGAACCCACCCAGTGGCTCTGCAAAAGAAAAGGCCTGGTGATCTGTTTTCATAAAGATTACAGCCAAGAAAACCCCACAGAGCAGTTATGCTCTGTTCTACCCCATGCGTGTCAGAACAGAACCGTACTCCATAGGGTTTTCACAGCTGGGACCTTTCAGAAGTAGATCGCCAGGGCTTTCCTCGTAGGCACCTCTAGGTGGGCCCAAACCACCAACCTTTTGGTTAGCAGCCAAGTGCTTAACCATTTGCGCATCCCAAGGATTTCCCAGTGAAGCCCAGACCCCGGGAAATCCTTTATCCTATTCATCCCACCCTTAGCTGGGGAGGGGCAGGGTCAGTCCATAGCAGGTTTCCTGGGGGTGGGGTAGGGTTATGAGAATGGACTTCGGTGACACACTCCAGGTGGGAGGGGAGCATAGAGAAGGGGAAGGTTAGCTGACTGAGGGCACCTCACATGGGTACCTTAAAGGTGACACTTTACCCAGGAAGCATCTGCCAGGCCTCAGGATGCCGTGGACAAAGACCTGAGCAGATAGACCTGGCCTGCCCGTGGCCTGTGGAGGGGCGGAGGTGAGGTGGGCTAGGAGCAGGGTCAGGTGGGGCTGTGGCCCTGGACGGCTTCTGAGCAGAGCAGGGTCTGAGGGGATGAGGACCTGAAGCACTCTCAGAAAACCACCTGAGCCTGGGTCTGCTCCAGCCAGCCCACTGCCACACAGCACGGAGTGAGCGTGCCAGACCTGGGCTCCATGTGGCGCCAGTGGGGCTCCTTCAGAGGGTGCCTGTCCTGATAGGGGGTTTTCTGTTAGATGGTGGTGGGCCAGCCCTGATGCCGGTGGGTGGGGGCAGGGTGGGAAAGGGGATTCCCTGGACGCCACCCACCAGCCAGTGTATGCACGGTGGGGGGTGAGCGTGGGGGCAGAGAGAGGCGTGCCTGCAGGAACCCCCCTCTGGGCTGGCGAGATAAGAACCTCATACCAGAAGAGCTGTGAGCAAGAGAGACAGGAAGAACATTCCAGGCAGGACACCCAGTGTGAACAAAGGTGCAGATGTGGGACTGAGGAAGGGGCCGGGGCGGCAGGCTGAGGGGCCTGCGCCTGAGAGGACGGGCTGCAGGGGTGACAAGTCCAGGTGTGCGGAGCTAGGTGTGCTCAGGTGAGGGGCGTGGAGCCTGCCCAGCATGGCCCGAAGGGGCTTTTGTCCCGGGAGGGCCTGAGATAGGCCTGTGCTGAGCGTGCCTGGTGGCTGCTCCCTGCCTCTGGGGGCAGGCTTCAGTGGTCCTCAACTGAGTTTTACCTTCAGGGAAACTGAGGCCTGGAGAGGAAAGGCGGGGTGGGGTGACGGAGAGTGGAGCAGCTCCAGATCCCCCTGTCAGCCCTGCCTCCCGCTTCCTAAGTCTCCTCCAGTCACACCACAGCCACAGCCCCCTCTGTCAGCTCTGCCTCCTGCTCCGAGTCTCCCCAGTTACACCATGGCCCCCGCCCCGTCAGCTCTGCCTCCCGCTCCCTAAGTCTCCCCCAGTCACACCATAGCCCCCACCCCCCGTCAGCCCTGCCTCCTGCTCCCTAAGTCCCCCCTAGTCACACCACGGCCCCCGCCCCCTCTGTCAGCCCTGGCTCCCAGAGGCAGACAAGTTATCAGCAGTGAAGGCATCTGGGCTTTCTCTCTGGTTCGGGCAGGGGTGCTGGCCCCGGGGCGCTGCACGGCTCAGGCTTCCTGTTTCCACCCCCAGCCCGAGTCTGCTGCAGCTGGCTGGCGCGAGGCACAGTGCAGCCCAGGAGGCTGCAGGCAGGGGGTTAAGCGGGATATCCCTGCACCGCCCAGGGCTCACGTGTCCCGCTCCTTAGTGCCTGCTGTCCAGGCTGGGCAAGCGCCACACACGTGGGGCCTGCAGGTGGCCAGGAGGTGCCGGGGCACTCAGGGTAGGGGTGGGCACCGGGAGGGACAGGCTGGCTTCCAGCCAGAGCTGGCCGAGGACCCAGGACAGATGAAGAGAGTGGCTCAGGATGGAGGTGGGGCAGAGCCTGGGTCCTGCTGCTGGACCTGGAGGTGGGGCTGGCTTGGGCGAGGGAGGGCACACCGGGGCTACGGGTATGGGTGCAGGCAGGCCCTCGCCTCTCACTGAAGCTTCGAAGGCTGGGCTGTGACAGGAGGGCCCTCCCCCAGGTTCCCAAGGGCAGAATGATGTAATCTCTCAGACCTCCAAGGGGCACTTCCAGTTGGGACCCTGAAGGGCAGAGCCTTCCTCCACCCTCCCTGCCAAGGGGCTCCGGACACATACAGACACGGGCACTTTTCCCTCTGATTTTGACCCTCTGCCCCAGATTCCAGGACCAGGGCTGACCAAGGGTGGCCCCAGTCTCCTGAATGGGCAGGAGGCTCTTCTGGCTAGCTGTGTGCAGGCAGGTGGGCTGGCCCAAAATCAAGGATGATCAGGAAGGCTGGTGGCGCCCTCTCAGGCACAGCCCCCAAGCTCCAGAACGGCCTCTCTCTATCCCCAAGAGCTCTACCCTACCTCAGTCCTCTCCCAGGACCTCTGGCCCCCCACGTCACCAGGACAGCAGGGTTGCAGGCGCTGGGCTCTGTCTTTCCCTGGGGTTTCCACTCTGCCCACTACAGCAGTCTCGCTCTCTGTCTTCCTCCTTTATGTCCCACCTCGTCTGTCCTCCTGTCCTTTCTGTCTGTCAGGACGCCTGGATTCCAGGCCTGAGCTCGGCCCTGGCTCTGTGTCTCTAAGCTGTGCCCTCCCTCCAGTGTGGCGATGGTCATGTCAGAGGCAGGGGTTGGCCTCACAGCTCTCTCTGCCCCCTCATTCCCCGCTCACAGTCTCCGTGGAGGACATTCAGGAGGTACGGCAGGGGCACCGCACTGAGGGCCTGGAGAAGTATGCCCGTGATGTGCCCGTGGACCGCTGCTTCTCCATCATCTTCAAGGACCAGCGCAACCCACTGGACCTCATCGCCCCGTCGCCAGCTGACGCCCAGCACTGGGTGCTGGGTCTGTGTAAGATCATCCACCACTCGGGGTCCATGGACCAGAGGCAGAAGCTGCAGCAGTATCCTTGTGGTGGTGGCCGTGGGCCAGGCCCAGCCTGCAGACGCTGCTGTGGTTTGTCCCCAGGGCAGCTTGGGTGTGGAAGGGAGGCCCTTGGGTCTGCTCGACCAAGGACCCAAGGGCCAGAGAGCTACACAGCCCGATGCTCTCTCCTCCCGCCTCTGCAGCCAGCGTGGAGCTGGGACACTGGGGACCTAGTCGTGGCCATTTTAATCACATTTCCTAGAGTTACTACACTTTCCCTGTGGGAATTTTGGGGGGTTCCAAGGCCATTCAAAGCCATTCTTATGGGAGTGATCAAGTTCCCTCTGGGCTGGTATGCAGGCCAGCCTGTGGGCATAAAACAAACTCGGCACAATCCAGGTGCCCGGTAACACACTAGTCTATGGGTCAAAGTGATCGGGCTTCTGGTACACACAGAATAGGACATAACCCGCTTCCGCTCCTTTCTTACAACAGCTTTACCGAGATAGGATTCACACACGGCACAAGTCACCCATGTGAAGTATACACCCCAGTGGTTTTTAGTATATTCACAGAGTTGTGCAACCATCACCAAAATCAGCTTTAGAACATTTTCACCACCCCAAAAAGCAATGCTGTACCCTTTAGCAGTCACTCCCCACTTTCCCCCAACTTCCCCAGCCCTAACTAACTAACCAGTTGCTGTGGAATTAATTCTGACTCATGGCAACCCCATGTGTGTCAGAGTAGAGCTCTGCTCCATAATGGCTGATTTTTTCAGAAGTAGATTGCCAGGCATTTCTTCCAAGGCACCTCTGGGTGGACTCAAACATCCAGCGTTTTGGTTAACCATTTGTACTGCCCAGGAACTCCTCCCCGGCCTTCAAAATACCAAACCAAACCTGTTGCCGTGGAGTGGATTCTGACTTCCCAGCCCTTAGGCAACCACCAATCTGCTTTCTGTCTTTTACACAGTTGCCTCTTCTGGGCAAATTCATATAAATGGAATCGTACAATCACAGTCTTCTGTGACTTAGCGGTTTTCAAGCTTCAGCCAAGCTGCCGCATCAGTACTTCCTTCCTTTCTGTTGATGAAAAATATTCCATTGCATGCATAGGCCACGCTTGGTTTTGTTTACCCATTCATTCATTGAGGGCATCTGGGTTGTTTCCACTTTGGCTTTGTGTGGACGTATGTTTTTATTCACGTAGGCATATACCTAGGAGTGGAATTGCTGGGTCCTATGATAACCCTATGTTTAACCTTTTGAGGAACTGCCAGACTATTCTCCAAAGTGGCTGTATCACTTTACATTTTCACCAGCAGTTCCAATTTTTCACATCCTTGCTGATACTTGTTATTTTCTTTTGTTTCGATTATAGCCATCCTAGTGGGTGTGAAGTGGTATCTCACTGTGGCTTTGATTTGTATCTCCCTGATGGCTGATGATGTTGGCCATCTTTTCATGTGTGTGTTGGCTATTTGTATGTCTTCTTTGGAGAAATAGCTATTCAGATTCTTTGCCCATTTTTTAATTGAGTTATTTGTCTTTTTATTACTGAGTTGTAAGAGTGTTTTATATATTCTAGATACAAGTCCCTTATCAGAGATATGATTTGCAAACATTTTCTCCCAGTCTGTGGGTTGTCTCTTCACTTTCTTTCTTGGAAGACAAGAGTTTTTAGTTTTGATGAAGTCCAATTATCTACATTTTCTTTGATTACTTGTGCTGTTAGTGTCATAGCTAAGAAAACTGTGCCTAACCCAAGGTCATGAAAACCTACTCTTATATCTTCTTCCAAGAGGTTATAGTTTTAGCTCTTACATTTAAGACTCGGATCCATTTTGAGCTAATTTTGTGTATGGTGTGAGGTAGGGATCCAGCTTCATTCTTTTGCGTGTAGATATCCAGTTGTCCCAGCACCATTTCTTTAGACTATTCAGTGGGTAACACTGAATGGTCTTGGTACCCTTGTCAAAAATCAATTCATCATAAATGTGAGGGTTTATTCTATTCCATTTATCTACGTGCCTGTCCTTATGCCACTACCACACTGTTTTGATTAATGCAGCTTCACAGTATGTTTTGATATCGGGAAGGGTGAGCCCTCCAAATTTGCTCTTCTTTTTCAAGATTGTTTTGGCTATTCTGGGTCCCCTGAATTTCTACATAAATTTTAGGATCAGCTTGTCAATTTCTATAAATGGCCAGCTGAGATTTTGATAGAGATTGTGTTGAATCTGTAGGTCAATTTGGAGCATTACCATTTTAATCCACTGAGCGGATGAACCATAAATTAGTGATTTAATCCTTTAGTGTTGAGCATTTAAGTTGTTTTTAGTCTGTCAATAGTGAAATAACAAATAACACTGCAAAGAACATCTCTGTGCATAACACCTTTTTGGTCTTTAGGAGTATATCCTTATCAATAGACTCCTAGAAGTGGAATTCCTGAGTCCATTGATATAAACAGTTAAGCTTTAGCTACCCCTAGATCACTTTCCTAAAGGCTGTACTAATTTACCGCCCCTAAGTGTCTTGGTTATCTAGTGCTGCTATAACAGAAATACCTCAAGTGGATGGCTTCAACAAATTTATTCTCTCACAGTTTCGGAGGCTAAAAGTCCAAATTCAGGGTGCCAGTTCCAGGGGAAAGCTTTTTCTGTCTGTTGGCTCTAGGGGGAAGTCCTTGTCATCAGTCTTCCCCTGGTCTAGGAGCTTCTCAGCACAGGGACCCCAGGTCTAAACGACATGCTCCACTCCTGGCACTTCTTCTTGGTAGTATGAGGTTCCCTCCTCTCTGCTTGCTGCTCTTTTATTTCTCAAAGGAGATTGACTCAAGATACAACCTAATCCTGTAGATTCTGTCCTGCCTCGTTAACATAACTGTCTTTAATCATGCCTCTTTAACATCACAGAGTTTAGGATTTACAGCACATAGGATAATTATATCAGATCACAAAATGGTGGACAGCCACACAATACTGGAAATCATGGGCCTAGCCAAGTAGACACACATTTTAGGGGGACACAATTCACTCCATAATACCAAGTAATGGACGAGAGTGTCCATTTCACCTCACCATTACTTGCACTGGGTATTATACTTTTAAACTGCCAACTTTCTAGTTTAAGAAGTTGCATCTCATTTTCAAAATTTTAACATATTTGATTACTAGCAATGTTTGCAACGGGCAAGTTTATATCCTTTGCTCATTTAATTATTAGAGCTGTCATACTGTTTTATTTTTAATTAATTAAATCTTCTAAGCCTTTGCTGCAAATGTTTCCCCCAGTCCATCAAATGAATGACTTTCTTTATTCGATCCTCAGGATTAAAAAAAAAAAAGTTTTTATAGCATTGATTATGTTGATTCCTTTTAGAAACTTGCCGTCATTTTTGCTTGCTCCTATCTTTGTTCTGTAGTTAGTTCTCTAATGTCTGCGGAGGCCTGCACCCTCCAGAGACCTCCTCTGGCTCCTCAAGGTCAAGCCTGAGAGAAGGAAACTGGAGGTGACGGAGAAGTGGAGGCTGCAATGTCCCAATCACGAGAGCTTGATCCAGGCTTTGCTTTTTCATGCGATGTCCTCAGTGGCTTGGCATTTGCTGTTCTCCGTAAAATAAGCCTAGGTGGTTCAACTGTTAACTGCTGGGCTGCTAACCAAAAGGTCAGCGATTTGATCCCACCCAGCAATTCAATCCCACCCAGCGGCTCTGCAGGAGAAAGACCTGGTGATCCCGTAAAGATTACAGCCTAGGAAACCCATGGGGCAGCTCTCCTCTGTCACATGGTTGCTATGAGTTGAAATCGACGTGAGGGCACCTAACAACAGCAAAGTACTTTAGTCAAGTTGGCTAAAAATTATATATTGCAAACCAGAAGACCAGCAAATACAAAACGACCCCTTCATAGGGTGTAACATGTTCCCCCAAAGAGGCCACCAGCTCTCATTGCTGAAACATATGTGTGCAATAAGCTAGGCCTGCAGGGAGCTGTGTCTACAGGTGGCCTTAGCCCAGGCAGGGCTGGGCCCGGGCGTTGAGGGGGCTTGAACTATGGCTCAGTCTGGGACATCAGGAGGGTACCAGGGCTCCTGGGTTCTTTCCTTACCTTGCCCAGCTGGATTCATTCTTGCCTGCGAAAAGCTGACAAAAACAAGGACAACAAGATGAGCTTCAAGGAGCTGCAGAACTTCCTGAAGGAGCTCAACATCCAGGTGGATGACAGCTATGCCCGGAAGATCTTCAGGGTGAGGCAGGGAGTGAGCGCCGGGGTCAGGTGGCAATGAGGTCCTTGGCCACAGTCTGCTCTGAGCCCTGCCTGCTTGGCTGTCCTGGCTTTGCAGGAATGTGATCGCTCCCAGACAGACTCCCTGGAGGACGAGGAGATTGAGGTCTTCTACAAGATGCTGACCCAGCGGGAGGAGATCGACCGCATCTTTGCTGAGGCCGCAGGCTCCGGGGAGACCCTGTCGGTGGATCAGCTGGTGAAGTTCCTGCAGCACCAGCAGCGGGAGGCAGCTGCAGAGCCTGCAATGGCCATCTCCCTCATTGAGCGCTATGAGCCCAGCGAAACTGGTGAGAGCCTGGCCAGGGCCTTGGGTCTGCACTCTAGGGGGCCCTGGGGGGTCCCAGGAAACCGGTGAGAGCCTGGCCAGGGCCTCGGGTCTGCACTCTAGCGGGCCCTGAGGGGCCCTGGGAAAGCAGTGAGAGCCTGCCCAGGGCCTCGGGTCTGCACTCTAGAGGGCCCTGGGAAGACTGCTACCGGAGAGAAGCGGGTGGAGGGAAGGGGGTGCCTCACCCAGCCCCAGGGCTCCTTACCTGCCTGGGCAGTATTTGCCTGCCCCCTTAGAGCAGACAGACAGGGGACAGGGCTCCAGCATCACTACCCCTCAGTGGGCCTTAGTTTCCCTCTTGGTTCCTCCTCCACGGATTTCAGGCCTGCCTCCTTTCCCCCCAGGAAATATATATGGAGAGGTGGCTGGAAAAGCAGACATTTTTCTGCTTCCTTCTTTGTGCCCAGTCTGGGCCCATCTTTGGGAGGTGACAGTGCAGGGGACATGGGGCCTTGCCCTGCGGGGGAGAAGTTTCCACTCTGGGGGCGCAGAGACAGAGGAGGTGAGGGTCTGCCCCCAAAGACCTCACACTGTGGGGACAGAGGAGGAGGAGGCAGGACCCCACCCTGGGGTAACCACAGTCTGATTGGACACTCATATTCACCCCACTTCCATGGATGTCGCGGACCAGCTCAGGGCAGGGAGCCAGCGGGAGGCAAGGGACAGGGCAGCTCTTCCTAGAGGCGGGCCAAGCTCAGACGCCCGGCGGCCTCCCTCCCAGCCAAGGCGCAGCGGCAGATGACCAAGGACGGCTTCCTCCTGTACCTGCTGTCCGCGGACGGCAGCGCCTTCAGCCTGGCGCACCGGCGGGTCTACCAGGACATGAGCCAGCCGCTCAGCCACTACCTGGTGTCCTCCTCGCACAACACCTACCTGCTGGAGGACCAGCTAACCGGGCCCAGCAGCACGGAAGCCTACATCCGGTGGGGGCCCGAGCCGGGGCGGGGCGGGGCCT
>NW_004443985.1:2110877-2120754 GCF_000243295.1 Trichechus manatus latirostris
GGGGGCGGGGCCATGCAGGACGAGGGGCGGGGCCTGGGAGCTGGGGCGGGGCCGGGACCGGCCCAGGTAGGACCTCCGGCGGGCCGAGGGGTCCTAGCCGCCTTCCCTGCCCACAGGGCGCTGTGCAAAGGCTGCCGCTGCCTGGAGCTCGACTGCTGGGACGGGCCCAACCAGGAGCCGATCATCTACCACGGCTACACCTTCACTTCCAAGATCCTCTTCTGCGACGCGCTCAGGGCCATCCGGGACTATGCCTTCAAGGTGGGCGCACCCCTGGGGGAGAGGAAGAGAATGCTGGGGGTGTCCACCCGCTCCTAACGTGCCCTCGGGCCTCCAGGTGTCCCCCTACCCCGTCATCCTGTCTCTGGAGAACCACTGCAGCCTGGAGCAGCAGCGGGTGATGGCGCGACACCTGCGGAGCATCCTG
Organism: Trichechus manatus latirostris; assembly: GCF_000243295.1. Lineage (NCBI taxonomy): Eukaryota > Metazoa > Chordata > Mammalia > Sirenia > Trichechidae > Trichechus > Trichechus manatus. Next base: position 2,111,305 of record NW_004443985.1, read on the forward strand.
GGCTCCATGCTGTTGGACCAGCAGCTGGACGGGGTCACCACCAGCCTGCCCTCCCCCGAGGTACGCGGTGGGAATATTGGTGCCCAGAGGAGAGGGCACGGGACTGGCTGGGAGGCCAGGTGGGTCTTGATTAGCTGCCCCTTCATCCTTAGCAACTGAAGGGGAAGATCCTGCTGAAAGGGAAGAAGCTTGGGGGGCTCCCGCCCCGCGAAGGGGAAGGTGGCCCCGAGGCCAGTGTGGTGTCAGATGAGGACGAGGCTGCCGAGATGGAGGACGAGGCAGTGCGGAGCCGCGTGCAGCACAAACCCAAGGTCCGAGGGGGAGCTTTTGGGGTGGGCAGCCCTGGGTCCCTTCCCACCATCATCCCACTGTCACCCGTGGGATGTCTGCCTTGTCTCAGTTCTCTGTGCTGCCACTCAGACCCTCTGCCCCCCACCTCTGTCTCTGGGTTTCTGGCACTCTCAGTACCCACCCTGTTCCAACCTCTGAATCTAACCTGGGCCTCCCCACGGCCCCCAGGAGGACAAGCTCAGGCTAGCGAGGGAACTCTCCGACATGGTCATTTACTGCAAGAGCGTCCACTTTGAGGGCTTCCCCAGGCCTGGCACCCCCGGGCAGGCCTTCTACGAGATGGCGTCCTTCTCCGAGAACCGTGCCCTCCGACTGCTCCAGGAAGCGGGTGAGCCCCTGCTCTGCGACCCGAGGTTACCAGCCATCTGTCTGGCCATCTGGGCTGGCCAGGGCCAAGCTGGCTCCCCACCCCACAGGACGTCGCCCAGAGTTGGCACTCCCTGCTCTGTTGGCAGACAGAACTGGGGAGGAGGGGCTCAGCCCTCACCAGAAGGCCTCGGCTTCTGACAAGCCCCACCCCCCTCAGGAAACAGCTTTGTCCTCCACAATGTGGGGCACCTGAGCAGGATCTACCCTGCCGGCCGGAGAACAGACTCCTCCAACTACAGCCCCGTGGAGATGTGGAACGCCGGCTGCCAGATCGGTAGGGGCTGGCTGGGGCTGCCGGGCAGGCGACCAGGGGCCTGCAGCCTTAGAGGCCATGCAGTGGGAGGTCCCAAGCAAGGCCGGATGCAGGGGCTTGTGGGCTCCAGAGCTGGTAATCTGGGCACCTCAGTTTGGAAATGTCTCCCCACGAGCAAGTCACAGTGTCCGAATCCCACCATCAGCACAGCGGTCCTTTGGATTCTGATGTCAAAGATTGAACGTGTGATCCGTGTAGTGGGTCAGTTAGGGTGGCAGGTGGGCAGTGAGATTGGAGAGGACCCTGCTTCTGACTCCCATGTGACCCTAGACCTCAGTGTACCCTGGGTGAGCTGGGCTCAAGGGCCCCCCCAGGCCCTGCTGCAGCCTCTGGCTGTCCTTCCTGCTTGTAGTGGCCCTGAACTTCCAGACCCCTGGCCTGGAGATGGATTTGTACCAGGGCTGCTTCCAGGACAACGGGGCCTGTGGGTATGTGCTGAAGCCTGCCTTCCTGCGAGACCCCAACTCCACCTTCAACCCACGTGCGCTGACTCAGGGGCCCTGGTGGACTCAGAAGCAGCTCAATGTCAGGGTATGAAGGGACACAGGAGGGGCAGGTGCCCGTGGGCTTCTCTTCCTGCTCACCTCGCTACCATTCCCGAGCACTTAACTGTCCCCTGCCTTTCCTCAGGTCATCTCAGGCCAACAGCTTCCGAAAGTCAACAAGAACAAGAATTCCATCGTGGACCCCAAGGTGACAGTGGAGATCCACGGTGTGGCCCGGGATATGGCCAGCCGCCAGACCGCTGTCATCACTAATAACGGTACGTGCCAGGCCTGGGCTGGGCTCAGCCACTGGAGCTGGCATCCAGGCTGCTGACACCATGCCGCACCCCTAGGTTTCAACCCGTGGTGGGACACAGAGTTTGACTTCGAGGTGGCGGTGCCTGAGCTTGCCCTGGTCCGCTTTGTGGTGGAGGATTATGATGCCTCCTCCAAGAACGACTTCATTGGCCAGAGCACCATCCCCCTGAACAGCCTCAAGCAGGGTGAGTGTTTGTCGAGGGGAGGGGGCGGCAGGGCTGGGGGAGGCAGGTCTGGCATCTCCTGGGCTGCGGCCACCTGTCCTTGGCACACCCTCCTGAGTGACCGGAACTCTGTCTCTGTGCTCCTTGCTGTTTCCACCTTCCTGCCCTTCCGCCTGCCAGGATACCGCCACGTCCACCTCTTGTCCAAGAACGGAGACCTGCATCCATCAGCCACGCTCTTTGTGAAGGTCTCCCTCCAGGACTAGGCTTGGGGATTCCGGTGGGGTTGGCCGAGTGGGCCAGGCCCTCTCTCCGCCCCGGGGGCAGGGGTGGCGTGGCTGCTCCCAACCTCGCTCGGAGCTAGAGGCCCCCATACTACCTTCAGCTGCTGCCTCTCTGCGGTTCCAGGAGCTGGTCCAGTCCCTGGAGCTGCCCTCAATTCCGTTAGAACACACTGCAGCCCTCTCCGTCCTCCGGCGAGCCCTGGGTCGAGGATTTTTATAAAAATCATAGGACTAAGCCCTGTGGTTTCTTTACCTGTTTGTTGTGAGTTACCATTGAATCGGCTCCAGCTCATAGTGACCTTATGTGTAACCCGTGAGGCGCATGCGTGTGCACGCGTGTGTCCCAGAGCCCTGCACCCCAGTGCCTCACTCCTCACCTTCCTCACACTCAGACTGGAGTTAAGGGATGTCCGTCCCCCTGGACAGGAGGCAGCCATCCGTGAAGGAGGGCACAGACCCTTGCTCCCAGCCCCAGAGGCCTCTGCCCTGGAGAGGTGGACCTCCTGAGCGCCCCAGGCTTGAGACCACACCCCACACCTCGTGTGAACCACAAGTTGTTTTTATTGACAAAGTCCGGGGAGGACCCAGGAGCCTCTGAGTGGGGCCTGGGGGGTCGTGAGCAGGGTCTGCCCAAGGTTCAGGTCTGCCTTGGGAAGGCCACACCCAGGGGTCTTGGGCGTGTGGGGGCACTGGCCGGGGAGGGGCCTGGGTTCAGAAGAAGCCATGCTGCTTTTTCTCCTGCTGCTGCTTCCACTTGGCCATGCTGTAGAATTCTTCCTTGGACTTCCCGAAGATATCGTGGAAGTCAGAGTCTGACAGATAGAACTGGGGGGCAGGTGCAGCAGGAAGGGTGTCACCTGAGCCTGTCACCCCAGGGCTCAAGGCTCTCCCATACCTGCCTGCCGTCCACCCCATCCAGAACGTACGCCCGCCCGTGCCTGAAGCCCCTCCATTGGTGGGCCATGCCTGCCTGCCCTCCACCCATCCAGAACGTACGCCTGCCCGTGCCTGAAGCCCCTCCATCGGTGGGCCTCGCCTGGGCTCCCCCAGCTCAGTGTTAGAGGCGTCACTGCTGCGGCCTGCGTGGCAGAGGCTCTCAGCACCCACCTCCTTGCGGGCCGGGTCCACGCCCTCCGGCAGGTCCTCGGCGGCCTGGTACATGAGCCGCTCACGGGGCAGGGCCCCGCTGATAATGGAGCTGTTGCTGCTGGAGTAGCTGCTGGTGCTGCCTGCCTTGGAGCCCAGCTCATTCTCTGCGCTGTCCCGGGGACCCTTGAGGGCCGGCAGGGTTACGGGCCCTGCTGTGCCATTCCCCCGCGGGTTAGATAGCCGGAAGTTGTTGACTTCCTGCCCAGAGAGGAGGCTCAGGTTGGGAAAGGTGGGGATGGTCGGGCCCCAGGGCAGCCACACAGCCCACCTGCCCTCTTGCCCCCAACTAGAGCCCTCCTACCTCCCAGGGTCTGGACCCCTCCCCTGCGCATTCTGGACTGTGCCTTGGACCCCAGGAGCAGTGACCACTGTGGGGGAGGCCCCAGCACTCACCGCTGTTACCTTGATTATGTCAGCTACTGCTCCTAGGCCGCCCTCCACCATCTCCTCATAGGACTGGCTGTTCTGGGGGCAAGAGTCAGGGCTGGGGCAGGCGAGGGGCACCCATGGGACCCAGGAGGGGGCCCCCACCCACCCTGAAGGTCTCCGGGCAGGGCAGTGCCTCCTCCCTCAGCCTGCCATGGGCAGGCCCCCTGCCCAGGATTAGGGTGGGGCTGGGGGTTTCAGGCCTCACGGTCCACTTGTAGGGGTCCCAGGCGGGGAACCATCCAATGAAGGTAGGAGGCTCAAGGCCCTGCTTGACCAACACAATGGGCGTGGCTGGGCTCCTCCCTGCTGGATGGGTCTTCAGGTACTCCTGGCCCCAGCCCACCGCCTCCTTCCAGCTGCGTGCTGCTTCCCCGAGCCACAAGAAGATCTGGGCCGCAGAGAAGGCCTGGCATTGGGGCTAGTGGATGGGCTGCCCGGAGCTGACCACCTGCTCCCTGCCCCATCCATCAGATGGTCTCAGAACCCCACACGCATCCCCTGCCAACCAGTCATGGCAGGCGCCATCCCCACACCCCATACACTCACACCAGGTCACCGGCATGCATGCATTCATCCAATTCACAGACACTGAGCACCTAGTGTGTGCCAGGCCCTGTTCTAGACACTGGGGATTCGGCAATGGAAAAAAAGTGAAAAATTCCACCTTCATAGTGCTTTCATTTTATTGGGGGAGTCAGAAAGATAAACAAATAATAGAACATATAGTATATCAGATGGAAAAATTAGGCAGGGAAAGAAAAAAAGGAGTGTGGCGGTGGGAACCTTGCAATTTTAAATCAGGGTCAGAGAGGGCCTGACTGAGAAGATGACGTTTGAGCAAAGATCTGAAGGGGCAAGTCGTGTGTGTGTCTGAGGGGAAAGGGTTCTGACAGCCAGTGCAAAGGCCCTGTGGTGGGAGCGTGCTGCCATGTTCAGGGAACACAGGGAGGCCATTGTGGTCGAGCAGAGCGAGCGACATGGAGCGGGGGGCCAGGTCACACAGGGCCGTGTCGGCTTAGTCATGATGCTGGCTTTTACTCTGAGGGAGGTGGGGTGCCCACAGTCTCGTCACCACATTCACACAGAATCAAAGGCAGCCCCACATTCGCACAACGACACACAGACATACATCATCACGGCTACACAGACACACAGTCACCACCACACGGCCAGTCCGCAGGTCACACGGTCACAGCTGTACGCACACCCAGCCAGTTACACACAGGCTGAAAAACCATTGCGACAGCCACGCTGAAACACAATTACACTGTCACACAAATGCAGTCGCTCAGAGCCACTCACACCCACAGCCAGCCAGTCCCAGAGTCACGCACACACGGTCTTACAATACTGCCAGTCCCAGCCAGTTATGTGACTACAGTCAGAGGTACTGTCAGCCTCACACACACAGCCATGCACACAAAGGCAAATACAGCCAGACAGTGACACCCACGCCCCCCCACCCCCTATGTGGCCAGTCGTTCAATTATACAGTCACTCACTCAGCTGTGACTCATGTCGCCTGGAGTCACACACACCATCGTAAGACACACAGAGTTGCACACAACCACACAAGGGTCACAGATCACAGGAGTCCCAAGTACGGTCATGGTCTCCTGCAGCCTCACACGTTAGCACACAGTGACAGACTCGCCCGTGGCCTCACATCCACAGTCCCACAACCAGAGTCACATGGCTAGACACACAGTCACACCCACCACACCTGGGTACCCCGGCACACGAACACACCCCCCGACTCATGCCCCAGCCGGGCAGAGGCCGCTGCCTTACCTCCTCCCAGGTGTCCAATAACATGATGTCATACTTGTCCAGGTCCTCTTGGCTGAAGAACACCACCTCGGTGAGGACCAGGCAGCCCGACTGGCTGGAGCACTCAAACAGTCGTGGCTGGAGGCTGCAGGCCTCTTCAGGAAGCCTGGCCAGTGGGGGCAGCGAGGCCGTGAGGCCGCAACCAGTGCCTATACCTCATGCCAGGCCGGCCCAGCCCCGGTGCCCCCACCCCAGTGGCTAGGAAGCAGCTTCTGGGGACAGGAGGCATGAGCTCCTCCCAGCCCCACCCACCCCACAATCCCCACCAGGTGCACCCTGTGCCTCTCGGGCCTCGGAGTCTCCTTTCTGGCCAGGCAGAAAGCAGATTAGGCAATCTCCCTAGCCCCAGCCAAGCTGCCCCATGAACTTCCCCAGGAGTGGGCACTGCGGAAGGGGACAACTGGCTTAGCAGGAGGGTCTGAGTGCAGCCCCGCCCTCCTGGGATGGGAGAGCCCCACCCCTGCAGGAAGCCTCGGGTGCAGGGGGAGCAGGGATGGGGACAGTAGCACTAAGCTTAGGAGACTGGGGTGGGGGGTGGGTGCTGTGCATAAGGAGCAGCCTGGGACTTGGCCCCCTCCTCCCTTTAAGACTTCCTTCTGCCCCACGTGCCTACACACACCCTTTCCACTTACATACCACACACACACACACCCCTTACACCTGTTCTTGCACACCACACACACGCTGGATGCCCACATACCATATTACCCCCTGTGAACACACACTAGGCACACGACCCCTGGGCACTGTGTGACTGGGAACAGCCCGGTGCCCACTTGAGGTCCAGGATGGGTACAATGCAGGAAGCAGATTTGGCCAGCAGAGGGTGCCAGAGCCCCCACTCACCCTGCCATCTTCCAGATCCAAGTTACTGAGGGTTGGGGAGTGAGGGTGGGCTGTGGTCCTGGGAGCCCCTGGGGATGGGCAGCCAGGAGTCCTGGGTTCTAGTCTTGACTCTCCAGCTCTCTGCGTGACCCTTAATAAGTCACCCACCCACTCTGAACCTCAGTTTCCTCCTCAGTGTAAGGGGAACTCCCCTTCCTCCCAACAGTTACCTCTTATTGCTGGGGTAGGGAGCCGGGCCCCCCAGGGCCCCCCAGAAGTGGGGAGGCTCCTGACCCTCCAGCACTATTTCCTTGTTGTTCCTGGAGATGAGAGTGACCACCTTCCGTGCCATCTCTCGCTGGTCACCGCTGCAGCCCTGGCAAGCAAAGAGCTCGGTGAGGCCCTACAGAGGGAGGGTCTTCACCTCCAGTCCCATCCCCACCCACTGGGGCCGCTGAGGAGATGGGCCTGAGTCACAGGAGGCCTATGCTGATACACACACGAGCAGTGGATCTCCCTTCCTGCCCCTCTAGGCCCGAGTCTCCCCATCTAAGCAGTCCCAGATCCACAGCACAGGATGAAGGACCCTCGGCTGGGGCCAGGTCATTCATGGTCTAGGCTGAGGATCAGAGAAAACTCTAGCAAACTGGACTGGGCCTCCCTCTTCCCCAGGAGACATGAGAAGGGACATGCCTCTTGTTGAAGGCAGGCAGGAGGTGAGGGCAGAGGCTTCCTGGGCCTTCCCAGGCCCACCTGTCACTTCGGAACTTCCCCCAGGTTCCAGAGGGGACACTGTGGCCCCTGCCCCATTCCCACCCTCCATGCCCGGCTGCGTCCTCCAGGAAGTAGGCCACCCCTGCCCCCAGGCGTGGGTCGCATGGTGGGGGCTGGGGCTACCTTTCCAAACCAGAGGTAGCAGACGTCAGCGGTGAGCAGCACGAAGACGTCGCTGGAGCTGAGGGATGAGGCGCGGGCCGGCACCTCCATGGTCTTCGTGTTGTGGCTGTCCGTGCCTCGCACATGGAAGAGCCGTGTGGTAGGTGCTGGCTGTCCCTTCCCGTTGCACCCAGTGCCCCCCTACAAGAGGGCTGGGTCTCAGGCTGAAGTGAGGGGGCCGCCCCCCTGCCCCAGGGTGGGACAGACTGCCTTGGGGCTCAGCGGACCCTGGTTTTAAGCCACCTCTGTCTTCTGGACCCTCTCAGCGGGGAGTGTGGGGATTCTGTCAGTCTAGGGCCCTTTCTAAACGGACCTCTCATCCCAACTCTGAGGGCTCAGGGCCGGTTCTCCAGGCCTTAAATGGGGAAAGTGGGGACCGGTTTTGCCTGCGTGTAACCCCAGCCCATGGCCCCCTCACCCGTGTCTCCGCTTTGTGCCTGGCTCAGGGACCGGAGAAAAATCTCAGGCAGGGGTCATCCTTGGTGCTCCTGGGCCTCAGACAAGCACCAGGAGACCAGGGGGTGGTAGGCTGGGCCCCTGGCCTCAAGAGAGAGGGCTTAGCACGTGTCTGTAAAGGCCACAGGCTCACGGAGGAGGTGGCAAGGGTGCTGCCACAGCAGCAGAGTGGGCCATACCTGGAAGACCACCAGCTGGCCCTGGAAGATGGCGAGGAAGTGGGGGGGCTCGCTGCCCATGCTCACGTGCTCCTGCACCAGGGCTCCATGGTACACGAGGTCCAGCTCCTCGGCGTTGTAGCTCAGGGCCTTGACCTTGTCGGGGGTGGCCTGGTGGCCCTGTGATAGTACACCCTCAGCTCCTTAGCTCGGTCTTTATGTGCCCGCCACTCCCCCACCCCCACCCAGGCTGCGGTACCTGCCACAGGTACAGGATGTACTGGATGCGGCCCAGGTTCTGGTAGGTGTAGAGGACAAGGTAGCAGTTGCCTGAGTACAGCTGTCCATGATGCTTGGGGTCCATGGGCTGTCTGCATAAGTCCTGGATGCACCACACCTGGGGGGCAGGAGACCCACGGGCATGGCAGCTCCTTCACCTGGAGCAGCCTGCCCACCTGTGCCCAGCCAGGAGGTTGTAGTCTCTGAGGCATTCCTCGAGTGCCAGGAATGGGCTCACCCCCAGCTCCGGGCCCACTGTGCTTGTGCAAGGACCTGCAGGCAACCCTCTTCCCCTTGGGCCCTTGGCGCCGGCCTGCTCTCACCCAGGCCTCTGAGTTTGGGTGTGGTGCCAGGGATAAACTAGCGGTGAGAACCCCAGAGGCTGTGGAGGTGGGCCCAGCCTCTGCCACACACCCACGGCCAGCCCCGGCCCCACCAGTGACAGCCCAGTTAGGGGCAGACAGGCCCTGCACAGCTGCTCCATGCTCCGGCCAGGGCAGCAGAAGCCAGGCCGGAAGCGGAAGTGGGGCCCCAGGGGTCTTGGAAAAACTCTCTTTTTTTCAAATGTCACTTAAAAAAAACAAAGCCTTCTCAAGGCTGAAAGGAAAACATGTCCTCACACTTGGCACTGAGATTTGTTGTTCCTGTGGGTGACAGAGTGTGGTCTGGAGCCAGCAGACCGGGTCAAATCCCAGCTCTGCCCCACGTCGGCGCCGAGGCCTTTCTGAGCGTCAGTTTTTCCCACCTGTGAAACTGGGACAACACCCCCCTCACTGTGCCTTGACATGGTAGAAACGATGACACGACTCACACGGAGCCTGGCCACTGCCTCTGGGGAAGGTCTCCCCCAGACCAGAACATCCAGGATCCTGCCTTTTGCAGAAGGGGCAGGCACCGCCCACAGGCCGCCCAGGCTCCTGGCTGGGGCCCTCTCTCTGCCTGCTGGGCACCTGGGGGCACGGAGCGCTCCTCCTTTCTCACTGGCCCAACTCTCCACCTTTCTCTATCTCCTGCTCTATGGGCCCATCTGCCCGTCTCCCCTCTCCCATATTTCCCACTCTCCCCCCTCCCGCATTTCCCACTCTCCCCCCTCCCGCATTTCCC